>NC_134700.1:276846541-277596541 GCF_043290135.1 Rhipicephalus microplus | reverse complement strand
TGGCCGGGTAGGTGCGAGTGGAATGTGGCGAGGCACCCGGCAGGCCATTGCTGGCACCAGTGGCAGGTGGCGGAGCGGTAGAGGGCACCGTCGAGGAGCTGACCAGCAGCTGCGGCGAGGAGGAGGCCGAGACCTCTGAGCTAATGGTCGCGGAAACGGCGAGGGCCACGGTGTCGCGTGCCGTCGCTTTCTTGGAAAACGTGCAGGTAGCAGGTACGTGTGATGAAGCTCTGCACGGGGGCTCTGAGGGAATGTACCTCTCGGAGGGAAGGTCAGTCGCAGTGGGGGAGTCTTCTACCTCGCGGTCGTGATCAGGTGCAGGAGTGGATGTTTCTGCGACCGGATCAGGTGTAGAAGTAGTCAAAGCCGGGGTACCGAGGTAGCGGTCAATGGAGGGCTGCGGACCGGTTCGTACCTTGCTCTGCGACGCCGGGGAAACCTGCTTGGTGCGGGTAAACGGAAGCGGACGGTATGTGTTGCCGCTGCGGGCGAGCACCGCAGTGCAGAGGGCATCGTAAGGCTGCCGGCTGGTGCTTGAAGTGGCAGCGAGATGGCGCAACTCTACCGGTAGGGCGTCGAGAAGAATGGCGTGCATCAGCAGCTGGTCCGTGATGCCATTCACCGCAAGAACGGCGTCGAGCTGCATAAACCATACCTTGGGGTAGGTCGCTTGGAACGGCGGCACTGGCGGGCAGAGTTGCGGGAACATGGCAGCGGGCCACTCGGCGAAGGGCGTGTTCACCGGGTCACCAATGTAGCGGCGAGAGAAGAGGAGAAGATGGAAAAAATGCTGATGGTGATGATGGCACTACATGCTCTTTTAGGTGATACAGTTTTTGATCATCATGGCGATAGTTATGAGCGATAATCGGTTCATAAGTCTTTTCTGAATAAAAATGTCAGTTGTTAGCAGCCTTTTGTTGTTAGTATTTCTTTCGATCGATATGTGGGGTTTAACGTACCAAAACCACCATATGGTTATGAGAGACGCCGTAGTGGAGGGCTCCGGAAATTTGGACCACCTGGGGTTCTACCCAAATCTGAGCACACGGGCCTACAACATTTCCGCCTCCATCGGAAATGCAGCCGCCGCAGCCGGGATTTGATCCCGCGACCTGCGGGTCAGCAGCCGAGTATACCTTAGCCACTAGACTACAGCGGCGGGGTGTTAGCAGTTGTTTCGTGCCTGCTGAAGTATGTTTTCAGCTTATTTAGATGGGAGGCTGTAAGAGTATGAAAAAGCGTGCGAATGTTACTAGCCGTGACAAAAAAAATATTTCCTGCTTTAAAAAAAGAAATCAGCTTTCTTGCTGCATAATCAGTAGCGATATTCTTCGGGCTTTGTTCTACAGCGAGGTGAATAAGAACTTTTTACTTTGACACTGCAGTTAACATACATACACAATGGTGACTAGGCATTGTGCTAAGTGATGTAGTAACTAGAAAGGCTGGCAGCTAGAGTTACAGATACCTAAGTGACGAGTTCTCTTGTCCCCATATTAAACAGCTAAGATAAGCTAAAGATTAAGCTAGGATAAGCTCGCGCATGCAAAATAAACACCGCGGCGTCCAATCCAGAACCATCTGCATTTCTCGTTTTCGTCGTAGAAGAAGAACAAAACTCTATTTGCCGAAAAGACGGCGTTGCCGCTAAAACAGGGTGATGCCGCGGAGACGGGCCCTTATTCCAAGGCACCGCTGGCTCTCGCCAACCTTTCAGCCCTCCTGACCAGCCTCCGCTGGTCCCCAAGGGCCTGGCTGGACAGAATTAATTGTCTCCCACATCTCTCTGCCGTTGTCCCCTGTCTGGTCTTCGTAGTGTTCCTTGCATTTCCACGCGATATGGTAGAGCGTTGGTGTGCTTCCACGCCAGGGGCATATGTCTCGGTATGCTGTGGGGTAGTACGTATGCAATCTGTGGATTTTTATGTATGTGTTAGTTCAAAGTCGGCGTAACCTCGCAAAATCCGTGGCCGAAAAGTTCTTGTGTGGTGCTGGATGAAGTATCTGCAAATCTCCGTAATATTGCAGAATCCCTTTGTAACTGGGATCGATAGGTGTCGGGTCCTCCACGGTGTTGTCATCGGCAGCTTGGAAATGAGTGAAACCTCGAGCAGTCTAATCTGCATAGAGGTTCCCAGTAACACCCTCGTGTCCCGGGGCCCAAGCTCCCTGCTGCTTTGGATAAGTATCCGGCGTACCATGGCGCTGATTTTTGCTTCTGATAGTTTCTAGATGTGGCCTAAGAATCTGTGATAACAGTCAGCCGAGCGTTGCGCTCCGTACGTTCTTTTATAGCTAAGACAATGACCATCTCTTCTGCTTCTATGATAACCACTTGAGAAACGGAAGCACAGGCCATGATCTTACCTCTTTTGTTGGCGACAACCACTACCACATTTTTTTTTTTTTTTTGCGTTGGCCCAGTATCGCGAATCATTCGTGAATCTCGCAGTACTCACGAAATTTGTTGCTTTGTCGATGTATGCCACTCGAGCTTTTCTCCGCCCTGCATGTAATATGGGATCCGTGTTTTGTGGTATTGGTGACACCCCATACAAATCTCTGATTTGGCACTGCAGTTCCTCAGTCTTTTGGTGTGTGCGTATACACTCTTCAAAGCAGACTCTATGAAGAAGAGATCTTCCTGCTGGAGTTTGCGCCAATCGAGTTTCCTGCGCTATGACTGTGGCATCAGCTATAGCCTACAAATGTGTAAACACTCGAAAAATGACGTCAGCAGTCGTGTGGCCACTTCTTAGCAGTAAAAACAACTGTCGGAGTTTTACGCCTCAAAACCAAGACGTTCCCAAGTGGGTATAACCAGGTGTCGTTGAGTTTACTCGCGCCTATTGTGGACCAAATAAGGTTTTTTTCCACTCACTCATTCACTCACTCATTACTATGTGATACGCTGTAGTGGGCCTTTAGCATTTCGCCGCCATCAAAATGTGGCTACCACGACATACGGCTGGTCTGCAGTTGAGCACCACTATAACACTGTGGTGGGAACTCCTAGTCAAGACCAGCGAGAATAATCACAGAAAGAGATTCGCTGCGAAGCACGGTGAGTCAATTGATCGTTAACTTTTTCTTGTGTTCTGTTGACATCATGTCTACGCCATGGCTGAAGTTTTTAAACAGATTATAGTCACGCGCCCACGTGGAGACAATCACTAGAACCTAATTCTCAGGTCAAAACAAGAAAATAAAAAAAGCTGGATATAAGTGCGACATTTCATTCAGTCAACTAAACGTCATAAGCTATAAACGTACTCCTTGTGCTTTATTCATGTGGTATTTGTATTAGGACTAAGGCTATGGGTTTGAACACACCATATTGTAATACAACTGAACGTAACATATCGGATGGAGGTGGGGAGGAGGGGGGTTGCAAGGGAGAGATATTGTTTGAATATCGCGAGCCAAGAGTACGGTTGGCTTCCGCATCCCGTTTGACTCTGCCAAAAAAAATAGTAACCTAGAGCTGCTAACTTCTCTGCTCTTGCGGAAGCACATGCATGAAATTCACATTCTTAGGTTACGCAAGCTTTCCGCGAGGGTTTCCTCGTAAAAATAGCTTAAGGTTGACGACTCTCATCTGCATATCCCTCGCCAGTAAAAAAAAAAAAACGTCCGAGTTAACCAAAGCCCGTCGTCTACTTGAAATCTATAGCAATAAGTTACACACTACACCAAGGCACTCAGAGAATAAGACATTTGTGTTCTCTTTACATCATAACCTAATCAATGTAGGTTGGTTGGTTCGTTGGTTGGCCCCTCAACATCTTGGCGCAACCCATTTTGGGGGATAGGCCATGAATCGAACGGTGCCTTGCTTAATAAACTAATTCACTTCTTCAAGGAAAGGTTTTGAAATGAATTTATGAGTTGTTACAGGTAATACTTCCTTTATATCTCTTCTTTACTTCTTTTTATTTTCTCCTCAACGGGCACAACGCTCTAAAAATCATCAAAATATCTCCCTGGCCTATATCGTAACGTCGACGCACTGAACTCGCTTAAGCGACTTTTTGAGTGGCGACTGCCGAATAGATCGAAAAAAAAAATACTTTTTTTTTGTCCTCAGTATCTGAAATGAGAAAACGAATGTCCTCCAATAAAGCTGTAACCATCACCATGAAAGCAGTCAATTAGAAGTGAGTGCTTGTGAGTGAATAAAACTATTTACTGACCGGCTTTTTTTCTTCTTAGCGTCGGGATATACCATAATACTGCTGAATCGTTTAGAAAAATTGAACTTGCTGCTAACGCGACCATTGCGGCGTAAGGTGCGTGCATCATCACGTTGATTAAGATCGGGATCTGATTTTTTTTAAAAGACGATACCATTTCTCCAGATACTTCAACGTAGAAATATAGGTAGGCTGGGGGGCTTGCCTGCCTGCCTGCCTGCCTATCGAAAATGCGACGCTATACACGAAAAGGCACTCTGCCGACGATATGGTGTTACCACCTGGCAGTGGCCCTAGGTACTGCACAAGCTCATATTTCCCGACGGCGCCGCAAAACGACATCCACATATCACATAGCGTGCCCCGCCGCGGTGGTCTAGTGGCTAAGGTACTCGGCTGCTGACCCGCAGGGCGCGGGTTCGAATCCCGGCTGCGGCGGCTGCATTTCCGATGGAGGCGGAAATGTTGTAGGCCCGTGTGCTCAGATTTGGGTGCACGTTAAAGAACCCCAGGTGGTCTAAATTTCCGGAGCCCTCCACTACGGCGTCTCTCATAATCATATAGTGGTTTTGGGACGTTAAACCCCACATATCAATCAATTATCACATAGCGCCTCCTCTATTTCATCAAAGTCAGCCAGATGCGACCGATTCAACATAGAGGATGCGATGCCCGATGCAGGGCAAAATATAGATAGACAAATGGCCGGCAGAACACTATCGTCACTGAACAACATTTGCAGCGGAGCACGCAGGTACATGGCCAATTCCTTTTTTAGAGAGTACCAAGTTGCGGGCCCGATTACCACCCAGGCAGAGGTGCAAGAAATCTTGAGCATTTGCTTCACGCGAACGCTAGCATTACTCGACATCCGGTGAGGGCGAACGATGACGTTAGTATCGTTACATGAGTAAGTCATACCATATGTGAGAACCAAAAAAAAAAATGCCAAAGAAGCTTTCTTTATCGGCAAGTTATCAATCAAATTGCGCATATATTTTTCTAACACAGTTCCTCTTTTTCCCCGTCACCACCACTGAAACGCTGCTTCGCTGATCTACGCATCCACCGCATCTACCAGATTACGTCAATCTTTTGTCTGGTCCACGAAAGAGTAGATGAATAAAAAAGTCACAGTTTTTTCCAAAAGTGATACGCGATGAATGCGATAGCAAGATGTTCAAATGTATTACGAAGCAAGGCTAGTATTTTTTAGGAGCAATATTATTGTACACTAAACATGCACTTGCTAAGTAACCAAGTTTTCTGCGGCCCGGCCACAGTAGATGACCACAACAAGTCTCGTGTGTAGTGACGGGGTTGATATACGAAGTGAGGCTGGCAGTCGGCTCAATTAGATCCGATCTCACGTAACTCTACAAAACGCTGGTGTAAGAGAACACAGCCGCTCAAGGTAGACTTCTGGCACCGTTTTTTTTTTTTTTTTCCCGTGTTGAGATAGCAGCCCATAGAAGCTCCCGCCTGCTGTGGGGGCACAAGGCGCGTACTGATCGTTGCCGCGATAGCACAACGATCAGCACCAACGATCGGGGGGGGGGGGCACATAAGCAACACCCCCCCCCCTTGTTCGCTGGCGAGATAAGTACGCACACAGACTAGCCCGGCCGGAAAGGCGATGTTCGCTCCCCAGAAAGAGGAGGCTATAACGCATCCTTCCCTGCATGTATATGCATACATATACATATACGTGAATGACGGCGGCGGCGACGGCAAGAACCAGCCGAGACTGTCCATATACCTGCTATCGCAATAATAATATGCTATCGTTGACCATAACGAAACACTGTAACATTAGGCTCAATGCATGAAAGACGACAAAGCGAAGACGTCTGTGCGCTGCGGTCCTTTTGTGAGGCACGATGTACATCCCAAAAAACCATAGCACTAGTAATCAATTGAACAATGTTGCCGAACAGTGAACGAACTCTGTGCGAGGATGTGTTTGCCTTTGTGTCCATTTGGTTTGTCTGTGTGTCTTAACCCAACCTTACTTAAAAAAGGCGTATCGCTAACTTAAAAGCGAGGAGAACGAAGATGAGACAGTCAATTTTTTTGTCCTTCTCACCTTCATTCTTCTCGTATTTAAGCTGGCGTCTTTCGTGTAACGATGCTCCAACTGGCCCTTCATAGCGCACTGTTAACCCAACCTTCTTTGCGGCTAAATTGAATTGCGCTACTATCTGTAGCTGGCATGCATACTAAATTGAGTGTGACATGATCGAATGAGTCACATAAGTTATTGCGCAATTATTCAATAGGAACAGCATGATCTAACTTAATCTAAACATGATCTAACCAAAGGGTGAGGCATTTTATCCTAGCGAAATACAAGACAGCCTACGAAGAACCTCGAAACCAGTTGCGACGTGCAAAAGGCTGACGCTGCTAACTTCCTTTATTATTTTATCAGCGAAGAACGCTGAACTAACGCGCTTAGCTGAAGACCGTAAGTAACATGACGGCCTCGACATCAAGCGAGCTTTATGAAGAAAGCGAGATCACTGCTTGATAAAAGTGATCTTGGTTTCAACATAGCTAGACGGAGTTTTTCTTTGCTTAATAAAAAGCCTTGCAGAGATCGAACTTACAAGTCAGTTCTATTAGTTCGTAATCTAGGACCTAAGAGCTACTCTTGAAAAAGCAGAACAGTAACTATCCATACCTGCGAGGATGGGTGCCAGTCGCTGTTGGTTTCGAGCTCTTGTGAAGGCTCACTGCAAAAAGCAAATAAAAAAAAGGAAATCAGGCTCACGCAATTATTGTCATGCGTTGGCGTTCTACCACCTCACAAGAGAAAGAAATAATCGCTGCTTACAATGCCAGCTGTGTCATGCGATTTTTTCAGAAGCTGTTCGATGTATAGGTGGCAGCACGAGCCACGAAGAATGACTAAATCTTGTGAGGTCTTAAAACGGCGATATGATTATTAGCAGTGGCCGACTCCGTATTGAGTTACGCCACCCGGTGTTCTTCGACATGCGCATCAGTCTAAACACAAATGTGTTTAAATGCGAAGCATTTCTCAGCGAACTTCGGCGACTTTGAGCGTATCTATCTATCTATCTATCTATCTATCTATCTATCTATCTATCTATCTATCTATCTATCTATCTATCTATCCGCCTACGACTTTTAACTCTCCTGGCTGTTTAGATAATGGTATCAATACCAAACTTGGTATGAGATAACATGACTATATGACGAGCATATGTGACTAGTCATAACATGAAAACCATGACATGTATGTCATGAATGTCATTATCTACATTTCATGGTCTTGCTGCTCTAGCGGTGGTTTCGTTCACATGACATGTTGCAAAACTGGTATGGTATGACATGATTGCATGGCGAGCACAAGCGGAAGACCCTAACATAAAAATCATGACATGCGTGTCATGTAACAACATGACTACATGCCACGCTCATCATGCGCTCGCGGCCGTTTCGCTAGCTTCACTTATACCAAATTCGGTATTACGGGACTTGAATGAATGACGAAGGTATCATACTTGTGCAAACATGATAAACATGAGATGCGTGTCATGTAACATGACTACATGCTACGCTCATGATGCGCCCGCTGCCGTTTCGCTAGCTTCACATGTACCAAACTCGGTATTACGCGACGCGAACGGACGACATAGGTAAATGACACATCCAAACATGATAATCACGACATCCGTGTCATTTAACAACATGACTACATGCCACACTGATGGTGCGCTGGCGGCCGTTTCACAAGATTCACATATGCCAAATTTGGTATTATTGCCTGACGCCAATAAATGACGAATGTGTGTGACTGGTGCCAACATAATTATCATGAGATGCGTGTCATGTGAGAACATGACTACATGACACAGTCAAGGCGCCAATACATTAAGACGTGACGTTTTGCGCGTCCTTGCCAGCGTTCGTTTCGTCACGTCACGCCAGCGTTGCCACACCAGGCGCCGATCCTGCCATATACTCGCAGACACGCGCCGCGCTGCGCTGCTTTGACGCATGCGCATTTCAGCGCGTGTGGCATCCCTCCATCAAGAAAAGAGGGAGACGCGGTGTTGCCTGGGTAACGCATCGGCATTGAGTAATGTTACTCTATATCATCGACGTGAAATGCAGCATGTCGCATTTCGCGTCGGTTGTCGTCGGACCACACCGACGGACGCTGTTCGTGCCTGGCGTCAGGCTCTAGAGTGCTCGCGTTTTGCTAACGTAGCGTCGCTGTGCCCAGCGTGCGCGCGCGTCAACGCTACATTGGAGCGCATTGGGCCCTTCATGACGCGCTTGCGGCAACTTGCTATCTCCACATATACCAAATTTGGTGTTACGTGACGTCAATCGATGATGGAATAAATGCCTGGTGCAAATATGATAATCCTGACATGCGTGTCATGTCAGAACATGACAACATACCACGCTAATAGCGCGCTTGCGGCCATTTCGCTAGCTCTACATATACTAAATTTGGTATCACGTGACGTGAATAGATCACGAAAGTGAACGACACATTCAAACATGATATTTACCTCCACCTCGTAATGGTGTGCTGATTTTAAAGTGGCATATCAACATTTCTCATTCATGCTTCGCATAGGATCGATTCCCACTGTACGTGAGATCTGCCTTTCTTTTTTTCTAAGAGCGAAGCACTTCAGGGTCTCATGCTGTCGTCTTATGTTGTCGCTTAGCGTCACACTTAAAGTACGAAAATATGTCAAAAGAGGGCGCTACGGATTAATACCAAAGTAAGCAGAGAGAGGGCACCATTGGGTCTCCAGTGGAGGAATTCCTTTCTCGCCAGGGATGCCGAGCAGGCTGTACACGTTTGGAAGGCCAGCTTCGCCGAAGGGTTAATTCGATTGTTCGAACCGGCGAAGCGATAGCAAAACGACAGCGCTGGATCAGTCAGACGCAGATCTACGGAAGAGAGAAAAACGAAGGCAAAACGCCAGCAAATACGAGGTAACGCTCGTCCTCAGAGGACTCGGACGCAAGCCGAGCGTCAACAAAGACAGAAGAACTCGCAACTTCGACTCAAACAAACGCGAGCCAAGAGTCAACAGAGGCAGGCGAGTCCTCGGCTCTGCTCCGCAATTTGTATGAACATCTGGCGTGAATATTAACGCGTTAAAGAGCTCGTTTCGCAGAAATTCCGGTATCGGTGTCGTTGCTTGTGGACAAAAATCATGATCTTATGCGTGACCGAAAATTCTAGAACGATGCGAATAGAACAAATGATAAAAAAAATTCGACAGGTCCCACGTACCTGGGAATCGACGTTATGCGAAGTATGCGGAGGGAAGGTGACCGTGTTGCAATTTTTTTATTGAGCGACACGTCATGAAATGACGCAAGATATATGTACAAAAGTTGCCCGCACAAACATATGTAGAAGAGTTACAGATGTTTATATAACCAGTAGTTTGCACTTGCGCAATGATGCCAACTGGAACATGCGTATCAGCAACACCAGAAGCTGCTATGAAGCACTGATGTTCGCGAGGATGCTGGCCCTGGACACTGCTACATAAATCAACTTCAGCGCATGGCAACTAACCACAGTTCACGTTAACCCGACGTGACGGCTACATTAAAGGAGTACATATGCAATGTTTATGAAACTATAGGTAGTCGGCACTGCAGCTACTGTTGACGTTTCACGAAGATTAGCGTCTATTTGAAAAGTAGTTCCGAGCCCTGGCGTAGCTCTGTGGTAAAATGCTTCATTGCCACGCAGAATGCTTGGGTTCGATTCCAGCTGGGACATTGTCGGGTCGACGCAACCGATGTCAAGTATTTCTTAATGCTCGCGCGTTGAAATTGTCTATGTGTGTTCTCGTCGTTCCTGGGTATAGTTACGAAGTGTCAATCACCTGTGGCACATACCGGCATACCAGCGGCACATACCCGCCAGTGGGTATGTGCCACGGTCTGGGGGGGAAGTGTTTGACGACGTACGCGACGCGATTGTGACATTATTCATGTCTTGACCAGCGCGCCATATTCGCCAAACCGTCTTACCCTCCCATGCTAACATTGGTTCACGCCAAATTAAGCGGGTGACCACGAGAGCACCCAAACGTAAGTGGATAGGTAGATAGATAGATAGATACGCTCAAAGTCACCGAAGTTCGCTAAGAAATGCTTCGCATTGAAAAATCCTGGGTCGGAGTGAGTACAGAACCCGGGTCATTTGCATGGCAAGCGGATGTTCTACCACACAGCCACGCGTCTTTTTTCTTTCGTTATTTCCTGTTGAACTTAAGACTAGTGGGGACACGATAAATATATAACAATACAGAACAAACATTACAGAACAATTACTACGGCCGTCAAGCCCTGTTCAAGCACATCACGCCTTAAAGTTCCTTCGTGGTCAGTAGGGCTTCCACCCTTTTTAACCATAAAGGAACACGTTAATTTGTTCTTACTACCTCAGAAATGATGACAGATTTTTTTAATGTAATCTTGATGACTGTCTTGCGCAGTGTAAGCGCTCTGGAATGGCTGTATTTGACTGTGACCCTGACAGGAGACCAGCAAGGTAGTATTTTTTTTTTTTAAGCATACGGCCACGCATTTGCTCGTGAATGCAGCGAAAAAAAACTTCCTCTGCTCTGAAAGGCAATGAAAGTAGTTTTCATGCTTTACAAACAAACGTGTTCTTTACACATGCGTCACAATGCAACAACAAATATTGCAGTAATAATGCGTGGTACAAGCGCTCATAGCCAGCGGGAGTGAGAACATGTGATTATCATAATGGCTTCGTGGTTTAAAGCCGGTCACCCACTACAAAAGACACACCTGCGCCTATTACCTTAAGCCACGTAGTGGGTGAATAGCAAATTCGAAAAGTTTTCACGCACTAAGCGTTTCCAGTACGCGCTATAGAACAGAATGTCGCTATCGCGTTCAACACCTAAAGACGATAGCTCTGGGTCCCGTAATTTTTGTTTTCTTTGCACTCCGTCACTAAGCCAGACATGCTCTGAAATCAAAATGTCCTCGGAGTTATCGCTGGAAGAGCCGCAAGCCAAGGAACGTATGTACAAGGAAACGAAGCATTCAACTCGATTCGCCGAGTGCATGTAAGTAAGGTGGTGCACCTCACTTCGAGTGTTATAAATGCGAATAATTTTAGCAAACTGAAGGCACTTACTTTAACCGTCTGTAAGTCTGGGCGCTTGCGTAATTGTTTGCTTAACTTCGCACAAACCAAAATTTGCATAGACGGGTACACGTGAATGACAAACACGATGAACAAGTCATTATATGAATGACGCGAGATACTTTTTTTGCGTACGTTATGAAACTCTTTCATTCAGTCACGTGTGGCACATACCCGTAATTTATCGGTAAATTAAAGGTGAAATTAAGATGAATCTTGGCGCCAATGGCTCTTACATAAAACGGTCGCCAGGCTTGCATCGACACCCCGCCGCGGTGGTATAGTGGCTAAGGTACTCGGCTGCTGACCGGCAGGTCACCGGGTCAAATCTCGGCTGCATTTTCGATGAAGGCGAAAATGCTGTAGGCCCGTATGCTCATATTGGGGTGCACTTGTGGTCAAAATTTCCGGAGCCCTCCACTACGGCATCTCTCGTAATGATATGGTGGTTTTGGAACGTTAAACCTCACATATCACATCAATCAAATCAAGACTTGCCTCGGCGAAAAATCTGTGCACTTCACGATAGGTGACTGCTTTGCTAGGATTTATAAATAATCGCACATGTACTGATAAACAATATGCACTGCAGTAATCAAGTATAGTTCCGCTCGCACGCAAGATTTGTCGTTCATCCAGTTCATCTTAGGAGCGAGGCATTTATACCGTAATCACGTGATTGCAGAGCGTATTTTATGCGATTTTTTATGTTTATTAAAATACGATAGGTCGCGTTCGTTATGTACGTGGGACATGTTCTCATTTGTTTCACTCCGTTTAGATCACGAAGGGAGTCGAAAAAGATGGGCGTTACAAGCGCCACCTGGCGGGTTACGTGAAATCCCGCCCCCCTCGTTCATTCAATCGCGTCCTTTGTTCCCAGGGGTGACCACTCGCGTCTTCGTCGCCATGTGTGCAAGCTTTTCTTTCTTCTTTTTTTCGCACATTTCTGCGTTTTGGATAGCGGCAGGAACCATGACCACCCGCGTACCCCCATCGCTTCTGGTAAGTCAGCAGGGAGTTTTAGAATAGCGTTCCGCGAGCCCTTGCGGTGCGGTCGCTGCCACTGCGCATTCGTCGTAACGCGAGTCGGCGTTCGCGGCCCGCAAACGCTGGTTTCGAAGCTACGGTGTCGCTGCGCCCGTGCGTTGCGGTTTGCAGCAGGGCAAACGCTATTCTAAAGCTCATGTGGCACCCGCAGTGTCCGCAGTGCCCGCAGCGCTTGCAAACGGTATTCTAAAACTTCCTAGTAACGCCTCTGTGTACGCAAAGCACTGTCTTTCGGGAATTCATCTGTGGCCATCGCACGGTTACCTGCAGCCTAACTAAATGCAAGTTTTAATTGGAAAATGGTATGAGGAAACATTATTTAGGTCCGTCTGGGCGTGAACTTGCTTTTTTTTTTTCGGATTCAAGTAGGGGATTCCTGCTTGAATCTCCTACTTAAAAAAAATACCTGGAAAAAGCAGAATCAGACAGAAAAAATCACGGCATATCCACGGAGTGAATGATGAGTGGGACAAAGCGTCCGTCCCTCTGTCTGTCTGTCCGTTTGTCCATCCATCCATCTGTCTGTCTGTCTGCCTGTCTGTGGATATACTGTGCCGGCTATGACGGAGGGATGGAAGGGATGAACTGTCCTAGACCATAAGGAGCTTCTCCACTGAAAGAAATACTTACTTTTGCACCCCTCAAGAATGAGGGGGGTCCTGGCCTCCGCCGCACTCATCCACATAGCCGTCCGCCGGGATCCCTTGGGAGTACTAGCCAGCGGTCTGGGCGAGACCGATTATTTTACGCTGTTATTTGATGTCGTGGCTGAGTAATGAGGCCCCCCAGGATTCTACATTTATAAGGTTTGTAGAACCAGATAGAACACAGCGCATCAATGCAACTGCAAGATGAGCGCTTGAGAAAGGCGGCACAATAGTCCCGGGAGGAACGTCACGCGAATGTGTGTAGAACTGTAACAGCGCTGGCAACTACAACTATATTTAGTGACTGTTGCCGACTAAAACTAGATATAGAACTATTTTGTGACTGTTGAAGCTGACGATAGGCCCTTGATAACTATATTCAGTAAGTCATTGCATCAGTGTCCCCAGCGTTTACAATGCGTGTGCCTAACACTACAACGTTACCCTATCCATGTGACATATACGGTGGTCGACACACATAGCGACGGAGCGTCGTTTTCGGAACAGCACGAGAGACATTTGCAGTTCGAAACGGGCCACATCTGATGGCTTCTATTCAATGCGACTCAGTCATTTTCTCTATGCCGTACCGGGACAGTCTAATACTCTCCCATATTATGGGTACAGCGTACCATAAATCATCGTTTTTTTTTCTAAGC
The DNA here is from genome assembly GCF_043290135.1 of Rhipicephalus microplus. Classification (NCBI taxonomy): domain Eukaryota; kingdom Metazoa; phylum Arthropoda; class Arachnida; order Ixodida; family Ixodidae; genus Rhipicephalus; species Rhipicephalus microplus. The sequence continues at coordinate 277,582,794 of NC_134700.1, read as the reverse complement.
ACATCTGAGCATGCGCGGCGCCAATGATGTGCCTGATTTGCAGTTTTCGTCCTCGTTTATCGCTGCGGCCGCGATAACTGCTTTTGGCCGTCAGAAGCGCTGTCGACGGCATAGCAAAGCACTAGGGTTTATGGACTGAGAGGGCAAAATAGACGCGGGTATAAATAACTATAGGAGGTTATCTAATTGACGGCTACAATCAAGGCACGAGTGAAAATTAAATCCTTCACTGCAAAGCCCCAGTGCTTAACTTTACCATTTAAAGAAAAAAATATATAAATCTAGTTGTTCGCTAAGTATTACGGCTAGGTGGCGTTAGCCACCGCCCGATGTAAAGAGAACAGCCATTTCAATTCATCTATCTATCCATCCAATCAGAAAAAAAAACGCTGAAGATTACGGATCTAATACTATTATACAGTGAACTTGTTCTAAGTTTCTTGGTACCGAATAAACAAGGTGATAAACAAGGATAAAAAAAATGCAAGGAAGGCGCGTAATCGCGACGCACATGCTCGACTGGAGTCTGCTCGTGACTACAGCATGCTGCGGCATGACTACGAGCATGCTGCGGCATGACTGCGGCATGCTCGTGCAGTTTCGTGCACGACGCTCCGTTGTTCTAGACAGGAGTTGATGCATTGTACAAACCTGGCGGAGAACTACTCCTCGCTGACGTCTGACAGGGTTTTCGAGCAAAATACACGTGAAATGAGACGAGCGGTTTCACGTCAATGTTCTTGGATGTATATTTCAGCCTCTGAACACTCACTGCAACATTTGCTTCAAGCAGCCAACGAGGACGCAACGCTGGGCAAGCTCAGAGAATACGCGAGTGCCACTTCACGAGCAAGACGTCCCCGAGCCACTTGCTGGGAGTATCTGGGCGAGACAGGACGGCCTCGTATTCCGGAGTATAACAAGGTAATTGTTCCGCCACTGAAGATATCAGAAATGATGCGCATTCTTCCCGCGCACAAGCGGGAGTCGAAAAGCTACAGGGGCAAAGGTTTGGTTTGGTTTGCTTTATTCAAAGCAAAATTGAACAAGATTGCCTTGGGGGACACGACTAAAGGCTAAGTAAATGCCTGACTTGGTCGTGCCACCCTGGCAGCAAAGCAGAAACATACCGCAAGTACAGTACGCAGAAAAATTACAACATCACGTGTTATCTTACACGGCCGTGTAAGATAACACGTGATGTTTCGGCCGAACTTTTCGAGCAACATCGAACAGTGCTGTAAAGCTTGCAAAGTGTGCCAAACGCATAAGCCTCGGAACCCTGAGATGCCACTTCTTAGACTTGAGGTAGCCTCACTACCATGGCACGTTGTCTGCGCGGATTTCTCTTTTGAAAGCCGTCGCAGTCATATTGCCGACTTCTACTCTTATGATATATACGCGAATTTCGAATGACAGCATTTATTTATTTGTTTACAGAGTACCTACATCGACATATAGGCATTACGTGGGGGGGGGGGGGGACAAAAAACAGTCAGTACAAAGGAATTCGTAGCAAAATACATAAAAATAAAAAAGAACCACCGCCACATTTATCAGAACATAATAATGCATCACAAAATACATTTTCATACACACAGAACATACATAATGCAAGAAGAATTTCACAGCATAGAAAAAATAAATCATTATTTGTTATATTAACCAAGTCGTCACTTAAGCTGTTCCACTCTCTTATTGCTTTTGGAATGAATGAGTGGAAAAAAGTATTGGATCTGCATTTGAAGGTAGATATCTTTTTGCTATTGTCACAGCGAGTGGATGTGTAGGGTGGTTGAACAAGGTAGCTATGGTGATTGATTCCTGTGTTAGAGTAATATATCTGGTGCAACAGTTTAAGCCGTAGTTTCTGTCCGTACGTACACGTAGCAGATCCCATCCCAAAGTGGCCTTCATTCATCAGTTCACTTAAAACACGGTGTTTAGATTTCTTTCCCATCCACTGCTTGCCCAGTAAGTTAGTCAGCGATGACGGCCCGCCTTTTAGCAGTCACGAGTCCAAGAAATTTCTGTACACCTTGAGCATTGCTGATGTAACTTCAATCCCCTATCACTTGCGGCCAAACGGTATGACAGAAAGCAGTCCAGGAGGCGAAAAATACTTTGAAAAAGCACTCGGCTAAAATGCCAATGTTTCAGATGGCTTTGCTTGAATGGCGCAATACCCCACGTGATGTAAAGACGCCCAGTTTTTCTTCCTTTTGTTTACGTGCATGCGCGCGACGATCAGTCCTGTCCAGCTAGTCTTCTGCAAGGCTGTTCCGGCAACGGGACACCAGGACGTCCGCAACAGGCACTTGTCGATGCTCTCGCGTTCAGGTTTTTTTTTTTTAAAGAGGGAAGGGGTGCAGCCGTACTTCAGTTCCCTTTGCAGAGGCTGATGGGACGCTAGACAAGAACTGTGCTATCAGTACCTACGAGCCATTTAGAGCCAAGGACCATCCTACCAGACGTAGTCTAAGGCCGCCTTCAGGATATACGCCGCCTTCTGGATATAGAAAGAGATCAGGACAAGTGCTCCTTCTGTCTCGTGTTCTTATATGCGCTTTGTTCATGAGAATAACGATGAATAACCAACACGCCCAAACATTCTCGGCATCATTAAGTTTCCTTATCGGTCTTATTAAGACGGCAAGAGCCCAAGTCCACTGGGGTGACCTGCTGGCCTAGTCTCACATGCGGTGGGTTCCTGCTACCACGATCGTATTATAGGGTACAGTGCCAATTTTTATGAAAGAGAACACGGGAACGCGTGGCCTGCACTCTCCGCCGGCTGCTGGCAGTGCGTTCAAGCGGAAGCGAGAGCAACCACAGTCTCTTTTTGCGTCATCTCGCGGCGAGCGAAACGATTCGTTACTGATATGGAACCAGCGGCAACATTGCGACCCCCTCCGTCTTCGATTACGCGAAAGCTGGCGATCGACTTGAAGAGAGAGGGGTTGCAAGCTTGCCATTCTATATCAGCAACGAATGGTTGTTTTGCTCGCCACGAGATGACGCGAAAAGAGGCTGTGGTTGCTCTCCCTCCCGCTTGAACGCGCTGCCAGCAGCCGCCGGAGAGCGCATGCCACGCGTTCCCGTGTTCCATTTCATAAAAATTGACACTGAACCTATAATACGATCGCGGTAACAGGAACCCACCGCATGTGAGACTAGGCCAGCAGGTCGCCCCAGTGGACTTGGGCTCTTGCAGTCTTGATAAGACCGATAAAGAAACTTAATCAGGCCGAGAATGTTTGGGCGTGTTGGTTATTCATCGTTATTCTCATGAACAAAGCGCATATAAGAACACGAGACAGGAAGAGCACTTGTCCTGATCTCTTTCTGTCCCGTGTTTTTATGTGCACTCTGTTTTATGAAGAACTAGAAAGGGACCCCACCCCGCTCGGGGGTCGTCAAAACTTAAGACGGCCGGGAACATAAGCGTACGCAGGGTTCCCGATCAGGGGGCGAGGCGAAAGTTCAGCGCAGCACCTCCCTACATACTAAATCAATGTATGGGACATATTAAGTCGACGTTAATTGTTGAAATAGCGGTCCAGAAACCTCGTTGTGTTACTTCTGTAACTTAGAAGTGTGGCATCTTGGGCTAGTTGGTATGACATTACGATAGTTATAGCGCGAGAACAGAACGACGACAAAGCGACAAGAACGCGTGCAGGCCACGCGTTCCCGTGTTCCCTTTCATGAAAATTTACACTATGTGATTGGCGTATATTGTGTCCTTCGTGTCTCTTTGTCATCGTTCTGTCCTCGCGCTATAAATATTGTTACTTTTGTATCAAGGAAGGACTTATTCTGAAATAAAATCACGTTTTAGTGGTCCAAATCGGGTAAGCGCACTTCAAGTTACCTGCCCCAAAAAGCGGAGCGTCTAACGTTACTGTTGCCGTGCACAACCTTGCCCGGCTTTAGTGCGCGGCCACCGACACTAGTAGCAGCAGAACAAAAGCAGCGGAGCCACAGCAGCAACAACGACCATTGATCAATTTCCCGCCATTGACTTCAAGATCACAAACAATTTTTTTGTTCAACTGCGCCCCGCTAGATGGCACCACATGTCGCATGTAACCACGTGAAAATTGAATTTTTTAACCACTCTCGCCATTCCCCATAGTAACATCCGGCGGTTCTTTTTCCGTGAAACAAACAGAAACGAACAAACAGCATTTTATTGCGCCTCTTGATGCACGGAAGATTTTTTCTTTAGTGCAGCTAAATCGATTTCTAGTGATTAATTGTAGGCGGTCTGTCTGATGTCATCGGAATCGTTTTGAAAATGTCCTGCTGCGGCGCATGTGTTCTTGTGCATTTACTTTAATTTCTCGGTATGTAGGGCACCGTTGTTGATGATATTGTCGTTTTCGATGTTCTCATACTTTGAGCTTTCACTCTCACGTAAATTGTTATTTGTCTTTAGTGTCCCTTTAATAAACGTCACATCATTGTTTGTCACTACTGCGCGTGCGTCACTGCGGTGGTAGCAGTACATAACATCGCTCTTGGGCCTGCAATGAAGTTGTTCAGCGCCTGGCCCCGACTCGCACACACCATTCATGCCCTGGCATCGATTGCCCGGGAAATCGGTAGATCCCACTGCTTCGTTTGCACAAAGCGCTACAACAACTTCTCCGGTTTAGTTTGTGTCTTGTCGAGCGCGTCTTGTATTTGTTGAGGCAGCCTTGCCAGAACCAAAACACTGTTTTCCTATTTCTCACACACACCCTGTGCAGGCCCACGTAAGATTACGTGTTACTTGAGAGCAAGCGCGACGTTGTCAGTTCCAAAGAAACTTTCGCGTGACGCAGCTCCCGATACGAAGCCGCGGCTATGCTGGCTTTCCCATGCGTCTTCACGAATGAACCTGCCGTGAAAACTGGCCCAGCTGCTGACTGAAGCCCCACAAACAAAGCCACCACATGTTTCATTTCGCCTTTGCTGTTTTAGTACACACTTTCTTATCGGCTTTTTTTTTTCTCTCTCTCTCTGAAAACAGATAACCAGCCTTCGTAATCGGAGTCTACAGGCCAGTTGGCGGGGTGTTTCTATTCCAGCCTGTGTTTATATAGAAGTACGGAGCACGCCATATGCGCTTGCCTTCTCGGCTAGGGGCGGTGATTCGTTTTTCGGCGCTATGTTCTTGCTTTTAAGTAAACACCTATCCACCCGACAACAACCTCTTCTGCAGTCGTGTTTTCAACAGAGCAACGCTCAAACAACCCAGACACTTCTAATACTCGAAAAACACAGTTTTTTTTTTCTTGAAAATTGCATTTCCTGCTTTGCTGGTTTTGTTGAGTTTTATTACGTTAAAACTAAATGTTAAGGTAGCATGTGAACCGAAAATGGGTTTAAATGACGTTTAAGGAGCACACGGTGGCTGTTAAAAACTGAAAAACTTCACACAGCCTTGAGTTCCCGGTCTAACACAACATAACGTAGATTGAGCTTCGGACAAGGAGTTGAGCAAAGACACATTTAAACATAACCAATATTCCCAGGTTCTTATAAAGGGAGAGAGCAGGGGAGAAAACATTTGTATAAAGCTTGCGAGTGAAGGTGGGAGGGTCCTTCATTCTAGGAACCCTCTGAAGGGAAAAAAAAATAAGATCAAATGTATTATTCCCACATTACACGGCAAGCTAGCAATTTGTTGCACCTTCCTAATAAGGTACCCATCTTTTTTTTTTTTTTATGCACACGTCTCAAGTAAATGTTCTCCGAATTTTCCTTAACGCACGAAGATTACCGTTGCTTTCATTAAACTTTGATACATCACGTATACAGTTATAAAGTTTATTTACCTGATTACTGGCGTCTGAACATTTTAATACTTCCCTGGTTCTAATTTTCGCGCCTAACAAATTTTCTGTGCACAGTTAACTTCAGCTTATTTTAGTTAACTTCTGGCATTTTATAATTGTTCGGGAAGCATATGGTCCATTAGTGGCTCATAATGGTAATTTGGTTATCGGACAGGGGAAAATAAGGAATGGGGATCACAAAAAAAGGCCTACATTTTACGCATTACTATGCAACTTACTGTAACATCAACTACATGCACAAGTAGCAATGACCATGGGACAAATAAAGCTCATTACAATCCAAATCAGCATAATATACCAAAACAATGATTGCGCAAGCGTGAACATTGGAATATATAAATAAAATTATCTTCAATTTACACCCTCTTCCCTTAATCCTAAAACCACGTCGCAACCAACACCTCTTCGACCCTTGCTTCTGTAAAAGTTAAGCACGTCCTTGAAGCGTAAAATCACCTCAGGGGGATTTTTCGCGTACTTTTGAATTCCTCGACGAAAAACTAAATTCAAAATTTCCGCCACAAGCACTTACTCAGCATGTTTTCCGAGAGATAAAGAGAGGAGACAAAAAAAAATCATACTATCCTAAGCTCATAATAGGTACAATTTGTTGAACTTTGTGAATTTGTGGTCAAACCTAAAAGATGCGCGCCGGAAGTTCGTCATCGGGGGCAAGTGGAAGTGAGCTCACGTTTTCTCCTCCGTGAGGCAACAAGAAGTGTGGAGGGGGAGGACACTCGCCAAGGGTTTGAGGGGTGTTGGTGACAGCTGAGCGAAGCGCTTGCATGCACGTGAGTGCGCGAGGTGATTCAGTTGTTTCTGCGCGAGCATGACGGAGTCGGACACTGCGGGCCTCGTGCCTTCAGAACCTGAAGGAGAACAAGATGAAGTGGTCGTGCGCAGGTTCGGAAACTGCGCCAGCGTATTTTGCGACCCCACGACGAGGGCACATCGCCTCATTGTACTCGTCTTCCTGTGTTTCCTAGCATTCGGTAAGCGCCTGATACTTTGTTTTCGTTGATTTAGGGCTCACTGGAACAGCTGTTTCGCATCCTAGCCCCTCTGCCATCCAGTGCGCATCGTTTAGAAACTGAAGTTGCTCTCATACGGATGTATCGAAAGCCGTACGCAAAAGTCATTCAATGCGAAACCTTCATCGTGCTTCAAACGGGTCAACACATTGGACGGAAAAAATCACCAGCTTGCCCCGGCTAACCACTTTCGCTATGCTTATCGCAGCATTATATTGCCAATCCCCTCGGTCCAGCTGTTGTTCAGATTTGTGGGCTCGCTTTATTATCGCCCGTGTGTGATAATGCGCCGATGCGTTCAGCTGCTCTGAGACATTCACGCCATCAGGTAATCCAGCGGCTATTAAAGCACCAAATGAAGGTTACTTTCATCATGGTATTACCAATGAATGAACGGTGTGAGTGCCGTTCGTCACGTGTTTAACACCCACCAACGCCTTCATAGAGTTCGGAAGGAAAATTGAAAGTGGGGCAGCGTTATGCCATAGAATGCAGAGATTTCTGGACCAAAATCTTATCTTCGCAAGAGCGCTCCTTTGTTTCTTTATCGCCTAAGCAGGGTTGTAGATAATCGTTGGCTGCTGACCTGTCAGCTCCCACATTATTTGACTTGTGTAGAGGTATATAAAACATCTTTACTGGCCTTTTCATATATAACTAGATATGCTGTTTCGTCTGTGTCTTTTCAAGGTGTAATAGTTATGCGTGCTTGTAACGTCTGTAGCCCGAACATAGCTGGCTGTTTTATTCATTTATTCATTTCATGCACTGGCACTTTATATTATCCCAAGTGGCTTACAGCTGTTTCTTTTTCTGTGTAGGTAGCTACTACTGCTTCGACAACCCCGGTGCATTGCAGAGCCAAATAGAAAATGTTATGCAAGTCAAAGCAGCGGAATTCAGCAGTCTGTACTCATGGTACTCGTGGCCAAACACAGTCCTCTGCTTTGCTGGTGGCTTCCTCATCGACCGAGTCTTTGGCATCCGCCTCGGTGCCTTCCTCTTTTCGTTCATAATCATTTTGGGCCAGGTAACTTTCTTCAATACTTACTTGTTCGGTCAAATTTCAATGTTGAAAGTTAAGGATTGGACTGTATGCGATTGGAAACTGTTAGCATAGCACAGACAAAAAACATCAGCACAGATTAGAAAGCAATTGCATATAATGCCTACTGCAAGTTCCCCTTGGCCTGTTGTGAGGTCCATTTCATTGCCCTACGAAACTCTGAACCTGATCATGGCACTCCCAAGTTCATCGGGTAATAGTGCGGGTGCCAGTAGATGAGAAACATAGCTTGAAGTCGCAATGATACGACAAAATCAAGAAATAATTGTTTCTTAGTTTTAGGGGCTCGTGATTTGACAGGTGCAAGTTATTTCTCCTTTCTAGCATCCAGTACAAACGATGATCGGAGCTTTACGAAAGACTCTACGAAAGAGAGCACTGAGCAAGCTCTTGGAGAACAAGAGAGACTGATGTGTTAGTTCTCAAAACCAAAATAATTGGTTAATGCTTGAGTTTTTACTCCAATGATGCGTGTGGGTGAACAGTGGGCCTTATGAAAATGAGAAGGAAAACAGCCATGCTCTTCTGTGCGACGGCACTGGTGTAAAGTTTTGAGAATCCCCTCTTTTGTGAGATAGAGGAATATGTCTCCAAAAAATATTAATCCTTAGTATCCCTCTTGAAGCAACGGTGATTAGATTGAAGCTTTATTTTGGTCATGCCATGAGGGCCGTGAATTTTACGGAGTAAAACTGATGGCCAGAGTGGGAGGAAAGAGAAAAGGAGATATTATATTAGGTTAGATGGTATTCTTCAGTCCATGGGAAAATGTCCTGGTGAGCTTGTAGAACTTGCACTAAATAGTTCTAAATTGCAATCGTATACTTAAGTTTTCACCAATAGTCATTGACCCGATGGCCCCTAACTAGCTATAACCACGTATTGTATGTATTTGTAGCTCCACCTAACTAGCTATAACCATGTATTGTATGTAGTTGTAACTCCAGGATGGTTGAACATCTTGCATTCTCCAAAAATCTCACTGAAATCCCCAAAACTTTAAGTCTGACTCCTCAAAAACTAGTGAAGCATTTTTGGATGGTGCCTACTTATCCCATATAAAGCTTTGGTTATTCGTTAAAAGCAGTAGTTGCTTACTTGATTCAAGCATCTTAGTGTGCATTCTTGTGATACTTTGAAAGTACAGAAAAATGGAATGAGGCAGATTTTATTGTACCTTCTTGCTTGCAAAGTTCGGCCTAGTTGTAATGTCTGTGTGCACTGCCATACATTTCAGGTTGTTTTTGCGATGGGAGCCTTTCTAAACCGTTTCTGGCTTATGCAATTTGGACGATTCATTTTTGGGTGAGTACACTTACACAGCTGATTAATAAGTACATTTTGTGATATTTAAAAACACATTCTACTTTGCACAAAGCACTTTTCTCAATCGATAACGGACCCTAAAGTCACATTCGAACCTCATCTATGCAGTTAATCATTTTGTGTTACTGAGTAGATCAAGTGAATAGATAATGTTGAAAGGTCTGAAGGAGTGGGGCCAGTAGATCAGTGTGAAGTGTTTGGTGGCATTTCAGCTGCTCTGTAAAGGTTTTGCAACCTTCCTCAGTTCTCTCTTTGGCTTTCTTTGTTATACAATGTGTAGCTGATTTACACAGACTTATTTTAACCAGGAATAAGTAAATAGCACTAGAATTTATATCATGAGCCACTCTGGAGCTTTAAAGAAGCATCAGCACTAGTCTTTCATTTCTGTACCCTTTCTAAAGAACAAAGTGTCTTCTCCCTTCACGGGTGACCTTTATAATATACAATTGCAATTTACTAAAACGGCCTGAACAATTTTTTGCTTCAGTGTCTTTCTCAAGTTATGCTATCGTGTTACAGCTCTTGCAGTGACGCAAGGCCAGAGGGCGCACTTAAATTTAGAGAGAACAAAATTTATGAAGTGTTTTTATCTTTGCAGGGTTGGAGGTGAATCTCTGGCCGTGGCCCAGAACACGTACTCTGTGGCTTGGTTTAAAGACAAGGAGCTGAACACAGTGTTTGGCCTACAGCTGAGCATCTCTAGGCTGGTTAGTTACCCAGTTTAAATGCATTTGGCATTTCATTATCAGCAGGGTCATGGGTCTGCTTGATGCAACACTACTCTTACCTTTTGTCAGTAATGTGCAGAGGGAACATATACAGTATTACCTCGTTAACTCGTCGTAAAAATTAGAGAAAATTTTTAGATGAACAGAGCTTCGAGGTAAGCAAAGTTGCGCTAATCGTTGGGAAAAATGAGCCCTTTTCAGAAAAATCACGATCACTTAACAGCTCTTCAGCGTCAGTTTCTCGTATTTCTTCTCGTGCAGGTTTAAAAGGCAGAAAAAAATAACATACAAAAGGCATTAACCGACTGGGTTCTGCCGCACTGCCATTTCATTTAGCAGAAAAAAACTGCCTAATGCTTGTCTGCATCGCGGTCGTACTTGGGACTAGGAAGGCGTCCTCTACCTGCTTGATGCATCGCATCAGTCGATCTTCGCCGCCGGTCACCCGACCCTATTGCTAATCAAGCGCAGCAAATTTCTCATCTCAAGAAGATCTCAGCACCTCTAGAGATGGTTCGTCATCACCGCCATCTCTGTTGTCCCCTACGTTACTGGCAGTCTGAATAATTTCGGCATCCATCATTTCTACAGTCACCGCCACATCCTGCTCACACAGTACATACTCCATAAAAGTCACGTCATTTTCGGTGGCACCGTTACCTGTAAGGTTGATGACCTCTTGACAAAGTTTCTTACAGGCTGTGAAGTCGTCTGTCTCTGCCGTCTACGCCGCCGCGGTGGTGTAATGGCTAAGGTACTCGGCTGCTGACCTGCAGGTCGCGGATTCGAATCTCGGATACGGCGGCTGAATTTTTGATGGAGGCGAAAATTCCGTGGGCCTGTGTGCTCAGATGTGGGTGCACGTTAAGGAACCTCAGGGGGTCGAAATTTCCGGAGCCCTCTATAGAGCTACGGCATCTCTCATAATCATACGGTAGTTTTGGGACATTAAACTCCACATGTCAATCAATCAATATTTCTCTGCTGTTTCTGCTTCTGGCAAACTGGTGGCATGTGAGAACTCGGCATGCGCTAAGCAGTTCGCGATAGCTGCTGGGTAAACTTGCTGCCAAGCACTGCTGAGAAGGTGGACTCTGCTCCCAGCAGGTCAATTCCGTAGCCTTTGCCGTTTTGACAAGACAACAAAATGCTGCGGAGAAGGCTCTTTTGGGAGATTTTTTGGGCCACTTTGATGACACCTTGGTCCACCTGCTGCAGCACAGACATCACATTTGCAGGCAGAAACTCTGCTCTCGCTGCCTTCAAGTTCTCTATTTTGCCGAAGCCTGAGCAGTTGTCGACAATGAATAGAATTTTTCTGTTTTTCTTGGCCATCTTAACTATAGCGCGAACGTGCTCTTTGAAGAAAGTAGCAGTCATCTACGCTGCTCAATTCGCGCAATAGATAACGGCATTACGCTGTCTTGCATTTATAAAGCATCTAGACTTAAGAGCTTTGCCAATTATGAGTTATGGCAGCTTCTCTTCACATGTGGAATTTTCCAAGAAAAGGACAGTGGCTTGCGGCAGCATGTTCACATAGCAAAAAGTGCACATATTTTTCTTTAAGAATTTTTTGACCTCGGGGTTGTTTACTGGCCCTTCAGGGTCAAAACGTGCACAAAAAAACCTGCTTATTTGAGCATTTTGTTTGCAGGGAAGCACAGCCAACTTCATGACCATGCCATTCCTGTACGCTGCTGTGGCCAAAGTGTATCCAGGTTTCACGGGGTTGGGTGTATCACTCCTCGTTGGTAAGTGAATGAGATTGAACAACTGAATACATTTGTTGAGGCAGAATGGTGGCTGTTCTGGCTCTTGTGGCTGCCTCCTTATTTATGCTTGGAAATCTTGTCGTCTATACACTGGTGACCGCTAAACCAAAATGCTTCCTCTTAGTTTTCACCTTTTCTTCCTAATTTGCTTTGCTGTGTTCCAGTGGACATAATGAAATCTAATCTGTAAAATGGTAATCTGAATTTTAAAGGACTGCAAAGGATATTTGTATAGTGACTGGGTCAAGAAAGCAAAAAGATATATGCTTCACTACAGGCCGTAGCCAGGGGAATGCCCTAGGTCTCCCCTCCTCCAATATACTGATGGACAGGGGTGTTTAACCCTGTCCATCACGGCCTTGAATAGCTGGACCCTCCCACCCCTCGAAAATGTGTCTGGCTACAGGTCTACCTCACTTGATCGGGATTTAATTATTTCATTGCTGAAAAAAAAAAAAAGTTCCTTTTTTTTTTGCACTAGAATCTTTTGCACAATTTTTTTTTTGCAGCAGAATCTCGATGATACGAACTCGACGAGAGCATGCAAAATATTTGTATCATCCCGAAGTCGTATGAACCAAAAAGACGTTAATGCTAATCATGACAAGGAACAGAAACTTTAGTCGGCTTAACTACTTCTTGCTGGAAAAAGTTCATGATGTTCTCAACTTTCTTGCTTTGACCGCCTCTCAATGAAGTGCCGCGATTTCCTCACTCTTGCTGCTGGTGCTTAAGGCATGTTCGCACTTGGCATCAAAGGGAGCAAAAGCGACAAAACTTATTGTAAATTCACTCGCTTCGCCACTTCAGCGGCAGAAAAAATGCCCTGCGAAGTTGGCACGAAAGAAATCGCTCCTCGAGAATTCAGACGGGAGAATTCAAGCGAAAACACCAGAGCAGCTGCGAAAGCACGTTCGCGCCTGCTGAAAATTGTTCACATTTGTTCTTCGTACCGCCGCCGCCTTCGCCACTTGAGAATTTATTCTATTTTGCCCGTTTCCTGAGCATTTAAGTTCGTACCGAGTCCTGATTATGTAGGCAAAGCACTGAAGAGAAACAGTTTACACCTTTACAAACGTTGTTTCAGAAGATACGCCAACAGAAACAAAAGCAGATGCATGGGCAGTAGCGTTGATGGATTGAGCGGGCAGTGCTAAAGTGAGACACGCTAGGGCTGCTGCACCTTCTTCTACTTCCAGTGTTTCTAGCGATCATAATCCAAACCAGGCTTTCGATGAACGCATCTTTGTCGAGGCCAAGAGCTTTGTCGGACTGCACGGGTAATGAGTAGTTCCCGATTGCACAGACTTGAGCTAACGCCGACGCCTTTGCCGCCGTGCTGAATTTCAGCTGTTTCTTTTACATCACATGGTTTGAGAGCTACTGCAGCCGTTGTAGCCAAAGCCGTGAAGCAAAAAGGCGATGTGCTATCGTGTGGTGAAGAAATTGGTCTCAGACTGATTTTTTTGCGTTCGCCTCACGGCGTGGCGACTTCTAGGCCAAGTGTGAACGGGCCTTCCTCCCACATACAAGCCGCATTACACAGTTCGCGCACATCTACGCTGGCTGGAAAAACCATTTGTATAACACCGAATCACAGCATATTTTATGTAGTGTAATCCATCCAAAAAAGAAGTTAAAATTCGTATCATTGCAAAATTCACATCAATCATAATTGTATCATTGAAATTCTACTTCCATAAATCTACTTAGCTGCTAACTGTTTTGATTGTCCTGGCACAGACATAAATTTCCCAATAAACTGCTTGCCAATTCAATTCAATTGAACATCAATCAATAAATTTAAGTCATGCGGCACAGCTGAATCACAATGGCCATCATGAACTAGGCAGCTAGCCAAAGTCAGATTTGAGTGCAAGCCGTTTGATTTCAGAGTGCATAGGCTCACTTAGTGCTACTGGCACTACTGCCACATTAACCAATGGAGATTAGCCAAACGCATTTATCACATTTGGAAGTGGTTCCAATTAGCTAAACAGCAAGCGATGTCTGCCAAGGCATATAGCTTGCAGTGCATATAAAAGCAAGAAGGCGTGCACTGGCAAGCCTACTGGTGGGTTTGGAAGCAATATCGCGCCATACATATACTGTCGTAGTGAGTTGAGTTCAACACTAGTGATCCACTCAGGCACAAAGTGCTTGAAATATGTGTAGTGTGCTGATGCCTCACATAAACATAGAAGAAAACTAAACTATAAGCAGGTGACCATTGATTAAGATGAAAAGTAATAAGTAGTTTTTCTTCATTGTTTGCGAAGAGAGGCATCTATATTAAACTTCATATAAATTTTACCAAAGATGCTTTTGTGATCACAAAATCTGTCACTGCCCAGGTCTGGTCCATCAGCTACACAGCTTGCCCATAGGAGAGCAAGTGATGTGCGGCTGCTTGTGAATTTCAGACTTTCTGCTGAATGTAGTGCTATTATTTGCCTAGCATTTTTAATGGGACCCTGTGACCTTCGATTGGCAGTTTTCCGAGTATGTTCAAAAAATGTTCGAGGGCCTGTTCAATGTAACCGTTTGAGATAATGCATTGTGTAGGTTGGACTAATCAGATGCCAACTGTAAAAAAAATGTTTGCTTGTTTGTTTTGCTGCCCAGCATGCTGGGCATGCATTTCGACCATGAATATTGTTAACTTTGGTTTCAAAACTCTTCAAACACATGCGTGTTACGTTTACTAAATAATTTATGTTTATTATATTCTTTAAAGGTTTGAAATCTACCAGTAAGTACAAAAGCTGACAGTGGTAAACCTTTAGTCTGTTTCTTCCTAATGCTTGTTCGTATTTTCAGCTGCTTCCTGGTGCGTGATGTCCATGCTGTGTGCTGTTGTGCTGGCTATTCTTGACCGCAGAGCGCAGCGCATTATGGGACGTGAGGATGCTATGACTGGTAAGTACTCCTGTACTGTAATCAAAATAGACGAAACTGCCGTACTTTTTGAAAAGACGAAAGTTGAAATGGACCCTACAATAAAATGAGTTTTTAAAAGAAAATATGTATAGACTTCTTGGAAAATGTCTTGCAATTGAAAAAAATTCATTCTAGCTTAACCCTTCGTGAGGCGTTTAGGTGACGGTCCCACTCAGGCGACAACCACTCCGCATTTTATGCATTGATTGCGGATGCACTGTCCTTGCTGCTCTTGATGAATAAATTTAAATTGTGCAAATTCAGAAAGCTTACGAACTCTGCTATGACACCTGGTTTTAATGCCTGGTATGAAGCATTATTTACTAGCAGCAGGAATGATGTGGGCATCAAAAAGCATTTTTATTGTACAAGTTTCTTTTGTACTACAGGTATGGCAAAACTGTTCAACATAACAGTGCGAAATTTACTGTGCCTTTAGACGAGGTGCTATTCAAGGTTTTTATGAACAGACATTGGATATAAACAAATTAGTAATTTATTTACGCTCTAATGAAAATGGGCAAATAAATAAAAGTTTGTGTGTGAATTTTTTTTTTTTTTCAGAGCATAACCAAAATACTTTGTGGTTTTTGTAGACAATACACTTACTTTCCATGCGATGTTTCTTTGTGCTCTAACGAAACATTGATTTATTGTGTCAATGCGGCAGCTTATGGTTCTACTTGGTCATGCATTACCAATGAAGCGACAAAACTATACAAGCTGATTCTATAGACTCCTATATAATAAAGCAGCAGGCCCCTCTCCAGGTTTCTAGTAAGAGAAAATTCTTTTATCTTTATTGGGGAACGTTCAAGACAGCAGGGAATTTAGGCAGGCAATTTTTCTGCTGGGCAGTTCCGTAGAAACTGGCTTTCTTTTTTTAGATGCTAATTAGCAATTGTTGCACATTAGTAGATGAATATTGTCTTTTATCTATTTGTGCTGACTAACGACTGCCTAGTACTTCAAACAAAATATTTTCAATAAATAGTAAACTCCGCAGGCATTTTTTTGGTGGTAGCGTCATCTATAAAATTAAAATCGAGCATGCGAGTTCAAGCTTTCGCCAAATGTGGCGCAACTAAACATAAAAAAGCTGGTATAACAGGCATGGCTTATTTCTCCAGGCTTAGCAGTTTGCCTCATTAGGTAAGCCTAGTCGCCGCGCATAACAAACGCCAACCGCTGGCGTTGTTGCGGGTTCAATCCTGGGTGTGGCAGTCTCATTTTGACGGAGGAGAAATGCTAGAGGCCCATTCAAGGTAAAATGTCATTGCACGTTAAATACCAGATGGTCGAAAGTTTCAAAGCCTTCCACTACCCAGTCTCTCATAATCATGTTGTGGTTTTGGGACGTAGAACCCCTGATATCCTCAAGCAGTGCATTAAATTTTCCTTGTAACACAGTGTTCGGGATGAGTTGTGCACAGCTGTCTGCATCACAAGTCTTTCTCTTATGCTATGTCGATGTCTCTGAAACGGAACAAGCTCATGACCTTCGGAAAGAAACTGACAGACATTCTATTCTCGACTCGCTGTTAACGCTTAGTTAAGGTCTCCACATGAACCGAAATTTCAGCAGCTCAGGCACATTAGTTCTGAAGTTTGATGCGTCCCTTTGTGCACATAACATGTCTGAGGGCATGTTCATACCGAAGGTGGAAGCAAGCAGCCGAAGCGGGCAGGTGGCTGTGCATAAAGTGGCAACTATAGCAAACGAAAAATATGGTGATGAGACAACCAAGTCCAAACCAATCTTTTTTTTTTTTTCTCACATTAGAGCTTCACGATTTCTTGCTGCCAATAAGAGCGTGAGCCGTGTTAAATGGCATCCATCGGGTTTCTGCATTCGGCTGCAATTCCTGCTGTACTCTTCATCAACACAGTCAAAGCAGTGTTTTTCTAGATAGAAAGTTTCGCTGTGAAATGCCTACTATGTTCTACATCTGAGCTGATGATCCTTCACGAGTGGCTAGGTGGCAGGATAATACCAGCTGCTGATAATCCTGAACAGTGCCTCGTGACGTCGGGAAGTCTGTGAAAGTGAATGTTACAGTACTTGTAGAATGAAACTTAACATCATTAATCTTAGCATAAGGACTGGTAGGAGCATTTATTCTTGATAGCTACATCATGTCACTGCAAATGTGACTGCTAAAGATAACGTTGGTTTTAATGTAAGGGTACGCATCAAAATTGCACAAATATGACGCTAGGTGCTGAGAACAAATGCACATTACTTGGCACTAAATTTTAATTTTTCAATCTGAGTACCGTCCACTGCCTGTGCTGAAGCACGGGTGCCATGTCAGATGGGAAGTCGGAACAACCATGCTCAGATTTGGAAACCGGCTTGCCGTTTGCACCCTTCACATTCCTACAAGGCTGGTCTGAACGTGCCTTGCGTACCTCCTCCTTGCCTAATTTGCAACGTCCGTGCAGGTGAGGTGGTGAAACTGACCGATGTACGCTACTTTCCCAAGACTTTCTGGCTCCTGTGCTTCATCTGTGTGTCATACTACGTCACCATATTTCCCTTCATTGGTCTTGGCACGTGAGTATCGTTCACAGTAGCAAAGGTCTTCCATCATTACTTGTTTCTGGAAAGCCGATATTCTGGCTCTGTTTATATTGAACATATGACCCGTAACGAAGGACTTTCTTTTAGCGTTGTTCAAGCAGGAGTTGCAAAATGCTGGTAAATGTGCATGGAGTAATGCATTTGCGTGGAGTTGTTAAAGCGGCCCTGCAACACCTTCTTAAATAATCGTTGAATGGCTTCATTAAAAGTCTGTCATACAAATGGACTGGAGCGAAAAAATTTTAAAATTCATTCCACACAAGTCGAGTTGAAGGGATTTGTTTTCTCTCTCATTTCATGCTGGTGAGCACACTAAAAGCTATGCGGATGACTAGGGGCAAGAAGAGGCACCCATTTGACATGACCTCAAGCATTCTTCATTTCTTTTTTCCAAACTGGCAACTTTCAGTGTGATCGCGAGCGCATGAGGAGGTACGTAGTGGAATTCTGCAACCGCCGCAGTAAATATGCAGTTTGCGATGCCCAAATCAGCCAATGACTCTGGACATTTATGGCACAGTATGTTGGGTTTATGGCATCATTTGTCAAGAGAAAAGGAAGCGATTTCTAGCTGACTTTGAGAATTAATTTTAAATTGCCGGCCGCATGCTGCGCTATCATGTTTGGCTCGCACGTTCTCGGGGGCCTCAGTTTTCATCGGCAGAGTTTTCTGTCCTGATGAAAAAGTGCTGCAGAGCGCCCCTTGCTCCTGTGAATAGTACCAAGTATGAACCTGATAGTTCTTGTGCCTGAAGTGTGTATAAAATGTGAAATGTTCCTTATCACGTCCTAGGCTGTCAAGCTGTGGAATTATGGATTGTCATGCACAGAGCATGCATTTAAAAAACATATTAAGGATCAATTTTTGCAGCTATTCTCCTCATAGTGCCAGCCAACATATATGATTCTAATGATGGTATACTGGTTATATTGCTTGTTATCTGGTGGTGTTTATGACATAAGATTCATTTTCTACTTCTTACTAAGCAGCTTTGTAGTTGCCTTCGGCCTTCTTGTAGCTTTTCTTTATTTTAGTACTTTTTGTTTATGGAAATCACTCTTACAGTACCAGCTCTAGGGTTCCCAGTGTATTCACAGTATTGTATATGCCTATCTATTGCAGAACTGGCTTTTTTAATAAATAACAAGAAAGTAAAGTAGTAAAAACAAGTGAAAAATTTTGAGATAAACAGGTTTAATGGATAAAACTGTTGCTTATATTCATGTAAAAAACGCCTATGCATAACCATAAGTTTTTTTTTTTTTTTTTTTTTTCAATATTACAGGGTGTTTTTTCAAAGAAAGTACCAGTTCTCGGCCGTTGAAGCAAACTCTGTTGACAGGTGAGTGGGCTTGGAATCCTGTGCCTTTTTTTTAATCTTGTCACAGAGATCAGGCTTACTTTCCGTATCGCTACAAAGAAAGTGCTTATCATAAAAACCAAGTATGTGTACATACCTCATCGTTGGACTAGGCCGAATCGTCGTCAATAACAGTCTGACTGCATCGCTATGTGGGAAGGCCTCTACCATGTTTCTCCCATTAAAGTAGTCTTCTGCTTGCTGCACCACTATAGTAATCTTAGTCTCATCTGTGCAGCTAGCTTCCTGCCACCCACTCCTGTGCTTGCCTTCTCTTGGAATGCAGTCTGTTAACTCTTGATGATAACCATTCTGACATCTCCAGGAATATCATTAAAAGTCTTCTCTCTCAACAGCTATCTTCCTTTCATGCTACATGCCTTGTTCATGCCCATTTCTTCTCGATTTCAACTAAGATATTTTTAACATGCGAGAGGTTCGTCTGTCTGGAGTTGTGCAAAGTTTCGAAAGTTACACGATCTTTTATAATTATTGCGATAGCAATTATATGGACACTCTCGGCTGGATTCCGCTGCCGGCATCGATGTCATGCACTGTATATGTAGACGTATCTATATACAATGGACTTCCCATAAACGAAACTCGTTTAAATAAAAATGCCTCATTAACCGAACTAAACGGGCTCATATGTCTGGATTTCTGTGCTGCGCAGTAAAATTCACCGGTTAATCGAAACAGTGCTTATTGATCACCTACGGTTAACTGGCACAAACTCTAAACACAGCATAGACTCGCTCAGGCCAAAGGTAGTCTCACAACTATGGCAACACTTCGATACAAGCCAATCCAGTAACCATTCTCGCTTGTGGTGGCTGTGGGAGCCCAGTCGGCGACACAGTTGTGTGTAAGGCCTCTTTTTGCGGCTAAGTTCGAGGGATCACGGCGTTATTTCAGCCCAGTGGAAAGGAAGCGGCCACACCATGCACTCTAGCTTGAAAAAAACCTGCAAATTCTTCAGGAGCTCGATCAAATCGGCCTACCCAAGACGGAGGTGGCGAAAAATACAACATACCGAAATTGACGCTGTCGCGGATCTGCAAAGACAAAGAAAAAATTGAAGGCGCTGTAAAGAATGGGATCTTCACATCTAAACGGATGCGGATGATGCTTTATGAACAACTAGAAAAAGCTGTTTTTCTGTGGTCCAGGCTGCACGCACGGAGTTTCAATTTACCCATAAGCGGACCGATTCTCGAGCAGAAAGCTCGAGAGATCGCCATGCGAATTTGTGTTGAGAACTTCGTCCTAAGCATGGCTCAGCAGCTTCAAAACACGCCATGGCCTAGTCTTCAAAGCAATCTCAGGTGAGAGTGCTGCAGTCAACAGGGACACTCACACCGAATGCCAACGGGGGCGGCTTAAGGAAATTTCGATGAGCTTTCAGCCATGAGATGTCTTTAACGTCGATGAGATAGGTCTTTTTTATAATGCACTTCCATCAAAGACTCTCACATTCAAAGGCAAAGCACCTAGTGGAGGAAAACGCTGTAAAGATCGCATCACTGTGCTGGTGGGTGCAAACATGGCAGGAGATGAGAAATTGAAGCTGTTGGTAATAGGAAAATCAAGGCACCCACATTGTTTTAAAGGCATTCGACACCTCCCCGTTGTGTACTATGCGAACGGAACGCAAGATTTACGAGGCAAGGCAGGAAGGTTGTCTTCATCGTGGATAATTGCCCAGCCCACAGTCAGGTTCAAGGACTCCAAGTCATCACTCAGGAGTTCTTGCCAGCCAATGCAACGGCAGTCGTCCAGCCGATAGATCAAGGAGTTACTCAGAACATTATAAAGTTCATTACAGCAGACAATTGCTCCATCGATTGCTGCTTTGTGCAGACAGCAGGAAATGCTACAGCATAGATTTATTGGCAGCCATCTACATTTTGGCTGATGCCTGTAAGTGAAGGCTAGAACAATACACAGATGCTTTCATCATGCTGGCTTTCAAGTGCAAGAAGCAGTACCTGATCAAAAAAAAAGCCCTGCTGATGCCAACATTGAGGCAGTATTCTGTGAGGTCGTCCCCTCTGCCCCTTTCACGTTGCAGAACTACGAATCGATTTATGTAAATGTTCGTACTTGTCGGAAGGAGACTGTCGAGGTAATGATTGCCGAAGTGCAAGATGAGGATCAACCTTCCAGCGATGAATGTGATGACAATATTGCCAGTGCAGTGGTGCCACCAGACCGATCAGCTAAAGAGGCTGTTGAACTTTTCCAGTGCTATTTTGAGCATGAGGCTTGTTCAGAATTTCTTGCTAGTTTGTCAGGCGTGGGTGCGTACCTTGTGAAAAAACAACTCAAGCTTGCCAGACAAACCGCCCTTCACTCCTTTTTTTCTCCTACACATCCTCATGAGTAAGGTGAGGTTTGTGCAATTTGAATAAAGGTTTTGATTTCCTAAATAAGTGTACTTTGCTTAAATGAAACTTCTGATAAATGGAACAGTTTTATGGATCCCCTTCGAGTTCCGTTTAAGAGGAGTTGACTGTATATGGAAATACAAGAAAGAAAAAAAAAATTCGGAAAAGAGACTCCGCGCAGAATCGAACGTGGGACCGCTGCGTCGTGAATGCGAGGCTTTTTTTAATACATCCCCAACAATAACAAGATATGCAAGTTTAGGGTGTGAATATTACAGGAAAAAGAATATTGCATCGTGTTTCTTCACTAAGTCTGCCTTCATTAAATTGTTATTCTTTTCCAGTGTCCCGTACCTCATTTCGGCTTTTGCATCGCCTGTATTTGGAATTCTGGTGGATCTGCTGGGCAGAAACTTGATCTGGGTCACAGCGGCTGTCTTTGGGACACTTGCCGCTCACTCGCTGCTTGCCTTCACCTTCCTCAATCCCTGGGTTGCCATGGTAATTCTCTACCTTAAACTGCTGCATCATGCTTCTTTATGTGTGTTACTTAAGAATAAACATTTCGGTGGTGGAACTTCGTTATAAATGGGCACCTGTGGGTAACCAGATAATGTCACAAAAATAGCATGCACGAAAGGGGGATCTTCAACTGGTGGCGCGGAGTTGCAACCCTAGAGCAGGAAAACATAAAGCAGCAAAATGTGACCAGCTTGGAAAGCAACACGCACGCCCATGCGTGCTCTTCGACAGCGTTTCTGACAAGGCGACAGCAGTATTTCTTTCAGTGGCCTCGTGAATTTTTTTTGTTGCGCCTGTGTCTACGCACTTAAGGAGTCTGCAGCAATGGTGCAAGTACAGATGTGGTCAAACATGTTTTGCGTCCATGCTCTGTTAGTGCAGACAAAGAGGAGCTACACTGGAGAACGGCTGACTTGGAAACCACAATAGCTGCAACTTCTTTCTTCCACCAGATGCCGCTAGCATGTTGTGGCTCTCTGGGAGTGCGACATCTGGCTGCCCCAAATATTGGAGTTTTAGCACTACGAAAATTGTATTGTTATAACGAATTGCTATAAACGAATTGCGCAAAGAGATGCAATATAGAGGATGCAGGCTGTTGTGAAAGAACTAACAGGTAGGATATGCCAATAAACATCAGTGATAAAAGGATTACGAAAGTACTAATTTTTCGGACATGCCTGAGAATTCCGAACATTTCATAGGACAACCGCAAGATCTGTATAGCCAATGTTTGACATTTCTGGATGCTCTAACTGTACCAAATGTCAATTTTTTACTCTAATAGCATGTGCTAAAGTGAATTAACAGAAGCATATGCCAGTTCTGTGCAGCAGCGGATTTCAAAGCTCAGCTTTGCCACAATGCCACTGCTCTATGCCGTGAAGCATATTGACACTCCGAAGATGCGTTGGGGAACGTTGGAGTTGTGGGCAGGTTTCTTTTGCGGATGTTGCATTTAATTACCCTTGAGCACAAACAAACAACAGCCAGAACTTATTGTTATAACCGATAATGCACCATGCAAGCATTGCCATAAGCAGGTTATTTCACAATAGAAAACGTACAAAAGTTGACGATGCAGATGCAGCAGCTTCTCATTGCTATAACTGATATATTGTTTTGTTAAAATCGGTGTTATTATAAGCGGGTTTGATTGTTCTAAATATGGCAATCTTGCTATAGCATCGTGCACATTGAAAGTCTTTGCTATTGCCTAGCAAGCTTTCCAGTGGTAAAGACAGTGGACAGTATTGTATTCTAGGGGGTGAAAATGCTAATCAGGCTATTTAAAAGCATTTATGAATCACCACCACATTTAGTACAGAATATACTTTAATATGTGCAAAGTCATAAAGATTCACCACCTTCCGTTCAGGAAGATTTGTTCTAAGGTTAATCTTTGCAAAGTAAACAATTTTGACTAATCTCGCATTGAAGCTGAATAAACAGGTATTAGCATGATTTGCTTGGTTCGGAAGTCAACAACATTAATTTCGCTGTATCTACATACTGCTCTTCAGCGTATCTTTAGCTCTGTTATTCTGATCATTACTAAGCAGTCTGTTATTCTTTCCACCTCATGTGCGTTTTTTTTTTTAGGTTCTGATGGGGCTGATGTATTCTCTCCTGGCATGTGCATTTTGGCCCCTGGTTGCCATGGTGATACCTGAACATCAGCTGGGTACAGCTTATGGCATGTAAGTGATGACAAGTTAGCATTATTTCCAGCCTTTCTAGTTAAATGAATTGATGGGCACTTCAGCACTACATCCACGCAGTCAACGTATGGCAAATTTTTTAATTGAAACTTGACCTGATTGCAATCAACACATTCTCCAAAGCTTTCATGGTTTGTTTATTGGCCATAGGATTTAGACTTTATGAGCTGGGCAAATATCCCAGAATTCGGGCACATGGAAACCTAGTTTTATTACATTCTCACTAAATTTATGCAAATTTTCGAATGCTTCAAATATTCAAACGAAGCCCCGCCACGGTGGTCTAGTAGCTAAGGTACTTGGCTGCTGACCTGCAGGTCGCGGAATGGAATCCCAGCTGCGGCGGCTGCATTTCCGATGGAGGCGGAAATATTGTAGGCCCGTGTGCTCAGATTCGGGTGCAGGTTAAAGAACCCCAGGTCATCAAAATTTCCGGAGCCTTCCACTATGGAGTCTCTCATAATCGTATGGTGGTTTTGGAATGTTAAACCCCAAAAATCAATCAAACGAATATTGCTGCATTCGAATTCATTTCAATTTGAACTTAAATTGTTGAAAATTTTGAAGTATTTTAAATGAATGAATAGATGTTCATCAGTGTGCATGTAATTTTTGTAAAGTTGATTGTAAAGTTCATTTTACTGCAGTAGAAAGGTGCTAAGTCAAATCTTGCTACTGTTCAAAGTTGTTCATTTCCTTTGAACCAAGAATGGCATTTGCACCGGCCTTGTTCCAATTTTTAATAAGTACTTTGCATGTTAGCCGAGTCACGACAGATATGCCCATTTTTCTCTGATACATGATTATAACATTCGAATTTGATGTGAAATTATTTGACCAAAACCACCATTTGCTTAGAACTAACATTCACTATTCGCACAAGCCTCATTTTCACACTTACCCAATAGATTTTGTCCTTGCAGCACCAGTTTAACAAAAAAAGCTATGATATGACAGACTGCAAAAAAGTTGGCCCAATTGACTATTTCCCTTATGTGTGCATAGTTGGTAACTGATAAAATCGGTAAGATTCAATGCAGTATGGAATCAGGATGTAGCCTATATACCTAGGCTCAATAGCGAAGAAATATTGGCAATTCCTCTATAACCTCATTTGGTTTGGCGCAAGGCTAGCACCATCACATTGGTAGATACCTCCAGATTTGTAGATAGAAAGCTTTTCACGTGAGCTTTAATGTGATTAACCGTATCTTGAAAGTAGCATCAGATGCAAGGCCCATCCCTATGAAAAGCTGTTTCATCAGAATAAATTAAATTTAAAGAAATGCTCCATGTGATGAAACATTTCGTTGCTTTTATTGTGTTTGTTCAATTTCTGTACAACATCATAAGTTGCATGTTTAGTCGTACAATACTCAATAAACCATTTTTAACAAGCTGAGTTTAATATCGAAAATACTTATTTAAGGTAGGGAAACTTAATGCAAAGCATAAGAAAAAACTCCTAAGATCAACCCAGTTGTAACACATTCGCATTCAACACAAAGGTATCTCTGTTGTATTCGATGTTTGTCACACTCACAAACACATATTCATGTTGTGCTGATATCTGAAATAAACATTTTATATATGCTGTTTCATCCATGTTCATGCTTTGAGCTTTGAATTTAGTAGCATTTGACTTGCTCGCACAAAGATTTAATGGTGTGTAGCTCAGCATGAGAGAAAATTTACCACACCAGAATTAAAGGTTCTGTCATGTGTTGCTCGAGTCTTGTGCTCACTTGTCATTTCTCTGTTCAAAAGCACTTATACCTTTTTTTGAGCTGCCAATTTCGAATGTGTTATCACTGGCATCATACTTGCTATTTACATTCCACCATACTTTTCAGTTTGTTCCTACTCTTCCACGTCAACTCGACCATCACGTCTTTTATGTTTTGTGGGCTCTGATTATTGGCTCTCTTTTTGCAGAATGCAGTCTGTTCAGAACCTGGGTCTTGCCGTTATTGCGATGGTGTCTGGCATGATAGTCGACAGCAGTGGCTATTTTATCCTCGAGGTCTTTCTCATGGCGTGGCTTTGCTGTGAGTTTGCCATCCTGTTTTTGACTTATGAATGCATTGTGATGTTCATGCTGTGAAGACTCACTTGACAGAACATGCACATTTTGTAGAAAGCAGCTATGGTCTCGGTATACAGTCAAACCTCGTTAATATGTACCTAACAGTCATACTAATAGTCATAGTCATACATCATACTAACAGTCAAAACATAGTAGTTGCCAAGAATCCCCAGTTTATTCTCATGTAGACTAATGTATCCACTGACAGCTCAAGCCATTCGTGTTATGCCTTCCGGTTAGTGTGCAGCAGCTGCATACAAAAATAACTTTTTGAGCCATAATTGCTGCACCACTGAACTCATCGATGCCATAAATGTGCCGCCAATGGTTTACTGTCATTTCAATGAGTGATGAGATCAGCCGATTAGTAAGACTTTCATGAGATCACGGCCATGCAATAGTGGGTAATCATTGGAAGAGAACAAAGGCAAAATGGCGACCACCGACAAATGTGCCAGTATGACTTATTGCCAACAAAAAAGCCTTATCCCAGTAAGTATCCTCAGAGCTATCTGCTCGGCTACATGCATAAAGTTTCATACAGTAACCTAGAGAGAAAACTGGTGCTGCCATCCTTGTACCACCATGGGAATGATGGGTAATACAGGCTTCGGATTGGATAGCATTGGCTAGCGAACTTCGTGTAGTGCGGGTTGTGGTGCAAACCACTCAAGCAGTGCTTTTGTTGTTCAAAAAGGCTGAAGACTACCAAGTATCTTGGTTTGCTCCTTCATTGTATCTTTTAAAGTCGCATTTGACAGCTTCAGCCAAACGTCGGGCACTCACCGCTGCGCGTAGATATAGCATCTCATGTGCGTGCGGGATATTGCATAGGGTTAGTCGTTTATTTATAAGTGTGTATTTCCAAATCGACTGCAAAACAACAGCAAAGCTTAGATGCACCGTCGCGGCTTGTGACTCACTTTCATGAAAAAAATGAGATGTGTTGGGGGTGGACCACTTGAACAGACTCATCCGGCATAGCAGCAGATGATTCTTATTTTCATTCTGCTGCTACTTACATAAATAAAAATGTGCCTTTTGAGGGAAAAATGACTGTGTTCGTTTTTAAATCTTGTAAAAAATTCATTACATCCTGATGCCAGATCTGTAACACTATGGCAGAGCAATGCATACCCTAATGGTTGAATTTGTCCAGGTTCCCCTTCCATCTCACTGCCACAGAACATTTTTTTACAAGTTTTACACGCAAAAGTATGAAGCAAGTTTTAATTGGAAATGGCTTCATATAATTTTGTTGTGCACTCTAAAAACAAGCGTCGCGAATCTAAAAAAAAAAAAAAAGCCATCCCAAGTCCGAAACCTGTACTTCCCGTTGTATTTCCATAATGGTACAAAGGTTTCTGGAGGAGCCCGCATATATACTAGTGCCAGATTCTGCTCTAGGTTTTATAGTATGAAACTCTAAGAGCACGCGTGTGGCATAAGCCTACTGAACGCTCTTAATAGGAGACTACCTTGAGGTGTGCTGGGCCGCTTCGTAGGGCGGGACCCTGATCAGCGAGCACCACTTTGCATACATGAAAGAAGCTCACTGTTGTGGAGCTAATGTTGAGGGCACCAAAGAACCGCGCTGTATTAATGCTATCACTCCAAACACGCGTGTACGCTACAGCAAGCGTAGCGCTGTTGTAACCATACCACACACGTTTATTAGATGACATCCCAAAGGCGCCTACGTTTGCTACCAGAACCACTAGATCATTGCGCAGTGCGTATTATTTGCAGAAAGCTCATCAGCACGTTAACACAACAGGCTACTCACCTCATCTGTGCATGGTCTGAAAAGGAGTAGGTGCATCCTACAGCAAATTGCTTGGCACTAGTGGCATGTGCAGAGCAGAAAAAGCGCTGCATGCAACTAGCCAGTTGACGATTGGCTGCCTGCAACCATACAGCATTTAAAAAAGACTGTCAGTTTTCACTTAGTCGCGAATCGCGGTACACATGTGTTGCAGGTAAAGGGTTATGAAGGAAAGAAGTGTTAAATTGTTCTGTCGCCATGTCAGTCACTGTGTTTCCAGACCCTGCAGTAGTTTTTAAGTGCTCTTAAGCGTGGCCTCTGGATGCTCTCAGGTGGTTGTGTGAGTGTACCAGAATGTTTTCTACACTTCAGCGAAAACAAATGAATGGCTTTGCAGTGAGCACATTGGGCAGCATTTCCTGTGACATTGTATTTGTTCCTTTGTTAATGGCAATGGCGCATGGCAGGCGATAAAAATTTGTACTTGGTGGTTAATGCGTGCTGCGTGTAGTACGGTTATGTCACATTTCCAGCAAGTACGTATTATTGAGGTTTCATTCTGTAGAATTTATCACAGCATTAACAGAAAATCTTCATTACAACTGTAAGAAGTCTAGCGTGTGTTGCAGAAACTTTACAATAACATGAATAGTTCCAATTTCCACACATAGACTTGCACTAGTTCAGGCGTATTGGTCAGAACCAAAAGCGTAAGTTACCCAAAGGCCAATACATATGACAGAAAACAGAAAATGGGCTTGTTTAGTTTACAAGAAAAAAAAACGCTTATGTTTGAACAGATGCAAGTAAATATAACAATTATGTTGACATTTACACATGTAACACGAAATTGCATTCGGAGGTGAGTCAATGGCACTACGTGTCTGTGAGACAGACCAGCCATTTTGATTATTAATAAACATAGGCTCACCTGCAGCACTTATCTAGCATTTTGCTTCAATTCTATTTATAAGTGCCTAACTGCACTCTCCTAAGTGCTGCTTGTACCATCTGTGCCAAGATTAACTATATTTGCCTGTTTACATGGCAGTCATATGCCTGGCATCTAAATTGTTCTTGCTTAAGCAGCTGGTGTTAGACACAGATGAAGCAAGTTATATCTAGCTTGAATTCCATCAGTAGGCCTGCAAGCATGTCATCAAACGCAGCTGCTGCGGCCAGCATTAGACCCACTACCGCTTTCAATACCAAATATGCTCCACTAAAATGCAAAACTTGTGTGTAAGGTATACCAAAGGCATCTGTGGTGTTGCGTTACATGAACACTTTTTTGAACGTAATCGGAAAACTCTGCGGATCAGTCGAGACTCCTGTGAGCGAAGAACTATAGTACTACCTGCGGTTGCAAATTGGCAATTACGTTTCCAAGACTTCGATAAGTCACACTCTTTGCTCGGCAAATTAAATGATAGACGGCCCCATTACATCATAGGCAGGTGGACACAGCCATTGGCTGATAGGAGCAGTCATGTGATGCATAGTTAATGAGGCCACCATGGGTTACCCCCACATAGTTGCGCTGTGCTCTACACTGTTGAAGTCCGCTACAACAAACGCCGCTTCAACAAAATTTCCGCTGTAACGAAAAATTCACGATTCCCCGTCAGCAGTCCATAGGAGTCAATGCATAGATATTGTCACCACAACGAACAATTTTTTTTTCTATCGTCTCGCTTCAACGAAATTTTACTATGCCATTCCAGGCTCAGATAATTATTGCTATGCAGTAAACCCAATCTTTAACATTTCGATTCATCTTCAGAGCCTGAAAATGCGTCAACGAAGTCTAAAACACGCGTTGGCACCACCAGAAACCGCTGCTATGCCACCGCTGTTCAGCAAGCAGCGGGTGTCGCCATTGCTCGATAGTGATGGCAATGAGACTGCCCTGCTGTTGTTTTATCACTAGCTTACTTTTGAGTCCCAGGCGATCCGATGCTGAAGCTCAGTCGCTAAGTTCATGGTTTCCTTCTCGCAGCTGCTGGGTGCAACTGCGGCACGATGCCGTTTCCGATTTCGATGCTTATCATTATGATCCCGCTTGGTCAGTGTGGTAACTAATGAGAGCAACTGTTCGTCGGCAACAAAATCAGCTAGCCGCGAGTGATTGATGATAAGAACGGCATATAATGCAAAAATCATCGCTACACGATACCCTGCCTCCATATCGGCGTTGGCGGATACTTTTGACGGGGGACAGCTGCTGGTGTTAACGTGTTAATGCAACTGTTTGTTTCGTTCACGAAAGCGGTTTTAGGTGTTGTTTCAGTGTGCTTTCCACCATGGCCTTGCTATGCATGGGCGAGAATCTCGTCATGACGCTGCTTGGAAAGAATAGGAAGCAGCGGACATTTTTTTAATTTTGAGAATAAACGTTCCTTTGTTTTGCTAGTACAGGTCAGCGATATTTTTTTCTATTTCACTACAACCAAATTTTTCCTTTAACAAAATTTTTTCCGCGCCCCGTCAGTTCCGTTGTTGCGGAGTTCGACTGTAGTGCCATTGTGTTTATAAAAAGGTTTTATATCGCAGTTTACGCTGATGTATCTTCTTGACTTTCTGACATCTTCTCTGTGTCGCTCTGACGTGCTTGTTAGCAGGGTGGCTAGGTTTGGCTTCGTTATGCCACTTGGCTACCTTTCTAAGCCAGTGGCGGCAGAAAAGCAATCTTAGCTACTTTTTAGCTACTTTATTGTTCCCCTCATTTGAACGACATTATTTATATGTGTCGAAGTTGCATCCAGCGAGTTGGAGTAAGCATTGCCAAAACATGGAGACAAAGTAGTGTTTGCAGCTACAAGAAATGAATTTGGCATTTGCATTATACAAAAGAAAGCTTTTGGCTACATTACCAGAAGACTAGGATAGCTATTGCATGACACCTCATATTGTAAACCCTTTATTGGTGAATTCGACTCGCTGAATTCGAGCTGCATTCGTAATTTCTTAGGTTTTTATACGAAGTTTAACTCGGGAGCATTACCGCTAAGAATTCGGCATTACGTAATAAGGAGGAAAATAGGAGGAAAAGAAAGGCAGGGAGGTTAACCAGCCTATAGGCATCCGGTTTGCTACCCTGCACATGGGAGGGGGATGGGGGAGATGAAAGATAGAGGGGGAAGAGAGATAAGGTTTGCAAAAGTAACCAATATAGCAAAGTCTCTGCGCAAGCAGGGCAGATAGTGCAATGCAGCTGGCTTGTGCTTACTGGACAACCTTGGTGTGTTAGACACACACAGAGACAACGAAAAATTTGGGAAGATAGTATGTTTCATGAAGAGTTCTATAATTTGGTCGTTTGAGTGATTATCGTATTCTGTAAAAAAATTTTGAAAAGCTCTACAATTTACTCAACCTTACCTATGCTCTACACCCTATGTATGCTCGAAAAATGCAAAAAAGTTGAAAGAATGCCTGATACGGTGGATATATATATGTGTGTGTGTGTGTGTGTGTGTGTGTGTGTGTGTGTGTGTGTGTGTGTGTGTGTGTGTGTGTGTGTGTGTGTGTGTGTGTGTGTGTGTGTGTGTGTGTGTGTGTGTGTGTGTGTGTGTGTGTGTGTGTGTGTGTGTGTGTGTGTGTGTGCATATATATATATATATATAAAGAACACAAGCGAGTACACGTACGAAAGAGCAATACTTTTATGCCAACGTTTCAGCCGTGGCACGACCTTCGTCCTTCCCTGACGAAGGCCGTGCCACGGCTGAAACGTTGGCATAAAAGTATTGCTCTTTCGTACGTGTACTCGCTTGTGTTCTTTATACGTACCAGACCCCTTGAACTTCCTGCTGAATATATATATATATATATATAGCTGATTCTTCAATATTTCAATTAGTATAATAGCGCTGATGTGGCCAAAAAGTTTTTGCCACTTAAATCATATAGGGAAATCCCGTAGAAGTAGTCTGTGTGAAATTTTCTCTAGTTTCTTTTAGAGAAATTTATTTTTATCAAGCACCGCGTTTGAGGGAGTTGACGAGTAACAACCTTAATTGAAATTTTACTGGGCCCCACTAATTGCCAGTGCTTGTAAATACTGTTTTTGTGCAATGTCGAGCATTCAGCGATGGCCTGGTTACTTCATACTGTGTAGGCAGCACAGGCAAGAACATAAAAAAGGCCACAGGAACATGATAGTGGCTCCACAACCACAGTACTGAAGAGGCGTCCTAGCTCGCAAGCCACTGTGTACTGGTACTTATCAGTGTGCTGTGCTTGGAAAAAGCAGCATCACAAACATGAAAGGGTGTTATGGCACCTCGAGACTCGCCATTCGCAACCTGCCATTGAGATCTGGTGGTTATGGTGCTTCAATGCTGACCTGAAGGTCGCAGGATTGAATCCCGGCAACGATTTGCATTGCGATGGAAGTGAAATGCTATTGGCTTGTGTGCTTAGATCTAGGTGCAGGTTGAAAGGCCACAAGTGGCCGAAATTTCACGAGCACTTACGTCTTTCCTTGTAATAATGTTGTGGTGTT
Source organism: Rhipicephalus microplus (assembly GCF_043290135.1). Taxonomy (NCBI): domain Eukaryota; kingdom Metazoa; phylum Arthropoda; class Arachnida; order Ixodida; family Ixodidae; genus Rhipicephalus; species Rhipicephalus microplus. Next base: position 277,551,146 of record NC_134700.1, on the reverse strand, counting down.
TGGATGTAAAATACCGACTATCATATCGCTAATCGCAATAACACTAGACTATCTCTTATTTGTAACCATTCAGGAGATAAGAATGCATGATTTAAAATCGCACTTACAAGAGTAAAAAAAACACCTGTATGGCCCCCGCTTAGTGCTACAATAAGTTCATCAGAGTTTCATCTCTGGCAGTAGCATTTAGTGATCTTTCTTTTATCTCTCTCTCTCTCTCTTGCTCTGCAGGTTCCCTTATTGCGTGCCTTTTGCTTGTTCTAGTGAATGCTAAGCAAGGTAAGTCCTGTACGCATTTGCTGTTCTTAACGAATCTTTTGTCCACACTTACTTCCTTAAGACAGTATATAAAAGCTACGAAATACTGTTTGCAGTTTTACGATTTGAATATGTACCATATTTACTACCATATTTACTCGCATAATCCACACACTTTATTTCGCGGAAGACTGATAAAAAGTTGGGAGGTGCGAGAATCGTGCAGGGAAAATTTTCCACGAAAGCGCACAGAGTGAAAAAGAAAGTGAACGGGCCGCAAGTGGGGATTCTCACATCAGCAACTAACTACAGGCTTTGAGAAGTACTAATAAAGACTTACCTTAACAATAAAACTACAGGTTCAACACAAGGCAGTATTTATTTGAGACAATAAAGCTGCAAGCAAATAGCAGAAAAATACCATACGCAAAGCTTGCGGGCGTTGCCGGCATAGCGTTAGCGTTCGCCACTCAACGGGAGCACACAAAAGATGAGCGTGTGCCGTCAACCATAGGCTAATAGCCATCTATTACGGAATCGTCCACAGTTGCTTTCTGATTAAAGAAACTTTAACTATTCATTCCAGTCTTTGGTACAAGCAAAGCCCAACGCAATTTGGTGGATTTCATCTGATTGTCATCTCTGAAGTGCCTACCAACGGCCCTGTTGCCATTGTATGATGCAAGACCAATGACTTCCAACTTTAAAGTAGCCATGTAATTTTCGTATCGCCCCATAGTGTAACCACAGAATGGACACAACGCACACTAACACGCCGCAATGTGCACTTGCCACTTTGGCTTGGATTAGATGGGGCTCGTGCCTTGATAGTATGCGCGATGCTTAAGAAATAGCGCCAGGCTGTTATGCGCTATCATAAGTGGCTGGAAAGAGCAGACGACATTACTGCTGCAATTTTCGGGGGTGCAATAATTACTCACGGAAGAAAAAAAAAAAATCATATTTTTGCTGCACAATGTGGGGATTCTGAGAATCATGCAAGTGCGAGTATTACTTAGTAAATGCAGTAATAATGAAACATTAACCTCGTGTAGCCCAGCTTAGCAAGAATATGCAATGGAATTGAATCTCAAATCGCTCATAGCGAAGCGCCGTTGCGTACATTTATATACGCACTGCCAATCCACACTAACGTTATGACGGTGCTGCAACCTATAGCCTGATCACGCCACGGATGGTTTGATGCAACTTCAGAAGTCTTCGGGATTCTCTCCTCAAAGACATAGGCACACAAGTTTGTACCTATGGGCATGCACTCCAGACTGACTCCATTAGTTGGACAGCCGGTGGCTTCATATTTGGAGAAAATTGCAACATACTTGAGTGGAACTATTTTTCGGTCGCAGGGACAATCATCTAATACTCTTCGATAATCTAAGCAGGGCCTCTCAAGACTTAAGTTGCATCCAACTATATTAAGGCTGCATTTCCACAATTTGCTGCAATTGCACTCTGTGTTTTGTGCAAGCCTGGTAGTGTTTTTTACTCTTATTCCTTGCACGTTGTGCAGAGCTGTGTACTGACCCACAAATCCTGTTTGTCTGCTTTTATAGGTGGAGTTCTCAATCAGAGTCGCCTGAAGAAAGACTGATTATTATGTAATTCTTGCGTGTTTGATTTGTAGTGACAGTGATATGTCACATAGTACTAGCATCATTCATTACTCTTCATGATATTGTCGATTTTCATGGCTCATTAAACTATTTTATTGTATAATTCTGTGTACATTCTGTGCTCTATCAACATTCTGTATGCTTCATTTTATGATAATAGTTCTGTTCAGCCAGAACTCCTTTGTTGAATGCTATACATTTTTAGGAATATACACATTCAGGTATTGAGTGGTGTTTTTTTGTGTGTGTGTTCTAAACAATGTGGGTTGAGCTTAAAGTTGGTTGAGGTAAAAATTTGTTTGCTTAAATGCACTGATATTTGCATATATTAACTTGATGCTGGCTCACCTGAAGAGCTTTCAACTCTGGAAAGAACAGCACATCTGTGCATGCACATACTATGATGTTTCGCTTGTTAAGAAATATGTGCAATACTAAAGCACTGCATGCTGTGCTAATGGAAGTTAAATATGGCGAATTGTGCCAAAAGGTAGGCAAAATTTCAAGATGAAAAACTGATAAGCTATTCAAAATGAGACGTGCCACGGTGGTCTAACGGCTAGTGCACTCTGCTGCTGACACACAAGTCGTGGGACTAAATCCCGGCTGCGGCAGCCACATTTTTGATGGAAGCAAAAATTCTTGAAGCGCGTGTGCTTAGATTTAGGTGCATATTAAAGAACTCCGGGTGTAGAACTTTCCGGAGTCCTCCTCTACAGAGGCTCTCACAATGATATGGTGGTCTTGAGCCGTTGCACCTGAAAAATTATTGTTACTCAAAAGGAGGCATGCCTATCAGGCTTTTGAGAGTGCAGTAAAAGCTTATTAATTTGAATTCGATGGGACTCAAAAAGTTTTGTATGAATTAGCCGAACGCCGCGTTACCTAAAGTTTCTAGAAACCAGCAAGTTTTCATCATCTTGATGTATATACTTACAGTTATTTCTTATAGTTATTTATAACTCTTATAGTTATTTTATAAAGAGCAACATCAAAGCCGCAATTATCGTAAGCCTGCAACTTCGTTCAGAGCGACCATGCCGCCAGACTCCTGTGTTTAGTTAGCCTGAAACTGCTGTATAAACACCTCCCTTATAAGGTGCCGTCACTACCAACACCACCACGCGAATGTGAAGATAGTTCTTTCGCAAGTGAAATGTGCAGCAACTGATACTCTGCCCATCACAATGTCTCGGACAAAATTTATGCCAACATGCTGACCACAGCTGTAATATGTTAATCTTCAAACTTCCGCATGTGGAAAGACTGTTATGACAAAGGTAGTAATGATAACAGCGCAGCTGGGTGTCTGCGAACGCCATTTCGGCTCTTTTGCGTCACACACAGCGCTTTGCGCTCCAACGAACGTCCGAGTTGATCAGTTTGGGGCGATCAAATGTGGCCAAATGAATGCAGGTCCGATGTTTTTAAACCATTCATATGCCGGCTGGGATGACAGACCATGTCGAAATTATTCAATTTTCTGAATTGACGATGGTTGAGTCAACAAGCTCCTACTGTGATATTTGGCATGTGTGCACTAAAGAACTCGGTTATGACTAGAAGTCCTACTTCAGCAAAATCGCAGCAAATAGTATTCCCCACTGCAATAACCAGAGGGGTGGAGGGAGTATTTTAACCCCACACCTTTCTCCAAGCTCCTGGTTGCTTTGATGTAGAACCTTGTAGTTACTATCGCAAGAACCCATCACAGCAAATCTCGCAGTGGTCCTACTCCTTTGCCCTAATCGGTTAATAGCGGGTGGACGACAAGCTTGGGGCTTTGGGGAAGGAGGAAGGGGGCGATCGCCTCGATTGTTCCCCCTCTGGATCCGCTAATGCGTTAAAATAAAATTTTGGCTGTGTCCCTGGTCTGCACTTGCATTAGGCTTTCCGATGGCTGTTATTTGAGAAATATTGAATATTTGCACACTATTTGAAGTATGTTCTCTCGCAAAAAAATGTTCAAATAGCATCAAATGTGAAATGTCTTGTTTATGCTGTATAAATTTGGGATATATACATGCATTGAGCAGTGAAATGAAGTATGCAGAAGAAAAAATTGCGTAGCTCATAGCCTGGCTCATATGTCAAGCTTGGTGACACGATTCTCTTGCAGGGAGGGGTATTTTAAGTCTCTGCGACAGAAAGCTGCCGCTTTGACATGTTCCTTGTAATGAAAATCTGTTTCAAGTACACTGGTATAGATGCAGCAAACAAAGACAGCTGCATTACAAAAAATGTGAAACCTGTAGCAATTAAGTGATAAGATTTAGAACAATGACTTAATTCATCTCATGACTGCACATATAAATTCTGAACCAAATCTGGAGGACTACAACCACAACAGCCAATCATTAAAACAAGCTATGGTGTGTATGCGATCCACAGAATACGCAACCTCACGATTATGATGTGGAGTAGTTTTGGACTACCTACAGGTTTATGCGCATTTCATCAGCTAGAACTTATCTTTTGAGCGAATAAACTGCCCTAAGCGTGTTCGGTCTTGTCAGATTATCGCACCCAAGAGAAGAAGGTCGATTATTGAGCTACTTGTGCAAGGTGTTTGAAATCTGATTTTTTTCCGATTGCGCCCGAGAGAAGTCGGAGTATTTTTTGATGCCCCGCAACGGTGGTCTAGCATCTAAGGTACTCGGCTGCTGACCCGCAGGTCGCGGGATCGAATACCAGCTGTGGCGGTTGCATTTTCGACGGGGGCGAAAATGCTGTGAGCCCGTGTGTTCAGATTTGGGTGCACGTTAAAGAACCCCAGGTGGTCGAAATGTCTGGAGCCCTCCACTACGACGTCTCTCATAATCATATGATGGTTTTAGGACGCTAAATCCCACATGTCAATCGATCAGTATTTTTGATTAAGTTTATACTTCCGCAACAGATTTATCCAAGCATTATGTAAATGCTGCGCAATGGCGCTTGTCGTGTTCACTTCGTAACGTGTGTCTCACTAACTTATTTTGTCCCAGTAAGCTGTAGTGCAGCATTTAAATCACGCAAAACCAACTATAGCCCAATACCTCACGTTGATTGCCATAACCTCATTTTTCGAGATGAGGCTTTGGCTCTCGTGATTGTGATACGTTCACAACCTGCGCTTTTATGTATTCGCTACCATTTGCGTACTCTCTTCCTCCCCGCCCGGTGATATTAAAATTTTGCGTAGCTATATATTGCGCACATGTAAACACACGCGTGAACTTGCATTTAAAAAATTGTTGAACCCCCTTCCCCCCCCCCCCCCCCCACCCGAAAAGAATTTCTCACTACGCCACGGCACGCGAGTATTGTTCCACGCATGTGTAAGCTCTATATCCGACCACGGCAAGTTTTATGTATCCTCCTTGACATAACCTGGCCGATGCTAACAGTTTCCTTATATTCACCGTCAAGGTTTACCCGCGAAACTGTTCTCTTGTACCTGCATCGATCGCGGCTCAACTCAACCTGTCGGCGGGGCGGGGCAATGTTTGCGCTGGTTTTACGTGACATCCGATACCGCTGAACCGGGCGGCAGAGGGTCGACGTATGTCTCGGAAGAGTATGCACACTCCCACGGGACAGCTAGTCTCCGTTACACGGCGACCATCGACCCGCGTGGCCTGTTTCTTCCTCGGAAACGCGATGACAGCAGCTGGATATATGATCCAACTCGCTTCAAAGCAGGCTACAATACCTCGGTGGTTGTGGCGGTCTATCTGTTCACGCGTTCGAAAGTGCGTGGTCGCTGGGATCACGAGAGAGCTCTAGAAATGGCGAAGCCCGTCTAGCGATGACTGAAGCCATTAATCGTAACCGCTACGCCGGCCATCCCTGCTGTGACTACAGCCAGGGCTGGTCATGACCGAAAGGCATGATAGGTGTGTGCACACGGAAAGATCGAGGGGGGGTGGGTGGGGGTGTCGCTTTTTCTAGTCACCAAAGACGGGAGGAACTGCGATTAACCTTTGCCCTCTCCCCTGAAGGGGAATCCTGCGCACGCCAATGGACAGCGTCACGGCTGAATTGCGATGTAGTGACGTCAGTAGGGTTATATCGGTCGACGAGGCTGTAAAGTCGACGTTCGGCCACAATAGAACTACGAGCGCTCAAGTACACAGCTTGTGTCACTGGGCGGGTGTTTGTCGCAACAAAAGAATGCTTGTCTTATAACTGCAGAGGGGATTTCCAATAAAACCCTTGCGTCACTCAAAGCAGCAATAGCCAGCAAGGCAACGTAGACGACGGCCTACGCCGTGAACAGCTGTTCTTCGTTTTTTTTAAATTCGAATTCTATGCCTTATTGCTTCTTTTATGTTATATTATTCTGTTTTTAACTTGTTTCACTCTTTGCTTCTTTCATCTTAAATGAACAATATTTAACTTTTAAGGAGTCTCATTCGCCAGCGTGGGTATATGCCACAACTTCAGAGATCTACACTACTCCACTGTTCTCTTATTCTGGAAATTGCGGCAAGCGAACGCATGAAATCCTGCGGCTGCAGAACGCTTGGCGCGTCTTCGACGACGCACCACGGTGCACTCACAGGTCGCCGGTGGGCAGGTTTCTGCACGTGTGGACGGTGGGGACAACAGCTCACGAGCGCTCACATCAGTGGACAACAGCTCACGGGCGTGCCTCGCCGGTACATGATGATGATGCTGATGATCCTTGATACTCTGGCGCACACCCACAAAGGAGGATCGTTTCGGGCCCGTCCATTTTCAGGCGCGACCTATTTCTCTTATGAACGGGTGTCGCGCAGAGTATAACCTTCTATCCGTGACACAAGCCTACGCTGTGAGATTGGCCAAGAAACAAATATTTTTATAATTATTAAATTACACGCTAGATTTGGTCCTAAATGAGTGAAATAAACGAAAGTTAAACAAAAGCGTAAATATTTAAAGTATATGATTCAGATATGACACCATACTTTACTCATACTTCATTACTCGATGCTTTATCTCGACTTTATCTTCATCTAACTTTGAAACTTGAAAGAATCGAATTTGGGAATGCTCATACTGCGTTTAGCTGGAACACAGAATATAGAAGCAGTGTGTCCGCTACTTTGTACTTTACGTACAATATCGCATGCTAGAAAGGTGAGCTTGCAAGTTGCTCCACCCCGCCGGAATTTGCGAGGCGATTATCCCCCCTTTTTTAGGGACTAATCTCGTCGTGAAGTGGATGAAGTTGAAAATCCCCGCGCGGCCATGGCCGCGCGGTCACGCGGTGCAGAAGAAGATTGCCAATATCGGGGCAGGTCGTCACCAAGTGCGGCTCCGAACGTTTTCGCCTTGTGCAAGAATCCGACGGCCAGGACCCGTTTCACAGCGAGGGCCGCCCAGTAACCACTCTACCGGTGCCCGTGCGGCGGCGGCCTGTCGCATTGCTGGCGTCGTGGGTCCGCAGAGACCTTATCCAACGCTGACGTCCCGAACCGCCCACCCGACATTCCGCTGCTGTCTGCAACTGGGCGCTTGTCCAGGCTGTTTCTGCCACACGCGAACACTTGCCTGCAGATCGCGCTTCTCGCCCCCTGGAGCTCCAGTTCCAGCAGCGGAAGGAGCCGGACGACGGAAGATTCGTGGAGGAGCGCTGTAATCCCGTCAAGATGGCGCAGCTATACTACACCAGGTGCTCGCACCAGCACCGGTAAGACAAAACTGACCACACTCGTTCGCTCGGAAGACTGCGACGAGGACGGCGGCTGCTCTGCCGTGCCCCCGTACCATTCAGAGACGAAGCCCGCTCCGCCACCATCTAACGCTCACAGCGGGAATTTCGCCACGGCGCGCACACCAGCTGCAGCTGCGAGGCAGGCAACCACGTTTGAGCGGCGGAGTTCCAGCGGCTTGCGTAGACCCGCGGTATGCCGAAGCTCTACCGATAGAGCGAGCCACGGCGTCAAAAAACGGGACGCAGAGGAGTCCTCCGAAAGTGAAGCGGAGGCCATTGCAGAGCGCTACTCGAAATGGGTCACATTCGGGAAGCCGAGCGTCCTGTCGGCGGCGCTGATGACGGCCTCGTTGAACAGCGACACTCGATGCAGTAAGGACGATCATCCTGAAAGAAACGCGTCACCTTGTATCAGTCTCTCCGACGACGCTTTCGAACGCGCAGCGATCACGAGCGTCAGCGAAGGCTCGGAGCTACACCTAATCAACGATGAACGATCGGAACGGCTGCTGGACTTTAGTGACCTGATCGAGGCTACCACCGCGCAGTTGGAACGCGCTGGAAACAGCGAAAGCCCCTGGACGCTCATACACCTTTGCAAATACCAGCAGCGGCAGGTGCCTCTAGAAGATAAGATGGCCGCATGGGACCCATGCCAAGAAGACAGTTACGCCTTGTCACCACCTGGCGAACTCGAACTGTTCGAACTTGACGTGCTCCGCCCAGGGCGCCAGACACGACCTGCGGTGCTTTCGCGTAGAAGCCGGACAAGCAGTCCCGCTCGTAGTTCCTCGCGAAAGGCGACGTCGATCAGTCCGCCGCGGTTCATGAGGCCAGTGCCAGAAAGGCCGTCGGCTGCGAACTCGTATGAAGACCTGCAGTGGATCGCTGAAACGTCCCAGAAGTTTTCAGGGCCGCCCGGACAACGCGCTGCATCGGCCGACCGTAAACTGTCGAAAACCCAGCCGCAAGCATCGTTCTCTTCAACTAGTTGAAGAGAACAGTAGCTACTGTCACATCTGCAGAGTGGCGTTCTAATGAACCTTGTGCGCCCATCGACAGAACATCACCAGTGCGTGTGACATCACAGAACAGCCGTCCTGCCCTGTGCTGTGGTGTGGGGAGGTCCAGAACGCTGCATCGGGCCAGTAAAGAGTGCCTAGAGAATAAAGCCGGTGTTCCTGGTCGCGAATCCAGCTCAGATACTCTGGTACCCGATGGATTTGGCACGCATATATAACCGCATGCCCGCCACCGCTTCTTTCGCTGAAGTAGCATCTAGTCCGGCAGCGTCAGGGACTCAGTGGGGCGAGACAAATGAAGACGTTGCAAGTAGCAGCGAACTGGCGCAGCAGGAACATCCTGTTCATAAAGAGAAGCCCCACCGCCTCTGGCGTTGCGACAAGGGGCTTAGGAAAGCGCTGTTCAATAAGCTGAAGAAAAAAGAACCGTCGCTCTCCACACGCTTGGCACGCAGCGAGCCGAATGTGCTTTCACCGGGGCGACATTGTGGTCTGCCCGAATAATAATTCACTGTCGCTTGGTATCCACTCCGAATTCAGCCGCTGAAGAGCTGATGTCGAGTGAGAGCCTGGCCACAGTAGCAACAAGGCGACACATCCTGACAGTGGCGGCGCACTTAAGCATGTTCGACAGAGCACATCAAGCCGACAAGGTCGAGTACATATTGTGGCCCTTCAACTTCAATAGATAGCGAAAGTCTACTCATGTACCTTAACGCGGATTAATACCACATGCTTGCATTTATCTGCAATACAATGACTGACAAAACAAAGTCAGGCTTTTCGTTTTATATACCAGCTAGCAACACTTTTGTATCAAATGTCAGATTGACAATACAAACGTGCAGAACGTATCCAGCGCTAAACACTTACTAAATCTTCGAGAACGTCACTATTTGTAATTTGATAAGACAGATGCTTGGGCTAGTTGGTGATTGGGAATCAACATATTTGCACAGCGTAAGACTACGAGTAGTTACGACGTAACTACAGAAGAAGAGACAAGGACTGAAGGAGCAGTGACTTCAACTCAAATTTTATTAGCGAAGACGCTGGAAATATATACTCGTGACAGAACATCACCACGCAACCTATTGCATCAAAGCAAGATAATCTTCTCATTATAAAATTACAACGCCACAGCTCAGCACAAGTTCACAATCTATTGTGTCCAAAACAGAAACTCGATTTCTTTTTTAGTCAGAGCAAGCGAAGGCATGCTGATACATCGATCACCCAGCATTTCCATTTCGTTGGCCTCCATAATCTCTCGTGTTAGCTGGCGACGGTGTTTGGCTACAACAGTGCACTTTTCCGATTCCGGTCTGCAACCACAATCCCTACAACGAATGCCCAAATGACTTTGCACAGCTGAGAATACATTGCCCGTTTGCTCAACATATATCTTGCCACATGACAACGGGAGCAAATAAACCACGGCTATCACACATGCTACGAATTGCCTTCTGTCATCATGTTTCGAATAGCATGTGTGATAGCCGTGGTTTATTTGCTCCCGTTGTCATGAGGCAAGATATATGTTGAGCAAACGGGCAATGTATTCTCAGCTGTGCAAAGTCATTTGGGCATTCGTTGTAGGGATTGTGGTTGCAGACCGGAATCGGAAAAGTGCACTGTTGTAGCCAAACACCGTCGCCAGCTAACACGAGAGATTATGGAGGCCAACGAAATGGAAATGCTGGGTGATCGATGTATCAGCATGCCTTCGCTTGCTCTGACTAAAAAAGAAATCGAGTTTCTGTTTTGGACACAATAGATTGTGAACTTGTGCTGAGCTGTGGCGTTGTAATTTTATAATGAGAAGATTATCTTGCTTTTATGCAATAGGTTGCGTGGTGATGTTCTGTCACGAGTATATATTTCCAGCGTCTTCGCTAATAAAATTTGAGTTGAAGTCACTGCTCCTTCAGTCCTTGTCTCTTCTTCTGTAGTTACGTCGTAACTACTCGTAGTCTTGCGCTATGCAAATATGTTGACTATTTGTAATTGGTTTTGCCGCCACAGCGCCCACGAACTGTTCTTGGTTAGCGAGGTCGGTGACGGAACGTGTACAGGAAGTGACGCATGGATGAAAAAGTTGCCAGTGGGAACTCCGGCTGTGTGGTGTGCATGGAGCGGCTGAACGATTAGCGAAAGCATAAGCGTGCGCAGGATTCCCCTTCAAGGAGGAAAAAGGGGGTGAGGAGAATGTTCATCGCTGCGCCCCCTCCCGTAGTTTGGGGCAGACTTGGTGCCGCACTCCCGAGCTCGTCAATAGCTGAAAGTACTCACGTTTACACCGCAGGGGGCAGGAGGGCTTTGAGCTCGAGAAGTCGTTCATGACATGTCTAAAGGAAACGCGATATGCTATATTGATAGCGGTGCCATTTTCCGTTTCGCCATACCTGCCAAATAGGATATTCAAAGAACTTTTGTAAGGAATCTGCGCTAGATTAGCGACCCGAAAAGAGCGCGCTTTTCTTCAAAAAGTTCCTGCACTATATAATTGGGGAATGGTTCAAATGTATTCCGAGCACGCGCTTGAAATTTCCGCCACAATTAATCTTCTCAGCATGCACTGGATTATTCTATCGCCTTACAGGTGAGCTTTGGTAATGAATTCTCTGAGCCTCTTGGGTTGCGAGCCGCGCGTTTAATTAGGCACCTAAACCAGAACAGCTACGCGCGATGCTTGGAACTCTCCGATTGTGAAGGCGAAAGCCTATAAAAATGGATCAACAGCAGTATGGAATAACGCTCCGAGCCCACGCAGCGACCTGTATTACATTTCAGGGGCTACGCAGTCCGTGGCATCATCGGCAATGAACGGGTCGTAGTAGCAGTAGTAGTAGTACTTTTATTTACAGTAAGCCGGATACAGAGCTTACTGCAGGGGCAAAGGGCTAAAGGCGAACAGCCTGACAAAGGCCCTTTGTCCCTCCGCAGTCCGTGACAGTGCAAAGCTTAGACATCAGCACTGACAAACAATATATATATTCAATACATTGGTTTCAAGCTACCTGCAGTTGTACACACAAAATTCAAACATAAATAGCATAAGAAGTTTACATAACACGATCAAGCAGCCCGTTCAGCCCAGGACCGCGACCTGGCGAGACCTCTTTTGAGGATGCTCGGAAGCTCCGCGTGCTCGCGCGCCACATCATGTTGCAATGAGCCTCATTTAATGCATGAACGATCACACTCCCTTGATCTCCGGTTAGCCTTCGAATTTCGTCAAGGCTTCGCCGAGGTGACGCTACCGTTCTGTGCAGATTCTGGCTGGGCGTCGCGTTTACCCATGCATATGCAACGCATTGGTTGGTTCGCATTGACGAAGTGTGTGGAAGCGCGACAGACGGGGACGTAGGAGAAAAGCAACAAGGACACAGCTGGCGCTGCTTTCAACTCATGTTTTTTTATTTTCGCACGAACCGATAAATTTATACCGAGGCAGCGGAAATAACAAGAATGAATGAATAAAGAAATTTTATTCGAAGTCCGGCAGTTTTTACCGGTCGAGGTGGGGCATAAAAAAAATATGCGCTCACTGGGTCATATCGTTGAACCGAGCACGCGTAGAATGCACGATCACGTCACGGCGACAAATCGTGTTACCGCGACAAAGCAATATATTGAAACACTTTTTTGAGAAAGCGATACAGACTGAGGTTGGCTAAGGCAGCCCTGTAACTCACAATCTCATAGTCCTCCCCAATTTTTCTTGTCATCTTATACCAAGTGCCTTAATAAAGGGCTCCATAAAATTTTTCTCGCATATTCGTTGATTTCTTTTTCACAAAGAATTCGAGTGTTTTTTTTTTGCGTAATAATACTAACTGCCAAAAACATACTTTTGCTATACAAAACCAGAAATTATTCTATTTTCTAGGTTTTAAATAGTCTTTTTTCTATAAGCTACCCCATTTTCGGTCAATCCTATAGCGGCAGGTAGCGCGAACGGGAATCATCAACAGGAACCGGTACCCGCTCGCTTCGCCCTCTTCAACGAGGTCTGCTTCGCCCCCGCAACACGTGCATTTGTATACGGCGTGGAATACAAAAGGCTTCAATGAGCGAATCTGCTACGTGACTCAAAATCACGTAACAACTAGCGACGGGACTGAAATCATGCACGTGATACCGCAGTAACAAATAGTCACGGTACTGAAATTGCCTAAAGTCACGCAACAACGAGTCAGGTGACTAAAATGCACGTAATGACTCATCACGTGCTAAAATCTCGCAACATCACGCATGCAACAGCTAAACATGGTGACATCGAGTCAACTGTAGCAGGCGTAATAGCTGCGGTGACTCGACTGAAATTACGTCGCGTAACACGTTGCCACGTGGCATGTCTAGCCATATTTAGCACTGCTGGCAAAAACTTAGTAGCATGCACTAGCAAAAAATTTCGGCATTACTAGCAAAACTTGTCACTCTTTTCCCCCCTATCCGTTTTATCTGTTCAGCTGTAGAAAGATTCTTAGTTGAATCAAGGCTGTTTCGATCGCGAATCTCTCAATTAGTAAAATTTAATTTCTTCTAACCACTGTACAATTCATTAGATTCAGAAATAATATGTGATTCCCTCTAAATAATAGCTCACTTCTTGGTCGATCCAACAGAGTGGGTGTGAGGAGCCGTGCCTTTAGGGCATCATCATCATCATCATCATCATCATCATCATCATCCCCTGTGCAGATTAGCAGGCTAGTGCACAAGCTCAGTGCGACCTCTCTGCCTTGTTGATTGATATGCGGGGTTTAGCGTCCCAAAAACCGCCACATGATTATGAGAGACTAATAAATTCTCTCCCTCTCTATCTAGCTATAGCTAAGTCAAACCCTCGTTCCGCTGTTGATTCCAGCCTTGCGCCAAAAGTGCAAGCTGGGCGCTTTCTCGCTCTCTCTCTGTTTTTATGTTGCTTACAAACCATGAACGTGCGACAAGTGAGCACACTATTGCTGGCATGCTCGTGTGTCGCCCCACATTTCATCATTTTTTCTTCGTACATTTCCTCTTACGACTCCTCCCGACTCTACCTCAAGCAAGTGGGAGAGGTCCCTCAGGAGCTCACTTCTCGCCGACCAGCAATGGGCCGTCCAGCAGGCCCACGAAGCGGCCGCCAGGTACTCCCTGTCGGTCCCTACGTGGGAGACGCCCGCTACGCGCTAAGCGCGTCCTGCAGAACTGAAATAACGTTTTTTCATTCCATTCCATCGAGGTTAACATATATAGACGACGTACATATTCTGCGCATTCCCGAGGGGCAAACGCGCCTTCGTTTTCCATTATGCGAAAGAAGACACCTTCACGCACGGCGATCGCAGTTGTTCTCCGCTGAAGTCCTTATTGGGATAAGAGGAGGAAGAAGCGTAGGAGGAGGAATCGTTGTTCAAGCATACCGCGTGCGAGAAGCAACGACCTCGGCACGACTACGCGCGTCGTTCGACAGCCGATAGGCGTATATTGGCTTTGTCTACGGCCCGTATACAAAGCAACACGCGAGCTTCGGCAGTGTACCGCCTTTGCGGCCAACTCTGGTACACGTGCATTGTTAGCGCGTGGCCGAAGGATGTATACCGGTCGTTTAGGACGTGTCCTTCACGCGGAAATCGGTCTGATGAAACTCGCTAACATGCATTTCCCTTTATTAACTTATTGATTGTTTGTTTCATTTATTCAGTTCTCTGCGTCGAAATTGAAATTAAATGCTACAATAGTTGAACTATAGCGCAAAGCGCACCATACCGCAAGAAAACTCGCGCGTTTCCTTACTTGCGCATTTACTTACTTATAAGATAACAAAAGAACGAAAGTCACTTTTTCTTTTTTTCCGTGAGTCCCCCGAAGCTATATATTCAGCGTCCGACGTGATCTTGCAGCAACTCCGACATCTGGCCACCTTTAACCAAGCGACGATCGCATGTGATGACGTCTCGTCTACGTGACGTAACAGCGGTGTCACGATGACGTAACAAAATTAGGAAACACGTAACGTGATTACGTAATGATGACATTTTGCAACACTCGTGTAACGCCTATATGGTCACTTTCCGCGTCTTATGAAGGCTACCGCCTTAAAAACTGCGCGTGACAAGTCGTGCAGCACTCCTGTACATATACAGCTAGTCATGGCATTCAGTAGATGGCACTTCACAGAACCATAGCGCGCGATTACCATCTTCTCGTTTTATCTGTAGTGCAATCACCGAATATACGGTAGATTTAGGCACGTGAATGTATTTACATGACACATGCCGTACAGATATACATGAATCTACTGCCAGCCTGCGATAGAAGCTGCATGTTGATTGATATGTGGGGTTTAACGTCCCAAAACCACCATATGATTATGGGAGACGCCGTAGTGGAGGGCACCGCATATTTAGACCACCTGGGGTTCTTTAACGTGCATCCAAATCTGAGCACACGGGCCTACAACATTTCCGCCTCCATCGGAAATGCAGCCGCCGCAGCCGAGATTCGATCCCGCGACCTGCGGGTCAGCAGCCGAGTACCTTAGCCACTAGACCACCGCTAGAAGCTGCATGTAACCAGGTCATTCGTATCTACGCGAACATGAACTATATGCCACAGATATTCGCCCGACCCCACTGCCCACCACCGGTCCAGTAAAGATAGATAGATAGATAGATAGATAGATAGATAGATAGATAGATAGATAGATAGATAGATAGATAGATAGATAGATAGATAGATAGATAGATAGATAGATAGATAGATAGATAGATAGATAACTTTATTCGGGTCCGGAAGTATCTTCACCCCGTTTTTATAGGGGCAAGACTGTGGGCCGCTCCCACGTTGGGACAGGGAGCCCAAGCCTCACCAGTAAAGTAGACAGAAAAAAAAATCCATGAATAAATAAATGCACAACGCAGTAAATAATCTGCGCGCTGAACTTCTGGCCCTTGCAAATTGAGATGGAAGCGCATTAAAGGATGCATGCACTAAATTCAAAGGGGATTTCCTCTGAAGTAGGAGCTGGCTGTGTAACAATATGATAGCACGATTTGATTATGAGAGACGCCACAGTGGAGGGCTACGGAAATTTCGACCACCTAGGCTTCTTTAACGTGCACCTAAATCTAAGTATACAGGGGCATCGAGCAAGTTCGCCTCCGTCGAAAATGGCTCCGCCACGGTGGTCTAGTGGCTAAGGTACTCGGCTGCTGACCCGCAGGTCGCGGGATCAAATCCCGGCTGTGGCAGATGCATTTCCGATGGAGGCGGAAATGATGTAGGCCCGTGTACTCAGATTTGGGTGCACATTAAAGAACCCCAGAGAGAGAGAGAGATAAAGATGCAAGGAAAGGCAGGGAGGTTAACCAGACGCGCATCCGGTTTGCTACCCTGCACTGGGGAAGGGATAAAAGGGAGAAAAGAGGTTGCAGAAAGATGAGAAGGTACACACAATCACGAGCACACTCGGGGAGCACACACAGTCTACAGGCGGTCGCTCAGGTTTGTTGGCTTAAGGTAAAGTCCCAGGTGGTCGAAATTTCCGGATCCCTCCACTACGGCGTCTCTCATAATCATATGGTGGTTTTGGGACGTTAAACCCCCCAAATCAATCAATCAATCAATCCGTCGAAAATGCGGCCGCCACGGTGAAGGTCCGATCCAGCGACCTGCGGGTCAGCCACCGAACACCATCGCCACAAGACTACCGTGGTGGGTCACATATGCTGGTTGGTTCACGACTTCCAGTAGAAGACACCGCAATAAATACGGGACGAAGAAAGGACACAAACGCGGCGCTGGCTTTCTTCGTTTCGCCTTTCTAGCGCTGTTTTCTACTGGAAGGACTTCACCTTCATCAGAATGCTGTGTCACCCATGTTCTACGTAGCTTTGCTGGTCATCTTTGCAGAGTGGTGATGACGATGATGATGGCGTAAAAGCATGGCTCACACCCACTCCGGGGAATCGGCCAACAATGCCTCGTGTTTCCCTTTTTTTTTTCTTGACGTGTTTCTCAACCGAACAATTCCCATCGAGGAATCCAGAGAAATAAAAGTGTTGTTGTAATCTAAATTTGCAGTTTATATATATTTGCGCAAGTTTCATGCCAAAAGCATACCGCATGTTTAGGAGAGAGAGAAGAGGAAGGCCGGTAGGTTAACCAGATATTGGCATCGAGTTAGCTCAACGCCGACTAAATTTCAAGGCCGAAAGGCTTCCGCAGTGACGTCAGAGGGTGGGGGCCCAGTTACGCCGCGGAAAGCCTGTGTTTCGTTCACGTTTTAGGAGAACCAACGCTCCCGCTCTCGCAGCTGCTGCGGCTAGATTGGGCCGAATAAAAGATGTGGAAAAAAAAAAGTCTTACTGAGCATGCTCAGTTGGGCAACTGGGCCCCCAACTTCTGACGTCACGGCGGCAGCCTTTCGGCCTTGAAATTTGGTCGCCGTTGGTTAGCTACCCAGCACTGGGAATGGGGAAATAAGGGCAAGGAGGAGGGCGTAGAGAGGGAGAGAGAGCGAAAATTCAGACAGCCATTGAGGATGTTCTGGCTTTCGGTTTAGGGGAGAGGAGGTGAAGACGAGCACACGTTTTGCGCTCTGAAGCGTTTGATATTGGTGAACACAGACACTGAGAATAAAATATTTTAGTATTCATTTGACACGTACGAAATAAAAATTCACAATGCCCTCATTCTGTGTGTCTTCATACAGTATCAAAATGTCAATTGATAAACGGGTTTCTCGATCTATCGCGATTATTGCCATTATTTCTGTTAAATTAAAGCATGACGCCGAGTGTTCGTTTCATATGTGCGTAAAAAAACACACAAGTCCGCAGATAAGCCCCACGGGTCCGAATATTCCCGTTTCTTACCGTTTGCTCAATGCCTGAATGGTCATGAAATCATTGAAAGAACGTAATTATTGGAGCGTTAAATTCCTTCAATTTCACCTAGTAACTAATGGCTGTTAACGGCAAGCGCGCACAGCTTGCGGCTTTTTGCGCGCGAAATGAGGTGAGCTCGGTCACGCGACACGACGCGACCAATCGCCGCGAACAGAGGCGCCTCGGGCGAGTAGCCGTGCTCTCGCGATCCCTCTACTAAAGAGGTGTTCCTCTCGCAGCGCCCCCTGTCCGTTCGAGCGCCTGCCCGTCCGCGCTTGATTTTCGCCGCTGGGAGTGTCGGATGCGCGAACGGCGAGACGCCGCCTGAGCCGCGTAGCGAGTGTGCTAACGTGCGCGACGGGCCCTGTGAGCTGCATTGATGCGGACCGCCGCCCGTGGCCACCCACACCCGAGGAGCCGGCACAACACGCCTCGCCCCGACTGACAAGCATCCGCCATTGCGCCGCCGAGCCCGCCTCGGAAGAAGCCATCCGTCACCACCTGCGGATCTCGGGTACGACAGCTCACTCTACAGCACGCTCCGTCAGGTCGTTGTTGCATGACGGTCCGAAGACAAGCGCGCGATTTGCACGGCGCATCGGTCGCGAGTCGTGTGTGTGTGTGCGCGCGCGCGTCATTTTCCTTTTATTTTCTTCCTCCGGGCAGAGAGCAGCAGCAGACCGCGGTCCGGCAACAGCGGCGGCGGATTTTGCTACGATTTTCTTTGTTTTTTTCTCGTTTCAACGCGCTGTGACCAAGCTGTAGGCCGGCTCCAAGGCCGGCGCTTTAAACGGATGTAACCTTCGACTCCTCTGCAACAAACAACGTGCCGCTAGACCGGCAATTTATGCCCCTCCTCCTTGCGAGCGTTGCGGGGTGAGGCTTGGGACCGGAACCATTTGACGGCGGCAGAGTGCGTGCGTCACTAGTCTTTTTCAAAGACCTCGAGGGGCTACACGTTAGCGATACATCTTGTGTAGGCTAGAAGCCTTCAGTGGGCCTTGCGACGCCTTCGGAGGACGTGGAAACTAAGCAATCCATACGTCCTGCGAGCTGAGAACACATATCCCGAACCTATGAAGCCTGGTGCCGCTAGACATGTCAAAATGCCGGTTGTATGAATGGACGAGAAACATTGCTTGACACGCTCGGCAAGGTAAACTCCCGATTTCTTCCATCATTTCTCACTATAGGTCTCTAGGGTACGTTTTCACGATTTCCCGACGTGGGAAGAAAATTAGTTTTGAGAAAACCGTGACATATGGCTAGCGCGCAGATTTTGTTGTTCCCTTTCCGTGAGACATTATGCGTCCTGCGCGTCAGTGACAAGTGAACTTTAGCGTGGATGTGGACGATCGAATGACACCAGTTGTTTTGTCTCGGCGCCGGCTTTCCCGGCAAACGCAGAGCCTGCCTGCATTGCGGAGAAACGTTTTGTTCTCACTGGCAAGAAGCGTCACTTTAAAACTGTCTGCCTGCTGCTCTTTCCGAACCGATTCGTCCTTCGCCAACTGCTTTTATAAACTCTCAAGTTGCGCTTTACACATATCCGCACTGGTAAAAGAAAAAAAAAATACTTGATGCATTGCTGATTACTCGATGGTCGTCCATATTGCGTAAGTCCACTCCGGTAAGATAACTAAACACTATTGTGGGCTTTCATTAATGAATAAATGCGAACGAGCAGTTTTTGACTAGCCACTGCATAAATAATGAAAAAAAAATGCGCGGGACGCTCTAAAAAGTTGTGCCGCACAAATATAATTGTCGAGCTTCACGAACGTGACCAATCACGAAGTGGATTCACCGTTGTAGTTGCTCGTTCGTCGAAGGCACGCTCAGTTTCGTGCAAAAATTACCCAACTAGGCGCAGCTATAGTACTTTCTTTTCAATGGAAGAAAAGTACTATTGTCTCTTCTTGACTGATTACAGTGGCTTATTGGATTTTCTCGCGCGACACTCCAAAGCTGGGGGCTAGTCTTGGAATGATTACTGTGATGTGATTTAGCAACTCCGAGCAGAAAATAAAGTAAAAGTTCCTAATGCTCTGTAACAGAAGTGAGGAACGGAGCTCGATTGATCGAAAAAAAAAAAAAGAGTTCAGTCACCATTAACGCCGAAAAACTTATCTCCAGCATCCGAGCGATTTTCCCTTTCTTTTTTGCCCGCGGACTGCGAACGGGAAATTGGATGACATTTGTTAGAACACCCTTGTTGGAATGTCTCTGTAGTAACGAATTCGAAGCTGTAGAACAAGAAAAAAAAAATTTCCTGTTCGCATTTCGCTGTACCATTTATTTGTTATTATTAAGTTCACCTCCTTATTCGAGCTCGGCGAGATTGTTTCACGTTCGGCCGCTCTTTGTGCGCCGTCGCGCATGTTGTGTTTCGGATCGCGTTCTGCCTCTCTGACGTCACGGGTATCCTTGAACCGATATTGCTGCACGTGCTACGAACTAGGAATGAAAACAGTCGTGGACTGCCAAGATTCTGCGCGTTCCGCCAATGCGCGCTCAGGTGTCGAGGCGGCATCGTTACTAGAATTCTAGTAGCGTTCTCAAGGCGGGTCACTATATGTTTGAGATAGTGTGAAAAGGAAAACATTCATCCGTGGAGGCCGCCGCGGGGGGGGGGGGGGGGGGGGGCACTCTTATCACTGGCGTTTCGCGCCATTTATATGCACGAAAGCGAAACTGCATTTTTGTTCATGCGTGAATGTCATCATAAGGACTAGTGCACGACGAAGACCTCTGCCAACGACCTCCAATCGCCCATGCCTTGGCGCGAGGTGATTGCATTTTATGGCATCCTGATTTCGTCCCTTGGTATACCCGAGCTGTCACACTAACAGACCACCCTTTGTGTCCGCATTACGTGGCCTGCTCCCTTTTAATGTTTACTGCGATGTCAGTTACCACTGTTTATTCTCTTACGCCCACTGATTTCATTGTGTCTCTTATTTTAGGAGTGTTGTATCTTGGACGTAAAGTGTAGCGCTATAGTGAACATGAACTGAAGCAAGGTAGACAGACGGAAGCGCTTCCGTCTGTGTGTCCGCGCGGCTTCCTGTAGTTCCGTGTTTACAAGCGCCACACTTTTCAGAATGCGTCTCATCGTTATGCACAGCATTTTTTTTTCGTTTATGAACAATCGGACACGTTTTTTTATTAAACAGCTTTCAGATCGTAGGCGCGATTTGATCGTAAAGAAATATGCTCTGAGGTCACTCTCTCCTTGTTCGGTGAAAGGAGGAGGAGGAGGATTGAAAGAGGAAGGACAGGGAGGTTAACCAGTCTAAGACTTGTTCGGTGAAAGATGGATTTGAGAGCTATGAGAGAGATCACTGATGCAGACTTCTACATAATCAGTTCGGTTTAATTCGTTCATCTGAATTATATTTCTTGACGGTTCTGTAATGAATCGCTCGTCTTACTCGGTAACTCGTATTGTTAATAAATAATTTTTTTTGTGCTGTCACTTACACGTAATTAGGTACCTTGTTCAAGGGAACGTGTAACAGCGACGCACCTTGGAACTCTTCTTAACTTTGGCGAGAAATTACAGTGAAACGCCGGCGACAGTGGCAAAAAGCGGCCTTGAACCTCCGCTATTATATACGGCATTCAGCCCTGACCAACTTTTCGTAGGCTACGCCGATGGAACATGTTGCGCGCCAAGTGTTCGTATACGCCACAACAGTCCAATCATACGGCGCACATCAAGAGTGTTTGTGTTGGTGACGCTATTAATAAAATAGATATACAAGGAAAAAGAAAGTGTCCGACTAAAATTCTGAGATGCGATTGTCGGTGCAGGTAATCAGTGTGCGAAAAGCTGCGTTTCGTTTACTGTATATTATACACCACCGCGCATGACCGAAAGGGCATGACACAACTTTACGATAGCTGTGGTTATAGATTTCGCTAAGAACTATCGCGGCTAAAGTATATTATTAAAGACCACGGAAAGCGCTTCGCCTTGCGACAGCCTCGGCATCGAAGCATTTTCACGATGTGCGGTCGTCAGTCAGCGCCGGTAATTGTCTGGCCGCCCCTTTTGCCCTCCGTCTTGCCCCTCCAATCCCCTTGTAGGTGTGTTTACAATCGCCGAGTTTAATTGTCTCGGCCTTCCTAAGAAGACCGCTGCGTCGACCACGCTGACCCAATCCCGATATTCGCGAAACCTCGAAGCACGATGTGCACGCCGCTTTAAAAAAAAAAAAAAAAAAAAGAAAGGCTCGCTATAGACAGATGACGATTGTTGGCCGAGAAACAACCCTCCAACGCCGGGTGCAACTATTTGTTTTGCGTATAGCGATAGTCCATTTCCACGAGAAAGAAGCCGTCTGGGAGCGCCGGAAAGTACATCTGCCGCGGGATATAATCGCGAGCGAGACAGTCCCACCGCACCATTAGCAGCCGTTCCAACCGCCGTGCTCGCGGAGAAAATGGCGCACCTTCTGGTGTCTCTTGAACACGGACCCTCCTCGAGCGCCACTTGGACTCCTCATCGTACGTCTGGTGACGCGACTGGACGGTTTCCTTAATGAAACACGTTCGTTAAAAGGAAACCAAGTTGGTCTGGTAGTCCTTTAAAACTTCAGCTTTACAGAATTACCTCGCTGCAGTATACTTTAGAGAATAGTATTTATGGATCTGTCATGTATGCTTTGTACTCAAACATGGCTTTTTTTTTTACTTTTACGCGCATACTGCGTTTTGTCCTCGCTGTCATGAGTATGCGACAAAAATAGTTTTCAAGGCGTTCGTTTGTGTTAATGAACGAATACAAAATTATGAGTGATTGATTGATTGCCGGACGCACCAGGTTATAGCTGCAACGATGATTGATTGATTGATTGATTGTCGGACGCGCCAGGTTATAGCTGCAACGAAACCTTACTGGAAGTGTTGAGAAGGCGACAAGTGTATCTGGAGCCTGTTATTTTCATATTCATTTCTGAAGGAGTACGAGCTTTTATTGCCGTTTTTTTTTATTTAATAGCTCTATTGTGCCGGCTGTCGTGCTTTTGAGTATAAGGAGTAGGAATTGTTTTGTTTGTTTGCAAAAGAAAAAAAACGTGTAAATTCATCACAGGGTGCGTAATGAAATCTTCGAATGGTTTGAATGGAGTATTCGCTTAGTCATCCACTCATGAGACTTGGAAACGAAAATGGCAAAAAATAGTAATAATAAAAATAAGAAATCTCGATGAATCTCTCAACTACCAGCGCGTCCGCTTAAGTACTCAGTAGCTAAATAATAAAATGCGACTGCCCGATTTCGCGCCTATTTTATCGATATTTGTGCTTAAATATTAATCTGCACTGTTGATGAAGACATTATAATGCTTAGAAATGTTCTTCCAGTGCAGTGGCCCGTTTGTTTTAGGCTATATACTTACCGATTATACAACCGCTTGCAAGTGACGTAGCTGTAGTCCTCTGCTCCCTTGTACGTGTCGTATACAGAAGACGTCTGTTAGATGCCTCCGCTGCAATGCATTGAGTCCGAATTCATTTCATCACAGGCTCCCGCTGGCGGATCCGAAGGGGTACCCGTGAGGGCGTGGCAAACGTTCTCCCCCTCTATTTTCGTGTCGTTTCCTGCAGTGATTGATTGATTGATTGATATGTCGGGTTTAACGTCCCAAAACCACCATATGATTATGAGAGACGCCGTAGTGGAGGACTCCGGAAATTTCGACCACCTGGGGTTCTTTAACGTGCACCCAAATCTGAGCACACGGGCCTACATCATTTCCGCCTCCATCGGAAATGCAGCCGCCGCAGCCGGGATTCGAACCCGCGCCCTGCGGGTCAGCAGCCGAGTACCTTAGCCACTAGACCACCACGGCGGGGCGTTTCCTGCAGTGAGGGTTTCCGGCGAAGGCGAACTAATAATGGTAAAGAAAAACACACGGGAGATGTCTGCTATTCGTTCGTCTCGGAGGTCATTTATTGCGATGGCAGCTTCTACATGCACACAGAAGGTAGAGGTTATCAGTTTATCACAGCGCTATATGCTTTGGTTTCCCTCATATACCTTCGCGACTGGCGCTCTTCCAAGCCTCAATGATGTCGACGGCTCGTGCCTGGTATTTACGGTACGACCGGATCCTGGAAGAATCTGCTTCGTTTAAGGTCTCCCGCTATTTCAGCTTCTGTAAAACTCCTCAGGGCGCAGCCCGAAGGCATCTATCTATCGGAAATTAAGTATTCTCTCGCCTTAATCAGGTCGCATTAATCTACTTGGCGCCCGCGATATGTCTGCGCTTTCGTCAGCAGTTGTTGCTTTGAACCGATTGCACAATTAACGCTAGTCTGTCACGCATACAGTCGTAATCAATATTATAGTGAGACAACTGAAGTTACACTGGCCTATCATACATTTATCGGATCTGGAACTTCCCCCCCCCCCCCCAACCTGCCTCCTAAAAAAAATGCCGCCATATCCACGAAGTGAATGATGATGAGTGGGCGAAGCTCCGGAGGTAAACCTGGTAAACCATGAATCCTCCGTACATTTTGCCCACTCGATTTTATTGCAACGCTCCCCCTAGCGTACGTCGCCGCACTATATCGAACGATGACACGTGCCATATGTGGCATCATTCCTATTTTATAACACCTCGCATCTTTCATAACCAACTACACGTACCGCCGTCTAGTTTATAACATCTTGCATCTTTTGGACGGACGGACGGACGGACGATAGATGGATAGATGGACGGACGGACGGACGGATGGACGGATGGATATGGCTGTACCCTTTAGATCGGGCGGTGGCTAGCGTAATACTTAGAACTGAACGAGAGGTGGCTACATACAGGGGACGCGCAGCCCACGCCTTAAGGAGCTTCGCTCCTAAAACTGTTCAAAGGAAACATTTAGGGTCATTTTCAACAAATTTAATCGAACAGATTCGCCTGCGTAATTACTTGGGGAGGCTAGATTACTAACCGTTACACAAAGCAGTCCGCAGCTAGAACTACCTGCAAGAAACACTCTCGTACCCATGCCCCTCTTATATTTCACGGAGATGCTTTCAAATGCTCGGTTTTCCCATTACCAGTTGTCCATCCTGTCGCCGTTGCCATTGTGGTTCCTACACCCACTCAAAGCTCTTTTTACCGTTCCTGGCATCCAAATGAAGAAGCAGTCGTCGAATCTACCCCTGATACAGGCCACACTATTCTTCCTGCACGAGAAGCACAACGGACGCCTTCACATTTCCACGGATGGCTCTGTTTCTTCAGTAGGCTCAGCAGGGGCGGTGGTTATTCCCGCGAAGTCCATCACAATTTTCAAGACATCGCATTTGACGTCATCGACATCTGCACAACTCGCCGCCATACGTGCAGCTCTGGAGTTTATAGTTGAAGAACCTTCGGAAGCTTGGGCCATCTTCTCGGACTCTAAGGCCTCATGTCTCAATGTCTCATGTCACCCTTTTGTCACGAACCTAACGAACAGTTAGTAGCCGATATAAGGCTTGTTCACCATAAAGCAATCGAGAGACAGCACAGCATAGCGCATCAGTGGATATCAGGTCATGGCGGTATCTATGGCAACGACCGCGCAGATGGGGCCGCTAGATCTGCACACGATGGTACGCAATACAGAGCCATCCCGTTCTCCAAGAACCGACGCAGATACGAGGCTTCGTTCGCTTGCACGTCACCTCACACTGGTACAGTGGAACTCGACGGAATTCGCAAACGCTCGCCTATACATGACTTGGATCCCGATCTCAAGCTTCGTGTTCTCTCGGGAATATCTCGAGCCGAGGAGACTCTTCTGTGCCACCCGTGGCTTGGCGTGGCCTTAAGCTGCGAAGGAACAATCGCCCATCTTCTGTGCAAGTGTACCCATTTCAACGCGCAAAGACAAGAACTTACTGAAGCTCTAGATGAACTAGGTGATCGGCCTTTGTCGGAACAAATGATTCAGGATCATCGGCCTTGTCCATCCTCAGCCCAGAAAGCTTTGAAAGCTCTATTACGTTTTTTTGCGGACAACTGCCCTTAGAGACAGACTTTAGTGAAGTATTTTCTTTAATTATGATTTTCCTGTTTTGCTATCTTTTGTCATCTCTCTCTCTCTAACGTCTCTTTTCTATCGTCTTTTATTCCCCTTGCCCCTTTCCCCAGCACAAAGTAGCCAGCCGGGCCCCGCCTCGGTGGTCTATAGTGGCTAAGGTACTCGGCTGCTGTACCGCAGGTCGCGAGATCGAATCCCGGCTGCGGCGGCTGCATTTCCGATGGATGCGGAAACGCTGTAGGCCCGTGTGCTCAAATTTGGGTGCACGTTAAAGAACCCCAGGTGGTCTGAATTTCCGGAGCCCTCCACTACGGCGTCTCTCAATATCATAACGTGGTTTTGGGACGTTAAACCCCACATATCAATCAATCATCAAGGGTAGCCAGCCGGTCTAAGAACTGGCTAACCTCCCTGTCCTTCCGCTTATTATGTCCTTCCTCCTCCTCCATCCTTTGCCGCTTTTCCAAGAACGAGAATTGATACAGTCTCGCAATTTTAATACGACGTTAAAACTTTTGTTTGTACGTTTTTTGCTCGTTTGACCTTTACTAAACCTGTCTCACTTGGTCCCCCTGTGAAATTGATGTGTGGGTTTTAACGTCCCAAAACCATCATATGATTATAAGAAACGCCGTAGTGGAGGGCTCCGGAAATTTTGACCACCTGGGGTTCTTTAACGTGCACCCAAATCTGAGCACACGGGCCTACGGCATTTCCGATGGAGGCGGAAATGCAGCCGTGATTTGATCCCGCGACCTGCGGGTCAGCACTTTAGCCACCAGACCACCGCGGCGAGGCCCCCTGTGGAATTGACATGTATGTATGTATGTATGTATGTATGTATGTATGTATGTATGTATGTATGTATGTATGTATGTATGTATGTATGTATAAAACGTCATAGCGCCTTAACGCAGTTGGCAAGCGCAAAACTGTTTCCAACTCAAAAAGCTCAAGCATGAAGAGTATCGCTGACACGTCACATTCACGCCGGCACAATTCAATGAAGACGGTGTTCCATCTCATGTTGCTCTCAACTGTACGAGACCTCGGTTCCTGGGTGCCTTGGTTCTTCGCAGCATACGTCCAGGTCGTTGCGAGACGTTCTGGCTAAGAGCTGGTCCATCTGGGTATACCGGGAGTAGAGTGACACATTAACGCTCTAAATGAACCGGACATGGACCACCAACGGGACGGAATCCGCAGCATCTGTAATCCGATGCACCCCGATTTGTTTTCCTTGTCCCGCGTTCACTTGGCACTGTTGGCATCTTCAGCCTATTGTCTCTTTTCGCAATTTCGCGAAACACCGCATATGAGCTCAGGAATCCAATCAAGGAAGCTTATAAAACCCGGAGCCACTGTCAAGGTGAATCCGATCAGATTTGGTGGGGTGGCCCGTGCTCGGTCGCAGATCGAAATTCAAGATGGCGGCGTAAGAGCCTCTAGGAATAAAGAATGCGCATCCGTGCACCTTATGAATTGCTTCATTGAATGCACACGTGGCCACTGTTTTTATGTGCCCTCGTCAGGCGAATAGAAAGAGTGAACCAAGTAATAAAAATGGCGGGAGGTGAGCAGGTGGACGCTTATTCCAAATCTCCCGAAAAAGGGAGGTGGGCGCTTGCGCGGCATTTTACGGTAATCAAAAAGAAGCTTGCCCAACTTTGTGAACGGTTATCCAGCGAAACTGTCGGCGTGTTTCCGGCCCGTGACAACCGTGGCAGTATTCGTGGTACCAACGAGGGTGACGACCCGAATAGGTTGATGACGATTCGGTTGCACCCCTTTAGTGGTGGGACACCGCTCACCAATGAAATCTGATTGTACTGTGAGACTAAAAAAATAATAACTATGAAATATAAAGATATTGCTCCATGTTATGTGCTTGTTTTTTTTTTCTCTGAACGGGTCTGCAAGTGACACTCGTGGTAGCAGATGGTTTGACACAAACTCAAATGATTGGAATAAGAGAGTTGAGCTATAGTCGCTACGTACTCATAATAAGACTCGGCTTGCAGACACGCACGCAAAACTGCCGTCGAGACACCACAGTGGGAGAGGTATTGTGGTGTCTCCATTTCTCTCTTGTATCCGCGTTTGTTTGCACTACCTGTCTTTTAGAATGCTTACCAATAGTGTGTGTGTGTGTGTGTGTGTGTGTGTGTGTGTGTGTGTGTGTGTGTGTGTGTGTGTGTGTACGTGCGTGTGTGTGTGTGTGAGAGAGAGAGAGAGAGAGAGAGAGAGAGAGAGTGAAACGGACGAAGTGAACGAAGGCAGACAAACGATGGTCTCGCCCGCTTTGCGCTCACGTCCTTGTACAACACCAACTGGCCCGAACTTCCACTTCTTGCTCGCGCCTACAAAATTATTGATCAGAGGCTTAAATAATGGGAAAAAAATCGGGCAGCGACTCATCGATTAAGCATGGTTGTATACAAATCGCTCTGTAGCTCCGTAGTGATCGGAGGTGTTCTCGCCGTGGGATCCAGAGGTTACTCACGGGAAGCCATGGCTAGAACGTTATGTAAGCGCGTTCCTGGGTGCGGTGTGTTGGGACATCTGGTTAACTGCGCGACGCCGCAAGGCGTCATCTGGTCTTCGGAACAGCGACCGTCTCGGGTATCTTCGTAAGAAGGGAGACCGGGACTGGGGATGATATCGGAGAGAAATGGCGGACTGTCAGTAGACAAGAAAAAAAAAAGAGAAAGAAAAACGCACGCACGCAAAAAGAAAGAGAAAGAAAAACACAGACAGGCACATGCACAGACGCACACGCACGCACGCAATAAAGCGCGGCGTGTGGAGGCATTGTTGCGGTTCGTACGAGGCGCCCAGGTTGCGGCCTTCGCGCTGTTCATGATGTGCCCTCTGATGGTCTATTGGCCGCTCGCGCCTTCTCTGCGAGAACATCGATCCAACGGAACGCGCCGTTATTATCTACGGAGTCGGAGTCCCGCGTCACTGTTCTCTCTGCCCCTCTCTCTCGTTTCCCTCTCACTTAATCCGTCCGTTTGTCAAGTTTCTCATTGGCAGTTGGAGGTTTCGGCGGGAAAAAATACACCTCAAGAGAAAGGGCAGCTGTACTTCGCTGTAGGGTGTATCTCGGTGACGAACAACTTCATCATGATTTGCAGGACGTGTTGTTGGGACTAGTTTGTGTGTTTGTTGATCGACATAGTGATAGCGCAAGGACACAAATACAAAGACACATATAGATGCAACGCAAGCGTCTGCGTTGTCCATCTGCGTTTTTGTATTTGTGTCTTCGCGCCATACACTATATGACGATGTTTGATCACACTTTGTTGTCGCTGTACTGTGGGACGTCGGCAAACCGCCGACACATTTCGGTCCACGCGCAATGATTGCGACGACCGTTTGGGAAAGTTTCCGCCAGCTTTACTTCTGGTCATTTCCGATTGCAGCGCTGTTATTTCGCGCGAGAGGAAATGAGAGGCGAGCCCCGCCGCGGTGGTCTAGTGGCTAAGGTACTCGGCTGCTGACCCGCAGGTCGCGGGTTCAAATCCCGGCTGCGGTGGCTGCATTTCCGATGGAGGCGGAAATGTTGTAGGCCCGTGTGCTCGGATTTGGGTGCAGGTTAAAGAACCCCAGGTGGTCGAAATTTCCGGAGCCCTCCACTACGGCGTCTCATAATCATATGGTGGTTTTGGGACGTTAAACCCCACACATCAATCGAAATGAGAGGCGAGGCACGAGGACTCGTCCTCTCCATTGTCTCTGCGCGCGAAATGTCAGCGTGTCAATTATCACTCATTTGTAGTCTCACTGATATTTTCGTACGATTAATTTCACGTTTTCTTTATCACGAAGTTCCTTTTTTTCTTTCACGTTACGTTGTACGTTGGCAAATGTCAGCAACAACCACATGCTGCGACCTGGCACTCACAGGATAAATATAGTATGCATAACAAGGTATTATTATTATTATTATTATTATTATATTATTATATAAAGTATACAGAGAAAAGAAATAGCTCAGATCCGCTAATGCCCTTTTTCTTTTTTTTTCTTCGTTATGTGGTCTCCATAGAAAGTCACTGCAAGTAAACAGTAAATTTCTCTCGAGCTTTACCTCCTTTCATTGTCGATTAGTTTCGTGTGGCTTCAACCAGAGGGTTTCTTATTGCTGTCACAAAGCGCATGGTTACAACAGTATGCCGAACGGAACATGGAGTCGTTCGTCGTTCGCTGGAAATGCAACAGTGAACGAGGTGAGAAGAGAGTAGAGCATTTCAACCTGCCGCGGTAATCTACTGGTTGTGGCTCTCGACTTCTGAACCAAGGATCGCAGCGTCGAATGCCTGTCAGGTGGACCGCATTTCGACGGAGCCTACAAACTCTGGAGGCCCCTGGAATAAGATTTAGGCGCACGTTAAAGAACACCAGCTGGTCCAAGTTTCCGGAGCCCTTCACTACGGCATCCCGCGTAATCATATCTTCGTTTTGGAACTTACAACCCAAGTTATCATATTATTTTAATGGTATGAGGGAAGGAGAGCATGGGAGAAACTCCTTGCCCGAGGTCTCTATGGAATGAATTCAGCGACGTCTCTGTATCATATGTCCCGGCGGACCTTGACATGCTCATCGTCAAGGAAATCGTCCCATCGCTCTTGGTTGTTGAGTGGGTTTAACGAAGAGGAGGATCCCATCCGTTCTGTGCTGTAGCACGGGAGCACAAAAGCCGACGTCACAGCCTCGACAATTCATCTTTATGGGGGGGGGGGGGGGCACGCATGTTAACAACAGCCTGGAAAGGACTATGGCGGCGCCCAGGGAGCTTGCAGTGAAAAGGTCTGCCGTTCACTATTACGGACAAGCTTCCACAGCCTGGACAAATGGTCCAGGTAGAACTTTCTCCAGCGTTCCTTTCGAACGCACAGAAGCTGCAAACTGCCACCGAGCACAGCGCGTAGGGAAGTCTTCCCTACCACTATTTCCTTTCCCGCATCTACACAGGAGCATACACCCCGTCTTGTACCCAGTGCACCCACCCCCACGCTACCCTTACCGACATCCTCTTGGAATTCCCGGCGGACCCTCCCCCGCGGAGCTCGGAGCCACTGACCACATGAGAAAAATGGGAGACCTGCTGCGCTCGACGGACCCGGCCAAGCAGAAGATCGTCACTGACCTGGCAGCCCACTTCATGGAACTACATGAACTCGTGAACGCTTAGTATACTGGGGGTCGTGCGGGGACCCTGGGACGACGTACGTGCCCGAATCCCTTGGTTCACTAAAGCTTTACCTCCTCCTCATCCCGCGTAGCTTCGCAGCTGCTGTGCCAGTTGCGTGATCATAGACGGTGGTGGCTAGCGTTGGGCTGGGTGGAGCTACAAGCGCCTCAGTATGTAGACGGTGCCAGTACCGCTGTTTACAAACATGGAATTGGGGAGAAATTTCCGGAGCCCTCCACTACGGCGTCTCTCATAATCATATAGTGGTTTTGGGACGTTAAACCCCACATATCAATCAAAAACATGGAATTGGTCTATGCATAGACTCTAGCTTGAAGGGACACTAAAGGTAACTATTAAGTCGACGTTGATCGTTGAAAAAGCAGTCGAGAAACGTCGCAGTGCTACTTTTGTGCCAAAGAAACGCTTATTTTGAAATAGTCACGTTTTAGTGGTCCGCATCGGGTTAGCGCACTTTAAATTACCCGCCTTAAGCAGAACGTCTCACGTCACTGTTGCTGTGCACAACGTTGCCCGGCTTTACTGCGCGGGTGCCGAAACCAGTAGTTGCGGAACGAAAGTAGCGGGAGCCATAGCAGCAACAACAGGCAACAACGACCATCGCACTATGGCACAATTTCCTGCGATGGCCTCCGCGATGGCACACGTGCTTGGCTCAACTGGGCCCCGCTAGATGGTGCGACCTGTCCAGTTCAACCAGGCGAAAATTGAACTCTTGAGCCACTCGCGCCATTCCCCACCCGACGGTTCTTTTTTCTATGAATCAAACAAAAACGAACAAGCAGGCTTTTATTACGTATCTTGATGTGCGGAAGGTTTATTGCAGCCAGTTCGATTACTATTGATCAATTGTGTGGGCAGTATGTCTGACGTCAGCGGGATCATTTTGCGAATGCTCTAGTCGTGGCGCATTTACCCTAATTTCTCGGCAAGTAGGTCACTGCTGTTGATAATATTGTCGGTTTAGACGTTGTCATACATTGAGCTTTCACTACGACGTAAATTGTTATTTGACTTTGTGTCCTTTTAAGACAAGCCATCTCCGGTCATTCGGATATGCCTTCTCTCTATACTTTGTTTACAATGGAAAAACGAGATTTTTTTTTTGTCAATTGGCTGTGGTGGTGGTAGTGGTTAGAAGATGAGAAAAGGCACCTAATTTCTGCAACCCGGTCGGGAGCACGGCGCAGTGCCTGAAATTGGCTGTCAAGGAAACGATAACGTGCATGCATATCAATTATCCTCGCAGCCCGGTGAGCGAGATTAGTATAGGCGAGAAAGCGGTCGACGGTAATAAGATTTGTTCTTTTTTTTTTTTTGCTACTGGAAATGGAGAAGTCGCAGTAAGAAGCTGAGGTTGTTGCTATAAGCGCAACGGCAGCCTTCCGTCTCTTTCTTGTTCCCGTGTTCTGTGCGCGCGCGCAAAAAAAGTAAAAATATGGGCCATGTTGACATTTCAGTCGGCCAGGATTCGACGCATGTGAACCGCGCTGCCTTACCATTATGCGTTGTTGTCATTCCCTGACATCTGCGTGCTTTTTTTTTTTTTTCGATTGTACTTTCGCTGTCAGCTCCAGCGGCCTTGCGAGACTGGATGGTAGAATAAACAAAATGTTGTTAAATAAAAACATGTACAAGCAGAGGCGGGGCAAAGGCGGCGTACGTGCTTAGCCATCTCAGGGGACAAGTTAAATATGAGTATTAAGTCAAGCTGACTCGGTAAATTAAGTTATGCGCCTCTGCAGGAATAACAAAACGCTCGCTGTTTTTCCTTGCAGTGGATGCTTGCGGAAAGTCGGGAAAAAAAAGACAACAAAACATGCAAGACAAACATGACCGCGGGCTGCGCTGTGTCGCATGCGGTGTTGCCTCATCAGATCTGCGCGACGTTTAAAGATGTTTGAAGGTGTCTTATCGCATCTGTTTAGTTGATGAAGGATGGCGAGCACTGAGAAAGTATTGCAGACGTCCCTCTTTCATTTATTTCGTGCACAGGAAACTGAGAACATACATCGCCTTTCGTGGTGTCGCACACAAAAAGTCACTAATCGGCCGCGTGATTTCGAATCAGTATACGCATAATGGTGCGACGACTGGAGAACACGGCGGAGCCGGTGGCCTTTCTCCCTCTTTTCCTTGATTCTATGCTCCTCACTGAAACTTTCTTTTCCAACTCTTGCTGTAATATACTGTACAATGCTGTGTTTACTGTACTATGCTGTGTACTATGGTGTACTATGATGTGTACTATGCTGTGTACTATACTGTACTATGCTGTGTTTCACCGTCCCCCTCACTTTTCTCTGCGTGCATTGGTATAACTGTGGGCCGGCCTTGCGAAGCGAAGAGCAGATGTGCTATGTGGTTGCTGGGCAACGTGAAGTGACGTCATACACGCTAAAAAAGTTTCCTCCGAGGAACTGCGCAGTTACCCCGAAAAGGGCTCCTTGTTCCTCCAAAATACGAAATGTGTGCAAAATAATATTGCACACGGCACGCACGGCAAGGAGGTGCACTTTCCTCCTTGTGGAGTAAAGCGCCCGTTTTTTCGAGTAACTGCAGGAATGTTCGCGCCGTGTGCAAATGATCCATCGACGCCTACACAAGCCTGTTTCCTTTCAGTCGGTGCCGTAGTGTACGTGGTGTGGTTAGTGTACGCGCATGCTCTCTGAAAGCTCCTGAGTTCTAATCCCGTATGTTTGCTGCAATTTTTTCCGAAAGTTATTTCTGAATCTGATGCTTGCACATCAATTGTATATCTTATCAAATGTCTGCACGTACTTTGAAAAGCTGGATAAGTAAACCAAAAACCTTACTTTTCATTTGCGCGAAATAACAGTTGCTCCTTAGAGAAGTAACCGCGAGAGCGCGGTTACTCCTTCGCAGTTACTCCCAAAATTGTGCAATGAGTGTGGGAGGTTAGTTACTCATCCGAAGGAGCAACCTCGATCACATCACATCACATCACTTTAATACCTTAAAGACCCCCATGTAGGGGGTATTACATAAGGGGTGGGTTACAGGTAAATGTACACAGGTTTTCAAATGGAAATGTGCGTGGTGACCTTCTCTTTAAATGTTGATGGACACGTGATATCCCTTATCTCCCCTCCTTTACTTCTTAGAGTGATATAGCTCGCCGGAGCTTCTGCCAACACCACCGACCTCCAGCTTAGACGGCGTCGCTGTTATAAAAAAACGCCAGGCCTGCGCAGAAGGCGCTGCACAGTCACAGCGAAAGCTATATAGTAAAGCGACCTTTCAGAGCCTTTTCAAAACACTCATTGGGCAACTACTGCAAGTACACTTGCTTGATACCCACTAGGGTATTAACAACAAACTTTTGGGTAGTAGGCAGGCATTCGCTATGCTATTTTTGTCATTCTTCCGAGAAGCGTGGTATCCGCTAAGAACTAATACGTTGACTAATTAACCTCTTTCATTATCCTAACATCTCCACAAAATTATATAAGTATAAAAATCAGATTATTGCTCTATTCTAAGAATAAATTCGTCTATGTAAATATTTGTATGCATTACATTAAGCAGCACATTTTCCTAGGCTATCGGTAATCTTTCTGTTATACCTCCATTATTCCAAATCTAAACAGTTATTTTTAAAACCACTCGATTCTTGGCCGATCCCCCATAGTGGGTATGCGCCGCTATCAATAGGTGAACAACAACAACACTTGCGCGGAGTTGTGTGCCAATTGTTCATGCAGTGGCTGACGACGATGAGGAATTACGGCTGAGGTGGGTATGCGCCTCAGTTAATAGGGGAACAAGAACAAGCTTTTGTAATGGGTTGGAGCACTGGACGGCCAACTCGTTACGCTATTCGCATTGTGCGACGACTGGTTGTTCTTTCGCTGTTTTAAAACGCTTTATAAGTCGTATTAACGCGATTGCTTTGCCGACATCAAGCCTGCCTAAGGCAAGTTTGCCAAAAGTCCCAAGCACTGGCGTGGCTCAATGGTAGAATACTGGGCTGGTACCCAGCTCACCCGGGTTTCGAGCCCCACTGTGTTTTTGATGCTCGGTTTTTATTTTTTTATAATTTCGCGCGATGCGGTTACGGACACCGGCGGCGGCGGCGGGCAACTTCGCGTGACCCGAGTTGTGATCTCATAACAGCTTTCGCTGTAAAAAAAAAAAAAAAAGCCATAGGTTTTTCCACATCATTTTGGGGAGCCTATTAGGTGTGTACCAGGAGTGGTTTTACCATTCGCTACAGCCCTTCGTAGCATTAAATTGAATCTCGGGCTATAAAGAATTTTTATTATATCAAAACTCTGCTACATTTGTTCGCTGACGCTGCCTGCAATTATTGCTTACGACTACACGATGTACAACAAATTACAGATTCTCGCGATTGATCAATTATACCTCTGGAATCCGAGGGGGTGATTTTGTGCCACTGTAGTCTCCGGCAAAACTGCACAAGACGTTTACAAGTTCTAAGCCCCGCGCTCATTATTATGTCATTTTTAAAGTCGCTGTGCTCTCATTACAACGCATGCTCTACATGACGTAGCGTAAACTGCAGGTTCCAGACCAATATAGCACCGTCATCACTCCCAACTATTTCAATGTGATCGCATCTCACAGGTCGGTCCCGGTGTTTTTCAGTTGACGCGGCAAGCGAATTGTCTTGGTCCCCTACCAGCCTGCACGACCATCGTGGCGTGCGTTCACATCAGCCGTTGCTATGGCTAGTGTTTCTGTACTATGCATATACGCTATGGTGCCAACATTACCCAAGCACCTAGCCCCTCCTTCCCGGCCTTTCGAGCTCCCCTTTTCCCCACGAAACCCATTTCCATTTCCCTCGTGGCGCTGAGTGATTCCTGCTGCTGAAGGGTCGTTGGAGATAACGTCCAACTTGCCGCGCCCTGCCTTGCCTCCCGCCCCTGTGTGCGCACACTAGATATGACGGAAGCGCGAGTCGCGGTCAGTTATAAGCTAACTGCAAGCAACACTGCGGTTTGTGTGACGGACGGCGAGCGCATGCTGACGGGACCGACGACGGGCGTTGTAGCGACCTCGTGCATAATGTACACTGCAGAGCAATAAAATACATCGGACGGCAGCATAAATGGATATGTAGCGTGCCGTTCTGTCGTCCGTCTCTCCTTAATTGCGCCGCTACTGCAGTGCACGAACGATGTCACACCAACTTGCCCATCAGCCTGCATGTCCTTTTGTACGCGACAGCTGTTGTACGCGTTCGGCTTTTATACGTGATGTGTCCGCGTCTCCCGTATACTCACGTTGCTTTTCATTGACTTCCGCAAAGGGTCGCGGCTTGCATACGTGACGGCGATTCCGAGTGGGTTAATTCACTTTTTTTTTATGAACAAATGCGACGAGTCGGGGCAATGTTTCGCGGCTCGATTGACGCAAGCGCGGTGCAGAGGGTGGGACGGATAACGTGGCATCGCAAAAGTGCGAAGCCCTACAGCGCGCGCGTATACGCATTCGTTCCGACAATGCGGAACTTTTGTACGACGGCCACGTCTTTTGTTGGGGGCTCGAACGAAATTTGGAGTACGCGTTGCATACGATCGGGTCGCTTTGTTCGTTGGTGGCGGACGATGGCGTGCACTTTTTGTTGCTCTACAAGTATACGGGGTTGATGGGCCGAGAATTCGGGCGTCATCTGTGGTATGAGAAAGACCGAATGAATAGGCGACGGGGGTGGAAGTGTTCAGTTGAAGCAGGCGACGCGGAAAAGAAATCTAGATGCTCCGTTGTAGACTGCTCCCCTTTTTTCCGTGCTCTTCTGCTATACGCTTTGTCACTCCCACCTTTCGGATGTTTTGTGTGTGTGTGTGTGTGTGTGTGTGTGTGTGTGTGTGTGTGTGTGTGTGTGTGTGTGTGTGTGTGTGTGTGTGTGTGTGTGTGTGTGTGTGTGTGTGTGTGTGTGTGTGTGTGTGTGTGTGTGTTAACGTGCACTTTTCTGGCGCCAATCGCAAAGCGGCTGATGGGCTTTCTTCATTTTTTTTCTTTGTTACCGTCCTTACGCCATCTTCACGTCTGCTTATTCTTCTCGGTCGTCTGCTCGCTGGGAGCTTCTGCTATTTACAGCCGGCTAAGCTTGAAGAGTGTGGGGAAATAAAAAGAAGCAACGAAAGTGCGTCGGAAGAAATAAGCAAGCTCGTGCGGAACATTTGCGCCGAAACGTAAGCACACAAACAAAGTTTGTCTATGAGAAAACGCCTTTCCGAAGTTGCGATCCGAACGAGCGCAACAGTGAAGAATCGCGCGGGCTCGCCGAATGACAAGTGCCGCGCATCCGGCGCCTTTTGTGCGGCGGCGGGTAAAAAAGGCCGCCGCGTCCGACAGCTCGTGAAAGGAGCGCGCTAGGGAGGGCGGCCGTGCAAGAGAAAAGCGCTCGGCCCTTTCAAGGTAGTGTGCGGTAATAATAGGAAGTGCCCCTACAGCTCTCTGCGCACGCCAAGCTAAACGCGCGAAATGTTGACGCGCGGGAGTGGCGTCAGAGTGTGCGAAGTATTAAGGCCGCCACGGCGGGCGGTCTAACATCGAAAGGTCGCGGACACACGTGCGAATAGTGTACACGTACAAATACGCGCGCTCCGGATGTATACGACGAGAAGTGCGCAAACTGCTGAAAACGTGCACCCAACACCTTGCATGCACTGCTTGACGCGGACCGATATTAACCCCCCCCATATTCACATACGCTCCTCGCCTCGGCTTTCACCCTTCACTCACACAGAGTTGTGCGCTGCGCCACTGCTCGGCTGAAAATGACGGTGAGCTACTGAAGAATAGCAGCGAATTGCCACTGATGTGCAGTTACTTTCCCTGCCTAGAGATGGCGCTCCCATCGGCTTTCTCAAGTGAAGGTGGAGCGTTGAGTGAAGGGGCGTTCTAGAATACGGGGGTAAGTCTCCGATTCGAATGAGTAATGCACAAAGAATACCTGTACGGGTATTATGTCCCCCAAAACCACCATATGATTGTTGAGGTCGCTGTACACGACAGCTCCGTATGATCTCGATCATCTGCTGCTCTTTAACGTGCACCTAAATCTAAGCACACGGGCCTACAGAATTTCGCATCCATTCAAACGCGGCCGCCAACGGCGGGATTAAATTTCGAGACTGAGTACACAGTCAAGAGCCATATCCAGAAGACCACCGTGGCGGGTGCATAAACAGGGGTCTTAAAACAAGTTGAACGCGGTGGCAGAACGCGCTCTTTACCGTTTTGCTATTGTTTTCGCGTTCCGCTGAATGTTTCAGCTTTTGCAGGGCCGTATATTATAACTACGAGTGTTCAACTTTGTCGCTAATTTGATGAGTTGGTGGATATATGCATGGTCCCACGCGGGCGTTCGGGGATCGCACTGGGTGTAACGAGGAAGACATGACTAATGCATTTATACGACACGCCACATGGCGCTTGTCTTTCGACGCGCCCATGTCCGCGGGAATTCAGCAGGGCGCAGCTGGCGAGCTTTCGACGTTGCGTACAGAGAGATCTATAGATATTGTCACGGCTAAAGGCCGGGCAAGAAGACAGAGGACGATGAAGTGATGAGCGTGGACAGCACTCACGGTTCCTCCGAGGAAGAAGAAGTCGAAGCGGCTGCTCTTTTGTTCTGTTAATACAGACCTCGTTTTTTTCTGGTCGCACCGTCGTCCTGTATTCTGTTATTTTCACCTAGCGACAATATACATGTGGCCGTTCGCACGTCACACTCGTATGCCGGCGTGTCGCTGGGCGTTTTTCGCGCCTTTGCACGAACGGCCGCTTGTCGCGTGCAAACTTTGATCTGAAGTTTGCGCTCAATTCTCTTAGCTAACCTAACGGCGTCACAACACGCGGCATCAGCGTGTTGGACTCGTCTCTGTCGCACAAACACGGTACACTCCAAATAAACAACTCGCGCGTCAACCGTCGCTATGACCTATGCACAAGCACTTCTTGTGATCCTTCCACGTCAACTGTTAGTGAAGGACGTGGAAATTCCAGCTGAAAAACGCCAAACACAAAAGGACTAAACGTGACCGCGCACACGCTCCGTTTCAAATCAGCGTCGCCAGATGACGGCACCAACGGCGCTGCGCCAAACGCTGCGCAGGTCCGTTGGCGCAGGTCAGCGTTTCCGGCAATCGCGTATTCTGCAAAGGTCCGCTCGTCTGCGCCAATACGTGTACGTAACGTATTTACGATGCGAAATAAAGTGAAACTCCCTATAGCCGAAATACGCCCAGTTTCTGTTTGCAGCGGCGGACCTCTGTCAGCATCAGTCCTCGACGATATAGCTGTCATTAGGGAGCTTTAGAATGGCGTTAACAGGCATAGCGGGCGCCATATGAGATTTAGAATAGCGCCCCCCCTTTCCCACCCCCGCAAACCCAAACACACAATCGCAGCGACACCATTGCCTCGAAACCAACGCTTTGCGGGCCGCACGCTATTACGGATCTCCTGCGGGCGGGCCGCGAGTGGCGACTCGCGTTACGACGCATGCGCAGTGGCAGCGACCGCAAGGGCTCGCGGTGCGCTATTCCAAAGCTCCCTATTGCTCAGATTGTGTGTACACACAGCGAACTGCGCTCTGCATGCGACGCCGAAAACACGCAGACAAGTTGTCCCTGTGGGCGATGCATGACGGCTATCGACAAATGTTTGAAACCGGCGAACGCCTGTTTGCAGAGAGAGAGAGAGAGAGAGAGAGAGAGAGAGAGTGTGTGTGTGTGTGTGTGTGTGTGTGGTGTGTGTGTGTGTGTGTGTGTGTGTGTGTGTGTGTGTGTGTGTGTGTGTGTGTGTGTGTGTGTTGCGCGCACGACAATCATTCTTCAGGCACTGCGCCGTGCACCCGACCAGGTTGCAAAAATTAGGTGCCTTTTCTCATCTTCTAACCACTACCACAATCATTCTTCAGGGGGGGGGGGGGGGGGGGTCTATGGCGATTGCGCGCGCGAGGTCTCGTCCCGCATGTCGACGCCCGAGCTCGCTGCCAGGCGGCCGGGAAGTGACTGTTTACGCGCGCCAGACGCGGTTCTTATACCGTAATGGAAACACGGCGCACATCGGAAATAACGCGCCCTGCTCGGCGCGGCAAAGCACTCACTCTGCAGGACGCGCTGATTGAGAGAAAGCGAAAGGTTGGAGGGGGGAGAATGTAGGCCGCGCGAGCTTCCGGCACGGACCGCTGCAGGCGCGCGCTATCGGTTTGCTACGTACGACATGACGCACTTTTCGAGAGACGAAGCTTATCTCGGGACATTATATTATCGGAGGGACGAGACTTCCTTTCTTCCTTCTTACCGAGTGTGCGCGCGTGTGCTGCCGAATGTGGCTGTGTTTATCTCTTTTCCCTCTCTGCTCTATATCTTTCATCTCCCCCATCCCCTTCCCATGCGCAGGGTAGCAAACCGGCTGCCTATAGGCTGGTTAACCTGCCTGCCGTTCTTTTCCTCCTATTTCCCCATGCGCACGGTAGCAAACCGGCTGTCTAAAGGTAGGTTAACTTCCCTGCCGTTCTTTTCCCCCTATTTTCCTTCCTTCTATTTTTCTTTTCCCTTTCCTTTTTGCCTTGTGTACACTCTTAGCCACAGCATGGATTGCGGACGCCCGCTCCGCACGTTCAAATCTCCCGCGTCTTCCCTGTGACGTCGAGTTGTGCTTCGCTTACAGACTGGCATTGCAGAAAATGGCGCCACTTTATTCAACAATAACCAGTTATTTACATTATCACAATTCACCTCCCCTGGTCCCTATATGCGTGAAGTGCAAGTTGTTGCACTCCGCACGAAGAAGAAATTAATCGTTAATTCGGAGCTCGCACAAAAAGCGCGCCCCAAAATCGTAGCGTGGTTTTTGGCACGTAACAGTGTATAATATAGTTCATTTTTACGAAGATAACCTTTGTTCTTTTTTGCCCCACCGCGGTGGCTGCATTTCCGGTGGAGGCGGAAATTTTGTAGGCCCGTGTGCTCAGATTTGGGTGCACGTCAAAGGACCCCAGGCGGTTCGAAATTTTCGGAGCCCTCCACTACGGAGTCTCTCATAATCATCATATGGTGGTTTTGGGGGCGTTAAACCCCTCATATCAATCTGTCAACCTTTGTTCTTTTTCTGTAAAGCGTTTTTTTCATTTCGGCCGTCGACTCGGTTATGCTATCCGGGGGGCGTGCGCCTATAGAGACGATAATACTCAGAACAGAATTGCGACCAGATTATCCATTATCATCTAGCGTCTTTGAACTAATGAACAGGATGCATAAAAAAAAAAGTCTTCAGTATATATACGCACATATCATCGGGGTTTTATTGTTCACTGGGGCCGTTTCAACTGAACAAATGAATGGATTGACTTCTACCAGCAGTGGCCGAGAAAAAATCATTGACCTCGTTAGCATATGCGAGGGTAATTGACATTTAGAAGCTGTAGTTTCGCACTTCTGTTAGTTTTCGCAAGGATCTTCTCTTTCTATAAACTTCCAAAGGAGAAACAGTGGTTACAGACGACACGGACGGCGATTCGTCGCAAGTTCTGGGCTGTACTAATCTTCTGACTTGTATACTAGAAGGGGACTAGCTTCAACAATTGGATAGTCGACATTTGTGAAAGTATTTACGCGTCGACGTCTGTCACTGGCGTCGCGGCGTAAATTGCCATACGTAGTACATTTGCACACATGTGTTCGTATAAAACTCTACATCGCCCCTAAATCGACAAGTGTTACGGGTGAACCGGGATTGGCTGCGTAAGACGTCTTACACAGAATACAAGCCTTGAGTGTTCTTATTTGGTGGCCGATGATGACACCAAGTTCTGACGACTTTCTTTTTTTTTAAGTCTGCGTTTCGGTTGACGTGGCTTATATAGTCACGTCAAGCTTTGACGTCGCGACAGAAAAAACTATATGCTGCGCATGAAAGGTGAACCCACCAAGTGTTTCGTATGTGTCGTTCTATACGGTCGACACATGCGACGTCCTTGCTGAAAGCGCGCCTTTATGACGCGCGCTCTCGAGGGCCAGCTTTGATGATGGCAAGCACGACGTGCAAGCAGCTAATGTGCTTTTGCGTTAATTGAGCGCGGGAGCCGTAAACGGAAGCGACAACGGCTAGACGCCCGATAAGCATGCGAGGTTGCACGTGTCACGCCGCCCGCGTTACGCGACGAGTTAATTGTCGTTAAATGTTCGCAAATCAGTTCTGCGTAAGCTCATTAGTTGGCGCGAGGGTGAAATCGTCACCCTGTCGGGGTGCGCACCCTTGCACCGCACTCTGGAATTTCCCTCTTTGGTTTGAGCCAGCTGGGAACTACATCCTGGAAATTTTCTTCGTTGATTTGAACCAGCTGGACACCTTTTGCGAAATTCCAATGGATTTTCTCGGCAGCTCCGTGCTGCACACGCGCGCACACACACACACACACACACACACACACACACACACACACACACACACACACACACAAACACATGGCCTTTGAAATCGCTCACCTGCGGG
Source organism: Rhipicephalus microplus (assembly GCF_043290135.1). Classification (NCBI taxonomy): domain Eukaryota; kingdom Metazoa; phylum Arthropoda; class Arachnida; order Ixodida; family Ixodidae; genus Rhipicephalus; species Rhipicephalus microplus. The sequence continues at coordinate 277,508,904 of NC_134700.1, read as the reverse complement.
GGCACATGTCCCAGGGGCGCCACTGCATATGCAGTTTCGAAACTTCCTTTAACTTTGTAATTTGTTATTCCTTTCGAGTCGAACCTTATACTTTTCCCTCCACCGCCAATTTCTGGTTGCGCATATATTACCCGAGGCAGAATTAATCTGCACCTCGGTCATAGCCACGTGGTCATAGCATGCGCATGTAATTCTGCATATTCATGCTGCAGGCGCTTACCAAGGACCACCGGGTCCTTCGTAAGAGGGAAAAGTCCGGCTGGGTAGCTTTTCTTTTATGCGGCGAGGATTCAGTGTTTTTTTGTTTCTTTTCCTTGGCGCATCCTCTGGGAGAGCTTCTCAGGGCATACTCGAAGAAAAAAAAACTGCGCAAAAAAGCACAAGACAAAAAGAACACACACACACACACAGTCTTTTCTTTAAGCACGTTACCCTAACACGCCCACATCAAACTCCTGTCTGTCTCTCTCAGTACGGAGCGCGGAATGGTAAAGAAGACAAAAGTGCTAGATAAATAGTCCCATTTCTGTCGGCTGTCGTGCGCGGCGCGCTGGCCGCCTTGTCTCTCTCCGTAGCTGAGCGCAGTCATAGCCGATATCGGATTATCGACTTTCTCCGCGGCCCAAGAAGCTGTCGTGTTTACCCCGTTCCTATCTGAAAGACGGGCTCGACAGACGGGCAGCAGGTCTGCGCGGGAACGAAACCGCCTGTCAAGTCGACGAGAACGTATCGGCCGGACGCCCTGTACTCGAAATAGATTACGCATATAAGCGATCCATGCGCAAACTCTGCGGGCAGTGGGATAAAGCGAAACATCTTTGCCTTGCACGCTGCTCGCATTCGCTCTCCCAGCTGTCAGAAAAGGAGCGACAAATGCGAAGAAGGTTCGCAGGCGGCTGCAAGGTGAACCCGGGCCACACTAGAGGGCACCAGTGTTGCGCGCGCTGCTCCGATCGGCACGGAAATTGCATTTCCGTTTTTTTTTTTTTTTGCTAGTAGTGCGTGCGTCACTTGATACGCGATGTTGACGATATCTCTCAACGTGTTGACGTCCTCTGCAGTGTGTAACGAGCCGATCCGGACGCGAGGCGCTTTGAAGGATGCTAAAGTGAAACACTGAATCACTCTCAACTAATAAAACATTCTTTCAAAACGGTACCGTCGACAATTCGACGGTCGTAAGTTCATTGTTAGAAGTTAAAAAGGAACGTTTTTTTTATATTATTATTATTCGCGCCGATACGCTGACCGACACTTCAACGGCAGTGTGAGGTGAGTGATTTCAGATAATTCGCATTTTGACCATGTGGGCTCAATAAATGTTCCTAGTACATACCTTGTTTAAGCCCCAGAATGCAGTGTAATCAATTTTGAATATGAATTCCACTGAGATCTATATAATATAGTTCAAGACACTGTTGCCACCTGCATTTTCATTTCCTCCCCCCCCCCCCCCCCCATATTTTTTTAGGGGCGAAGCTCCTTTTGTACATCCTTCGATGTTGTACGTAGCCACCGATGGCACATACCCGCTCTAGAGCGGGTATGTGCCACTGGAGTGTTCGCTGGATGAACGCGCACGGCCGGACGCATCGACGGACGGACGCGCGGAGCGGTTATGTGCCACAGGAGATGCGAGATGGCGGTACTTAGTGTTCACTAGATGGACGCACGGACGGACGAATAGACATACTAGAGGACGGACGGACAGATAGACGGACGCGCGGACGGATGGACGCACGAACGGACGGACAGACGAATGGGTGGACTCACGGACCGACGGAAGCAAGAACGAACGAACGTACGAAAGCACGGACGGGGACGCTTCCCCCCGCTCATCATCATTCACTCCATGGATATGCTGCGATTTCTTTTAGGCATTACTCAGTATTTCCTCATGGCAAGAGTGGTGCGTTTGGTATTGTGCGAAGGTAGTTTCATCATCATCAGCCTGACTATGTCCACTGCAGGACAAAGGCCTCTCCCATGTTCCGCCAGTTAACCCGGACCTGTGCTTGCAGCTGCCAATTTATACCCGCAAACTTCTTAATCTCATCTGCCCACCTAACCTTCTGTCTCCCCCAAACCAGCTTGCCTTCTCTGGGAATCCAGTCAGTTACCCTTAATGACCAGCAGTTATCCTATCTACGCGCTACATGCCTGGCCCATGTCCATTTCCTCTTCTTGATTTCAGCTATGATATCCTTAACCCCCGTTTGTTCCCTAATCCACTCTGCTCTCTTCTTGTCTCTTAAGGTTACACCTACCATTTTTCTTTCCATTGCTCGCTGCGTCGTCGTCAATTTAAGCTGAACCCTCTTTGTAAGTCTCCAGGTTTCTGCTCCGCAGCTAAGTACCGGCAAGATACGACTGTTATATACCTTCCTTTTGAGGGATAGTGGAAATCTACCTGTCATAATTTGAGAGTGCTTGCCGAATGTGCTCCACCCCATTCTTATTCTTCTAGTTACTTCAATCTCGTGGTTTGGCTCCACGGTTATTACCAGCCCTAAGTAGACAGCCTTTTAGAACTTGAAGTGCACTATTACCTATCTCGAAGCGCTGCTCTTTTCCGAGGTTGTTGTACATTACTTTCGTTTTCTGCAGATTAATTTAAAGACCCACCGTTCTGCTCTCCTTGTCTAACTCCGTAATCATGTGTTGCAATTCGTCCCCTGAGTTACTCGGGTAGTTTACAGCAGGTGAAATCACTTTTAGCGAGTCTTCACCAAATGCCAGGGCATGGCCACTGGTTGAAGTTTTATGATGTCTTGCAGTGCAGCGTTTGTTGAAGGTTCGTCTCCCAACTGCAAATGGCGTTTTTAATGGCACTAAGCACAGCCCTCATACACCATGCTTTGCTAAGACGTTAGATAATTTAAACTGGTTTAATTAAGAGACAGTTGCCTCTGTAGTACACGCAGCCACAGAAGGAAATTAGATGTAAAATTTAGTGCTCAATGCCATAGGACTTCCCTATCTCAGTTCCAGACGAGTAGTACATCAACCCTAAGGTATCTATTTTCATGTCTACTTCCCCAGAGAACTCAGAAGGCACTGACAAATATATCAAAAGGGTATAAAAGACCTAAAAATGTATATCTAGGTGCTCTTGTTTGGTGGAGGAATACTGTTCTCTAATTTATTGTCAGCACTCGGCAGCAGTATCTGTTCACAAGAAAGTGCACTGCACTGTGCTTGTTACTCTAACGAAACAAATGGGCTTGCTTAATTGCGATTGCACTTGAATGCTCTCAAAAGTGGTTTTAGTCGAGCAATTGTTTCAGCACGTCACCAGAAAGCAGTTTCTTAAACAAGTGAGCTTGACGAGTCTGCAGTCCTGCTGTTCACAAAAGTAATAATGGCAGTGCCCCTTTCAGGTTTCTCGCAGCTGTCATCTTAGTGAGCATGGACGACACATCTTCGAGCGCAAGCGTAACGCTGGCTGCCGCTGCGGAAGAGTCGGCCAAGAAGCAAGGGGGCACACGGTATGTCCATGACATAAAACTAGTAATGGCTATTGAAGCCCAGTTTCTAAATTAACATCTACCTTTTAATGTGACTTTCATTAGTAGTTTACTAGTGGCACTTTTACATCCGGGTCCTGTGTCTCCATTTTATATATATATATAAAACACACTCACACAAACCACATTATAATGAACCCAGATATGACGAAATAAATTAAGGGTACTTTGGCAAGATATAGTGTTAAAAATATACTTCTATAATGAATTTTTTTTATAAACAAACTTTGTTGTAATGAGATTAGTGTGTGTGTGTTTTGCAGAAAGACAAAAAAAGAGACAGCACCTTTGCTGCAGGCCAGCTGTTCTTGTTGTGCCTCATCTTTCTTGTCTCCTCACTGGCCGAGCGCGAGAGCCGAAGCTCCGTTACTACTTTTCATCATTACAATATATATATATATATATATATATATATATATATATATATATATATATATATACTTTACTGTGTGCTTTACTTTACTGTGTGCTGCCCAGCAATGCGAGTTACGGCATATGCACATATTCGAGCATCCTCTACACATTTTTTTGTTGTGTGGCGATTTTTCTTGCATGTAGGGTTTTCAAGAAAAGTTCACCAAATGGCAAGATTACAATGTACCTGGGGAAGAGGGACTTTGTGGACCACATTACCAGCGTTGACCCTATAGGTGAGCAAATGTTTCTGGCACGCTGCAAAGATCATGGTTATGCTGAGGTATTCACGACAGTAAAAGCACCACTTTTTTTTGTTCTGCATATCTAGACTGTATTTTACTGGTTGCACTTTTGGACATATGATTTTGACATATGCACTTTTGGACGTATGAGTCAATGTGCTTGGCAGTTCAAAAATATGAATACTAAAAGAAATCACGACTACTTAGTCTCGTGCAATGGTGGTACTGTACTGATCACTGTTTCAGTGAAGATGCAGGAATTTAATGCCCTACAAAACGTCCTCAAATATAGCACGAAAGTATTAATTTTCACTGCCTCATTTCAGATGGCGTAGTCCTGATTGACCCAGACTATGTAAAGGAGCGAAAGGTGTTTGGACACGTGCTGGCAGCTTTCCGATATGGTCGTGAGGACTTGGATGTACTGGGACTGACGTTCCGCAAGGACCTCTACCTAGCCTCAGAGCAGATCTACCCACCTCTCGCGGAGAATGCAGGACGACCATTGACGCGGCTGCAGGAGCGGCTACTGCGCAAGCTTGGCCCCAATGCATACCCGTTTTACTTTGAGCTGCCGCCCCACTGTCCTGCTTCGGTAACCCTTCAGCCCGCTCCGGGGGACACAGGCAAGCCCTGCGGAGTCGACTATGAGCTCAAGGGCTACGTGGCAGACAGCGCCGAAGACAAGCCTCACAAGCGGTGAGCAAAGCTTGCTTTGCTACGCAATCCCCAGAATACGTCGCCTTGCAAGACGCCCAAGGTTTTCCCGCAAGCGCATTAAACAAATTTTTGTACCAAGAGGGTCAAAGTGATAGAAGTAGTACATGGTGAAGCATGCGAGACAGAAAGAGATGTTCAGAAGAAACAATTGCTGGCCATTTCTAGCAGGCTAAGCCTCTCTTGGAGCAATGCCATAAGGACCACCACCATATAATATAGTATTTCTGTTTGTTGGTGTGTATGACTGCACAGTTGAATACTACTTACTGTAATGCCTAAGACCAGTCACCTGGTATCAAGTTACTCAAAGATGTTCATGATTCTTCTTTTAGATGAATTGAAAATTGACAATATCTAGGGAGTAATGCAGCTTAAATTGTTTTCGTGAAGATTCAGCTTTGAATTTACTTTTGTGCTAAATGCAAATATGTGTTTCTGCAGGAACTCTGTGCGTCTGGCTATCCGTAAGATCATGTATGCACCTAGCCGGCAAGGAGAGCAACCCAGCCTGGAGGTGAGCAAGGAGTTTGTCATGTCGCCCAACAAGCTGCACCTGGAGGCCTCCCTTGACAAGGAGCTCTACCATCATGGGGAGGACATTGCTGTCAATGTCCACATTGCTAACAACTCTAACCGCACTGTGAAGAAGGTCAAGGTCTCTGGTGTGTTTCACATTCATTCCTCAATGGCTTTGGTGCAGGGTATGATATACAGTGTCTGTAAGCAATGCAAAAGTCGTGGTATGTACAGCTCTATCTAGTAAAGGACCCGAGATGAAGGATGAGGAGATAGCTGCACACTTCACATGACCAGAGCAAAAGTGCCTGCTTGGCCTTTTCAAAACAGAGACCAGGCTTTTGTACCCCCAACGAACTCATGTTCGTAACATGCCAAGCTCCATTAAAAACAATAGTCATTTGTTCGTGACACACATTGTTTTGTCAAGATGATATTCTCAGATGACACATCATCTTTAAGTGCCATGGCCTAACATGAATCGGAGGTGTGCACTTTATCAATTTGAGTCACTGATGTTTGCATTTAAGTGTAGGCCATACCAAGTAGATTGAAAGCTGTGCCGACGCTCTGCCAGCATTAGCTGCAGACAGAGGTGTCATCAGTGTAAAATGCTTGGAGTATGAGCCTCATTCTTGAACTTTAGCCATGTGCAAATGGTACAGAGAGAATATGCATCATTTTTTCGTAGCCTTGCTAAGCTCATGGAACCGCTTAAAAGGCTACCAATTGCTTGCTCATCTTTCTGCTGCAGTGCGCCAGTTTGCGGACATCTGCCTCTTTTCAACGGCACAGTACAAGTGCACAGTGGCCGAGATTGACTCAGAGTGAGAATATTTTTTTGTTCTCAAGTGTAGAATCAACAGTGCATGTGTCTTGTCATTTTCTCACCATCCTCATTTGTTCTTGCATCGGTCTGTCTCTTTCTGCAGCATGTTTTAGTGCTATCTGAAAGTGCCTGCCACGAAGCAGGTACAAGATGGCTGTGCCCATCAGCTTTCTTTTGCGAAATTCAGAGGGTGTTTTTGCTGAAGTGGTTGGACAGTGAAGAGAGTAGGGAATGTATTCATGTAGGGCGTAGTGCCAAGGGAATGGTTGCATCAATGATTTCATGCTCACCATAGTAGATGCACACACATATTAGTGCCATGTTTTGCTGACACTACCAAGGTGGCTACAAATAGTGGTCATGTGACTTTAAGGTAAAATGCACAAAGCTGCAGTAGCCAAAAGATTAGAAGATTCAAAAAGGCAAGAGATGATCATTTCGATGGCTTCTGCATAATTTTGTGGAGAAGCATAACACCATCATGTCACTGGATCTCTTATAAGACATCTGTTTTTCCTTGAGGACCCTTCTTTGAGACTTTTAATCCCCCGACCCCCTGCCCATGTGGAATATCATACAGCGGCAGAATATACAATCTGGTTAAAAAAAGATCCTGTCACTTTCCAGGGAGGGATGTCCGGTAGGTCCAGGCTTTACACTTTCCAAGGTGTACTACCTGCGTCCCCTGCTCGCTAACAACAAGGACAAGCGGGGTCTGGCGCTGGATGGGCAGCTGAAGCACGAAGACACCAACCTTGCTTCATCCACTATGTGAGCACACTTTTGCTTGTAGAAATATAGAACAGCCACAGCATTTCGTGCAGAATTGGTCTCCCCGCTATATGCTCTCGTGAGTATTGGGTAGGTGAGTCTACCAAAATGGCACGCATGAAACAGGGTTGGGTTCTGAAATTGTGCTAAGCACATGCAAGTTTTCCATTTTCCAGGAATGCCAATTTGAACACCTCTTGTGCCACATATGCAAGATAAGCAGGAAAAGACTGCAGATTGGGTCCAAGAACAAACAGACATCCTAGTTGACATCAAAGTGAGAGCAATGAAACTGGGCTAGTCATGTAATGCATAGGAGCCGGCGTACAGTAAGAGCAACAGAGTGCCGACTAAAGGATACGAGATGCATTGAAGAAAGGCAGACGGAGGGAGTGGCAAAATTGGGATGTTCGCAGTGGTAGAATGGAATCTGCTCGCTCAGGATAGGGCAAACTGGAGATCTTTGCGAGAGGCCTTCTTCCTGCATATGACTGTAACAGGCTGACGATGACAATGAATGGGAATAGAGAGGCTTCATTTCTTGGTAGTTACAGCCACAAGAAGTGAAAAGTTCATTGACCCTTTGCTTTCTTTGTTGATTTTATGTGGTTGTAGCTTAACTAACTCACACATGTAACACTATCATCACGCATATGCCCTCCCACCTTTTTTTTTCCATTTTTACAACAAAAAAAACAAAACAAACATTTCAATTTTACACTGCACGTGTATAGCACAATCCAAACTTGCTGTGGTGAATACTGTTTTCAGAATCACAGACCCAGCACAGAAGGAGAACCTTGGCATCATCGTGCAGTACAAGGTCAAAGTGAAGCTCTGCTTGGGACCACTTGGAGGGTCAGTTCTTATGCTGTTGCTGTGTTTTCTGATTGCTTATAAAGTTTTAGTGAAGGTTACAGAAATCCACTTTAGACTCAAGTTATCTTGACATTGGAGCGAAGGCTACGGAGGCAGGGCTTCTGCACATTCGCGTTGCTCCGCGAGTAGTACGACAGCTTGTGGTTGATTTCCGTTTCGCTCGCTCGCATCGTGAATGGGAGAAACATTTCGATGGTTCAGTGTGCATTTTAGTGCCACATTATGAGTATGTTTCTCAGAAAACTAAACGGTGCATTTGCAGCCGCACACTGACCCACTACATCATGGACACCATGTTTACTTTAAAAAACTGGCGTGCTGATGAAAAGGTGGTGCTGTTTAAAAAATGGAAAGAAAAAGACAACATTCTTGCAAAGTGAACAATAACTGTATTTTGCCAACAACTTCCCTCAGCTGTTTGACTTTCATAATAAATAAAGCAGCATTTATCTCAGCAAGGCAAAATGAAAAAATATCGCTAAGCTTAAGCACTATTTCTTGATGCGGCAGCAGGCATGCGCTTCGGTTAGTTCTTCTGTAGCTCGTCACCGAGTATAGCCTGTCATGCAATTTCGTGGGAGTGTCGCAGCAAGACAACTAACTTTCAGTCTCTTTCTCTCTTTGTACTGTAATATTAAATTTTATAATTATTTTGTACAGATATGCTTGGAATGCAACAGTGTGTGTAGGACGCATGTGCAACTTAACCAGGCAAACTTCATTGCATGCTCCAGGGACCTGGTAGCTGAGCTGCCTTTTATCCTGATGCATCCGAAACCCGAAGAATCAAGTCCAGTTCGAGCTGTCAGTGAACCCAAGGCTCCAGGACCCATACCATTGGACACCAATTTGATTGAGCTGGACACGTACGTTTTTCTCTTGTGGTTCTGTATGCAAGAACAAAACAGACCTGCTAGCAGGTGTTCAGGAGCGGGGCTAATTGAACAAATAACGTGCTCTTTAATGACACATTCCAGTGTCCCCACTTTTTACTGAAATGACGCTACCAACAAAAGCTAGCCATTGTAGTTTTTGTGGTGAAACATTTCGTTTGTCAAATGCTGTCTGATAAAATGAGATGGCCTTGAACGCTTGCTCATCATATAGCTCCCATCTCTTGTCAAGTTCTTGATATGCATGTTCAGTGTACCTCAAACATTAATTTAGAGCATTTCAGTAATGGTTACAAATACAGCTGAACCCCTCAATAACAAATGCCCTCAAGAATCAAATTCTCATGGCAGTGAGGAAATCTGGCATCCCTGGTGAACATCTTTAAAGTTCAATCTATTAGCCCTCTCTCGACAGCAACGAGATTTTGAAAAGCACTCCTGCAATAACGAATGTTACGGGTAGTTATTCGCAACATTTTCTTCAACCCACTAGCTAGCTGGAAACACGCAAGTTCGAAAATTGCAGCAGCGCTCATTCGGCAAGTCGGGCACATACGTTTCCGCTAGCAATCATCTGTGCAACCATTGCTGCTTACATTCGGTCAGAAACAAGACTTTTCCTACTGAGAACAGTCTCTTGCTGATGCTTCTGTTGGCAACCATGTTGGCACATGACATTTGAAGCTACTACACCTACAAATGTGGCGCCATGCCCCATGCCGACATACATTTTGTAAACTGCTTATTGCTAGGGCTCGCTTTTTTGTGTGCATGCTGGAATTTCCAGCACTCTGCTTACATGCAGAATTGTTTGGTGTTTCGGAAAGATATGCTGCCTCATATTAAGAAACGCAAGGAAGTTCACACAAAGCTTTTGATGCTTTTGACATTACAGTATGTACTTACTTACAAAGCAACAACAACAATGAAGCTATCCAAAGTTTGCTAAACTGCGAAGCTCGTGTCGTCGAGCTCCTTCAAAGCAAGGTAATGCAGGGCAAGATCAGCGACCTCTTTTAAAAAAAAGATTTGGATGTGTGAAGTAGCTAGTGCGCGTATTTGTCTGTTTTGGCAACAATAAACAAAAATAGCTCTTCCTTGGCAATTTTGTTATTTGAGGGGTCTGACTGTAAGTGCCTCGCATAATGTCGGATCAATTCTCTGTCCATCAGCGCAGTAGTCCAGAGCCCGTTCCATTAGGTCACAAACTCGCTACAGTGGTCTAATGGTTATGGTGGTCGACTGCTGACCCGTATGTCACGGGATCGAATGCCAGCCACGATGGCTGCACTTTTGATGGAGACAAAATGCTTGAGGCCCACATAATTAAATTTAGGGGCATGTTCAAGAACCCCAGATGGCAAAAATTTCCAGAGCCCTTCACTCCGGCGCCTCTCAGAATTATCACGATTTTGGGATGTAAAACCCCAACAACTATTACCACTACCATCAGGTCACAATGACACACATCCATTTCGCTTGACAAAATTGCGGTTTGAAAATATTTCACACTTGGCTTACACGAGCGTCTTACATTCTTCACTCGTGACAGCTAGTCCATTCAAACACTGCGTCAGACTGCCTGCAAAGTGGGTGCTGTCTGCCCATAATTAAGTTGACATACTAAAGGAGAAGCTTGTGGTGTCTCTTGTATTTAAAGTGACCATATGGCTAAGGAACATTGGTAGAGCTAACTAATGACAGTACCACAATGTGCATGCAGGTGCTCTTGTTAATTGGGTGAAAAAAATGTTAAGTGCTATCTTTGGAGACAGAAGCATGAGGGAGCCGATTCCTTTAATGAGAAGAATCACCCTCACAAGAGACCGGTTTCATTGTATCCCTTGCAGTCAAAGGGGAGATAATAAGTTGGTCAGAATTCTGAGACACTGAGCAGCATCGCAACTTTATTGCAGGTTGCTGGACTGGTGGAAAGTAGAAAACATGTCCTAAATAAATAATTTCTCATGTAAGCTTTTATGCGATACATACATAATGCAAGCAATTATTTATTTTCTTTACTCACTGTGACTCTTCCATTTTGGGGAAGCAACTTGTTTCCTTTGTAGTTTTGCACTTTGTTCAGGGAAACGCAAACTTAAGCTGTGATGAAACTTCGATCAAACTGTCTTCTTTAATACATTTGTCAACATTACCATGCTCTGTAACAGAGGTTGCTAGAGCATCCAGAAACTCACCGTTGTGAAGTTGGCCTTGCCGATGCTGCTCGTATAAATAAGTTTCTCGTTCTGTTGCGTAGGGATGCTGCGGCCAGCCTAGATGATGATGACATCATCTTCGAAGACTTCGCACGGCTGCGGCTTCGTGGCGAGACGGACGCCTGAAGGGACTGCAGTCTGTGCGCTCCCTAAGTGCCAAACCGTCGACGAGCTTAGCTCCCGTCCCCCACCTGGACTGGCGGCACCACTCCCCGGTGCCCCGCCTCTGCAGGGTCTGTGCAAGAAGGCAAGGCTGCGGATCGACAGTCGTCCTCCCAATGTTCCCGTCCCTCACAATCTTGTCCGAGGCATGCCGCCAAGCACCTTTAGGCGGCGGCAGTTCCAACAGCCAAAGGTGTTTGCGACACCTCCTATTTTGTGCTCCAGCTCCCTTCAGCAGTGCCCGCCTATCCGAGGCATGCACCTCCCACGTGGATTCTTGCAATTGTGCAAGCTATGGACGTCCATCCATCTATGTTTTGGTGTAGAGCTTACTGCAGTGCGGCTGGAAGGGTAAGGTTGCCGCTGGACGCACCGTTAAAGTGGCTGGCTCCTCTTTAACTGGATTAATATGTGCATGTGGATTATGGCCGCACTAATCATTCTTTGGCTTGGGAATCGGGTAACGCTCACCGCCATGCCCACTGAAAACACTAGCTTTAACGTCCCATCCTGTTCATGCTTGACAGGGTTAATTTTATTAGCCTCGTGGCACGCGTGTTTAGCAGCAGGCTTCCCTTCAGCAGTGCTGCAGGGAAAAACGTGTGGCTTGTCAATGTGAACTTTAGTCCCTTTTGCAAGTGTATTGACGATCGGCAGGCAAGAGGACCCACTTCTGCCCGCACTTTCATACTGTATTTTAGCGGCCATGCTCAAGCTCACACCAGGTTCATCAGGGTCCCATCACTGGCCGATCGAGCGAAAAACATGTGATGGAAAGCAGTGTAGCACTGCGTGCAACAGTAGTAGGCTCTTCAGCCGGCCATGTGTGGTACCGTTGAGTGGTTTTTTGAAGCCGCAATCCTTGCTCGTCATGTTTTTTCCAGCCAAAGACTAAGCTCCCACTGCAGAAACCGTTTTGGGCGTTGCGTGAAGAAGTGGCCGTTTGTGAAGACTATTTCTGTGAGTGATGAACGAGCATTTTTCAGTCCTCGAATGCAAGGTCAGTCAAAGAAGTCTTCGATGTCCACTTCGGGGTCAAGCAGGTGATCAGCAAGTGGGCCCAGATCGAGTTGATCAAGCAAGAGGTTCTCGCAAGTTTCCTCAAGGTCTGTGTCTCCGATCAGCACAGCGCCCTTCAGCCTCCCATCGTGCAGAAGCAGCTTGATGTACTCTTGGCCTGGGTTCACACGCACAAGGGCTCTGCAGTCAGCCAAGCCTTGGCCATTGAAGACTCCCAGAAGGACCACCTGCAAGACCATCTCTTTCAACCAACTGACAGAACGAGCTAACTGCAATGCTGCTGTGAATAAATGCCACCATGGACAACATGTCTGCCTCAGTTGTGTTCCTTTGAGCTGTCGTGACTATCACTGCAGAGTATGAAAGTGTGTAGAAAGAGCTGCCTCCTGATGCAATGGCCAAGATCCCCATGCTAAATCTCCCCCCAAATCAACAAGCATGACACTAACAAGTGCTATGTTTAACAGTATGTCATTCAGAATTCTCATTTGTTTAGTTACGACACAACAGGGTCTCCACCAGAAGAGCAGAAGCACTCGTGCCATCCATGATTACTGCACAAGCTGTTAAATTATCTGTTCTCTATAATATTGTGTCTAACAAAAAAACGAGCTCTTAGATAGACACTTCATTCAAAGCGAGGGTCACATTCTGGCAGACTTGATGTTCCCAGGAAGTATGCCAGGGGGAATTGGTCAGCTGCCAACTTATAAGATCACTTGCTACATGGTGCCAACAGGCTCGCCGCAATGACAACAGGCTTGTCTGTGTCCTCTCTGAGAGTGTGTATCTTTAGCGCTTGTTTCATCATGAATGACAACAGGTGGCGCTGCCTGACACGCCCGTGTTGAGAATCGCCGAGCTGGCGACTGCGTTGGCGATAGAGCAAGAGAAAACAAGGGCTATGGGAGAAGGGCTGAAGTCCGCCGAGGAAGCACTAGCGAAGGTGAACAAAGGAGCGGCCGACGGAGAGAACAGTAAGGCACTGGAAACCAGAACGGAGGAGAAGAAAGAGCCAGCAAGTTTTGAAAAGAACAAGTTCGGCCAGTTCAATGGTCGCAAGACCAAACTTCAGCAAAGTAGTGGTGGGGCTGGGAGGGGACAAAGCAGCCGGCGTCACAGGTGCAAGTAACCCCCAGGTGCAGGACGCTCCAGCTGAAAAGTCGCAGCATATAATCGCCGGGGACTCGAATTTAAATCGATGCGTAGAAGCAATCGGAGAGGGTAAGAGGTGACAAGACGATTGCAGTAGGAACGTTCCCAGGACGCCAGCTGAAAGCAGTCATGAGGCAAGCGAGCACAAAACTAAAAACTACAGCTGATAGACGAAACCTCGTGATAATTTTAGGCGGTTTAAACAATGTCTTAAATGAAGATACAGCAGGACTAGCGACCGCACTGGCAAAAGGGGTCAATGACATGCGCGCTACTTCTCCTCGGGTATAGGTAGTGATATGCACAATACCGGAGGTACCGGTGCGTGACGGCAACCTGCAAAAAGCGGTTGTCAACGCAAACAAAGAGATATGGCGGATGAGTAGAGAGAAAGGCTTTGAGGTGCATAGGTGGGGTAGTTTTCAACGAGACAGAATTCACTTCGATGGGCGGCTAGGTCATGAGGTGGGTTGGCGACTTGCAGGACGCGCAGTAGCTTTTTTGGGGAGGCACGCGGGCCCTTCGGGGTGCAGGATAGCTAGTAACAAGGAAAAAACCAGGGAGACTCTTTGACAGTTAGTATGGACGGATAAGATTCCAAAGTGGCACCAGTATCTAAGATAGGTAGAGTCCGGGGTAGAAATAGGCGTAGCCACGAGGGCCGAGCCAATTCAGACATAGGATATATTAACATGCAGGGTGGCAGGAACAGGCTGAAGTGGGAAGAGATAGAACATCTAAGGGAGGAGAGGCCGATGGTATACGGTTTTGCAGAAACATGTCTTAGGGACACGGAACAACCTCCTAACAATCTGGACTACGCGTGAGAATATTGTAACAGAACAGAAGGCAGCAGAAAGGGGGGTGGTATTGGGGCATTCATTCATAAAAGTACAGACTGGCAAAGGGTCAAGCAGGAGTGCAAGGAACATTTATAACTAAAAGGGAAAGTGGCAGGGCAAATGACACTCCTTGGTTTGGTGTACTTGTGGACGGGAGCGAAGGCCAGAGAGGAAAACCAGGCAATGGCAGAGTGTATATCAAAGGACATTCAGGAATTAGAAGGAGAGTGCGAGATAATTATACTAGGAGATATGAATGTGCACATAGAACATATAGATGTGTATACCGACCCAACAGGCAAAATGATCATGGATATGTGTGAAAGGCATGATTTGATCATTTGCAACAGTACTGAGAAGTGTGAAGGGCAAATAACATGGGAGGTGGGAAGGCTGCAGTCGACGATAGATTACGCACTGATGTCACATAAGATGTACGATAGGCTCAGGGGAATGCACATAGATGAATTTGTCTCCAGCAGAAGTCTGGGTTGAGATCACAAACATATCAAGCCAAGTTTTGGACGAGCAGTGAAAGTGGGAAGAAAAGAAGATGAGCAACTACAGGAAAATTTTTATTCAGAAAGGCAAACAAATAGCTACAAAACAAATTGAGAAAGTAATCACTGAGGATAATAAAGCAGTGTGGACATACACGAATCTAATTAGACTGTTTGAGCTAGAGCTTGCTAAGGCACGTGACAAGTCACCCCGGAAAAGAAGGCACGAACCCAAGATTTGGTGGGATGAGGAAGTTAAGAGAGCCATAGCAAAACGTCGGGAAGCCTCTAGGGAACACAGACACGCTAAGCAGCGGGTGAACCGACAGATGATGTTGAAAGAAAATAGGAAATCTTTCTAAGCAGTAGAAGGGAAGCATCCCTTCTGATCAATGAAAAGATTAGAAGAACTGGGGCTCAGTGGCTGGCAGAAGTACATAAAAAGGATAGAAACGCAGCTGCGAAATTTTGGTACCATCTAAACTCCCTAAGAAATGAGACGAGCCTAGAGCAGAGGTTTATAACTACAGCTCAAGGTGCTAGGCTAGAAGGGGACGAAGCTATTGAATATATAAGAACAAGGGTGATAGAAAAATTTTTAACAAAGTGCCTTATGCACCACAATAGGCAAGGATAAATCAAGTGGCGATGGCTTCATTTTCGCAACGAAAGTGGGAAAGGGCTGAGAAGAGGGTTCCTAGTAGTACATCAACAGGCCCAGATGGCATTCCAATTATGCTGATAAAGACATTGGGTCCGAAGTCTAAGCAGACTTTGAGAGAGGCAGTGAGCAAAATAATAATCGATGGTGAAGTCCCCGATGGATGGAAACTTAGCAGGATGAGCTTGATCTATAAAGGAAAGGGGGACAAAGCTGACATAAACAACTACCGTCCTATAACAGTGACATCAGTGGTCTTCAGGCTGGCAATGCAGGTTATAAATGAAGGACTGCCGGCATGAATAGAGGATGAGGGGGTGCTGGGGGAACTACAGAATTGGTTTCGGAAACACAGGAGGTTGGAAGACAATCTGTTCTCACTGACACAGTGCATCGAAATAGCAGAAAAGGATCACAGGCCCCTGTGGCTAGCATTTTTGGATATCAAGGGAGCGTATGATAGCGTGGTTCAAGAGGACTTGTGGGGAATACTGGCCACAGTAGGTGTGGAAGATAGAGTTGCTAATCTTCTAAAGGATATCTATAAAAGTAACATGGTAGTTATAAAGTGGAAAAAACAGGTATCCAAGCCCACAGAGGTAAAACAGGGGCTTAGGCAGGGGTGTCCTCAGTCACCCTTGTTACTCATGATGTACCTACAAGGATTAGAGGCCGAATTGGAGGGAAGTGGACTGGGCTTCAGCCTCTCTTTCATCAAACGAGGAAAACTCATTGAACAGGCACTACCAGCATTGATGTACGCAGATGATATAGTGCTAATGGCCGACAACAATGAAGATTTGCAGAGATTGATGGACATCTGCAGTAATGAGGGAGATGGGTTAGATTTCAGATTCAGTAAGGAAAAATCAGCAGTCATGATTTTTAATGATAATGAAGGTAGTGAGCTTAGAATACAGGAAGTCACACTAGAGATAACAAATAAATACAAATATCTGGGCGTATGGATAAGCAATGGGACCGAGTACCTAAGGGAACACGAAATATACGTGACGACTAAAGGTAACAGGAATGCAGCAGTGATAAAAAACAGGCCACTGTGAAATTACAATAGGTATGATGTTGTGAGAGGAATATGGGAAGGGGTCATGGTTCCTGGTCTGACGTTCGGCAATGCGGTCTTGTGCATGAGATCGGAAGTTCAAGCAAGATTAGAAATTAAGCAACGTGAAATAGGTAGGCTTGCCTTAGGAGCTCACGGGAATACACCAAATCAGGGAGTACAAGGTGATTTGGAATGGACATCATTTGAGGGCAGGGAAGCTAGCAGCAAGATAAAATTTGAGAAGCAATTGAGAGAAATGGGGGAGGAGCGTTGGGCTAGGGAGGTATTTAGCTACTTTTACATGAAGAATGTCGATACAAAATAGAGGAAGTGAACCAGGAAATTGACTGGTAAATACTTCAAAAATAGCAGGGGGCCAAACCAAAAAGAATTATCAGTTAAAAAGAAGGTGGAGGAAGCTGAGACCGATATGTGGAGAATTGGCATGATTAAGAAGTCCGCGCTACTTTTAAGCAGCAAATTGCCAAGGAAAGGATCTATGATAATACTCGGGGTAGATCTCAACTGTTTGAGGCCAGGACGGGAGTACTGCGAACCAACACATATCGGGCCAAATACGAAGGGGTAGACACGGTGTGCAAGTGCGTGTGGAGAGGAAGAGGAAACAGCCGAACACTTGATAATGTTCTGTAAAGGGCTTCACCCTAAAGCTCAGGATGATGGCGCAGAGTTTTTCAAACACTGGGGTTTAGGGACAGGGAGGGCAAAATATACTTTAAGCGTGTAGAATTAACTAGAAAAAGGTTATCTGACTGGTGGCTAAAGTCAAGGCAAGAGTGAAAATTAAACCCTTCACTGCAAAGTACGAATTCTCAACCTCACTATTTAAAGAAAAAGATAAATCCAGTTTTTGGTTCATAAGTATTACGGCTTGGTGGCGTTAACCACCGCCCAATCTAAAGGGTACAGCCATATCAATCCACCTATCCATCTATGTTCATATGTACGTATATACTCTACGAAGTGGATGGGGGGAGGGGGGGGGGACGACTATTACTGCAGCTCAGTGGTAGAGCATCAGACTCATTATTCAAAGGTCACAGGTTAAGGGCTGTAAGCACCGTCAACACTCACCACTTCATGCGATCGTGCAAAGCACACCCTTTACTGAACCCACTGCCCAGTATATTTTAGCAAACTGTATTCTGTTTGGGTGCTCCTCCTTGTGCCGTGAGAACGAAGAGCGGTCAGTGCCCGCACTTGCAAGCAGGCAAACAGCTTTTCTTATAGGGGCAAAGCCCTAAAGTCGTGGGTTTGTACATTCTTTGTACGTGACCGCCTAGTTCCACAACCCACTCAGCAGGTACAGAAGGGCAGACAGACATACAAAGACAAATGGACAGACAGACAGATGAAAGATTTGCGGCTTACCGATAAAACCCTCAGAAGCTTCGCCCCACTCATTCACTCCAGAGATATGCTACGATTTTTTTCCCTTTTTTTTTTGTGGATGACATGACCAGACCCAAATGTTGACATCCAAGCCATCAATGGGGATTAGCGAAAGGACAGATGAGGAGAAGGGATTGTTTCTCGGAATTGGTGGCTCGCCTGCAGCTCTGCAGTTGGCTCCTTCAGTTGGCACTGTTCATTGTGACAGCATTTTGAACTTGGTGCACACATTTATTTGAAACATTAAAAAGTTACTGGAAGTGATTTAAAAGCCCTGTAATGTAGAAGAGCTCGCCATAATCAAAGGACTTCTCACCCGGTATCCGAAGAAGCGTGTCACGTGAGAGAAGAGGTCAAAACGAGCATCTTCCAGGGGGTCGGGACTCCCTGACCAGTGGGCTGCCATGCACGTGCCTGCCCAGTGGCCCATCTGCCGTGCTTGCGTCCACAGGGGCCGCTGAAACCAGAGCTCCGCAGGCTCCCAGCCTGCTGTACAAACGTCGCCTGCTGCATACACACCTGCCAGTGAGGATCTCATCTGGCGGTCCACCACAATACCGCCATCTGTGGCCACGTCTAACTGCAGTGGAACGTGAAGTATGATGGTGGATGCCTTCATGAGTAAAGCTCCCTCTCCTACGAAAGCAGCACAAAAATGTTGCACTAGAGCTGAAAATTTATTTAATCTGATTTTGCACACTAAAACAAGTAGTGAACGAGAAAAAATGTACACAAATATATCGAGGCCCATGCTGTACCTCTATAACCTAAATGCAATGACCTTTCAATTAGTCTAAAACCTCGATAGTGCATGTGAAAAAGCTTGCATTAAGTTAAGCACTGTGTCATCATAGTGAATTCTGTCTATACAAGCCAGGAAGAGCTGTTCAAACAGCCGTGCAAGTACAATAAGAATTGCAAAGCCTTGAGGCTGCCCTGTTCACACAGGCCAACTGCAAGGCGATTCTGCAAGGAAGTGTGAAATCGGGGTTCAGATGTAGCTGCTGCTCTTGGACCTCACAGAACATAGAGCTGACCACGTGTCATTCAACCAAGCAATTTAGTATATACTGCATTGCACTAAAGCTGCAATAGCAGCAGTGTTTTCGCAATAGCCCTTACATTACTGCATAGCCCATTGGAATTTTGGTGTGCCTCAAAAATGCACAGTTCATCACAGCACTTTTTTGAAAGCCATGCCAGCACATTTGAAGATCCAATTTCCCACCTGAGGCGCACTGATGGTGTCTGCATTGGGTGTGACACCAGTTGCGCTCACGATGAGGTCAACACCAAAGCACTTGTCATTCGTTAGGAGCACGTACACGGGCCAGTTGGAGACAAACTTGAAGTCGCAGCTGGAATCGGCGAGACCCTTCTTCTTAAACTCGGCAGGTGTCAGCAGCATGCGAACTTCACAGCTGTATTCAATATGCACATTTTTCTGCAAAGAGATATTTTGTAGAACTGATGAGTTCCAACAAGGCTTACAGAGTAAGTAAGAAATACCTACACCTATTATGTTCAGAGACATTGTTGTGAATCAGCAGACTCCAAGGTGATCAAAAATGTGAACACTGGACGGAAACACTATCTAGGACACTATGCGAGCATTAAATATGCGCTTTAACGTATCTCTTCCAGGGCATAAGAATATAATAAACAGCAACAATCTTTTAACTGAATAAGGGTGCACACACAGTTAAAAGATGAACCAATACCAACTAGCCCAATTATTCGTGCTACTGCAGCCACAGTATATTTATTATATATTATATATGCCATAAGACTACACCTAAAATTTTGTTATAAAGAAGTTGCATGAGCATTAAATTAAGCATATATGTGAACTTAAGCATGCAACACATATATGCAACCATATTGATTACACTACATTTCTTAGCCACAAGAGGCCATCAGTAATCACTCGTGACAAGTCACAGAAGATTAACGTTTAGATTGATAATAACGTTTAGATGGTTTTGGGCATGCACAAAATACCGCAGCCATGACATGCACATTCAGATATAAATTGTTGATCAATGTAATGATAAAAAACTTTATAGTGGATTGCTGAATTGCATGGCGAACTTGAGTTCAAGCACATGTGTGCAGTCTTGTCCACTCTAACTTCTTATTTTGTGGTGACAAGTTCAGCCGTGTTTGTTCTTCACAAAGATTCAAAATGTTTGAGCTATTTTATTTATCACACTCAGTCCAAGTGCTTTCAGATGTAGAGATACTATTTAGTAGGCTTGTGCAAATGTTCAAATGCTTCAACTACTTGAACGAATATTACTGCATTCGAATTCACTTCGCTTCGAATTTAAGTTGTTGAAGATCTTGAAGTATTTGAAATGAACGAATAGGTGTATATCATCCGCATGTAACCACTTGTAAAGATGGTTTGACTGCAGTGATGGGGTGCTAAGCAGTGAGTGCACATGTGGAATGCCGTGTGGGTGTGGATGGAAGGACGCATCCCAACATAAAACATAATGACTGTTTATCAACGTGGTAGCAGCAGCGGGGCGAGCATGCCGACGCTGTGCTTGAAAGATAAGAGAAAAAACAATTGTAAAACCGTGCTTGGCATCTTGGGTTTTATAGTCACCAGGGGTGACATAAGCCTCCAGTGCAACTGCACTGGCGCTGTCCTTCATCGGAAGCGTGTTGCAGCAAGTGGCCGTGTCACGCCGGGCTATCCAGTGACGAGACGGAGGCTGCGCAGGTTTGTGCACAGTGGTCCCCATACACCTATCCAGGATACATTCGCACTGCTGCAAAGCCCCACTTCAAAGTTAATAATAATAGTTAAAAATTAACGTTTGTTGTTGTTATATGGGGCTTAACGTCCCAAAACCAGCATACGATTATGAGAGATGCCATAGTCGAGGGCTCCGGAAATTTCGACCACCTGGGGTTCTTTAACGTGCACCGAAATTTGAGCACACGGGCCTACAGCTTTTTGGCCTACAGCTTTTTGGCCTCCATCAAAAATGCAGCCGTTGCAGTGGGGATAGAATTTAACGTTCCAAAACCACTATATACTAATTATGAGAGACTGGAGAGCTCCGGAAATTTCAACCACCTGGGGTTCTTTAACGTGCACCTAAATCTGAGCACACCTAAATCTAGCACCTCAAACATTTTCGTTTCCATTGAAAATGCGGCCGCCATAGCCGGGATTTGATCCCGCGACCTGCGGGCAGCAGCCAAGTGCTTTGCCACTACACCACCGTGGCGGGTAACCATTTCCCTCACATCAATTCATCATTTTTTTTATATGCTCTGCTGGCTTATATGCTCTAATTACAGTGAATTTTAAGAGACCCCGTATTTTAAAGATTATCATTTGCATTCTACCAAAAGTCAAATCCAGCTACTACTCAAAGTTGTTTCCACTTCCTTTGGATTAAAAGGAACGGCATTTGCACAGGCCCTGCTTCAATTTTCAAAAAGTACTGCGCACATTTGCCGAGTCACTACAAATATGCCCATTTTTTTTTTATAATATGTCACATATACTATTCGAATTCGATTCAAAATTAATTGACCAAGATCATTATTTGCAAAAAATTTGATTCATACCTAAAATTCACTATTTGCACAAGCCTACTATTCAGCGATGGACAAGCAGTATGTCATGCACTACATGTGAGCTAGATCGGAGATCAGCCTTTTTCCCAACTATGAAAAGCGAGACACACCTTTCATTTGCAGAATCACACCGGACTATTCATAAAGAGAAACTGAACTCAAAATCATTCACAATGTGTCGCAAAAAAAAAAAAAAAAAGCGATCGAAGTACACTGTCTGGCATATGTTACCGTTGCGGTGCTGCTCATGCTGTCAATTTATGTGCGTGGTACACAAATGTCATAAAAGCACGCCTCGTGAAACTCTTCATATCTAACCTGAGTTCCGCCTTGCAAAACACGACCTTTCGCCCAGTCTGGCCCCAAAGCACTCCCTGCAGGCAGAAGGTCCTGGTTTGCTGCACAAAACAGGACTGGCGTCCTCAGCACATTTCATGCAGTGTAGCTTGTCACAGAGGAACTGTATCCTAGCAAGCTTATGTACATTATGTACACCATGTCACCTCAAGCCTGCAATACTAGAGAGCTTTTGAGAAATAATACAATACAATAAAAGCTTGTTAATTCTAGCCTCGTTAATTTGAAAAATTGGATAATTCTGATGTGTTTGCTGGTCCAAGCCAGCATATGCATTGTGCCAAGCTATAGAACTCTCGTTAATTCGTTCACACTTGGCCGTAACTCGGTTATTTTGGATAATTCCTGGACTGCGGCAAGTGCAAAGTGCCAGAAATGTGCGACGCGAAGGAGCGAAAATGGCTTTTGCAGACAATCGAACAAAGTTGGAGCAGTATGCATGCCCATCCTCATCAGTGAAAACCATATGGTAACAGCAGTAATGGCATTACGGGTTTGCACGTTGGAGGAGGTTAAAAAGTGGCAGGTCCTGAGCTGCAGCCACACTGTGAACAAAGTTACGAGTGGTGGAAATTGCAGCTCCTACACTGCTCTTATGCAAAGTATGTACGGGATTTACGTATTCATCAAACAAAGGAAAGTTAATTTATAAGATAGCAATTTGCTTTATGATATTCTTAATACTTTCGATCATTCAGAATTCAGTCAATTTGGATTTTTTTACGGTCACATGAAATCTGAATTAATAAGTTTTTACTGTACTTTTTATATCACACACACATTATTTAAAAAATATGCCTTGCTTAGCATGCACTTAAAAAAATATCCTACGTGCTCATTGACGAAAAACAACAGAAGACCAGTAGAGGTCTTTCTGGTCTCTAGTAATGCTAAAATTTATGTTCAAAATTTACACAAATTGCAAGCCAGATGTTATGATAGCCCTATACAACCTGCGCAATTATGATATCTCTAATACAGAACTAGAATTGAAAAGGTTAAAAAGGCTGCAAATGGTTAAAAGAAAAACAAAGAGAGTATGACCTCAATTTTAGGTCTGGTGGTGCCATGCCACCAATTTCCCACGGAGTGGGTGCCCTCGCAAGCGACTACAACTTCGTTCTACCGAGCACCAGGCCAAAAGTGAGCTTGTACCTATTTAGCCAGTAGATACCTGGCGGCAGTAATTCTCTGCTTCCCGCAGCAGCAGTGGATGCTCAACTATTTCACCAAGGCTGTGGTCAGTTAAGGTACGCCTAGGGGCCTTCGCTGCACCTTATGGGGATACCTTTCGAGATGAGTACCCAGAAACAACTGAGCACTAGGTTGATGTACCCCTCTACCCATTGGAAAAAACAGGTGGGTTCCCGATCACCACTGGGAATTGGATCCGGCACTTCCCGCATTGGAAGCGGACGCTCTAACCATGTAGCCACCACTGCATTTTTTTTTAGAAACATATACATCTTGGTAGATAATAATTCCATAAAGCAGCAAGTGCAGCACTCCCCAAAAGTTCAGTTAATAAAGGTGAGTTCTTCAAAGAAAGTAGTTTTTTTTTCTTTTTGGAAGTCCCTGGGGGTGAAGGACAGGTGCCACTACACTGGGACAAGGTAAGGTTACTGTATGTGGGTTCACGCATCTTTGGTACTCAATGTTTCTACCACCATCTTGCGTACAAACCATGGCTGGAGCACTCAGAGTCTCCGAAGTCTTCAGCCTGCTCTGCTTTGGCTGAACTCGCAGTGCCTTCCGAGCTCAATTGTGGCAGAAAGAACTGTGCAGCTCCGGGGTCAAAGAAGGTAGCGCCAATGCTGTTTTCTCGCACAACCCAAAGGACTTGGCAGCCACGTATTTCATGTCTGCACGCAGCAAAAGGGCGAGCACATATGTCTTCACTCCACATTTAAGATGAAGGGACAACAGATGGAGGCAGTAAAATCTTTGAAGGCCAACTTCAGCGATTTTTCGAGTTCAATAAATTTGAATAAAATGTACTGGATGCATTCGCTTGCACGTTTGTGCCATTTATGCCATATTGCAGGCTTGAGAGTATCGCAGGTTCTTATCAAATCAATTTTATAGCTTTCCTCCAAACGCCCACCTTTTTGTGTGTGTTGTTGATTTTCGCAAGCGACAGAAGTGAGAAAACCGACGTGCCACATGGTGCGCCTGCTTGTCTGCTATGGATTGTGTGTTTCATCGGTGCCTCTTTGGTTGAGCGTGCGGTCTCTTTTTTTTCGTGTGGGTGGCAACCGGTGTTGTGCTGTGGGCTGCACGGGGTTCGCCATATATTCACCATAACAGCGCGTTTTAGCCGATCGTCGCAGGCACAAACTTGGACAAGCAGTGCCATCTTGCAGAATTATGCGCAACCAGGCAAGCAAATATGAAAATCCGTCGTGAACTTATTTACAGCGCAACACCAGAAAACACAGGACAGGGAAGGAGCAAAAGAGAAAGAAAAGACAGCGCTCCTTCCCTATCCTGTGTTTTCTGTTGTTGCGCTGTAAATAAGTTCACGGTGGATCCTAACTGGCCCAACTTACAGTCTTACTGTTGTATGAAAATCTGTTCTTCTTCATCGAAGAGGAACGTTGATGATTGTTGACCTCCAAATCCAAGTGCGTCCGCATTGTAGCTGTCATTGTCTGACAGCTTCGAGGAGCTTGTGCATGAGGCACGATCAGTCACAGACATGGTGCGGCGTTGGCGTGGTGACCTATCTGCTGAGCGTCTACTTTTTGCGGCTTTCGCAGTTTTCGTACTCCGCGCTGGTAGGACCAGCATGCCTTGCAGGATTTCAGTCTCTGGCGAAGTACTACGTCTACTTAGACAGTGCACTCGGTCGGGTTTTGATTTCGGTATCATGGTTTTTTGTTTATTAAAAATTATTTTCGAATTCGTTGAGTATTTCAGCTATCAGGCACATGACAAGCGTGTCTAAGGAACATAAAAGCACCATTACCCTAACCTGACATGGTGAAAAAAATAGCTGGAGTTAGCCTTTAATGTGGAGGGTAAGGACAAATAAAGCGAGTGGACCTCAGTCAATATGATCACTAAAGCAAAGAAGTGGCATGGCCCAAATTTTGCACTAATAAAACCTATAACAAATCAATCTGCAATATATGGGCAAAAGAATATTTAACGCCACATAAATAAGTGAAATTTAAGACAGTTTTTATGAACTTCCCAACCAAGCAATTACTTTATCAATTTCTCCAGGACTTCTATTTCAAAATGCTTCATTTGATAGCTAACACACATGGCAGCACATAAATTATTACATCTAAAAGACACCAACTGCAGTGTTGGCTTGTCATAGTATGGTACAGATTCATTTGCAAACCTAGATTTTTCTATCAGAGTTATCCAAACATTTTCCCCTTTATAATTTCACTGATAAGATAAAGGACTGTTTGAAGAATGCTTTGAAAGCACTAAACTTTAGGGGGCGAGATAATGTCACCAGTGCCAAGCAGGCCACCTCTTAGGGATGGTGCAGGCTGCTTAAGAGTGCAGACTGCCAGGCATTACGAGTATCCTGCAAGACTGTCGTCAAAACCAGCAATTATTTCTGTTAGTTCACTACAAGCGCAAATCTGAACTATGAATATGGTTACAAGTATTGTTGCTTACACAAATTCTGTGGCAATTCCACCATTGCCGATGACAGCCACGAGCCTGGCATTACCAAGTCGATTCTGCAGCGTCTGCAAAGACACAACGCCACGAATGTTTTTGCTTGTCCTGTTACACTCTAGGCTGGAGTTAGTAATTCTGAAAGCATAAATGTGGCATTACCTGGACAGTCTCTGTGTCCCTAATCCCGAATACGAGTGGGTTATCCTTGGAAATTAACTGAAGATGTGCAAACCAAAGTCACACAATCAGCATAAAAAGCTGCCTTCAAGGAAGGTTCAAGATCACTTTACCTGAGGTCTTGCACCAATGCAAATGCAGATCATCCCATAATTGATCACGCGACCACTCTTGAGGAAGGCATTCTGCAAAATATACATCACTGTTAAGCAGAAGTTTGATGTTCAAAGCCAATGATATCAATAACATGATCCAACAGCATTTTTAGCAGTTACTACATGATGAGTTCTAATGAGAAGAGCTGGAGAATAACAAAGCAAAACTGAATTTTTTTAGATCTGTAAGCATTTATAGGCCACCTTAACAGGAAACTTTTGAATCATCACAATAAAAAAATTAATGTTTATACATTAATTTTTTTTATTGTGATGATTCAACAGGTTTCTGTTAAGCTGGCACATGCAGTGGCATATCTTGTTGTGTTTTGCTCATGTGTGTATAATTCTAATTGGATGAATTCTGTTGTGAATAGGAGGCAAGTGTTAGTGGTAATATTTGTTTTGTGTTAATAAAAAAGGGGGAGGGGGGAAGTCAGCCTGACAGCTAAAACACTTGCTCTTGGAGTGTGGAAGAGCCTTGGTTCAAATATGGTACCACCCAGAAAGTTCATATTACAAAATACAAGAAAATTTATATTGCGAAATATAAATTTTCTTGGTGGTACCATATTTGAACCAAGGCTCTTGCACACTCCAAGGGCAAGTGTTTTAGCTGCCAGGCTGCAGCCCCCCCCCCCCCCCTTTTTTTTTATTAATGCAAAACAAATATTACCACTAACACTTGCCACCTGTTCACAACAGAATTCATCCAATTAGACTTACACACGCATTAGCAAAACACACATTATTTAACTGCTGAAAGCTATTTTTAATAAAAGACCTGTAAGCAAACACAAGTGTCCATTAACACAGGCTACTCCTGCACGTAGTCGAAGCCCTCAACAGCACTACACATTTGAGCTGACGCTGCTCCGTGGAAGACGGACTTTGTCAAGTGATGTGGCTTGGTGTGTCCGTCAATGATGAAGTTTCTCCGTGACAAAGGAAGTCACAATAACATGAACGAATTGTGTGTTGTATTACTGTTGGGACACTTCAAGAGTCTTAATACATGTGAAGGCAACGTCTGAACCATATGAATGTGCTGTACCCGCGATGGAGATTTGTGGTCCATTGAATTTCATGGTAGAGAAATACAAGTCCTTCCTATCCCAGTAGGCCAGGATTTAAATGCTGAAGGATTGCAATACATCAGGAATATTTCTCCCTCACAAAAAATTGACGCCAAACACGCGTTTTAGCAGTTGTGGGATGCACCTGAATGAAGAACTCTGCCTGCCATGAGGTGGTTATAGAAGCTGACGAATGCTGGAAACATGATGAAATGCGAAATGTCGATGCTGCCTGAAAACAACGATTTAGGAAAGGCAGGAGCCTACAATACGACTGTATGCTTGTGCATGATTCAGACATTTCATAAAGGAGGTTCTGCATGAACATTCTTTTAAAGCCCGAATGAAGTTCTGCAGCAACATTGCTATATAGTGATTACTCGAGGTGAGAAATGTTCTACCAATGTTCTGGCAAATGGGCAACAACAAAGATGGCGGGCTACTTGCCCGTGAACTAGCATCCAGAGAGATGAGCACATCTTGTAGCACTCTTATGTTGCTGTACTGCTGCTCCAGGTAGCTCATGGAACGCTCCTCAATGTCGAAACTCTCCATGACTCTGCGAAGCTAGAAGGGGGGGAAAAATTAAATAAAATGTTATAATACTGAACATACAAGTGTTTGTGAGCTCAGCGCTTTTTCTACTGAAGGGTGCTCGCATGCACTCCGAGTAAAACGCTTTATAGAGCCATTTATCCAGTAATTCTGCCATGACGCTACATACACGTCCTCACAATCAAAATCGTTGCCAAGACTACTGACAAGGCTTTACCTTTATAACATTAGTTGCGGCTTTCACAATAGGCGACGCTGTGATGAGTAGAACCGACTCCTCTGGAGCATGAACGGCGAGCTGAAAAACGGCGAGAGAGAAATGAATAGAAACAAGTGCGTAGCGCGAAGTGTCAGTAATTGGGAACACTCACCTGCTCAGCGCACGACACGCCTGCAATGCCACCACCGATAACCACAAATGTGCTTTTCAGGCTTGACATTTCTCCTGCAGTCGTAAGGTTGTTGGCGCCCATTGTAACGTCCATATTGCTAGATGTTTGTTGTTCACTAGTAACTGTACCGCTCCTTACCACTGGCCACTACTGGTTTAACAAGAGTGACAGAAACGCGTTCCGAAACCACCACGCAACCACGCGCGGCACAGAGTTTTGTACGATTGGCTACTTCACGCCGGCTAAAAAACTGGCTGCGGATCGGATTGGATTTGTCACTCCACCAACCAATCTTACCACAGACAACGTTGCCACAGAACACCTGTACACTACCACTCACGGAGGAAGGAAAGGCGTATTAAAACACCTGTTCTGTTCCGCTTCGTATACTCTCCCCCAGCATTACATGTAATCTCAACGTAACAGCAAAGTAACAGCTGCGTCGGCCGCGTGGCAGAATTCAACCGTAGAAGGCGCACGACCGATCGTGTTTTCTGTACAGTTGCTGAATTAATGACGTGAAAATACTCGCCGTTGTCAGTGCATCTAGCGCGCGTTCTCTCGCATTGCTTCGTTGTCGGTGAGCTCGGGCGAAATGATTTCGACGAAGGTGTCGCGCTGGGCCAGAGGAGCCCCGTTCCATTAGTTTCGGATCGTTACGACACGTGCGCTGCACAGCTCACGTGCTTTCCGAGCCGGAGAGAGAGTCGTGGCCTTCTGCTTTACATTCAGATGTAAACAAGAGAGGAGAATTTGCCCAGTCAATAAGGCCGACTTCCGGCTTCATCGCGGCTTCAAAACGAGTGACGTCAGGGCCTCTCTTACCTTTCTTTCCTTTGTGCTACCACAGAACACCTACCAGTTGGCGCTACCACTTGTTTTACGCGAGAGTGTACCAACGTGTACTTACGCTTTGACCTGCAAGGGGGTGCCGGTGGGAGATTTCTCTTGTGCATTGTTGAACAATAAAAAATTCATAGCGTGCGCGTTCACTAAAAGCCGAATTATCCTGTCTCTCATTCCCCATTAGCAGCCATTGGCATGTTTAGAAAACGAAAAGACGCCAGCTGCTTAACGAAAGACGCCAGGTGTTTTCTAAAGCAATGGTTTAATAATCAAAACCATATCGCGATACAGGTTTGTAGTTGACAATGCTCGTAGCCGTCCGTGTGTGCTTGTGTGGATAATGATGCCGAAAGGCGGGCGCGTAGGGAAGCGGCGGCGCGCGCTCGCAGACAGGACCCTGAAGTGAGAGCCCGAGAGGCAGAAGCGCGCCGGGAAGCTGCGCGACGTCGCCGCCAAGATCCTGCTTTACGGGAACAAGAAGCCGCATCAGCAAGGCAGCGTCGGCAAGATCCCGCCGTACGTGTACAAGAAGCTGCAGCGGCACGTCAGCGTCGGCAAGATCCTTCCGTACGGGAACAAGAAGCCGCATCAGCAAGGCAGCGTCGGCAAGATCCCGCCGTACGTGTACAAGAAGCTGCAGCGGCACGTCAGCGGCACGTCAGCGTCGGCAAGATCCTTCCGTACGGGAACAAGAAGCCGCATCAGCAAGGCAGCGTCGGCAAGATCCCGCCGTACGTGAACAAGAAGCTGCAGCGGCACGTCTGCGCCGGCAAAATCCTTCCGTACGGGACCAAGAAGCCGCATTAGCAAGGCAGCGTCGGCAGGATCCCGCCGTACGGGAACAAGAAGCTGCAGCGGCACGTCTGCGTCGGCAAGATCCTTCCGTACGGGAACAAGAAGCCGCATAGCAAGGCAGCGTCGGCAAGATCCCGCCGTACGTGAACAAGAAGCTGCAGCGGCACGTCTGCGCCGGCAAAATCCTTCCGTACGGGACCAAGATGCCGCATCAGCAAGGCAGCGTCGGCAAGATCCCGCCATACGGGAACAAGACGCTGCAGCGGCACGTCTGCGTCGGCAAGATCCTTCCGTACGGGAACAAGAAGCCGCATCAGCAAGGCAGCGTCGGCAAGATCCCGCCGTACGTGAACAAGAAGCTGCAGCGGCACGTCAGCGTCGGCAAAATCCTTCCGTACGGGAACAAGAAGCCGCATCAGCAAGGCAGCGTCGGCAAGATCCCGCCGTACGTGAACAAGAAGCTGCAGCGGCACGTCTGCGTCGGCAAGATCCTTCCGTACGGGAACAAGAAGCCGCATCAGCAAGGCAGCGTCGGCAAGATGCCGCCGTACGGGAACGAGAGGCCGAAGCATCACGTCAACGTCGCGAAGCAGATCTTGAAAACGTTCGACAATGGGAAGCGGCGAGGAAGCGCGCATATCGCCAGGCAAACCTAGAGGTGAGATAACGCGAGGCGTCTGCAAAGCGTATCAAGAAATACCACGAAGGTGCAGACGCCCGGTTTGATAGAAATTTCCTGAAAATCACCTTTGAGCATGGCTGTAACGTGCGCGATAGACTCTGGTTCTCCAACAACCTAACGTGATGGCAAGGTTCTGTTCGGCGTTTGCATAAATCAGTTGCTAGACTTTGGGGTTGTTGTTGCCAGACTGCCATCAAATTTAGCAGAGAAATTTGCCCCTGTAGTTTTGGCTTCTCCGTGAGGTTTTGGTGTCGTCCGCGGTGCATTTTGCGAGTGCGTGAGCTATGTTAGCCGTTTTAATTAACAAAATGAACGTAAAACAAGCGTTCCAGAAGTCGGGCGCGGTCATGAAAAATGAGGAGTCTCGCAATAATACCATCGCCACGTTTCCCGCCACAACCGCCAAGGATTACAAGGTTTGCTCGAATTGTAAAGATTCTCTGATGGGCGGCAAGGTGCCTTTGATGAGCGTTTCAAATGGCTACAAGTATCAATGGAAACCACAGTGCAAGCTAGTGCAATCACTGTACATAAATCGCATGGTGACACCTACGCGTCCATTGTCTACGAATACAGTAAGACACACCCACAGAAATAAGTTTACGTCGCACTCACTAGGTGCACGAGTATAAATAACCTCTATCTCATGAACGCAAAAGGAGACAACAAGTCCTACCTCAAGGCGAACAACGAGGACAGAGCGATGGCAAACGAATTCCAACGGCTCGACCAACATCCGCTACCTACAGTCGCACAGTGATATTGTCAAGCCCTGCAAGACGATGTCGATCACACTGCCGAGTTCACGTTTGCCCTCCTCAGCGTCCGTTTTCTCAATGCACACTACCAAGAAGTGGAACGGGACCCCATTTTAACCGAAGTCAACATGCTCTGCTTTACTCAGACCTGGAACGCCGAACGCCTCTACACCAAGGGCTATGCACCAGTCGCATCCATCGATGACTCGGTACGACCTGCCAATGGTGTTGCAGTTTACGTAAAGCGAGCCGAAGAAGCTCGAGATATGGAACTAGCACTCTGCACACAGAGCGACGATGGAGAAAGTGCTGCAATCGACTTAGGTGGCATCACCGTCGTGATACTGTTCCTGGAAGCAAATTTTCCCATTGAAGACATCATCAACAGAGACGTGTATATACGAAAAGTCAAAACCTTTCATGCTCGTCGGGGACTTCAACGTTGACATTACAGACTTCAACAAACATTAATTGATGCATCACATGTCAGAAAAGTACGGACTCAAATGCATCTCCTTTGAAAACCCCAACTCAACCAC
Organism: Rhipicephalus microplus; assembly: GCF_043290135.1. Taxonomy (NCBI): domain Eukaryota; kingdom Metazoa; phylum Arthropoda; class Arachnida; order Ixodida; family Ixodidae; genus Rhipicephalus; species Rhipicephalus microplus. The sequence goes on along the minus strand of NC_134700.1, from coordinate 277,477,492 downwards.
CATCAGAGGCACCTGCATCGACATCGTGTTTGCCAACTTTCATCTGCAACCAGTGCAAGAACCACTTAGCCTACATTTTACCGACCGCAAAGTGGTCATAATGAAAGGGCAACGAAAACCAGCTATAAAAGTTTGATATAACTATTTATCAATTGTTTCACGTCAATTTTATCAGGCGTATTAACAGAAGAAATATCACGGTTTAACCGATAAGTACTTCCAGGAGCTTCGCCCAATCTCATCATTATTCACCTCATGGATCTGCCTTCAATTTTTTTTTTCCTGTGACTTGTGAACCGCGTGTGGATGCTGGTGTGGACCACGCATGGGTTCATGATACTAGCCAACATGCGAGACCATGACATCCTTTGTGGACGCTGAAGCATTGGTATGAAACAAAGACGGGAAGCTGTGACATTTCATTGCGCAGTGATTGTACATAAATTGTTCATTTTTGTTTTTAGCTACAGTCCATAGTTTACCAATGTCTGATTCGTGGCTGTTCTGGACATGTCCTCATAGATCTGGACATTTGGTCAGGGCAATACTTATTTTTACATGGCCTGGAACACTTAGTGGGAACAGGAACGCAGAACACTACTCTATCCAGAACACCACAGTGGTCTCCTAGGCCTTGTGCTGGTGGTCTGGAGTCGTGGGACAGGGTACCTACAAAACTTCACTGGGTCTTCAAATGTTGCACTCACGATGGAAGAATATTCTTGCACCACGGCTAAATTATGCTTGTGCTTTATTTTATATCTCTACGAAACTGCTTGCTTGCAGGAACCGCAACGGCTCGTGGTGCAAACTGGGTAGGCCAGGGCCCCAGAATTTTGTTGTCTCTCAGGGGGCGGTTGTCCAGCTGGCTAGTCTGGTTGAGAGGGCTGCTCTTTTGCAGTTGAAGCGGGTGCAGTCACAGAGAAGGTTTCACTGCACCCGCACACTTCACATGATGGGCTGTCAGCCATTTCAATCATAAATGAATAGGCCTTTGAGAACGTCCCTCCAAGCCACAGAAAGGCCAGCATAGTAGTGTCATGTCATGGTAGACCGAGCGGCAGACGTAGCTGAAGGGCTGGGCCCAAACTATGTAGCTGTGCACTTGTGAACGTTAGTGAATGCCATAAGTCCAATGTTAGACAACAAGATGGCACACGCAGTTATTTTGACACCAAGCATAGAAGCCCATTCAATGACCAGTGAAGGCAACCTTTGGTAAGTTGGCTTATGGAGTCAAAATATTAAAGCTACTTGGGCCGACAGACGCCACAGTCTCTAAGGAAGTTCCAGGTAATTTTTACTAGTGCTTAGATCGTAATTAAAGGGTGTTGATTTCGACCACCTGGGGTTCTTAATGTGCACCGACATTATAGAGTATACAGACCTCTAGCACTTAATTGCCATGGAAATGTGACCACTGCAGATGGGATCAAACACGCATCTTTCAAGTGAGCAGCTGAGCATCATGACTGGTGAGCATCATGACGTGGTGACCCAAGTGCACTAGATAATGAAATGCTTTGTTACCACATCACAACCTTCGGTGTATTGGTAACAGAGCTTGAGCAAGAGACGATCAGCGCAGCTTCTAGATTTCAATCATTTTCTTTGTTTCAAATGCCATCAGAAGTACAGTGGTGTGAGAGGGATAATAAAAACACAAGCTTCATGTGTGACTCAAAAAATCAACTTTATTTGCTATTAATTTATAGTGCTCTCTAAATTCAACAACACAATGGCAAACTTGAAACATGTTCAAAAACTGCATATCATTGATTTTTCTCTTAAGGCACAGAGCATACTGTGAGGAATGTCAATAAATAAACCTGATACATGCTCCTCTATTCACAATCGATGGCATGCTTTCGTTAAAGCCCAAATTGTATGTGCACAAGAGAGGCAGCACCGCTTTGCCTTTTTCAATGGGCTGTAATACTGTCATAAAAATATCACAGGATTAGCAACCACATCTGAATGCCTCATTAACAATGATGTTACACACGCAATTTTCAACATTCCCTCGAAGCAACAACTATCAAACTAAACTACAAATACTTTTTAACAAGAATGCCAGTTCCTTGTTAGCAGATGCTGAAAAGTGCACCAAAATTGCCGATTATGTGGTGTCACACATTGACAAACAACAATCTCCTTCACGAGACAGAACTAAAAGGACAACACAGCTAGGTTCATGCCGACCAGCACCTTGCAATGTTCATGGTACTCGTGTGTTCACAACTGAGGAACGATAAATTACAAGCGCGGCAACGCGAGCACGAGACATTTGTACCTCTAACGAAAAAGGAAGAATACCTTAAAAAGAGAGAGTGTCCTCCACTTTGTACAGTGTACTGTGACTTGCTTTAGGTTATTGCCCCTACACTGCAGATACAACTTCCTGGCTCTTTTGGACAGCATGATTTGGAAAATCAGCTTTTTCATTAAGCAGGAAGGCTACAATTTGTGGGAAAGTGGAACATAAACTTGAAATTCTAGTCACGTTGCTACTTCTAAGTGCACAGCTGACCACAACCCAACACTGCTAATAAATCACAAACAACAACATGGGTGAATACATGCATAGAAACAACGTTTTAACAGTTGAATGCAACATAATGCACTGCCTCAAGGCTATGCACAAAATGCTTGCCACAATTTGCTTATTGAACTAAAGCAAAGAGCCCACAAGGTTCCCTAGGAAAAATGAACATGAGTTTCTGTACACAGTAAGTGCAGTTGCTAACACGATGGCTGGCTCAACATGATTGTGTATGTCAAGTGACATATTTCTTATATCATTAGGGCATAGGCATGGTGAAACTACACACAACTTCTTTGCTAAATACCTAAATATGGGCTGCTATATAATAGATGTCTTTAACTTGCATATTAAACGCTTCTCTAGGCACACTAGCCACTGCTTTCGGCTCATCTTCTCCTGGTTACCTTTTACATGGGCAGTGTATTCTTCATGCGGGCAAATCGACTGTAGCATTATAATCATGTTTTCAGACCGAAGATTTTCATTCAAGCTGGGCAGCAAGAGCTGCCACTCTCACTCGATCACTGCTGTGGCTACACATCATCAAGATAAAAACAATGATAACAATAAAAAGAGGACAGATACTCTTAGGAATTACTACAGGTGAGTTTGGGCACTTGGAATGATAACACTTGATCTACTCGAGCTTAAATGAACGCCTAGAAAATTCAGGCTTGAGCCTACATAATCCTTTCAGACACTGCTGTCTACTAGACCAGTTTCATGGCAAAACACGGTGGCAAGCGAGGCCGGGATAGCAACACCGTGGCTGTAATGGTAGATGAACGATGGGCGTGATTGTGGGCTGGCCAAAGCACAGTCCTGAAGCTATGACTCAAGAGTCGCACCATCTGGTGGCAAGTGCAGGAGTGAACCGACGTCCCTATTTATCGGGCACAGCACGAGCACAATGTCTGCAACTTCTTAGAGCTGTGTTTTGGCAGAGCGACCTTTTGGATGAGCGCAGAACTGTTTTGTCGTCTTGCATCAAAGCAGGAGACGCCATTCATGAAAGAGGACTGGCCAGAAATAAATGAGGCAGGAGACAGCGTAGCGCATAACAAAGATGCAGCACTCTTCTTTTCACTTGCATGGTGCGAGAGAAATTCTGGACAACCTTTTTGTGGGTGTTCTGTGTGTCATGGTGACAGTATAGCAGTGCCACTGTAATAGTAGGAACTGAAAACTGCAGGGGTCCATTTCCCTGCTCTTTGGGAGGTTGAAGAAAAAATGGTGTTCAGGGGAACAGGAAGTTGAACTCGAGCAGGAGGAACTCGATGACCTGGTTTTGTTGCATCATGTCCAGTGCCAGGTTTCGGGGCTCCTCGCCCGATGACAGTAGTGTTGGCCCAAACACGATGGCCAGGTTTTGGATATGCATGCGATTTTTGTCGCTGTGCTCAGTCACCCTGCACCACAAAGCCAACATGAGAGGTGTGAGAAAATAAAAAATGTTCACCGTAACAATGATTAGTGGAACTTTTTAACTTCCTCCAGAAAAGAAAGGGCATGAATATAGTACACCCGTAATAGAAAACTATTGAAAGGACTAAAAGCGGGTTCCCTGAGTTGAGCCTATCAATAAGATTTTGTCTTAATTGTACAATAAGCAAGAGAAAAAACAGTAAAACAGGCTAAATTTGCACGTCTGACGAAAAGTGACTCCAGTAGTGGCTTGCTGTAAAAGATTATGCCTTATCATAACTATTGCCTGCCCTGTTAAGCGGATGAAAACTAATACTAGTGTCACCTGGGCACCTTTGGTGGCAATACGGGGCCAAACCGTATCGGCCACTGCTGCATGGTCCAAACTGATACGCAGAGTGAGTATGGCACTAACATAAGCCTAATTGTGATATGGGAGCCGGATAGCATATGTGCAGATTGTGTTTGTCTTCGTGCCAATTGGACCTGATTGCACCTGAATGCAGCCATGCAGCAGTGTCTGATCTGAATTGAACCTAATCTCGATCGACCTCGACAGCAATCAAAACTGCCTATGTGAAACTGATATGAAAATAATGCTGATGAATTAAATACTGGCACAGACAAGTTCGTCTACTAGCGTGCACTTTTGCTGGTTTAGCCAGTGAGTTATAAATATATATAGGGCCATAATGGCACAGGCAAATCTGGCCTGCCAAAAAGCTCTTACCTCAGAAGATGCCTAAGCAGGTACTTGAGTGTGTCATAGTTTGGTCTTGGCAACTCAGACAGGAGATCTCGAAACATGGCCATTTTGGTCGTTCTTGTGGGCTGACCTGAAGCAAAAAAAAAAAAGCCTCAAATTGAACCTAGCAGGCTCCTTACATAAATGAGCATGATTCTATTTTCAGCCATATCATTCTTATTAATTAAACAAGCATAGTAGTCATATGGTCGCAATGCCAGATGTATTATGCCAAGTGTTTTTTCAAGGAAACACTTTCTTATTTTTTGTGTGTTACACTGAATGATCAGCCCCAATTTTTTTCTTCAAGCACTTTCTTCCGATTTGAGGACAAAATAGCGAAAAAAATTTGGCAGATCCCACGTACCTGGGAACCAACATTATATGAAGCATGCAGAGGGAAGGTGACTGCGTTGCAATTTTTTTATTGAGTCACGTCATGAAATAAGGCTAAATATATAGACAAATGTTGCATGCACAGAAATATCTTGGAAGAGTTGCAGATGTTTATATAACCAGTTGTTTGCAGTTGCGCAACGATGTCAACTGGAACATGCGTATTAGCAACACCATAAGCTGATATGAAGTGCTGATGCTCGCGAAGATGCTGGCCCTGGACGCTGCTACATAAATCAACAACAACAGTGCATGGCAACTAACTACAATTGACATTAACCCGACGTGACGGCTCTATCAAAAAAGTACATATTGTGGTGTACACGTATCCCGAAGGAGTACGGCCACCAGCGTGGGTCCGGTCTTAGCGAGCCGCAGGGCATGCGTTAACCGTCGCCGTGGCAAGAACACGATGCTGCTCAAAGTCACAACACTTTATTGTGGCAAGACCAATCGCAGTACAGCCCGTTGCAAAGGCGCGGTGGGAGAGCAAATAGGCTTATCCACGCCACGGGCATAAAAGTACTACACAGGGTGCCACGAGCACGTCTCCGCGGTAAAGGTGATCCACGGAGACACCGGGACCAAGGCCCGGTTGCTCGAGCGAGGGCAAAGGCGCTCGCGTTGGCTTCAGAGGGAGACGGGTCGGCGTAGCTAGGCCACGCACTAGGACACCGCACCACCCTTCGGCCGTGCGTACGCAGTGGGGCAACAAAAGGTGAGCGTTCGCCTCAGGCGCTTCGCCTCGGGCGAGCGAAGTCCGACGAGCCCCGAGCGACGGGAGTCGACGGACAGAAAAGATTGCGTGGCTCACCGTTTGCAGTCCCGGAGAGTATCTCTCCGCTCCCGACACAGCGCGGGAAAACCTCTCTGGAGACTCCGCACGCGGCGCCACAGTCAACATCCGCTACCGGGTGAGGGGGTTAAACGTCACTCCGCTCACCCAGCGCGGAAGACAGCAAAGGAGGGCAGACATGTCGGGACATGAGAACGGCAGAAAAGGCGGCAAAGCCCGCGCCAAGGCAGTGGGCTAGCCTCAATTCCCACAATATGTAATGTTTATAAAATTAAGTAGGCAACACTGCCACCACTCTTGGCATTTCACAAAGATTAGGGTCTATTTAAAGAGTAGTTTCGAGATCTGGCGTAGCTCTGTGGTAAAATTCTTCATTGCCACGCAGAACGCTTGGGTTCAATTCCAGCTGGGACCCTGACATTTATTCTTTGCATTCGTCAGGTCGATGCTACCGATGTCAAGTATTTCTTAACGCTTGCACGTTAAAATTGCCCAAGTGTGTTTTAGTCGTTCATGGGTGTAAATATTAAGTGTCAATCACCTGTGGCACATACCCGCCCGTGGGTATGTGCCACTGTCTGGCGAGAAGTGTTTGATAACGTACGCGATGAGATTGTGATATTATTCATGTCTTGACCAGCGCTTCATATTCGTCAAACCATCTTACCCTCCCATGTTAATTTTAGTTCACGCAAAGTTAAGGGGTTGACCACGAGAGCACCAAAACGTAAGTGGCTAGATAGATACATAAGCTCAATGTCGCCAAAGTTCGCTAAGAAATACTTTGCATTTAATAAAGCTTGCACAAATCAAACTGTGGGCCATTAATATATACAAATGCACTAATATCACTGCTTCAACCATTTCACTGTCAGGTGTTTTTGGCTGGGATGCACTCCCAGTGTTGGCTTGCTTTAGGGAATATCAGGAAAGTTTTAAACAGATAAATGGCAAATCATGAAGTCAGGTTGACAGATAGGGATAAAAAGAGAATACAACAACTTCATTTGCTGCTGTTAGCAACAAGCCACGACAAAACGAGCAAGCAAAAGTAGCTATCAAGTGATGTTTTGGTCTAATGGAGAGGCTAAGGTGCACATCTCTGAACAAGACATGCCCGAACAGACACGTCGATAAAATAAAAAATTAATTTACGAGCCTGCAAAGCTGCGGCAGATGGCAGCACAACCCTAGTAAACACAATGCCCATGTGTCACAGAAAAGACAGGTGGGCGCAGTCGATCCATACTCTTCAGTACACGTACTAGCATTAATGAAAATAAATGCTTCTAGAAAAATTAGGCACATGGCGCCACCAGTACAATCATGCGAAATCCCGCCAGCCGTTCGCTTCGGCACGAGTTTTTGAATGCACAAGGCAGAACATGCCGACAAGTCAGTGACAGCGAAAGGATTGCAGTAGAATCTCAATGATACGAATTCGAAGGGAGCATGCAAAATGTTCGTATTATCCTGAATTCGTATGAACCAAAAACAAGTTCAAGCTGATCATGAAGATGAACAAGAACTTTATTGAGGTCAACTACTTGCTGAAAAAAGTCCATGACCTTCTATTGAACTTTCCTGCTTTCACCCCCTGTCAATAAAGTGCCGCCATTTCCTCACTCATGCTGCTGGCGCTATAAGGCACGTTCACAGTTGGCATCAAAGGGAGTTAAAGCGGCAAAACTTATTGAAAATTCACTCGCATCACCGCTTAAGCAGCCGTAAAAACATGCCGCGAAATTGACACACACAAAAAAAATCAGTCCTTTGAGAATTCACACCCGAAAATTTAAGTGAAAAGGCCAGAATGGCCGCAAAACCACGTCCGCACCCATAGAAAATGTTCACATTGGTTCTGCCACCACTGCTTGAAAATTTATTCCTAAGCATTCAAATTTATACCGAGTCCTAGTTATGCACGCAAAGCACTGAAAAGAAACAGTTTACACCTTTATGAACCTTGTTGCGAGAGATACGACGTCAGAAGAAACGACAGGAGCGGATGCACTGGCAGCGACGGCAACAAATTCAGCCGGCCGTACAAAAGCGAGAGATACCGTATTTACTCGCGTAATCCTCGCACTCACATAATTCTTGCACCCTCCACATCTCCCAAGAAAAATACGAGGTCTTTTTTTCCTCGAGTAATTATCGCACCCCCGAAAACCGCCGCAATAATGTCGTCTGCTCATTCCAGCCACTGATGATGATAGTGCGCGCCATCTCTTAAGCATCAAGCGTACTATTGCACGCAGATTCAATCCAAGCCAAGTCGAAGTGGCCAGTGCGCGTTGCGGCGTGTTTTGTATGCTGTGTCGGTAATCTTGGCACGTTATGGGGCGGTACTGAAGCTACACGGCTGCTTCAAGTTGCAAGTGATAGATCATGCACTAAACGACGGCAACAGGGCCGCCAGTAGGCCCTTCGGAGTCGACGAGTTTGTGTTCGCTACTGGTGACGGCCGCTGAAAGCCACCAAGACGCGTTGGGCCTGCCGTGTACCTAAACTCGCATTGATGGTAAACTTTATTTCTTCAGAAGGAAATTGCGGACGATTCTGTTTTATCGCTATCAGCCCAATATTGACATCTTACGCTTACTTTTTGAGGGCTCCTGTTGAGCGACGAACGCTACTGCTACGCCCGCAAGCTTTGCGTATGGTATTCCAATTCTCGACTATTTGCTTCCACTTTTTGTGTCTCAAATAAATCTTGCCTTGTGTTGAACCACTGCTTTTATTGTTGAGGTAAGTTCTCCTAGTAATTAGTACTCATTAAAGCTTGCTGTAAGTTGCTGGTGTGAGAATCCCGATTTGCGGCCACTTCATTTTCTTTTTCGCTCTGCACAATTTTGTGGAAAGTTTTCCCCACGTAATTCTCGCACCCCCCAACTTTGCATCAGTTTTCCAGCAAAAAAAGTGCGAGGATTATGCGAGTAAATACGGTATTACGGCATGCCGACTTGCTGCTGCTGCACCTTCTACTACTTCCGGTGTTCGCAGTCACAGCGATCGTAATTCAAACCAGGCTCTCAATGAACGTGTCTTTTTCTAGGCCATGAGCTTTGTCGTACTGCGAGTGTAGATCGCGATTGGGCTGACTCGAGCCATCACTGGCGCCTTTGTCGCCATGTTGTATTTACAGCTGGTTGTTTACATCACATGATTTGAGAGATAGTGCAGCCGGTATAGCTATAGCTATGGTGGAGAGGCGAGGCGATCCGCTATTGCGTGGTGGCAAAATTGGTCTCCGACCATTTTTTTTTTCGCGTCGGCCTTGAGGCATGGTTTTCCGGCCACTTTTCCGGCGCCGAAGCGAGGAAAATTGCGGTATATTATGCCGCATTCGCTCCCCTCGAGGCCAAGTGCGAACGGGCCTTTCTCCCACAGACAAGCCGCGTTGTGCTGCTCACATGAGCGGTCAATTGCGCGTTTGTATTATCTGCGGTTCCTGGGGAAACCGTTTGTATAACACCGAATCACGGTGTGTTTTATGTAATGTAGTCCATCTGAAGCAACCTTAAAATTCGTATCAACCATAACCGTATCACTCAGATTCTACTGTAATGACAATGATGAATGAACTTCAAGACTCACCAATTGCCTTGAGGAACTTGGTGAACAGGTTGTAAGGGAAGAGGGGTTCTTTCATATGCCGGAAGAACATCTTCAGAGCTCCAGTCAGCACATGGATGTCTTCTTCTTGCGCTAAGACACTGTAGTCATCTGCACGTGACAAAGCACGATCTTAGACATCAGTTGTTGCTTCGCACGACCGTCGGTGAACACAGTGCCACCGTGTACCCATACTGCCTTCTTGACTCGAAAACACACCTGTTGTAACATTGAGCTACAACTAGTGATAGTGGCATTTGTGCTGCCTGGAGTTGTTTTTCCCCACTGTGGTTTATGGCTCTGACAAACCACTTGAGCTGTCAGCTCACTGTTCTTTCAAGGATATGCCTTTGTGATGGCTGGCATATTTGTCCCGTTGTTAGAGCAGGTTGGGAAAATTCCACATTTCCAACCACGTCACAAGCACCGCATCTTGGTGCACAGGAGTACCATGGTTGTGTAACTTCTCTGACAGACAAGCTTTGCAATGGTTACACGTTGTTTTCTTTAGCGCCTTGCTATCATGTCACTCAGATCCCATTAACATGAACTGCTAATCTACTATCATAGAACGCAACAGTTCACTAGGGCTTGATGCTACACATGCACAGTTTGAAAGGTCCATCAATTCGACCTACGATGAAATCCTGTGCTCAAGTCCCTCTATGGCAATAGAAAATTTGTATTTTTTAAAACAGCTACCTTACACGCACAATGCGATGTAAAGAAAATAAAGGAAGGTGCAGAGCAATACCTTGATTGACATGGCACCGGACCTTCTGCACTTGTGAGAGGTTGCCACTGGCACGATAGAGACCATCAGCCGTCATGTCTGGAACGAGTGAAGCGCAGATGTTCATTGTTCTGAAAGCTCGCAAACGTGACATATTCGTGCCCACAGAAAGAACATGTAAGAAATACTGAACTATACTGTGGCATCATAGCAGCACTCACTGTTATGATTGTTACACTCGTTGTTACACTCACTCATTAGGAATTAGAAATGCTGGCAGCAGTAGAGTAGGCCTAAAAAAGCCACAGTTACAGTTTGTCGACAAAGTGTGCCATAAAAATTTCAAACGTGTGTTTGATTTGTAGTCTAGAGTTCACAAAGGCACATTACATAGAAAGATACTGAAGGTGTTATTTGTAAATTGCCCCTTTATAATACCGTGAAAAGTTTTTTAAGGCGGAAATGGCACAAGGCGAAAGGACTGGTGACGACATTTGAAGTGCCTGTACGGAGTCGAACAGTGAATAAATAAGTTTTTACAGTGCTAGGTTAGTCCCAGTTAATTATTAAGTGCTAAATACAGACTACACAGCATTCAAAATGTTTGAATCACTTATATTGTACCAAATGGCCAAATATGCAAAATTACTTTGAAATTCCAGTCACACTTTGGCATGTGCGCTAAGGTTTTGCTGTGAAATTTAAGGAAAGTTCAAATTTGACTATAATTTCTTTGTTTTATATAGGAACGTGTAAATAATCAAACTTTTAAATATTCAAATAGAGTTTGCTATTTAATTGGATTAGCACCAAAATTTTACTATTTGAAGTATTCGAACTTCCCAAAAACACGGTAATTTTTTAATTGGCAACAAGCTCTTCAGTTATTTTTTTTTATATGCATCACCCCATAACACCCTCACATTGCGACGAAGTGACGTGCTACGGTCAGACTATGCTACGGTTGCAAATTTATTGACTCAAAAATATGCTGGTTTCAACATGAAGATCATAGACGCGGCAGAGCAGGAGGTTCAATCAAAGCCGTTTTGTAACTGAAATTTGGGTAGAATGTCCGAAAAATCGGACGCAAGAGATCTATAGAGCCCAAAATTACAGATTCTCTTATATGTCGCCATCTCTGACACAGATTATGAATTCCGAATTGAAAAGGAGTGTGCCCTTGTCTGCCAAATCAGTGGGGTCTCTACAGAAGCTGAAGGAGGGGAACGGTAATAAAAAAGATAGTGTCTTTTCCTTTCACGTGTAATGTGTTGTAACAACACACTGGTTGTACCAAACCGTGAAAATACAATTTGATCTCTGCATTACCTCATCCTTGATAAAAGAACTACGAAACACCATCCTCCAGCACTCCCCCAACCTAGACAAAAGGAACACTTGCATATTCCTATCTCATAAGAATGTGCTCAAGAATCCTCTGCAACGTTTTTTTTCCCGTTTTTCCACTTAAGAGTGTTGAAAAAATTTTAAACAGATAACCAGAAAACTATTTTAAAGCATCAACATTCAATTTACACTGAAACTTCAATATTAAAATTCACTTTGCACACATAATATTGCTATTTGCACAGCTATAATTTTGTAATCAATATAATGGCACAAAATTAAATAGATAATTTTTACACTATATTTCATAACATTAATCTTATTGAGCATTGCTGTCCAACACACTATTTATAAGCATGCTGCAATTTTTAAATGCCTGTTGTACTGGAATGTAGCCTTCATGGCTGGGACAATCCATCACAATGCCAAGAAATGCACAGTTGGTGTCTACAGTTAACGAAAGCAAGGGCAGAATGATAAACAATAATTATGAAGCCTGGTATTCAGGTTTACAGTGAGAGCCAACTCATGCAAATAATGTGTTACACAGCTTTACTAGATAGGGCCTTACTAAATAGGGTCACTAAGTTCCCGGAAATTTCAATGTTTACTCAAATAGCCCGATCGGCAAGCTTTTGTCACTGACTGTGCGTGTGTGAATAAACAAGCAGATTAAAAGTAGTGTGGTTATAAAACAAGAGTTTCTGATGGCAAGAAACAGTGTACCAGCGTTTACAGATTTGCAGTATGGCCCACCTACCAGTAAAAATCCAGGTGAGACACAAACACATTTGTCGATACATTACATCAGCCACTGTTTACCAACAAAGTTGAAGACAACTGCAATCATCACACGCTTCATTACCAGCTGGATGTTCTTTCAAAGGTAGACTATACTGCCCAGGCTACCATACTTCAGACTTCTTCGAAGACACTCCTTGAACAGTAACAGCACTCCTTGAACATGATTCAGTAACAGCAGTAATCGTGCTACACACCTCTCCTCTCAATCTCGAGGATGCATTCCTGAACAAACCGAGGTACGCTTGATCGGTCCTTTTCACACAAGTGTGCCAGTGTGCAACCAAACACGGGCTCGTCCTGTTGCAAAAAAGAAGAAGTTGAAGGCCCTGATAAATGAAACACACAGGAAACAGCAGACAAACTGGCGCTGTTGAGCAGCTAAGACTGCTCACAACCATGAAAGGACTATCCGTAGATATTTTCAAAGACAAACTGCGCATGCTTCTCATACATAAAAGATAACACTCGGCAATCATATGGTGTTTCGTGAAATGACACTGAAATCGTCCTGGGAAGTGCCGGAGCTGGAATCATTGATATTAAATGTGCAGCAGTCCTCTGCTTAGGCACTGTTTAAAGACTGCTAATATAAAAACCATGCCATTACCAGCACCGCAGCTTTGCCAAGACCACTTCAGTGGCATACACTAATGTTTCACTAAACTAATTTAGTTAAAGCAAGATTTTGATGTAGTTCACCTTTAAGGGGGGCAGACTGGGCAGATTTGGGACTAAAAAGTGACAAAAAAAAATCCTTTTTTAAGATTGACATATTTGGTTTCTGCAAGTATTTTTCTATCTCTCTGTAAATTTTCACACATCAGGAAGTGGTAATTTTTTTGTGATGTCATTCTAACTGTCCACATTATTGGTGCTGTTAAATATAGAGAACCTGCAAAATATGGGGAACCGACATCGAGGCTTCTTTATAACTTGCCAGAACCTGTGTTAGAAGCTCTGCTACGAATTTGTGAGCCCCTTTACGAGGATTGCAAAACATGCGCACCATGATTGTTGCTTTTTGAAGAAGCTGTGTGTTTTCAGTTTTTTCCATTTTTCTCAAAAAAGTATATTTACGACTGTTCGATTTTGAGGCCTAAATATCTCTGCAGCTAGGGCAGGTACAGCAATAATTCTTTTTGCAATGGAAACCTGCATGTGTGTAGAATGCAAATATGGGAGCAGAATTCATAGCATGTCTTTTTAATTAATTACTCATCAAAATTGTAACACAATTCTAACTGATTTTGAAAATGTATAGTTAATTTTGCTGTAAAATAACCAAGAAAGGACTAAAACAAAACAAAAAAAAACCTCTTGCATCTATAGTCATTAGTCCCCCATGTTGGCATATCTTAAATATCACTTTTAATTAAGCACTTTCTTTTCTATGGTGGCCTTAAACAATAGGGGGTGAACTTAAGTTATTGCAGGAACAAGATGAGTTATAGAAAAACTAATTAAATATTTGAAATCAGCAAAAAAAGCTGGATAATCCTGTGCAGTTTGATCAAGATCACTGAATAAACAAAAAAATGTCTAAGACCAGTCTGCCCCCTTAACAAACATAGACAGCCAAAACAGTCATGAAAGTACGGTGAGCAGTAATACATAAATAACAAGAGCACACTTTGTAGATCCCAGACGAACCTTAAAGATTCCTTTCTCCTGGAGGCTTTCTAGCGTTGGCCTGCGGACAAAAAATTGTCGTAGCTTGTTCCGGATCCGGTTCTTCCGTTCCTGCGGGCTCTGGCTTCCACATGAGTCTACCACTCCAGAAGCTTGGGACTGTTGTTGCTGATGTTGCTGCTGCATCTGCGCAGCATCAAAAGTCGGGGCAGGTGGAGATGCCGGCTGGCGAATGGACTTGGTTCGGCTAGTCTTCTTGCTTCGCCGCGATGCGAAACTGGACGAAGGTGGAGGTGCGGTTTCCTCGGGAGGAGGTGGGGGAGCGGGAGGTGGTTCTGGCTGCCAGCCCATAACAAGGCCCAAGCCATTGGGCTGTAAAGGAAAAAGGCACACATGCATATGTCTGGGCTCCCTAAACAGGATTGGATGCATGGTGGGGTAATCTATCATCCTTAACTAAAGAAATATGGTAACTGCCTCCTACAAAACTTTATATAAGTAACGCATCACAGGAATACTTGATCATCATACTGTACATGTGAAGTAGTGCCCTTCAACAAGGACAAAAGGAACAGGACAGATGTGACACTCACTACGCCCTTGTCTTTTTGTCCTTGTCGAGGTGTGCTACTTCACTGATACAGTGCGATCACTCCTCGTCTAGCCCAGCTCTCAACCTTATTGAACCATAAAGGTACTGAAATTCAGAAGTGCAGAAAATGGATAACAAGCTGTATTGGCACTGGATATATTTTTCTTTTTTCTCTCTCTCTCTGTGTGCACGTGCGTGCGTGTGCACTGAAAAGCTTGTGTGAAATACAGGCATTCAGTTTATTTGTCCACACCTACCCTGATGCAACTTTATATTCAATGGATTGAAAGCCATATGAACTTTCACGCACAGACATATCTCACGACAAAAAAAAAAAGGGGGGGGGAGAGGTGTCTACTAGCGTTCGCATTTGCAGCACGTAGCTGTCCATCGCCACACAGTATTTCAGTGAAGGACAAGTGAAGCAACACAAGTTGTCCATGCAATAATGCAATGCAGCTTGCAACGTCCATCCCTCACAACGTTGAGTGAAAATTAGTGCTCACTGACTGCAGTACAGAATTGTGAGACTTGTATAAGCATCCTAAATCTACACTAGCAGCTGCTATTTATAGATACCCTAGAGCTCTTCACTGCACACTGAAAACATAACAAATTGATAAAGCGGTAGTAGCCGGCCAGCCAGCTCATTTTATCCGTCTGCCCGATTCCAGAGTGCCACAGCCACTGACCACCCTAATGTAACCTACAGATAAATTTATCATGCTGGTAGGGTGGTATGAAAATAAACTGATGTTTAAATTTTTTTGTGCAAAGCGACCACAACTGTGAAGCTAGCAGAATGAAGGAGAGCATCAATAAATCACAAGTTCAACTTTGAAGCCACTTTCCAATACCCTGGAATGCACGTGAGGTGGCTTGGCTGCACCTTGCACTTCACAGTCTGGAAGCCCCAAATAGCTACCAAACTTCATTTTAAGTGCGAATCATTTCTTTTGGCAACCTGTTGAGTGTGTGCACCTGTATGTCTGTCACCTACAGTTAAATCAAGCTTGGACGGACAGATGGACGGACGTCTGTCTGTCTGACTACCGTATTTTCCGGTTTATAAGTCGCACCCTTGTATAAGTCGCACTCCCCTCAAAATAGCAGTTTTTCTGAAAAAAAAAAAACGTATATAAGTCGCACCGGTGCATAAGTCGCACCTTTGTAGAAGACGCACTTGCTCATCCGACCACCGACATTTAAGTATCTCGTCGTTACAATGCATTGCAAAAATGCATGCTTGCGACGGCCAACGCTTTTGCACGTTTCTAGCTATCGGCAGTCACGCGTGCGAGCGCTTTTAAACACACATAAAAACAATACTTTCAGAAGTACCTTTATTATTCCGATAGCTTGGTGACGTTTATTCAAAGCCATCGAAGTCGTCTTCCTCCGAGTCGCTCACGAACAATGCAGCTACTTCTGGTTGCAGTACTGCTGGCACATCACTGTCGTCCTCCGACTCGCTCGAATCGGACTCTTCAACGTCGCCATCGGCCGCGCAGGAAATCAAACCGGCCTTGCGAAAGCCCGCCACAATGGTCTTCGCAGAAATTGACTCCCAAGCGTCACTCACCCATTTCGCCACTTCGCCGAGCTCTGTGCGTCTCATGCGCCCCGTTTTTGTGAAGCTGTGTTCTCCCTCCGACATCCACGTTTCCCACGAACGTCGCAGAACTGCCTTGAAGCTGCGGTTGACAGAAATGTCAAGCGGCTGAAGCATCTTCGTCATGCCACCGGGAATAATCACTGGCATACAGTTCTTTGAACTGATCTTTTTCTTGACAATATCGGTGATATGTGCCCGCATACTGTCCATTACCAGCATTCCTGGCTTCACGTGGAAGAATCCGTCTGGTCGACGGGAAAAACAGCGGTCAAGCCACACACTCATCATTCCCTCGTCCATTCAACCTTTTGTGTTCGCCTGAATCACCACTGTAGGAGGGAAATTATCCTTCGGCAAGGTTTTCCGCTTAAATATTAGCATGGGAGGCAGCTTTGTGCCGTCCGCGCAGCAGGCGAGCACAACGGTGAAGTGGGACTTCTCGTGGCCTGTTGTCCTCACCGTGACAGTTTTCTGGCCTTTTTCGGCGATGCTTCTCCCAAGCGGGATGTCGAATGTCAGCGGCACTTCATCCATGTTAACGATGTGGCTCGCGCTGACATTCTTCTTCGCAACTTCCTCCCTCACGAATGAGCTGAAGTTGTCCAGTTGCGCCTGAAAGTCGTCGGGCAGCTTCTGGCACACTGTCGTCCGGGCTCTCATAACCAGCTGATTCCGTCGCATAAAGCGGAAACACCACGACGGACTACCTTTGAATCCCGTAACATTGCTCTACGCTGCCAGAGCCTTCGCCTTCAGGCGCAGCTGCACTGTTGACAGCCCTCTTCCTTCGGCTCGTTGTTGCAGTACCCACGTGCGCAGGCTACGCTCGAGGTCCGGCCAGCGCGCCTTCTTGCCGCGGTTGGCCTTCTTTGTCGACTTCATCGTCCGGAGGACGCTGTGGGCCTTGCGCCAGTCACGGATTATTTTTTCACTGACGTCGAATTGCCTCCCTGCTTCTCTGTTCCCGTGGTTTTCGGCAAATTCAACAGCGCGCAGCTTGAACTTGGCGTCATAGCTTCGCCGACTTTGCTTTCCAAGCGGCGCCATGGTTCGCGAGGTTCTACGGCGCTACCGGCTCTATGCTACGACGCACAACACAACACATGAGACGCGCGCAGCAACAGCGACACAGCGAGTGCAATGAAGACGTTAAGGCGGACGGAAGTGACGGTAAAGGAAGTGGCT
This sequence comes from Rhipicephalus microplus, assembly GCF_043290135.1. Classification (NCBI taxonomy): domain Eukaryota; kingdom Metazoa; phylum Arthropoda; class Arachnida; order Ixodida; family Ixodidae; genus Rhipicephalus; species Rhipicephalus microplus. The sequence goes on along the minus strand of NC_134700.1, from coordinate 277,460,059 downwards.
CTGAAATCCAAACTTGCTTTCCATAATTTATAATTTAAAAAATACCTCCACATTTTCACCCCTCTGATTATTTTTTTGTGCAAAACTACATAGCTGCGTTATCTTTAGGGTGTTAACTTACCGTTAATCTTACTTTCTTTTTAAATGTGGTTTCTGTGCATGGCAGAAGGCGTCGAAGCGCCATAGACGCCATTTTGATGCCCGCTTGACGTAAACAGCGCCACCCAAGCCGTGGCATCCAACTCGATTTTGAATGTATATAAGTCGCATCGTTGTATAAGACACACCCACGAAAAATTCAGAAAAAAACCCCGACTTATACACCTAAAAATACGGTAGCTATCTAGCTAGCTGCCTACGACCTTGCTGCATCTTCGATGGGATATTTGCAGAAATTGGCATGACAAAACACAAGTGTATAAAAAACATAAATGACAGGTCATATAACATAAAAATCCCGACACACATGTCATGAATGGCATGACTTACATTCCATGGCCTTGGTGCTTTTGCGATAGTTAAGTTTACTTGGTATATATCAAAATTGGTAAGACATGACAAGAGTGTATGACGAACATAACATGGCCCTGACGTGCAAATCATGAAGTATGCAAAATATGATGCATATCATGCATGGAATCATTTACATGACATAGTTTCGGGGCACTCATTGTTGTTTATAAATAGACATACTATACCATCATTAGTATGACGAGACATTTCTGTACGACTAACATAAACGACAGGTAGTAACGCGAAAATCATGACATGAATGTCAAGTATACCGTGACGTACATGCCATGATCATGTTGCTCTCGCGGCTGGTTAGCTAGCTTGACATTGTTACGTTATAATGCAGCAGAAACCTGTATGTGAAGGCCGGCAGAATGTCGGACTGGTCCGATCACTGGCAAAGCAAAGTTATCATATTCTTTTGCGTGCTAGTCTTCATCATCTTTCTCCTTAGCAGCTCATACGATTCTGCCAGCAACGATATCGCACAACACAAGCCAATATGCTTGTCGCAATATAAAACAAAACTGGTATTACCAGATTTTACATGCCTGATAAACAAGAGATGTATAGCGAATTATATGTCATGAGATGAATGACTGCATTTGCCTCAAAGACAAACAAGGCGATATATGCATCTCTTTACTGATTGCTTCACATTGCAACGATTGCCACAGTGTGTAGGTTCTGCAGAATTTTTTTTTGGTGTGAACTCATGCCATAGGAAATAGGGCGCTGTGGAAACTATGCCTTTTATGCTCATAATCTTGGCTCCGCTTAATTACAGCAACCAAGAACTGTTTCATAGTGTGTTGGAGCAATACACATTGAACCTAAACACTAACATAAAAAAATGTCTCTCCCATACCAATCTCTTGATAGCTGCACTGATGGTATCAAACCATTCCTTGCTTGTTTGGACATTGTCATCTTGAAGGAGTACCTTTTGTCCAGCTGTAGTACTTAGCTAAAATACAGACAAAAAACAAGATAGAAACATGTTCAATGTGCCATCAAGTGCACAGAAAGTGGCAGTATATGACAAGGTAAACAACAGCCCACTATAACACATGCCTAACAGAAAGCTCCAACTTGGCACAAGCACTGCATTAACCAAATGAGTCGTGAAAACACTCAAAGTGCAGTTAGTTCTTGGAGGTCTTCAAAAATGTCCCATTATGCTTGAAAGTCATTGCAAAATGCTGGGAGACCATTTATATTCCAAATGAACGTGCTGTTCAAGTTATACTTACTTAGACACCCAGCTGAAACAATCAAATCGAACACACAAGCTGGCTTTATTATACACTGCAAATCCATTCATTAAAGAAATTCAGCAGAAACAGTACACAATAATTCTTGTCAATGATCGTAAATTACAGATGTAGGCCATGTTGCAGCTGAAAAAACAGCTGCTATGATGCCTGTATGGTGCTTACCTAAGCATATGTCCATGTCTGCTAGTTCGTGATGCTGTTCTAATAGAAAATTATTAGGAGTGCACAAATACTCGAAATTTCAATTATTTGTTTAGTAGTGTTTGCTATCCAATTCAATTTGCAGTATAATTTTACTATATAACTAGAAATACAGACGTCTATTTAATGATGACCCATTCAAATTTTCATTACACTTCAACCCATCACATTCTTGTAGTGCAACAAAGCTACCTTTTAAGCTCCACTGTGATCGCGAAATGTATTGATTCGAATAAATGCTGCTTAGAACATGAAGATGATAGATATAGCAGATGTGGGGCTCAATGCTGTTCTGAACCAAAAATTTTGACCGGAAGACTGAAAATTGAATTCCAAAAATTTTTTAGCATCCAAAAGTTTAGACGTTCAAATATATTGACGTCTACGAAGAAAGATTTGGAACTCCAGACTCGAAAGGAGCATACTGAATTCACAGAAGTTGAAAGTGAAGGAGATGCTGAGGAAACAGAATCTTTGCCTTTCACGAATAAAGTGTTGTTGGCCACACTTTGGTTGCACTGATTTGCACATAAATACAATTCGGCCTTGTGTTTCCTCATTCTTGATAAGACAACTGTAAAACAAAAACAACTCCACCAATGCTTCATCAACCTAGCCAAAAGAAAAGCTTTCATGTTGCTATCTCTTAAGAATAAGCTTAGGAATCTCCTATAACTTTCTTTGTGCAAATCTACTTTGAAGTATTTGAAAAATATTTTAGAAATATTCAAAACACATTCGATTTTCACTCACACTTTAATATTCGAATTCGCTTTGCACCCACAATTACGTCGTTTGCGCAGCTCTTGAACTTTTGCATGCATGAACTGAGCCATGTGGGCATTAAGGGTAGAAAGACTTACCTGAAATACGTTTCGGCGTTTAGACTTGTCAGGGCACCAATCTATGACAGCTCCAGCCAGGTTTATCTGAAGTTCAGAACTTTTTCCGGCCGGTTTCTGAGTGAACAAAAGTACTCACTCAGCAAAAACAGCCTAGCTACAGTACCGTGAAAACTTGCCATGAATGGGAAACCGATATTTTTTGGCAGTGTTGCTTCCTTTTAGTTTAAACCTTTCCAGTTCAGCACATACTTATGAGAAACCCTACATTTAATAAGAGAGCAAACTATGTCGACCATCTGCTAATGTTCCAAATGAGTGCGGAAATTGTGTTGCCTTATGTATGCAAGTAGAGCAATCGATGGAAGAGGCTTGCAAAAGCTTCAGGCATAATTCTTTGTCACCAGCCACGTCAAAGAATTGCACAAAATTCTTTGCAAGTTTGTACTGGGTACCACGCTTCTCCGAAGAACGACGCAAGATGGCATAGTGAATGCCTCCCTACTACATAAAAGTTATGATCATGTATGACGTATACGTTACCCTGCAAGTGTGCTGGCAGCAGTTACACAAAGAGTGTTTAGAAAAGGCTCTGAAAGGCCTCTCTTCGGGCTTTGACTGTGACTGTGCAGCGCATTCCATGCAGGCCTGTCTATTATTATTATTATTATTATTATTATTATTATTATTATTATTATTATTATTATTATTATTATTATTATGCTCACTCGCCTAAGTACACTCTCTCCACCCCCCGCAGCAGCCACACACGGTTCTTTGTTTTTCTTTTTATCCGTGCGCAGCAGGTCCCCTCTCTTGTCGAATTATCCATCGGCCACAGCGAAATTCATGGACGGTGCGAGTGTATCAACGTTCTCTGGAGACATAGCAGCTCACAACCACACAGTGAGTGAAGGTCACGAAACTGCCCACGCCAACCAACGATCACTTCCCAACCAAATGCATGTGATCTTCGAGCGACGACAACAAGTGACAAGATTTGCTGTTGCAAAGGGCCATTCGTCATCGTCGCTTGTTGCGTCGCAGGTTTTCGGGAAACCAGAAATAAACGCTTGTCGCCCAGAAAGAAGTGTGAAAATTTCCGGCAACATGGTAGCACCCCTAATCATTGCTTCAGTTGCTCTTCATGCTTGTTATTTGGGCGTACTTAAAGCCAAACAAGGTATAGGCTACCTTCTTTACAGTCACATCTCATGTGGATAGCCAGGCAGAGGCAGTATTTTGTCCTTGATCTTGTCATCGACTGTTTGTTGTGATGTTTCGGTTGTAGCTTGCTGCAATGGTTGTAAATTGCTAAAATATCAATGTTGTCATAGGGCGAGTTTGCCATGGAGTCTGCAAAGTGCGTCCTAGCGTATGCTGAGTACGCGATATCACAGGAAATACCGCTGTTGCGTTTAAACAAAATATCACAAGAAAAGAAAGCCACGTACCGTAATTACTCGAATCTAATGCGCACCTTTTTTCCGGTTAAGCGGGTTCATAAATCGCATGCGCGTTAGAATCGAGTACGAACAAAAAAATTACGGTCAATCTATTGCCATCGGCAAATCCAAAATGGCCGCCCCCTACGTGCGTCGGCATGACGCATCGGCCATTTCTGCCTGTGTTTCCCATGTGCGGCACTTCGTACGTGTGCTGAGCAGTTCGTTATCTAGTAGTGCATTAGCATCGACGGCATGGAAGGGTTGACTCCGAAAACTCGAGTGCACCACGATGCCGCTTTTAAAAGAAAAGTCATCGCGTGTGCAGAAACGGACGGAAATCGGGCCGCATCGCGGTCGTTCGGAGTTCCCGAAACGTGCGTGCGGGACCGGCGGAAACAAAAGCAGAAGATTGTCGACAGCAAAGCTTCTCGCAAAGGCTTCAGTGGACCACAGCAGGGTCGGTTTCCGCAAATTAAGGAGCTGCTCGGCGAGTATGTGCTTGCGCAGCGAGCGGCACATCGGCCCGTGACGACAGAACTGCTCCAAGTGCGGGCTATGCAATTAGTCTTAGAAAAAAGTCTAATGCGGAGCCAGTTTAAAGCGAGCAGGTGCTGGATAACTAACTTTATGAAGAGGAAAGGCTTTTTCCTCCGAAGGAGAACATGCATATGCGAAAAGTTTTGCGGAGGAATACGATGAAAAGCTTCACAGTTTTCAGAGGTTCGTCCTAAACTTGCGGCGCAACAACGGCTACCTGCTTGGGCAAATCGGGAATGCCGATCAGACGCCTCTTTACTTCGACATGCCTGGCACCACAACCGTCGAGAAGAAGGGGGCGAAGCAAGTTCGCGTGCTGACATCGGTTTACGGTAAAACTACAGTGACGGCAATGGTCTGTTACACGTCAGATGGGCACAAGCTTCGCCCGTACCTCATATTTAAATGGAAGACGCTCACGAAAGGAGTCGTTTTTTCGAGTGGTGTGATCGTGCGGGCCAGCGAGAAAAATGGGTGCGCGTTGCAATCGATGTCTTACGTTTTTTTTTTTTTTTCGCGGTGGAAATCGGGTGCGCGTTACAATCGAGGGCGCGGTAGAATCGAGTAAATACGGTAATTCTTTCAAGGAATGCGTGGCGACAGTTGCAGAAAACAGCCCCATAAACAATTGAAGCGGGTGAAATGAAATAAAGAAGCTGTATCCAGTGTACGCTTATGTTAATTGCAAAAGGTTACGCTACCCAACTTATTTTTTTTCTAATATGTAAAAACACATATGGTAAAACGTATGGCAATGAAGAGTGAGGTGTGCTATGAAACATGGTTAGATTTGCAAAATATGCTACAATGTCACTTGGATGCACTGTAGCGAAGGAACCTAAGTAAAGGGGTTGTGTAGTCGCCCAAACTGAGTTAGCCTGCGAGGGCAGTTTTGCCAATGACAAGGGCTTACCTCCTGAGCCGTGTTGATGTCTTTGTAGAGAAAGAGGTTTCGATTGGTGAGCACCACGTATGCAGGTGACCAGCTTTTCTTTTGCTTCTTCCCCGCTCGGACCAACTCTGTCTTGTTCAGAGTACCCTGGCGTGTCACCATCTGGTGAGGAACAGAGAACGATAAGTGCCTCCTATGTTTGTACAGCATGAGTTCCACTGTACAGAGAACTCCCGGTAAAGGAAACTCTTAAACCAAACTGCTGCTTAAATGGAAAAACTGCCACTAATATGACTGGTTTTGAAGCTGAATGCTGCAACCCAGTTCATCCTTCAGTAAATGTAACTTCTGCTGGGTTTCGTTTAACAAGTCCACTGCTTATACGTATAAACTCCAGCTCTGTCTGAGGTGCGACACTTCTCATTACAGAACCACTGCGTAGGTGGCAAAGGCTGCTACTACACACAGGGGCAGGATTGGTGGGCATTTTGATTTCCACTGTAGGGGCTGTGGATGGATAACGCAATTAGAATACATAGGAATCATGACCAAGTTAAGAGAGAAGCAGAAAAAAGAAATCATAGATGCCTTTTCATTAGGTAGCATCATGACAAGTGCATCAGCATGCCTTCTATTTTGCTTTCCCACAGAAAAATTTAATTCCTCAATGGTTACGTGGAATTTCCAAGTTTTTTTGTTCTTGCTTTTTGATGTCCTTTGATAGTTCCCCTTAGCAGCGCTGCAAAATGTTATTGAAAATTGTTTATTCATCTGTTGTGCCTTTTTTGCCTCTGTCATTTTTAACCTTAGTTGTTGTTTTGTTCGCTAGTTACAAGGATTAGTCCTTGTCTTGTTTTTGGGGAGCTTAAAAAATGAAACTGTGCTTTTTCCGATCTCTTTTTCTGCTGCCTTCCTTAATGCTTGCGCAGTACCACTCATTTGAAAATTTTGTTGCCTGTACATACGTTCCTATTTTTGAATGTACATTTGTGCACCGTCAGCAAAAATAGGACACTTGCCTCCAGTGTGTCAAAGGTCTCTATGGCTTCTGCCACGGACGGACCATGCAACGGGTAGTCCTCGGGCAGAATCATAGAACGGGTCCTCATAGCCCTGGCGTGCTTTGCTTCGGACAGGGACGAGGAGAGGGGTAGCACTGGCGGAGGCGTGGGCTTCAGACGATTCAGCTTCGGCGTCAGCGTTGGCGGAATACCTGGGTAATGGCTACCCCGTGCCCCACTGCTGTTCTCGGCCACAGGTGCCCTACGCTCCCATGGCGATGGACTCTCAGAGATGGAATCAGTTTCCTCCTCTATGGAACTGCCAGGAAGCAGACGGGGCCTATCACCAGTCATCTGGCTGGGATCTTCGACTGAGCTGTACCACTACGGGAAAGAAATATAAATTTAAAGAGTTGAAAGGAAAAAAGGATGCACTTGAAGGTAACATTATATAGCAAGGGAAAAAATCCTGTTGAATTAAGATGCGCTGACATGAAATAGTGGGAAACGAGAAAAGCTGCCTATTTTCCCAACAGTACTGTGCTTGCAAAACGTCCGACAACCATGTCATTGAATAGTAATGGACATTATCACTCTCTTAATGCCACGAAGTTGTTATACCCCCCCTCCCTCCCGAGACTACAAGCACAGGATGACAAGTGCCGTTGATTTGAGCATCTAAAGGATCTTTTCTGAATGTGCACCACTAAAGCCTGAATGCATGAAGCTGAACAATAATGTTACCACTACCACCACTACTAGGACTACATGTTTACACAGTGCAAAAAAAAAGTGGACATAAGAAGAGACACAACATGTGCGCTTAACACAGCACACATGTTCAGCCATTTCTTATATCCTCGTTTTTTTTATTATTAGTGTTGTGTGTGAGTGTGTGTGTATATATTCATTTATTTATATATTTGCACTGTGCAAATATGTCAATTCTACCTCACAAACTAGCCAAAGCAACTGCTTCCTACTGCTACTACATTTTTTGGAAAGACTTGCAGCAACTGCAGTGATTTCTCAATACCACAGGCCTACTTATCAAAGCAAGTCAAGAAGCAACTTCTGCTTGTGCTCACATGTGGCAGTACCTGGCAGCTGTATGATATTTTGCTTGAACTGAACATGTGAATTTCAGTAGAACCTGGGTACTGTATCATGGCATAGACAAGGAGAGTGATGTAGAGCATGGCTAGAAATTCTGGCAGCACAACAACCAGCCCGTGGAGTTTCCGACTTCAACAGAGCCTCGAAAAATCATGCTGACAAAACCATAACTCCAGCCCCACATGTCATTGTTTTCAAAAGGCGTGCACTGCAAGCGTGGAAGTATGGATGTATACACATATGCAGGGAAGTTTCTTGTCTCCACACAGAACATAAGTAATTCCTTCACCTTTTTTAGCTTCAAAGCAGAATATGAAAGCAACACAAAAGCAACACACTTGCGTGTGCGTGAGTGCAAGAACAGGAACTCGCCAAATATGGTGGTGCACATAAGCAAACCGACATAAAGCAGGCATCTGAAATTAATTTTGACAAATTTAGGTAAAAAGCTCCAACATCTTGGCGGGAAAAACGTCACCAATACCTCTTCTTCAGAAGACGTCAGTGACGACAACGAAGTCACATCGGAAGGTGAAAAGAAGCAGTCAGTCTCCGAGCCCGCACTGCTGTAAGGGGATTCCAACATCCCTGTAGCCTGGCACAATGAAGATGGGAGGCTTTCCAGTTCATAGGAGAAAGCCCTGTTGAGCTTGTTCTTGAAGAAGAGGTCCATTACGATAGAAAGCCTACGCTGCCTGCCCAAAACGAACCACTGCTCGACATCTCACAAGACCTCACTGACGGGAAACCTAGCCGACGCGACACAGGAAGTGAAAGCGGCAGCGTTTCCTCTCTGGGGTGAGAGAAAGAAGGAAGTGGCCAGGAAGTCTACAGGAGGCACCGGCAACAAAACTGCCCCATTTGAAGTGAGGTACGCCGTGGTTTCACAGCCTTTTCTTTCAAGCAATGTGTAACAATGCCCTGACGTGTTGCAGCCACAGTCATCCAAGTTTGTTCTCCAAGGTGAGTCTTTACAAGCTGTGCTCCTCACTTACTTCAAGTGCAGAGCTAAAAATTGCTGAAATAATGTGACCAGCATCACTGGAGCTGAATTAAAACTAAAAAATATATACACATAGAAAAGGTAAAAGAAAAGTTTTTCTGATACATTTCTTTTTGAATACTGCAGCCACTAAATGCACATCTCAAGCTCTTGGCCACTGTTTGCTGGTTATTAGCTAATACTACAGGGAAGTGACAAATTTTGCTTGTAATTTGATGACACAATATACTTTTGAAAGCATTATATACAACTATCACATAATGTGCAACAATGGCCTTTTTCCGAAAATATTCTGGTAGCTCCTGTGTTTCAGTCAATGACATCCATTCTATTGGCATCGATATGCACTTCATCATGCAGCATTTCACACCATGCTATCACCAAAATGACATCCCCCCGCACCAGAGAAGCCTATAAACTTTTGTGCATAACTTTATACACTCCACCAGAGTATTCTTTTGCATTGACCGCTGATTTTAGTATCAAGCAGCTCAGTGAACTCTTTTCACGATTATATCCACATTATGCAGCTTTTGATGTCATTTTTTCAAATGGCAAATTAACAGAATTTCAAAACAGTTTTGATACCTGTACATAAGCACAAGTTACAGTGGAAACAGGAAAAATTGGGAGGGGGGGACGAAGGAATCATTGTAGTTAACAGCTTGCATCATTTTGTGAGGCTAAAATCATTCTGGATTTGCTGGGAAATGGTAATGTTGGAGTGCTACAGTTTATAAACCAAACGTATGTCACCTAACTTTATGTAAGATGCAGTAGACATTTCATAAGCATCAGTCCCAGCAGAAGATGCTCAACTCAGTGTCACTAAGAGAACAATCTGCTACAACAATTTCTACCTCATCGCAAGAAACAATGACAGGCGTAATGACAAAGCGGGAATTTCTGATTTGTGGGCATAAAAGGTCAAGTGAGACTAAGTTCGCCTTACAAAACAATTTGCGAGATAAAAGAAAGTGAGCTTCAAGGCAAGAGTCCCCAGCGTTGTTTGAAGCAGGAAGGTCCTTCCCTTGTTAGCACAACGGACCTTTTAGTGGCGCATGTGCACAGTAACGTCCAACGTCTCTTTATTATTTTACGCACAAAACTGTACGATCACCTGCCAACAGCATGGCTTACCCTGTCTGCCGCTGACTGGTAAGCCATTGCCAGCCGACTTCCACGGGCAAAGTAGAATTTGCTGTTGCCATTTTGCTGCACGGACTCCTCACTAGAGCTCTCTCGTGGAAGAGAAGAAGAACCAGGATGGTTTACAGAAGGACGGCTATGACCAGTAGAAGAGGACTGCGACAGGCTGTCTCGGCTGCTGGACAGAAGGTCCTCTCGGCTGGAGGACAACAAGCTGTCGCGGCTGGATGACAGCAAACTGTCTTGGCTTGAGGAAAGTGGATTGCTTTGGATGGGTGGCTTTTTTTTGGCTGGTGGAAGAGGCGGGGGGCCCTTGCGTTGAGATATCTGCGGTGAGACCGACTGCGGAGCTAGGCTGGCACGATCCCTTTCCTGGAAAACATATAAGTGTGACCCTGGTATGCTCATAAATGTTGTACGAAATGTTCAATCAGAATAGAAAAATAAGCAAGTGCTGGGTTCTCCATTGAGTCTGCCCAATGCAATCGTGGTGCTCCTCTCACCCCTGTGGTCGAGTCAGAAAGAAAACAAGCTCTGAAGTGAATGCAAACATGAAAATGAAGAGTATTGTGCTTCTCAAGGAGGCCTGCCGTATGTTCCTGGCTTTCCAGTATAAAGGTGGGAACGAAATAAATCTTTGAATGCAACATCAGAAGTCCTTGGTTTTCATTATTGTAAAAAACAAAAACTACACCAGCCACAACTGGAGTTTAAAAAACACGCGAATCAGCAAATCTGTGGACCAGAATCATTGCACTTCTCTCCCCCCGTCCCTCTATGTATGTTTGTGCGTACGGAGGAGGTGGGGGCTCCCTGTGCACTTGCCTACGATCACAAGTTCATAGAACATAGTTTTTTCTCACTTGTGTTTTTGTGAGCATGCTTCAATAACTCAGCACAGAAATCACGTTACATTGGGCACTCGTACTAACATGAGTGGTAGGTAGCTCCCCTCGGCGCCTGGGAGGCTTCCACGAGCGTTGTCCGGTGTGAAAGTTGTAATAAAACTTCCGGCCGACCCCACGTGCATCGAATTCAGCCCAGTGGTCGCTCAAAAAACGCAGCGGTTGCTCGTCGGGTGATGGATGAGGTGGGCTTGGAGGGCAAGGCAGCGGTGGAAAGTTGGCATATATTGGCATGTCCCTTTCACGCCTCTGCAGAATAAAAGCAAGACAACATCCGTTATGAATAAAATGCAGTGCTTTATAGATCTCTTAAGTGTTTTTTAACCGTCCTCCAATGTCTGTGCTATTTCTGTACAGAGTCCACCATTACCAAAAACCAACAAGCCCATTTTGCCACACCGGTTAACTGGATTGCCACATGCCAGAAAGATATATATGCGTTATTTCAACTATCCTGATAGTACAAAAGTTTAGGTGGTGAATTTATCATAGCTTTACTTGACTTATGTTGCACTTTTCATAATGAACATCAAAATAAATCAGCTTTCCCTGAACACTCTAAATACCCCCGTGAAGAGTTGTGCTCGACTACTTAAGCAAGTTGTGTACGTTTAAAAGCAAAATTCCAATTTGTGAAGTGTTTCAAGGTACACAGTCATGCCTATTACGAGATGGCACACGACACTGACCAGGAACCAAGCGCAAGTGTGGCTAGAGGTGCATATCTAGCACATTACTCAGTCCTGTAGCAAGGGCATGAGCCATGACTTTTCCTTCTTCAGGACAGTAAGACAATGCGAAACTAGAACAATGTCACAATGTATGTGATTACGAGCACTACGTTTTGTATGCGACACATATTTCTTTAGCTCTATGGCTTATCCCATCTATTCCTATGTAGCTAGAATGAGTACTCTTAAGAATAACTCACAAAGTGGTAAGATGATGGCTCGGCGGTTTCTTTAACTGCATTGGTGCTGGAGGCTTCCTCATTGTCCGAGTAGTCGATCTCGGGCTCATCCAAAGACTCGCACGAGCGTGAAATCGGACTCGTTGCATCTGCAGGCGAGTCCAGCGTATCACTGGGCGACGCATTCAGGCTACGTGATTGCCAGTGGATGTTTCCGTGGTTCAGGGATGCGTTTGATGACCGCTGCTGTTGCCGCACATTAGACTGGACTCCCGGAGGCTCACCAGATCCCTCCTCTGGAGCAGGCTTGTCAACCTGCATTGCGGGGCATCTTAAAGCGAATGAGAAAATACAGAGGCATGCAGTGAGGTAGGACATACGTTCATGCCAATCAACAAATGTGAATTATCAAGCACCGCTGAAGAATTATGGCAATAAAATTTTTATGCTTGAATCACTGGCAATGAGATTTTTTTACTGGATCACTGTGCTCAGCGCATTCATGTGACTCTTCCTTTACGGCTTCTCATTCTTCGTGCCTTAGTTTAAATAACCATAACTAGGCAGCTTTTTCTCCAGAAATATTACTACCACCTAACCTTAAGAAATCAACATCTCTTCTCTATGTTGCCACAGACCATTTGCGCAAACCAGTACAATTGAAATTCTGGCTTTTCTTACACCACTCCTGTCTACTATTTGTGCAGACACAGTATTCCTGGTCATTTGCAGTTCGAACTTGTCTGGATGGGCAACAATATTTTTCAATTCTTGGATCATCACTATCTCCCTTTAATGAAGTTGTTTTTCCTACCGGAAGGAGAGGAGCTAGGATTGATCTCTGGATAGGTAAAGTGATCGACTCAACACTTACATGAGGCAGGCTTTTTGCCAGTGGTTTGATAGACGCGTAAACTCCCTCTGCAGTGCTGGCTTGGCGTGTGGCCGCGTGTCGGTTGGGGCCAGTTAGCCGCCACCACAAGCTGCTGCTTTTGTCCAGCGGGTCGATGCGGCGCCCGCTTGCCTGGCTGCCCACAAACTCTGGCAGCACTCGGGTCTGCTCGCACATACTTCAGTTCGCATCATCTACGGCTGGCTTTGCCCATGTCCCCCTGCAAAGTTTACCCGAACCACACGTGAGCGTTCAACTTAGTAGCATTGTTGGCGACACTAGTGTTGAAAGAAGGAACAAGAGCCACAAAGAGGCACAGAATAATTACATTGCACAGATGTAGAGGAGTTTAAGACTTGGTATGAAACGGAGGCAGGTTTGGCAGCTGCAATTAACACAATAAATAAGCGCAGTGTTCCTGAACAATACTACATTGATGTAAATCAACTTAGCCACCATTAACATAGGTATACCATAGTCCATTTCTGTAAATCTATAATTAAAGTGAATTCGAAAAAACTAGTATTGTAACACAAGAACTGCCTGTTTTTGTATGCAGCTGAAGCAAATTAACAACAACAACAAAAAATTATTGACATTTTTATCCTAGCTTTTTATGATGCCAGGAAAGTTTTGCCCGTTTTTTTTTTTTTTTTAACAGCAGTAGCTAATCATGAAAAAAGCCCCGCCGCGGTGGTCTAGTAGCTAAGGTATTCAGCTGCTGACCCGCAGGTCACGGGATCGAATCCAGGCTGCGGCGGCTGCATTTTTGATGAAGGTGAAAATGCTATAGCCTTGTGTGCTTAGATTTGGGTGCACGTTAAAAAAACCCAGGTGGTTGAAATCTCCAGAGCCCTCCACTACGGTGTTTCTCATAATTATATGGTGGTTTTGGGACGTTTCACAGCAGACACAACAAGCTTATCTTTTGTTGGCAGCACACTTTTTACTATCTGTATTGTAATATTTAGATAATGATGACACTATATTTGGATTTTCATACTGTCAACCACTCACTGTACTATGCCAGAACTGATAATTTAATAACTCTTGCTTTCCTAAAACAATAGCACAATGGAACAAATTAAAACAAGCAATAAACATACTGAATCAAGCCTGTCTCAAATATTATCTCTATTTCTGCTTTGTGTATCCTCCTTGAAACCATGCAGGATCTCCCACATGTAATATGCATCCAACATGCAGGATCTCTCACTACTACTGTGATTATAACTTGAATAATTAATTATTTCAATAAGGGGTTGTCAGGTAGCATTTGCACATTTCACAACTTATAAAGATTCTGTCAGCAGTCCTTGATAAAAAAATGCCAGGAATCACACATTGGTTTTGAGATGACTGTTCTCAAATATGCAGCTAAGGGATGTTTTTTTTTTTTTTCATTTCTCAATTTAGTACAAAGTTTTCCTAAAGCAATGTGGCATGAAATACAAAGCATTTCTATCAAAATTTGAACAAGTGGATACGCCTTCAGCGTTCTGAACTTGTGATACATGAACAGATGTAAATAGTGAGAAAGTTTAGTGAGACACGGTAGATTAAAAACTGTACAGTCATTAACGGCAAACATTCTCATACCCACCACCGCTGTCAGTTTAGTCATAATACAATTACAAAACGATCTTGAAAATGTTTACACTTTACACAATCGCAGACAGTTGTTGACGAAGCATCCTGTCCACTGACTATACACTGCATCTAGCATGCACGTGCTGCTGCCTTCTTTGTACACATAATATAGCCTAGAGCCTTCCAGACTCAGACTTAGCAACCTCATCCAACTGTTAACACAGAATTTTTTTATCTTTGCTTTTATGTGAGCGAAAAGTGGATGCGAGATAATCTCGAGGAATACAGTACAGGAATGCACAGGAACAGATGTCAGAAACAGCAAAGCACGCATTTGAAAAAAAAGTGAGAGATGTGGAGACGGAATGCAGACTACTGTGCCAGGGTACAGCTTGCTGTCGGTGTACGTATGACAAAATGAAATGTAGAGCTCAGAGGGCATGAGTCATGCTGGAGAGTGCAAGTAGACACCGTGCCTGCTCATTTTGCACAGAAGCCGCAACAGCCACCATTTGACACAAGCAGTGGAAGATATACGAGCAGGGTTGCATGGTATAGGTAACTACATATTCTAGCTGCTCTTTCCTTCTTTTATTGTTTTTTCATTCATGCGAACACAAGAGGAGTGCTTGTATCCACTGTAGCCTTAAGCAATGAAAAGGCAGCTATGTGCTATTTATCAGTTAAATTATCACAACATTTGATTTCAAGTGTGGGCTTAAAGTTAAGTTGCCCTCAAAATGAAGCCAATTTAAGAAACCATTTAGTAAGAATCCACAATAGCTCAAGAGTGCACCAAGAGTCAGGAAAATTTGACAATGCATTTCATTCCTTTCTTTCTTTTCATGCCTAGCCAGTAGTGCAGATGGCACCAAGCCAATGTTATCTCAAGGACTAAATATCTGTCAGTGCGAGATCATAAGAAAGCAATATCAGTGAGCAAGAGGAATTGCCACTTTCAATAGGCCCTGAATTTCGATTTTTTACAACACATTGAAAAATGGCATTTCTGTTCAGCAAGTGAATGGTTATATGCGGAAATCATGAATAAAAAATTATTCTTCACACAAGTGCAACTCTATTCACGAAGATCCACGAAGTCATGTGCGGATATTTCGACGTTAAGCTCAAATACGAAACATTGACCTTGATTTCCTCCTCTATTAATAATCTGTTATAACCTATTTTCTTCTCTATTTACCTGCGATGGTGAAATTAACAACATAGAGTTTTTAGGGCATAAATTATCAACCTATACCCATTCATTGTTTCATTTTAATCTCCCTTTATAAATTTGTTGCTGAATAGCTTGTTACGAAAAAAACTCATTCATTTTAGCAGCCTACAGGGGGCTACGTGCTGAAAAGAACTTCTCAAGTGTATTATATTTTTTTAAAATTCATTTTATAGAATAAATACTACGCTTACACAAAGCTTTTTTTTTTTCTTCCACATTTACATTTGTATCATAACAACAGATGCAATATCATGCTGCCAGAAAGTAACAAAGCAATACTATCAATTGAAGAAAACGTCACGTTGGTTTTTAAATGTCGATCACTTCTTTCCACAATTTTTTTTTGTTGAAGTCCTACACAGAGCATGTGTTTGGAATTTATGTGTCTGGTTTGTCAAGTTAGTAAAGCAGATAAATGATAATGATTAAGCTATACCCTGGCTACTTATCTAAAAGCTTTTCCAATGTGGAAAGCAAATTTCTTTCATCTTTCTAACAGATAAATGTGATTTCACACTACTAGTGGCTGCTAAATTATGAATCTTGTGTTTTATTGCTATTCTTGCTTTATGTTGCACATAATGTGTAACAAGAAACAGGTGATTTCAATGACAAACAAATAATTCTTGAAGTAAAGGGATTAGCAGCCAGTGTCACATCTCTTAACACAGCAACACAACTCCAAAGAATAAAATATGTCTTGAGTACTGTTTCCTGTTACAGCAGTGATACTATGTGTATCGGTACGCAATGACGGCCATGATTTTGCTGGCTGCTGCCATGCATACCGCTATAATAATCAAAAGAACAGCTGTTAACATTTAAACATTCTAAAGTGTCAGCAGTTGCAAGTTCGTAACCTCATATACTCTGCCAAAATGTGAGAGGTCATAGAGAAGAGAGTATGTCATGAGCACTCCATTCAGGTTATACTAACTCTTGAAAATCAGCAGGGCTGACATCAGCGAAATGAAAAAAGGCTACTTGTTCATGCGCTTTCTGCGATGTTTCTCAATCATGCTTGCGCTGACTTTGCAAAGCATGGAGCCGCAAACACCTTCTCCCACACACTCCTCTTGGCAAAAAGGAATGACGGGTGCCACTTGAGAAAAACATACACTGGGAAAACTTGAGCCCATGTACGGAACAGCTGGACCTATTGTACACGGCTTGATATGACTCACACACACATGTCAACCACAAAGAAAATGAAATCACAAATTGGAAACATGTCTGTTCACGCTGTCGCGTCTGCGGCGGGTCATCTGAAAGACAGCTCACTAAAGCAATGCCGCACACTTATGCATTGCCGACCGTTCCAATGTGTCTACTAAGATAGCTGAATAGTTCTGAACAAAATGTAGAACTGCCTGTGTGGGCATCGCAGTTACAAAGCAGGGCATCCATTCTGTGTAGGCAGTTAAGTGACGAGTGAATGAATGAGAAATTTCGCCGTTGTACTCGATGGCCCTTTTAGCATGCACAGCATGCATGCTATATGCAAAATGCCACAACGTGATAGCTAAAAATCTACACCTGCAAATCACGACACTAATTATGAAAATTTTGATACAATATACAGCTGATACTACAATACACATTGTGTTACTAATCGTTGTCAAAGACTGGACAGGGCAAAGTCATCATGATAAATATCAGTTCAAATGCAGGATCCAGTTGGCCAAATTGTGTGCCTTTAGCGACATGAAACATAACACCACATAGGGCGCCATTTCTCTGTTAACCTGCTCTGCCGTTTGCACACACACGCCCGAAATGTCAACGTATCAAAGTAACATCTGCGACAACGTATTCCGAGCGACTTGTTACTCACTCTCCACGCGTGACGTTGCAAAAACAGCGCGATCATTTCTCGAGTCTGGCACTCACACGCCCAGCGTAGTTGCCCACTGACGCAGTCGCGGAATTCCTTTTTCACGCAACCTTGGCAATGCGCTCTTTTTCGCCTTTTTTTCCGAGCGCTTCTGACACGCGTCTTTCGAGCGTCACGAATAGAGTTAACACCGCCTTCTGCGTGCGCAACGCGGTTACACGCCGAGACGAACACGCACGAACGCTCCACTTTCTATTTTGCCCACTTTTCCGTTCACAGGACGATTCGAATCGTGCAGCGATAGAGGCTACTGCGATTCCGCAGTGGTCAAGCGTCCGAAGCAAGGCGAAAGAACGACTGTCCAGTCGATTAAGACATGCAAAGCGCACGCACGACTTGGAAACGTGATTCATCTGCGACGGACAGCTGCGCGTTCAACGCCAAGCGACACACGAAAGCGATACGGCAAATCTTGATAATCACCGATACGACCTCCGTTACAGGGATTAGGCGGGTGAAACCAAAGTACACCGAGTAACCCAAACATATTCTTTTCCGGCGACGCCCGCAACGAAGCAAGTGGTTGTGCTTCCCCGCACTTTGCCTACTTGTTGCACGATCCGAGAACTCCGAAACGAGACCTCAATGTCACGAGTTTCCCCTTTTCAATCAAGCGTTTGCCTCGACAGCTGCGGCAACGGCGAAGCGACACGAGACGGTATGACACGGGAAGCGAAAGCAAAACAAATTCACCTCCTTCGTGGTAGCGCGGGGTCAATCCACAACTACCACAACACAACACTCCGTCGCGACGACACCACCACGGACGATGCAGAAGCTCGAGGCGTTTTCCACACCGCGAAGCACAACCGCAATCGAAGAGGGGCAGGAATGTAATACTGGCGTGGACACAGCTGGCATGCGTTCTTTTAGACAGCAACAGCGCTCGGCTGCGTTAATCGTCCCAAGGCGTTCGCCATGAGATCCAAACAAACGAGACAAATGCAACAAATGAAAAGAGAAGGGAAATGTTTACGCAGGACCGGAACTAGATCCTAAGCTGAAGGGTTAATGGTACAAAATAAGGCACGCGGTAATATTTACAGAAATTACACGCCTCCGAGATCAGAAATAAAACCCTATGGCGTGCCGTTTTTATTGTTTTTACTAAGGTATTTACAAACGCTGAGTTTTTAAATTTTCACCCAGTTGCAACAGAGGCCACCATCTCATATCACGACAAAAGTTAGTTTTCTTTTGTTAAAAAAAAACTGCAGCAATTTTTTTTTCTAAAAACTGATCTCGAAGACGAGGTCGCTGCGAGTTGTAGAAGTGAATCTAAAATTATTCCTATTTTCCCCCATACAGTATACATTACGGTGGCGCGATTTCGCACACTTAAAATCAGGCAAAATTTATCTGACCCTGCACTGACGGCTTCTCCAGAGTACAAACACTTGTTATTTCCCTGGCGCAGTGAACTGACTAAATCAAGGATGATGGAAGTTGTCATCACGAAATTTCGTTGCCGCGTTAGCTCCCTCAATTTTTACTTGCATAGATCAGGCATATTGAATTCCCCTATGTGCATTTACTGTAATCAAGAGGAAACGATCAGTCATTTTTTATTACATTGTCGCCGTTTCGATTTATTCAGGCAAAGCATACTAGCACCACCTCTTCAAAGACTGGGCTTGCAACTATCACAGCCTGATCTTCTTTCATTTGGAGCCTCTACACTGGGTTTCAGCCACAGGGATGTTTTATTCGCCGTTCAAGAATACATCACTGCGACTAAACGATTTTCTTGCTAAATTGCTGTCTCAAAATTTTTCTTATTTTTTTTTCCTGCAAACTTGATATCGCTATTTCAAATCGAAATTAAGTTACAAAAAAAAATTGTAGGAATGACACAATGCTGAAAGTTTAGGGCAAATTCACCTTAAAATCGGCCAATCCCCTTCTTTGGGTACGAGCCATTTCTACAGGGAAACAACAACAACAACAACAACTCTAGAATGCCTGCTCGATCAAACTATTTTTGTCGCGTGGCCGTGCCTCCGGAAACGTGTAAGCGGTTTTTCCTAATGGTTCAACTGAAGCAAGCAGATCATGTCTCACGATCATGCTCACGAACCCTATGTACTCTGCGAGTTTATATGAAACTCTATGGTACTCACCTACGTTCACGACACCGTGGACCCGACAGACCACTTTTTTGTCATATGAAGTATCGGCACGCCAAAACTACTAGCGTGCGTAGCAACATGGCTTGCGTTTCCTTTTTGTACGTCAGCATGTATGTCCAGAGAACATACACACACACACAGTTTTACGCGCATACGCGCTTCATATTCAATATGAACCAGCCGCAGAGTGCAAAAGTGGTGATGATGTGGTGGTGCCCCTTTGCAACGGGGGATCAATTGCTCACTGCTGTGGGCAAACCGCTCCACCTAACGCATTTATCCGATAAAGACAATCACTGCAGAATCTCTCATCTTCATATTTTTTATTTGTTTGCTATTTTTTCGTCACGTCGAACCGTTGGTTGAACTTAACGATTCTGTACATTCACTGCCCACGATTGCCCTCACTCGGCGGCTTAACCATTCGTCTTTGCCATAACCCGACAGTGACGCGCGCTCCGATTCCCGTTGATCTTCACGCTGCGTACGTTGTGTTATGTTGCAATTTTTGTATTACGCCTGCATGGCCCTCAACTTATGTTGAAATAAAAATAGATTCGCCTCAAGTTACTACTGGGTGTAGGCCAAGTCGTCAAAGCTGGCGTAATCAACGCGGCTGCAGTTCCAAAAACATGTCCATTTGGCACGGCACGAAGAGCACCAGCTAGCAGCTTTTCAGAAAATATTTCACACCCAGACATCCGACGACTGCAAAGCGTGTGGAGCAAGAGCGACGCCGCTGCTCATGCTGTGGGAGTGCACCAGGAGCGTGCTGCAGTCCCCACTCTCGAACCGCGACCTCGCCGATCAAGTGTGGGCAGTCCGGCATGCTTCTGGAGGCCGCCAGTGTCCAAGGACCTCAGGCAGTCACCTAGGCTGGGGTGCTTGTAGCCCCACCCCGCTAAATACACCGGACATTCCCAATGGTTATTCCACTCAATGCCACTGTAAACGTCTTCCACCACAAACTTTGTAAAGTTATGAAGTCCACAAACGACACTGCTTCTTTTCCGAACTATTAAAAAGCCCTTGTTGGTTAGGTTCTCAATAAAATCCTACAATCCGTTTCAACCTAATCCAATACCTCCAGCATGCATGACGCATCTGTGCAGATCACCTTGCACACATCTGACCTGTTTTCTTTCTATATTAGAACTCGAGACAATCCACAACTCAAATATTTGAAAGTAGGAAAAATAAAGGAGTCCACAACTGAACACCTGCAATTCTGAGGGCAAATCCACTTTATTTGACACAGTAAGATGGCTAGGCCACCTTCTGGGCCAGCTCCTTAGCTCGTGCCCTTTCAAGCTTGGCCACACGAGCAGCAGACTTGTTGCCCATGACACCACCGCCCCAGTGTTTCCGGATCTCCTCATAGCGCTCGTTGAAGTTGGTCTTGATGGCTTCCACAAGCTTGGAGAGGTTGGAGCGATCCTCACTGCAAATGCGCAGAAGAGCATGGGTAAGTAACAGAACAGTGGCTACTCCACTCTTATCAGTCACCACCCTAGGTCAGAGTTAAAAAGCTCGTATATTGTAACCTTCAATGCTATTCAGGCAATAATATGAGTTCATCCCGGTAGAATAAGTCATACTGCGTCAGACAAAGCCACTCACGGATTGGTCTGTGCCAGAGCCAAGCAGGTACAAGTCTTGCGCCGAACGACACGCCCCAGTCGAGACTTGTTCTTCACGATGCAGTAAGGAACACCCATTTTCCGGCACAGGGCTGGCAGAAACAGTACCAGCTCAATGGGATCTACATCATTAGCAATAACTACAAGCTGGGCTTTCTTTTGCTCAACCAGGGAAGTCACGGTGTTGGTACCCTGGCGAACCACAGGAAGACGCTTGGTGGGGACATCTTCCTTTCCCTTGGCCTTTTGCTCAGCCCGTTGAAGCAGCCTCTGCTTCTTCGCTGCCTTTGACTCTGGCTTGTACTTGTCCAGGAGCTTGAACAAGTTGGTAGCTGAAAAGTTGAGTGCAACGATGAGTCCAGTGACAATAGCGAAGGCGGCACTAGTACATTGAGTGCAAGCTCAGACACAAGTTTTCCGGCAACAATAATTTGGTTGAAGAAATTCATAAAAACATCATTGCAAACTACTCTTGAAAAGTAAAAATAGCAGTAAACAAACCTGTTTGCCTGTCCAAGCACTGAGTGAACTGGTTGATGGGAGGTGGAACCTTGATGCGCTGGTACAGGATTGCCCTCTGGCGTTGAATGCGCACATACTTGGGCCATTTCACGAACCGGGTCAGATCACGCTTTGGCTGGATATCCTGGCCTGCAAGCGGTACACATTAATTAAAACGAGGCTCACGCCAAACGCTACTAGTTTACCAACAAGCCGAGGTAGCAGTCGTACATGCAGATTTTAAGACCTGTAGGCCTATTTCACAAGACACTCAAACCACATGCGAAATGTGGGTGCCATACAGAAAACGAATCGTTAGCGTTAAGTTTGCGGAAGAACAATTTCTCATGCAAATGATACCACTGGATCTGCGTGCTGATTAGCTTCGCGATAATACAGTTTAAAAAATACATTATTACGCGTCCCGCTCCTTTTAAATTTAAACTGAGTCGGTGCACCCGTATGACGATTGGAGCAAAGAGCACATCCTGCCGCTGTCCAGAAGAGTTTTAGGGCTAACGCGCACGTGGGCGCCCACTTGGAACTGCGACACCATTTTCTCAACCGGCATCTTTGCCAAGCAACAACGGCTATCAAAATTACTCGCAATCAACCACGTATCACATTCTCAAACTAAACCTTTTATACGAGCCAATTAGCGCTCGTCAGGCGCCTGAATCGAATCGCCACGTGCATGTATTCGCCAGGCCAACGACGTGCCACAATACCATTCGTGTAGTTCAAATAGAGAACGTGTGAGCTACACGACAAAGGATACAATGCAATTTTAGTACAGTCGTACTCGACAGACAATGCTCATATCTAACGTAAGAAAGAACATTCGTCCATACCTGAGACGCCGGCTAGGGCCTAGCCTCATACCATCGAGCAAATGGGGACTCGTGGTCTCCACGAGGCATCATAGGCCGTATGCCACAGGCATTCTAGCAAGTGACTCACCGATGCTGAAATTTCTAGGACGCTTTTCAAAAAGCGGGTTCGTCACTTTCTTCTGTTCGGGCTTCTTCACAGACAGCGGGGCTGCTGCGATCTTCTTTTTGCCCTTCTTTCCTTTGATCTAAAAAAACCACGAAAAAATAACACTTACTATTCTGCTAAAACAACATTCCTGCAGCACTTTCAGCGTATTTTAATACCGAGAAAAACTTGCCTTCCTCTGCACCATCTTGACAATTTGCTCTGCAGACGCACCACCCTTAGCTAAACACGATGAAAGAACGACTGACGCGAGAAAAAACGTTTATATAACGCTCTTGTTGCCAGACGTAAGCAATCTTTCTCTAAATCATTCACCTAATGCGCAATCGTAACATTCGCTCACAAAAACAGCGGTTAAAAACCCATCCCTCTAAACTTCCGTGAACATAAAAAATAGTACTTTAGTTTGAAAATATTAATGATGTTTTGTCGCTTGCAGATTACGTCAACTTTTGGTCTGTGAATAAATAACAAAACACTCATCATCATCTTCTTCAACGTCATGGTCAATATGTTGAAAAACATTTGCAGCCAGGTCAAAGCCAACTGAATCCAGCTGGCCAGCTGCCTTATTGCTTGCTCGCCCTGCTTGTCTGTGGCTGAGGTCGAATTGTCGAGGTTCGTAGCTTGTGTGACACTATTTCTTGAATCGAATGAATACCTAGAGATCGTTGACAAATTCGAACTTGGGCAACGCCGCTGTCACCCCTTGCAGGCACATCTTGTGCATCGGCAGTGACTGGCATGAGTCAGTCGTCATGAGCGAAACCAGCAGAGCCCAGTACGAACACGATGCTGTGGAATTTGCATCTCGGGCTGTCAAGTTCGACCTGGAGGGAAACCCTGGTCCCGCCGCCTACTACTACAGGGTGTGTTTTCATACCGTCCTGGCTGACATGTCAAACAGCGTACGATTCTTGTATCGAAAATCGCATTAACGTCGCCTCTGTACAAATGCCCTAAGTGCAACAGAACTGTGGCACAACGCATCAAACTTATGAAATAAAAAAAAAATCAATAAGCCAGCAAATAGCGCTGAAGTTGGTTTATAGATTTCCTTCATTGTAACTACGATATATAGGATGAATGAATTCATCCAAATCAGACTGTACTAAGGCAGAATTGATTTGTCAATGTGTCTATCGATGTATTCACGTATCTGCGTGTACTCACAACTTCAATCGCTCATCAGTTGCTGGGTGCTGTAAACAGGCGTGGTATGATGCCGTTTGTATCTGAGAGACGAGAGTGTCTGCTAGGCCGTGTGCGACGATTCGGCGTTGGCCGTATCCACTACAAGAAGAGTAGCTGACAACCAGTCTTCGACATATTATTAGTGAAGGTGCCTGGTCGATGACAAACAGCTCTCACGAATAAAATAGTTCGTGAACTCGTCCGCGGATCTTCAGGCATGATGGCAAGCTGTTTTATGATGGTTAGTTTACAGTAGAATTTACATGTTAGTCAGTCATCTCTGCAGGCTGTCCAATGCATTCCCGGTGACAAAAACGTTTGCATTCATTGGCATTTAAATCCATGATAGCCCTGCCACTGCTCATTCTGTGGATTTTTCAATTGGTCTGTTTGTCAACCATCATGATGCACTTTTCAGATATAAGATCCACATGTCTATGTTGTTGTTGCATTCTATTTCAAAATGTTGCTTTTGTTTTTAACTGTTATTTTCGGAACAGGAAGCGGCTCAAGCATTGCAGTCGGCAATGCTGTCTGGCTCACAAGTGGCTTGCATCTCTGACAAGGCTAATGAATATCTCAACCGTGCTGACGAACTTTTGAAGCTGAGTAAGTTTTACGTTCCCTTTTATACTCCATCACACTAGCTAGACGCAGAACTATGGAAGCTTAGCTAGTAGAAAGACCCGCAGGTCATGGGATTGAATCCCGGCTGCGGCGGCTGCATCGATGGAGGCGAAAATGTTGTAAGCCCGTGTGCTCTGATTTGGGTGCACGTTAAAAAACCCCAGGTGGTCGAAATTTCTGGAGCCCTCCACAACGGCATCTCTCATAATCATGGTGGTTTTGGGATGTTAAACACCACATATCAATCAAATCGATCAATAGCCAGTAGAAAAAGTGAACACACTTTGGAATGTATTCATCCGTGCTTTGTCATCTGCTCGGCATCCCCATAGCTGTAGGTCATTTATATGTATACTTGCACCTGTAAAGCTCTGCTCACTGTGAAGCCGTGTTGTATGGCTACTAGAAAACTGACCATTCGAACTGCATTTTGAATTTCCTTTGTTTTCATGCTCCTAACAGCAACTTTTTATGACTTCACACATCGCAATTATTTTTGCACATCGCAAACTTCCTGAGGTATAATGGAGGCTGGTGTGAGGAAATAACGTTTACTAGCCCCATAGAAGCTGAGACTCCCACATCAGGAGCATAGCCAGAGCTTGTTTGGGGAGGAAAGGGATTGCATTTTCATAGGCTCGTGTTTGTATGTGCTTGGGAGTGTAACGTGTACATGCGTAACATGTTTGCAACTGCAGCACACCTTTGATGTGCAGCACCACAGTTGGATGACAATTTCTTTAACTTTTATGGGAAGTAGTTCACTAGACCTTGGGGTTAATTTTAAGAGTAGCGTATTCTCGAAAGTGGAGGTGACGCTATATTCACAAAGGGCTTGTTTGTTGGAGGTATAGGCTTTTCAGTGGTTATGAGTCCGAGATGTTATGTCTTGGTTATTGTATGTCAGTAACTGTGTTTGTATGTTCCTTGTAATGGTGTGACATCATTTCTTGCACATAATAGAGACAGTGTGGAAAGTGCAGATGTACATGACATATCATAATGAAATACTTACATGCACATAGTCGGACATGCATATCAATGTTGAAAAACTCAATGCACCGAGTTCCCGCATAAAAATTTGCAAATTATTTATTCTTTAGCTTATTGACATCACCATTACTGTAAAGCTTAAAGAATGTTGAAGTTATACGAGGTTGAACATTAACAAGTTGTTTCTTATAATTTTGGATCACCCTTTACGCGAAATTCCATGGCTAACCTGTGGTGTTTTCACCTCTTCACTAAAGCATTGCCTTTCTTCAAGGGGTGGGGGGGTGCACTGGAAGGGTGGGGTAAAACCCGGCTGTCCTCCTCCATGTGTCAATGATGTTTACTTATCTTCAGTTGTCATTGATAGCATCCGTCGTTGTTATGTTGTGGCCGCAGCGTCAAGCACACACTTGCCTGTCACGAGCAATGCCCAGCAGCTCCAACTGGACAGGGCCAAGTTCCTGCTGTCACAAGCGCTGGACGAGGATGAGGCTGACAACTACCAGGAGGCTCTGGAGCTCTACACGCTGGCAGTTGAGCTCTGCCTGCAGGCGGTGAGGGCTCTTCGTTCCACGTGGGGCCGCCACCGCAGCCCCAAGGGACACTCCTCTTCCCCATCCCCTGTCGGCCAAGTACAGTACAGGAACAAGCTCTCTCTCTTGTAGCATAGCTGGTATCGTAGTTGAGGAGCCATGCAGTAAGGAGGAGGCACAGCAAAAGATAAGCAAAAGAAACGCCAGGCAGCGTACATGCTGTTCGTTTCATAGTTTCTTGAGCTGTTCCTCACCTCCACCGCAGTGCACCTCACAAAGGATTCAGATTATATAGATCATTGCTTGGTCATACTACTGTTCTGAAGCTAACCATACAGCTGATTACTGTACCATTTAGGGCTTTGTAATAAATCATGCTTTACATTTAGCTGGCCAAAATCAAGGATGCCGACTACGCTTACGTTATTTCTAATGGCATCTCCATCTTAATTAGATCTAACACACAAATATACGAAGGAAAGTATAGGGGATGTTATTAAAAGTAATTGTAATGTAAATTACAATGACTTTTAAAATTACTTTTCTTGGCATTATTGTCTGTTAGATCTCATTAATAATATGTCTAAAAAAAAACGAGCCCTTAATTGTACACTTCATTCCTTCGCTGCTGCATCTTTCTTTCAACTGGAAGCACCATCAATGCTTAACAGGATTTCTTGTGGCAAGGCTCCTCTGATCGTTTTTGGAGTGGCTAAGTGTTTGGCCCTCACAGGCTTTCTCCAGTGGACTTCAAGTTGGAGTGTAGTGGGAACCAGTAGATTGCACCATAATTACATGCCATCATTTCAGTCTCTTCAACTGCCTTGCTTGAGCTGACTTAATTAAGGTGCATCTGCTTTTTATGGCACATTCAGGGCACCGCTAAGAAAATAAACTTGTGATGAGGAATGTTGCTACCCATTTAGAATGTTGCTACCCATTTACATGCAGTTAGGATCAGCTCTTCCAAAAGCTTCCTGAAGTGGCTTCTATTGCATATTTGTTCACAATTGAATTTTATCTGTCACATGATTACAGAGGCACATTCACTGTAAATTAGTTATTATAGTTAGTTTTTCTGCCTTTTATTTCATATAACTCAGTTCTTATTAGCATATAGCAATTAAATAAACATATGGGCTTCTTGTATGTATATGAAGTTTGAAACTTGCAACAGAAGACAGATTATGTGTTTGCTCCTCATCTACTTTATAGAAATAACATACTACTAGTACCAAACTTGCCTGTTATTCATCTTGACGGGTAAAACTCCTTGGGTGTCGCCATAGTCTTCCCTGGCCTGTTCGGAACATGTGTGGCCCCCCAAAGATTCTCTGCCGAAGCTGTGATGTCAGCTTTTGCACCCCCATGCAACAGTCCAGAAAGTTGGAGACCCTCCTCTCCACTAGAAAGGTCTATTGGAGCTCGCTGTATTTTCCTGATAAAGGATATTTAATCCCTTGCGGTTTATTGTTGGCCTCTTCCCGACAACACAACACGGCTGCAGTGGTCTGTTACTGGACACTGCTCAAGTTCTTTTGTGCTTCAATTTCTTTAGTTTCGGATCAGACTGAACGTAAGGTGGTTAAAGGTTTTTTTCGGACTGCAAAGCGTTAAAACTAGGGGTGCGTGAATATTAGAAATCTCTAATATTTTTCCGATAGTGTTTGCTTTTCAATTTGCAATGGAATTTTATTATTCGAACTTCTCAAAAACAAATACAGTGAACGTACGACTGGCAGTGGCCCCTTCATATTTTCAATGTGCTTCACTTCATCACTTTGTCATTGCAGCAAAGCTGCCTTCCAGGCTCTGCTACGATTGCAAATATATTGACTCAAGAAAACGCTGGTTCCAACATGGGGATGATAGTAGATGTGACAGAGGTGGAGGCTCAATTATTGCTGTTTAGGTCCCTAAAAAGGGTTAATTTCCTTAAACCTTGGCAGGAAGTCCGAAATTCGGATGTTGAAGATTTTTAGCATCCAAAATTTCAGATGTTTTAGTATATTGATGTCTACGAGGCAGATTTGGAATTTGGGACTCTAAGGGAGCACACCATTGTCCACCACGTCAGTTGGACTTTCACAGGAGTTAAAGAGCAGGAGAGGCTGAGGAAGTAGAATCTTTGCCTTTCACGTGTACAGTGTTGTCAGCAGCACTTTTGTTGCACCAACTTATGCACGCAAATATAATGCGGCCCTGTGGTGCCTCATTTTTGGTAGGACAACTGTAATCACCAGCACTTTATCAACTTAGCCAAAAAAAGACACATTCATGTCACTATCTCTGAGAAGATGCTTTCAACTTCTCTCTGCCTTTTTTTTTTCTGTGATTTCACATTGAAGTATTAAAAAAATATTGCATTAGATTTGCACTCACACTTAAATATTCATATTCACTTTGCACCCGAAATTTTGCTGTTCACACAGCGTTAGTTAAAACTGTTTTAAGGCCTAATTTCTCATGAAGTGTGTGGAGCTAGAGGCATGTGGTGTCTTCGGTGGTTGCATTTCTTCTACCATATTTTTTTGGGGGACAGTAAGCAGCAGAATTTTACAGCTTAAGTTTGTCACTGCTGTGCCATCTGGTTTGTTGTAGTGTGAGTCAGTGACGATCATTTGTTACTAATTATTACATTAGGTATTAAGGTTTGGTTGTTTATATGTACACTATTTAACGGCCCTTTGTATAATTTTTCTTGGCTATGGCAGAGAGCTGCTACAGATGACAAGGCCCTTCACGAAAAGCTCACCAGCATTGCATCTCAAGGACTTGAAAGGTTGGTTGCCTTTGATGTTTTCTATACAGCCATCGTGATATACTGGAAATGTTGAAGCTCATTCAGTTCTTGGAATTGAGAAAGCAGAGGCATATTTTCGTGTGTGTGAACTGTCTTTATTTATTTCTTTATCAAATTCAGGAGTTTGATTCACACTACTCTCATCTGGTGCACTGTTGGATAGAACACAGTGGGCCTGGTTTCTGGCATGTTCTATACACTGTTTAAGAAGTTTCCTTCAGCACTGTGGAGGCTACAGACCCCTCAGCCAATACGAAGGGCGCTTAGCCCCTCCACATGTATTCATTCACACCATGTAGTGTTCTCACTGTATTCATGGCATCTGCTCAACAAATTGTAGTTATTTTGGCTCGTTAACTTCAACATGCAGTAAAGCTATTAAACATGCACCTTCACCGGGAACTTGAAGAAGTGTGAATTTGTTGCTCTGCTGTAGTTGGTAGATTTTCATGCCGGTGGATAACTACTGTGTGTTTGGCTCTTGTATGTCTGTTTCTCCGTCGACGCCTTCCTTCGCGTCTCCAGCTGCAAAGCTCCTTTTCTCTATTTTTTGTTTCCACCGAAGGAGGATCCCACGCGCACAGAATGCTGTGCGAGGTTGCATGTTTGATATTTGGAGGTGAAGCGTTCATGGTCTCACGACGCAGTCCGAACACTCCATTGGCGCGTTAGGCTTAACAGGTGTGGCTAAGCAAACAGCATATCTCGGTAATTTCGACGAAACGTACCTGATGCTTTATTCCCAGATTTAGATGAAACAAATCGATGGCTGATTTCACCATTTGTTAACTGTTATCAGCTCAGTGGGCATGTAGCAAGAGCAAGTCCGGATTTAAGCGGGCAGTCACTTCTGCATGGAGGCTGCCATGTTGATTCGTAAACACAGTTACGAGCGGTAACTGGCAAAAATAATTAAATGCATAAGAAATAAATGCAAAAAGGAATAAAATATGTATCAATGTTGCGTAAAGCACATCAAGAAAAAAAAAAGCCAATTCTAGGCAACTCTGTCAATTTTAAGGCACTTGTATGTGGGACTACGTTTCGCTGCCCAAGCATTCGACTTTCTTATACCCCGTAGCTTTGGTAGTGCTGAACCAAAGTGGTGAAAAAGAGTTTAGTAGGGATGGAATGCAGGCACTAGACTTGGATGTATGCTACATTTGAGCGATCAGTGATCACTTTTGAGCACTCTTGAATCGTCTTTTAGATTTGGCTGGCAATTTGGCATTTAGAAGATGCTGGTCCATTCAAAGAGCAGCTGCACTTCAAATTGGGCTGCTTGATGATACTCCAACCTCCTAGTTGGGAGTGTGACCGAGATCTGACAAAAGTCTAGTCACACGGCTTCTTAAATTGCTGTCAAGCAGTCAGATGCAGCCTTGGCTGCCGCCTGTCTCGAAGGTGCTGGGTTAGTGCAAACACAACTGGAAGGTAGGAACTAATCTGACATACAGTCATAAAATAAAGAGATTAGCACAGGTGACTGGTGGCCTGAGAGACTAAATATTGAAATCTGGTGCTGTTGCTACGAAACACACCAATAGTGAGAGTGCCAGGCACATTCTGTTTTCTACAGCAGAGTTGGCTGGCAGCTGCTTGTGCACAGCTTCTCACAATGCCTGCACCAGAAATAAACAAACTAAAAAGATGAGGTTTGTGTATGTAGCCAGAGTAGCGCATAATTCGGCTGTGAAGTAATGCATAAGAGACTTAGTCACCTAACAGACAGGCTTTAGGTTGGCTTGCTTAAACCCTACCAGAAAGCAATTTTGTTGAATCGATTATCTTCAATCATTTGGTATGTTTAATTGCATAACAATCTTTCATGTGGCAGCATTTACCCATTTGTCTTTCATGTCCTTGCACTTTTCACTGGTGTAGTTATCCGCAAACCAGCTGAAGTGTGTGTCATCCAGGGTTGCCACTGGTGGCAATTTTTCGGCAAATTGGCGAATTTGGGAGGCCCATAGCAACCTAAAATTATAAATGGTGACTCGGGGATTTTTGCCTTAGGTCTAGACTTAGTTATGCCTTCTATATTCAGTGTTTTTGAAAGAAGAAGGCAACAAAATCGTTTCAATTTTTCATAAATTAAGAGCCTTCAGTAGAAGACGCACTTTACGCGCAATTCAGCACGTCTATCCTGTTTCTAAATTTATCTATATCCTTGAGACATTGGCATACTGGTGCGTCCACCAGCAACCTCCCAGCAAAAATTATGTCAATGAAGTGGTTCGCGTGCCGCGAAGTGGTGCTATATAAGTTTTTTAGGTGCTTTCAGAGTTTTAATCTTCTTTAAAGTTTCGCTTCTCAAGTGGCTAGGTGATGGTTAGGCCACGTGTTCTGACCACACATCTAACTGTCCTCGATAGCTTGTTGACTTCTTGACTACGTACGGTAGTACTCCTTCATTTTGTATGTAGAAGTTAAATTTGTTAACATACTTTTCGAGCCAGCCAAGAAGTTGATTTCTTTGGGCAGCCTTCAGAAACTGCACTAAGGTGAATGTGTAGCGTAAGAATAACTTCAAAGAAAGCTGAGTGCAGGCCTTGCCGCGGGTACACAGTTCTTTCGAATTTATTTCTGTTGTTTTGTTATTAAGTTGTTCGATTATCGGACACATTATTGCACTACAATGATATTCTGTAAAATCTGCAGGAAGGCTCTGTACGCCGTTCCTCTCTTGGCGCAAAGACTGTTTCACCCTGTATTCGATGCAGCTGAAACCATCACAAACTTTTGTTATGAGGCGCTAGTCTTCAGGGACACTGCTGGTACATGCATGCCCTTTCTCAGTGCTCCCATGGTGAAGTGGTTGATGGGACTCTAAGCCCAGTGAGCCCTCCCATGGTGAAGTGGGTGATCCGACTGGCATTAAAAAACGTCAATATAATTTAGGGTTACGGACGGTACTGTCTTCAAGGGCCACACACAATTACTATCTTTATTACTAGGCCAGCCACACTTATGTTGAGTGGCGACTTTTTTGGCGAACTTTGAAGGAAAATGCTGACTTTTGGCGAATTTTCGCTCGTGGTTTGGCAAATTTCGCTGAAAAGTCAGTGGCAACCCTGTTTCCATCCTGAGCCGTGGCACACTTCTTTCCACAGAATGTTGTCGTTTTTTGGGTTGAGCGTGTGGAAAACCATTTATGTAGTTTTATATACTATATACATTCTCACCCCTGAGTTGGATCGTACAGAAGTCTAGTCACGTGACTTCTCTCTTGCTTTGAAAGCAGCCAAACTTTTAAAACTGTACAAATTTTTCTGGATACATCATGATTTTTTTGGAGTTATTAGCCCCTCTTCCAAGACGGAGATCCTCTCCCAAGAAAGAGCACAAAATTTTCCTACCGATATTGTCCATGCACTTGGCTCTTGGCAATGAAACATGCAACACCATCTATGTGGGTGCGCAGGGCAGAGAGCATAAAGGCCAAGTTGGCCAGCAGCTGTGGCAGTGGCAGTACGATCATTCGACCTGCGCCGTCAGCGCCTATGCTCGAAGGGGCCAGACCCATTGGTGGCAGCAAGGCCTCCGACTCCTCACTGACCACCAGGTTCAGCTCAGAGGCATCTACCACGTCCTCTTCTCTGAGCTTTCCCGGAGCTGATGGAGAACACGTGCGAGATGCCGGGAACAAGCTACTCATCAGCGGCAGCGAAGGTTATACACGTGATGAGATAGAGGTCCTAAGGTGAGCCTTCTTAGATGGCTAGGCATCGCCAATGAAAGGCGTCATTAGTGAAAACCCCTGAACACACCATAAATTAGCATTACCAAGCGTGTCCGCACAAAATGTGATAACAAGGCTTGAAGCTAGTGTAGCGCCCTCGTTTGGACGATGTGCAAAATAGAGGGCTCGCGACCTCAAAAGGACGAAACTAAAGATGGTGCTTGGCGGTTGCACTTGATGCCATGACTCGCGGCTGGCATCGATTATGGTTCAGACGTCTTCGAACATACTCCAGGACTTCAAACATGAATTCCTGGATCCAGATATTGTTAAGTGCCAGGGCAGCCTCGAATTCCGCGAACCATGTGTCGACGCAGGCAGCACGGAATGATGGCAGCGGCACGTCGAATTGCAGCTGCTAGGCTTGGGCTGTCTGGAACATGGCTGGAACAGCAGCTCGGTGGCAGCGATGAAGCGCTGGTCACTGGTTCTTGTGTCTGAAGTCACCAAATGATGTGCACGCAGACGTGACGGTGGGTGACAAGGCCGTGCTGTCGTCTCAGCTTTTATTTGGATGCGAGCGTGGAACGGCCTAGCTGCTGATCTTGCTGGAGCCGCGACCGCTTCTACACCCACGTCCAAATAAAAGCTGTGACGATGGCACTGCCTTGTCACTCTCCTTCACTTCTCCGTGCACAACACTACCATATGACCCACATGCTTTTGCAGAAGCTCTACTACACCTAGTACGACGATGTGAAGGCTCTTTGTGCTCTTGCTGTCAGTAAAACTACAGTGGCTATCGTGCTTTTTTGCGCTTACGCATGCACGTGCCTGCTAAACTGCACGCACGTGCAGTAAAATCTGCATTTCTCGAGGTCTTCTTTATGTTCAGCGCCAGTATATTTAAGGTGACCTGTATTCAAGAGAAGATTTTAAATGGTTGTAGGCAGAGCAGTCTAAAATTAAAGTTGATATATTTATTTGTAGTTTTAATGTTGGATCGTTTGTCAGACACTAAAAGGCTGCACATCAACTTCATGATGGCATTGGAATTGAGAACTTGCACTAATCTCCTGTCTTAGTACAGGTCATACCTCTGCATCAAGTGTGACGCACAGCCAGAAGAGTATGCTAAAACACCCTAATATTGAGGAAATAAATGCTTTGTTTACAATGATGATAGGTTGAAAATACTTTTGCTGGTGATAATATTTGTGTGTGCTATATTCCATCCATATGCTGACATTGTGAGTGTGCCAGGAGCAACATTAGCTGCAGCCAGAGCATTGCCTAATTTATTTTCTTTTTCGAAGGGTTGTGTAGTAGTGAAAGAACACTTGCGGTGTGTCATAGTTGAGCATTGCGTTACAGGAAGGTCTCTATGGATTCTGCTGCCTTCAGACTCGTCTTGCACTGCCCTGTTATTCACTGTAGTATGTCTGTTTTGCCTAAATCTCCCTGAGAGACATAATTGCAGTGCAGCAAAATACATTGAAATATGTACAAGTTGCTAAAAGCACAACTGGGCACAAAACTTAGACTGAGAAAAATTTCACCACCATAGGATGGTCAAGTTGTTGAAAGTTATTCTTATAATATTGTTGCTATTGCTGCTACTACTACCACCACCACCACCACCATTATTATTATTATTATTATTATTATTATTATTATTATTATTATTATTATTATTATTATTATTATTATAAAGTGACATGGTTACAATGCATGTGGCCGCTCCTTTTTTTGTCATCTTTTTCTCTGTGACGTACAGTAAATCTTCTGTGACTATGCTTGATGGTACTAGGGTAAGATAGTATCACTGATTTTATCGAAGTAGGGCTCAGAGCTGGACAACAGTCGCGGCACTGTAGAAAATTTTCTTTTCTTGGTCTTTTTGGTTAAAACTAGAGCTGTGCGAATAGCAAAATTGTAAGTGTGTAGCAAATTCAAATATTAAAGTGGGAATGTGAATCGAGTCAAATATTTTTTGAATATTTCTGGGGTATTTTTTAAATACTTCGAAGTGAAATTGCAGAAGAAAAAGCTGGAGAGGATTCCTGAGCACATTATTATGAATTAGCAGCATGAAAGTGTTTCTTTAGGCAAGGTTGATGAAGTGCTGGTGGCGTGATGTTTCATAGTTGTTTTATCAAGAATGAGACAATGCAGGGAGAGAGAGAGAGAGAAAGAAAGAAAAGCCAGATGCCAAAGCCAAATTGTATCTATGTACACAATTTGATGCAATCCAAGTGTTGCTGACACATTGCACCTGCAAGGCAAAGATGCTATTTCCTCAGCCTCTCCTCCTCTTTCAACTTTCGTTAAGCACAAGCGATGTGGCGGAGAAGCGTGTTCTCTCTGAGCCCGTAGTTCCAAATCTTCCTCGTAGACATCCATACATAAAAACATCTGAAATTTTAGATGCCAAAATTCTTCGGCGTCTGATTTTTTTTTTTACTTCTTGTCCAAATTTCATGCCCCAAACAGCGATGATTGAGCCCTCATCTCTTTGTACCATACTTGTCATATCGATGTCGGAACCATCATTTTCTTGAGTAAAAACATTTGCTACCATAGCAGAGCCTGAAAGGCAGCTTTGGGTGAAGTTCATCATTTGGGTGAAGTTCATTGGGTGAAGTTCATTAAAAGTCTGAAAGCCACCATTGTCAGACGTTGACTTTATTTGTCTTTGGGAAGTTCGAATAATAAAGTTTTCCTAGGAATGAAATCGACTAGGAAACTCTATTACAAAAATATCCGAAATCTTGAATATTTGCACAGCCCTAGTTAAAGCTGAATTGGTTAGGAAACAGTGGTGTGCTGTTTATAGTGTTATGCAGCTAGAGTGGCAACTTAAAATGGGAAAGCAGAATTACAACAGTGTTTTATGCTAGAAGAAAAGGAAAAGTGTTGGAAGGGTTGCAGACTTCCAAGACTTTGCTGAGCAGTGGCGTGCAGTGATGTGCCATTGCCATGGCATGTTATGATCCTCGCGCCCGGCCCAGGAAGACATCAGTGATCAACGGTCGGGAGTACGTCCCTTTCCTGGAGACGGACAAGCGGGACCGCTTTGCCTTCAAGCTGCCATTCTGCGATCCCGACGGCAGGCTGTCTCTGTCGCCCAAACAGCGTGCCTCCTTCAGCCACTGGGCACGACTCGAGGAGTTGTCATCCGATCCCAAGATCATCGAAGTGGTCGACTGCTTCAGCATTCGCCAGGTATGCCTGCTTGAATTGCCAGTGAGATTGGTGCATGATATCATCAAAGACACGGGATATGTAGGTTAGAGCGATGAGACCCACACTGCTTCAAGGATGGTATGCGAGACAGCTTGCCAATAGACTGGTAGGAATGATGGCGTTACCAGTACGCCTGCACGCTTCTTCAGCAGGAGGCCAATAGCATTTGTGGGAATGGGCTTTGACTTCCAGGCACACCATGATACCCTGTTGTTTATACAGAGTGTCGTGCTAAATGCGTGATGACACATTGCTCATTTGAAAATACCTATATGTAACCTATGTTCATTAATTTTTACAAGCTAGATTTCGGCTAGGCACACTACTTTTGTGGTTCACTTGATTTCTATTTTACCAGCCCTGTGTGCTTCACAGTGTATAGTAAACATGCTTGCTAAGGAAGAGGAGGTTCTTGAGTGGTCTAGCTTTAAACCAGCATTGCAGGAAAGTGTACTAGGTGAATAAAAAAGGACGGCTGCTATCAAGTATCTCTTTCATGGTCATTATAGGCATTATGTTATTCTAGCCAGTCTTTGTGTTAAATTGCTTTTTACCAAACAATTTTTTCTTTTGCTCTTCTCTCAGACTGTTGTTTCAGACTGCTCATTTGTGGCATCCTTGGCTGTGAGTGGTCTGTATGAAAAGCGGTTCAAGAAAAAAATAATTACAAGGTAGGGACATGGATATATTTATAATGATCTAGTGTGCATAAAATAGGCCACTGTTAGCACATACATTTTTAATGTATGTAACTAATGTACAAAATGTCTACAGATCACACAGAAAATATATGTTTTTTTTGGAAGTTTAGTGGCATGTATTTGTACTATAGTATTTGTTTTATTACATCGGCCATTTGCTTTTAATTTAAACTGTGTCGATAATGATTTGCAGTTTAAGCTGAAAATTCAAATGACAAAACTCTGTTCAAAAGGAGTGCGGGGACTTGTGATCATGTGACTATCCTTTAATGACATTATGCATGCCAAATCAGGCAAGGCATGAAAGAGCATAATAATAGTGTATTTACAAGCCTTTTTCTGCATTTAGAGTCGTACTACGTTGTGCTGTTAATTTTTGAACGATTGAGATCCTCTTAATATACAGGACTAAAGCTGCTCAGTTGTAGTAGCCATACAGCAATTATGTAGAGGTTAAAGCATCCTTCTCATAAGGGAAATGACTCCTACTTTAGGGTTACAATAAGTGTGGCAACTACATCAGGGCTGCAGAGTTATTGCGTAGCAGGTTGTGTGTTTCTCTTGCCAAGTTTGTTGACCCCTCTATCAAGCTTAGTGTGCTAAAAAAAAAAACCAACACTCTGCTTGCTTGTCCACACTTAGGATAAGAAATATCAACCCGGAGAAATGTGGCATTGTGGCAGTCTACTTTAATGACCCACTCTTAGATAAACTGGGAAAAGTTTTTATGGCAATACTTTAGGTACATTTGGAAATAATACTAAACATAACCAAAAAAGTACAGCCAGTATCAGAGTAGCCTTGAGTTTGACCTAGCGTTCTGTATCGTTCTAATTAATTTTTACTTTCTTATTTCATGACTACCAAATTTGTTACTGTATATTACTTAGTGGCATCACATTTCTTTCACATATTTCAGCATAATCTTTCCCCAGAACAGGCAGGGACAGCCTGTATACAATCCTTGTGGCAAATACACTGTCAAGCTTAACATAAATGGCGTGCCAAGAAAGGTAATTCTTTTCTTCTTCTTTTCTTTCCATTCTTTATTTTTTAATCAGAGACTTAACTGTGGTCAATTCACCTTCTTGGATACAACCTTGGTCAGGTTGTCATCGATGATTACTTACCAATGGGCAAGAGCTCGGAGATGCTGTGCTCGTATTCGAACAACAAGAATGAGTTTTGGGTCTCACTGCTGGAGAAGGCCTACATGAAGGTCATGG
Source organism: Rhipicephalus microplus (assembly GCF_043290135.1). NCBI lineage: Eukaryota > Metazoa > Arthropoda > Arachnida > Ixodida > Ixodidae > Rhipicephalus > Rhipicephalus microplus. Next base: position 277,422,378 of record NC_134700.1, on the reverse strand, counting down.
GCGGCTATGACTTCCCTGGCTCAAACTCTGTAAGTGCTGACGATTTTTGTTCTTGTGTTTCTTCTAGGTATTTCAAGCCTCAGTGCTATGTGAGCTATGGGAATTCCACATTGAGATAGAGAAAATGCTGTGTGCTCTTTTGTGACAATGAGCAGCAGATTTTATTAGACGTAGCTGTCACTGAAACCAGCATTTTTTATGGTTATTTATCATTGTAGTTGAGCATGAAAAGCATGTGAAGCTCATTTTGAGGGCCCCGCCGCGGTGGTCTAGTGGCTAAGGTACTCGGCTGCTGACCCGCTGGGCGCGGGTTCGAATCCCGGCTGCGGCGGCTGCATTTCCGATGGAGACGGAAATGTTGTAGGCCCGTGTGCTCAGATTTGGGTGCACAAAGAACCCCAGGTGGTCAAAATTTCCGGAGCCCTCCACTACGGCGTCTCTCATAATCATATCGTGGTTTTGGGACGTTAAACCCCACAAATCAAGCTCATTTTGAGGTGCTTCATGGTGGCAGCAGATCCACCCCTCTCTATAATGGGCGATTGCTATTAAAGGTGAGGGGGAGGATCGTTTCACTTTGTTTTATGGAATTAATGTTATCACAAGACTCCCATCATATGCATCATGAAAATACTGTTAATATTCGTTGGCAGTCATCCTACTACTCTGTTGCAATCGGTTTTTCGATTATACATGGGTGATCACACTGTCAGGTTGTGCACGGTACTCTCGTGTGGTGCGCGGTGGTGGTGCGTCGATGAAGACCACGACAAGTCAGGCCTGAAGACAAAAAACTGTGATCGGAAGCCAAGCCGGACAGGCAGAGGGAGAAGTGAAGAAAGAAGAGGGTGGTTGGAGAACGTGACTGCAGTCGCAGGCCGAGGCGCTCGTCGGGTCCTGGTCCCGAAGCAGAACGCTGCCTGAAGTTTGTCCGTGGGTTGTTTGCCTCCACTGGTGTACTGGAGCCGGCGCCGGTTCTTTGTGCTGGGACCCGGGCGCATTCAAGACCTGGGCCTACCATTGGCCCTGAGGCGAGTTCTTCCAATGACAGCAATTCTGCTGTATTTCAACCATGCCTGGCCTGTCCCTGCTGTTGGCGTGAGACCCCCCCGCTGCGACCCATCGACCAAGCAGCCTGGACCCACATATGGTGAAACTTTGCCAGCTTTGTTTAGTGCAGTGGGGAACTGCGTTAACTGACTTGAGAACAGTGCTCGTTTTTTGTAGTCTTTTTGCATTGCTTAATTACTGATAACTTCTGTGTGATATCTGGCGTCATAAACATCTTTTCACCCTCGTGTAAAGGCCTTCATCAATCTAGGCAACAAGTGTTTAAGTTGGCATAATTAGTCAAACCTGACTTTACACACACTAAAACTTGGTGAACTCTAGGGGAGAAGGGGGCAATGGCTATTGCCCCCTTCTTCCCTACGGTTCACCCTTCTCTGGCAGCTTTTGGATCTGTCAATGGTTTCTGGCCATGAGATTAGTTAAAAGATTACTACGTACATCTGTTCTATTCTTCTTATTCATTTTATTTTATATAGAGCTGTTTGATAATCCTGACTTAAGCTGAGCAACAACATTTTTCTGGCGCAGAATATCGACCTACATGCACTCACTGGCTGGATCCCCGAACGGGTCAGTCTTCATGGAAGCGCAGACACACCCTTCGACGCAGAGGCATTATTCAACAAACTGCTCGACCGACACCAACGTGGTGATGTGCTGGTCACCCTTGCCACCGGGGAGCTGAGTGAGGCCGAGGCAGAACGGTCAGGCTTGGTACCTTCACATGCCTATGCAATGCTCGATGTACGCCAAGTGCAGGTGAGTTGATGGCGCTTTATGTGAATGCTAAATTCTGCTAGCTGTTGTAAGAAATAGCATTCTTTTATATGCAGTTGAATGTTTTCTAATAACATCTACATAAACTGAGAATCATTTAATTCAACTTAGAAGTTCATTAAAGGAGTATTGACTAACTTAACGCAGTTGATTTGCGTTTTTTTTTTGTTTAGATTTAGATGCTTGTTTTCCTAAAATGTATACTTGCGAGCATTACAATGCCCAAAATTTGTTGTGTTAGCATATGTCATTAATAACCACCTTCATTATTGATATTATGGAGATGGAAATGCCATAGTGTCACGCCAAGGTGGCTTTCTCTGTCAGATCTGTGACACATGAGAATAGCCAGAAGAAATGCATTTAATACCTTTTTCTGTTTTTTTAACACACAACAATGTCAGAACTTTCCTTATTCACCAGCAAATTTTCTTTTTTTATGAATCATGACATTGTGATAGTGTCAGTGGTGCCAAGTTTTGGATTTCAAGACCCGCTTAAACGTATCACATAAGATATGTTTCCCAGACGTCTGGCTAGCTAAGTGTTATCTCTTCACGTGCGAGAAGAATTTGGTATTCTTTGTATTATAAAGCTGTTCAAGTTGTTGTCAGTACTCCTTTTATCAAATGACTCCTACGAGAAAAGATGCTTTAGTATTTTTCTGCATTGGTTGCCAGGGTCGGCGTTTGTTCCTGCTCAAAAACCCCTGGAGTCACCTTCGCTGGAAGGGCCGCTTCTCTGAGCGTGACACCACCAGCTGGACACCAGCACTAGCCCAGGCTTTGCGATACGACCCACACAACGCTGCCATGTTTGATAACGGTATGGCTGTGCTCGTGTGTGCAAACAGTCGCGCGGCTTGCACTGTGCTTATTTTCTTATTACAACTGAACTATGATAACTAGAATTCTAGTGCGGTAGCGAGTTTAGAGATGTGAAGTGGGGAAAAAAGCGCAAAAATTCAGAAAAGAAAACTTAATTTTTTAGTTTTTTATGCAGTTTAAAAAATTGGCCAAAATTTCCGCAGGGTAAAACGTACAGAAATAAAGCTTAGGCAACACGTAGCGTTGAATGTGAAACTAAATGCAGAACGCTAAATTAAACCTCGGACACGATACCAAAACACCAAACGACGGCTGGCCATTTGCTATCAACATCACATAAAGTCAGCTGCAGCGTCAGTCTCGCTATTCTAGCATAGCTTCATCATTCGGGTGCGGTCATGGTGGGGTGGTTTCAGATGTTTTGGTGCCCGTTACTGTTCAGCTTTGACTTTCCTTCTTGTGAACCGTGGCAGAACTGCGCATATAAAGCCGTGTGTAAGCAGATTCTACTATTCTAGGGCTGATTTCCGACGTGTTAATGCTCTTCACTGTTGGGGCAAACATTTGTAGGAAATGGGGACCTGCTGTCTGTAAGCACTGCAACAGTAGCTACACTTTTCACAATGCGACATCTGAAAATTATCAAGAAAGGTACAGATAAAGCCAGTGATACTGACTTTGAATAAGAGGTAGAACTTCATCCTTTTACCATCTTGATCATTGCTTCTGTAGTCAAAGTCACGACGAAATAGACATTTATGGGGCGTTTGCTTGAACTGCCGTAACAATTTTAAGAAGCCACATCCATTCACAGAGAACTGAATGAGTTCGTGGGGATGTTTGTGGCCTTTCGATCATTTAAACGCTCTATTCGTTTCCTAAAAGACAGAAAGCCTTTCACTTCTATTGTTTACATAATGAAAGTCATAACTGACAATAAACTATTGTCATATGCTGAAGAAAATTTGTTCGTTTCCATTTTTTGTTCAAAATTTCAGAAAAAAAACAAGAAAATAGGTTTTTTTTCAATTGCTCAAAATTTCTAATAATTTTGTATCTGTTAGTGTGAACAGTTGCAGCCTTGAGAAGGGCAAGTCCATTTGTCGAAACACTGGCTCCAGCACCAACCCCCAAATTGCGAATTTCTCATCGCAACCTTCCATCTTTCCCATCTTACCTTTCTTTTGGATTCCCAGTGTGATACGTTGCTCCAGAGGAGATTGTTTTACGCAGAACAAAACCTTGTGTCTAACAATCGAAGCTCTTGTTATGGCCACAAAGCTTTGTTGGTACTAGGCGTACAGCTTTCTGAAAAAAAATATTGATGTGGAACGGGTCTAACAACCCAAGATGGAAAAAAAAAAGCTTAGAGTGTTCCACCTCAGCATCCGTCATTACCCACTGTAGCTACACTTATGACATCCAAAGCCGCAGCACTTAAAAAATTGTTTGCATGACTGATGTGTTAACCGACTGAGCATATGCGAACTTGTATTCACTTAAAGCGATGTTTGCTCCGGCAGTATTTCTTTCTACTGAGCACACAGTTGTCTGCACGCTCTGTTCTCATCTTCCGATAAAGATGGGGTTCACTGTTAAACCGGTTCAATTGTGATGTGTGCGTAAAGTACTCTGAAACCTCATTCTGCAGGAGTATTCTGGATCGATTATGACTCTGTGTGCCACTTCTTTGACGTCGCCTACCTCAACTGGAACCCGGGATTGTTCCAGTACACCTACTGCACTCACAGGCAAGGATCCTTATCGAACTGCGCCTTTATGGGCTTTGTTTTACACTGTAACTTTGCATACTGTGGGGATCAAATTGATTTCGATGTGTTTTACGCTAGGCAGTAATGCAACTTCACATAGAAATTAAAATTGGCCAATAAAGAAAAAAATGAAATTATGTTAGTAATAATTTACTCAGACCCTTTTCCGAAGTGTTGCGGGCGGAGATTCAAGTGTAAATGTGTTTACAAAGTACGGTGGGTAGTCCCATGTTGAAGCCACACCACACAGAAGGTCTTGTTGTTTCCTTTCTTAAAAGGTTTCATCACAGTCATCCTTGTTCTAAAGCTCGCAGCACTTTGAAACTATTCCTTCTGCTCTTTTGCTAGACAAGAAAAGAAATAATACATGATTAAACTGCACAACAGTGTCTGAGAAATATCCTTACTCTTATTGATTACCCTTACTCATTGGTGTAGTGGCGAGGTCCGGGGTTGAATTCCCCACTACCCACACCACAAAATATTCCAGTCATGCATTTGTATATATTCACACCCATACAAAAACACTTGCGGACACATAAAAGAAAGGTGGTTGAACCCCTCCGAAAAAAAAATTTTTGGCTACTCTGTCGTCCTTGCTGTCATTGTTTGCATTGAACTGCACTGCAGGTCATGGAATGCCGGAAGTGGCCCGGTCAAGGATTTGTACAACATTGGCGAGAACCCACAATTTTCACTCGAGCTGAGCAAGTCGGGTTGTGCTGTGTGGATCCTGCTTACAAGGCACATCATAGACAGGGTCAGTGTTCCTTCTTCATCGACTGTGTATGCATTGAGCTAATTTTCCATTGCGTTTCGTGCCTGCAGGAGGACTTTGCAAACAACCGCGAATACATATGTCTGCTGGTGTACAAGAACAACGGGAGGAAAGTGTACCTGCCCTGTGAGTTCAGCTTGTTTGCCTTTGCTCACACTGCTCACGTCGGACCTATCGAACTGACGTGGAAAAACCTGCTGTGCCCAAAAAGTGCTTCGATGTTTAGTAGGATTTGTGCCATCACTAAAATTAAAATAATGTTCAGCCCCCTTCTCTGACTTTCACGATCAAAAAGAAAGGATGTCACATTATTGAACGGTCACTTTAGATTGATATGTGAAGTTTAACGTCCCAAAACCACCATACAATTATGAGAGACGCTGTAGTGGAAGGCTCCGGAAATTTAGACCACCTGGGGTTCTTTAACGTGCACCAAATCTGAGCACACGGGCCTACAACATTTCCGCCTCCATCGGAAATGCAGCCGCCGCAGCCGGGATTCGAGCCCGCAACCTGCGGGTCAGCAGCCGAGTACCTTAACCACTAGGCCACCACGGCGGGGCGGCTGTCACTTTAGGAGCTAACACAAATTTTGTTGGATTTAAGCAAGATTCGCTGGCTTATATGAGTGAAGCCATTCTCAGCACCGTAGCAAGCCACCATCTTGGCTTAAAGGCCAACTGCAGCGATTTTTCGAGGTCAATGGATTTGAATGAAATTCACTGGGTAAATTCCTTTACACATTTAGGTCATTTATGCTAAATTAAGAGCTTGAGAGATGCACTGATTGTTTGCAAATGAATTTTAAATATTGCCTCGAAAAGCTCATCTCGCTTTTCAGAATTATTGGCAACACTGTCTGTGTGACGTCATGTTTGGCATGTCAACGGAAGTGACGTAGCTTATAGCATTGCCATTTTGGCTGCCACAGCGTTTATTATGCTGGCCACAAGGCGATGGTGGCAGCGTTTGACACGGGTATAGCACGGAAAACCTTTTGCCTTTCCTATGTGGTGTTCGGACGGAGCTTCACTGGTCTGGCTTTCACAGTTTTCATACTTCACGCCAGCGAAACCACTATACGGCCTCCGATTCTTACCAAATAGTACGTAAAATGCAGACAAGGCGCCCGGTCAAGTTTCGGTTTCGGTTTTGCACCTTTTTGCTTATTAAAAAATATTCTCAAATTTCCTGGTCATTTCAGCGATTGGGCTCGTCACAAGAGTGTCTCGGGAACATAACACCATTACCTTGACATAGTTGAAAAATCGCCGGAGTCGGCCTTTGATGTACTGTCTTATATTATCATGTTTCTGGAGATCCTGTTATCATTAGCGTCCATATTTGTGCGAAAACTACTGGAGCTTTTCATGGTAACCTCGTCATGAACATTAGTAATGGGCTTGTTTTTCCTCCTTGAAGTATCATTTATTGTTATACCCATATCTTTCCAGAGCAAAAATAGTGTGATTTTATTATTGAGAAGTGTTGGTGAACGTCTTTACAGTTTTCTCTCTTTTTCTTTTATTTTGATGAATTTCTCCTACAGTTGATCCTCCACCGTACCTGGATGGTGTGCGTATTAACAGCCCGCACTACTTGTGCAAAATGGTGGTTCCCAAGGGCGGGGACACCCGCTACACCCTTGTGGTGTCACAGTACGAGAAAAACAACACTATTCACTACACACTGCGGGCTTACAGCAGCTGCCCGTTCCAGCTGGCACCGATTGGGAATCCTTACAAATACGTTCGTGAGGTGAGGCTGCCACCAACTCAGCAATGCACATCCCCTCGCAGCAAAGTGCCAAAGGTTTTTGTAGAGCGGTGGGAATAGCAAAATTTGGGTGCGCAGCAAATTCCAGTATTGAAGTGTGAGTGCGAATCGAATAGATTGTTTTTCAAATAGTTTGAAGTGAAATCGCGGAAAAAAAAAAGTTGACCCAAGGTTAATGAAGTGCTGGCAGTGTGGTATTTCATAGTTGTTTTATCAAGAATGAGACAGTGCAGAGGCCCAATTGTATTAGTACATGATTTGGTGCAACCAAAGTGTTGCCGACAACATTTCACACAGGAAAGGCAAAGGCAAACGAGGTAGTGCTTCTTTTCAGTTAGTAGTTCCAAATCCACCTCATCGATGTTAACATACATTGACATTTGAGATTTTGGATGCTGAAAATTTGCAGCGTTCAGTTTTTTTTTACTTCCTGCCCAAATTTCATCTCCAAAACTGCATTAATTGAGCCCCATCTCCATGTTGGAACCAGCGTTTTTTCGAGTCAGTAAACATGTGACCGTAGCAGAGTTTGAAAGGCAAGTTTGCCTCTATACGAGCGTGAGATGAGGTGAAGCATTTAAAAAATTTGAAGGGGCCTCATTTAATTAAATGTCTGTCTCTAGCTTATGGAGAAGCTTTGCGGCAATACGAGAATGTGATGAGGTGATAACAAACACTATTCTAAACATGATCAAAACTTTGAATATTTGCACACCCCTAGTTTTTTAACATTGCTTTTTAATTGTGTGGGTGTGCGAAGGGTATAGTATATCATATTTGCAGCTTTGTGAATAGTGATAGAGGATTTCTTGCACTGTTCTTGTTGTTGTTCTTTCCTGCATGTGCATTTGAAACCTTTTTGCGGGCATCACTGCCATCAGGTTCAGGGTAGTCCAATACCTGTAGAAGCACACATGAATGGAAGATATGAAATGACAGGTCGATTAGCTGCTTTAAAAAATTTACGAGACTAAGCTGCTTTTAAAATTATGAAAGGAAGCGAGACTTCTTGAGTAAATGACATAAGAAAACATTGCAACAGCCACGTTTATTCATGTTATAGCCCATTGGAGCACAGTGTCTTCAGCTACTCATACTGTTGTGCAGAATTGAATAGGTATTGCACAACCAGCTATAGACCATTTGTAACCATGGTTGTTGATACATGCACAGTTATCAAGGTGTTTTGCTTGATTTTTACGAAAGAATAAACCATGAAAGAATTGTGATGCATTGACAGATTAGAGCCTGCCTTTCTGTGTAAGGATGCACATTGCAACAATGAGATTGTGCTTTTATGCATTGTTTTTTGTAGAATGAAAGTTAACAGCATGTTCATTATAGTGTAACAGCCAAAGAGTGTTTTTGCATGTTCTGCACCATGCACTCATGCCATAGGTCATATTTATTTGTTTATTTTTATTTATTTATTTATTTATTTATTCAAAGTACCGGCATCACCCAAAGGCATTATTGGTGGGAGGGGGGGGGGAATACCCAGGATAACATATTTTTGCATAAAAAGAATAACTATGAAAACAAGATTATCAAAACATAAGAGATGTAGCTATGAGTGTAACAGTATACAAAAGTAGTATTTCATTATAGTTCTCTTGTCTATTTTGTAGGAACAGTGAGACATAGTAAATTATTGAAGACATACAGATGACAAGAGGCACCATGGTATCTTCAGACAGGGTTTAAGTGGGAGCATGGCGATTAGTTGATTTTGATGAAACTGGCTGACTTTATTTATCTTTGTGTGCCGATTTCAAATATGCAATCTTATAATACTACGATGTGTAGTTCTTAAAAGACAAAATTTCATGTGCCCTTTGTGCAGGAAGATTTTTCTTAAACTGAGAGTGTTACAAAGTAAATCGGCATATCGCAATAACATGGGCTCGGAAATGGGTTCAGCGCGACAAAAATTTATGCTCTGAACCAATTTGAACAAAAAATGTGGTATGTTGTACTTTCATGAGCGAAATCCCAGCTTCACTCTCTCGCGAATGTTCAATGTACCATAACTTTAATTCGAATAGGTTTAAAGCATAAACTTTTCTTGTACTGCACACCACTCTTCATTCCAGATTGTTGGGATATGATCATTTACTTTTCAGCTTTCTTAGTTGAGAAATGACCTTGCTTTCCAAAAAGCACATGAAATACTTGGTATTTCAAAAACTACACGTTATACTAGAAAAAATGAGTGTATACTTAAAATTCTCATTCTAATATATGCATGAACTCGGAAAGTCTCATTAGAACCAATTATGAAAAAAAAAATTGTGCCTGGGCCCCCTTTACTGCATCTGAACAACCATGCTTGCTGTTGGGTAGATAGTGCACTGCCCTTCAAATATGTTGTGTAGGGACAGTAACCGGCACTAGTGTAGTGTCGGGAGACCGCGGGAAGTAGTGTCTCAACGTATGTCTTGCTAGAGATAACAGTAAAAGTGGTGTACCATTATTTCATTGTGGGTTGCTTCATGCTGATCTCTACATTGACATTTTGCTAAAGGTGGCTACTGAAATTTAGTACTATAGGCAGAGCTTGATCAGTGCATTCAGTGTCTGGCAAAAAACCTTAAACATTTGATTCATGTCATCAGTGAATGCTATCACTGTTTAGCGTAGTCATCTCAGAGAATTGCCACTGACCTGTTGTGCAGGAGAAGCATGGGATGTGGACAGCAGCAACGGCCGGTGGCTGTGGCAACCATCCAGAGACGTATAGCCGCAATCCAGTGTACCAGGTGTCTCTGCAGAGCAGCCACGACAACAATCAGATGCTGGTCAGCCTGAAAGGCCCAAAGTGAGACACTATACCGCATTATTTGTTTGGGAGAAGTGTAGAAAAGTTTGGTTTCCGGTACAACCTGTGGATGAATTGGCAGGCATGTGGTAAGAAGTACTGTATTGCTACTCGGTAAAGGCCGGATGACCAGTGGACGGTTGGGCAGTGGTTGGTGGTGCATGGAGTGTTTACAGAGCATGAGGTAGCCAGTTACTGGGAGAGAGGTCTTTCTCCACCAGTGGACATAATTAGGCTGGTTATGATGATCAAGCTGCAATGTTTACTTAAAATTTCACAGAGAACTTTACCTGGTAGCTTGTGCACTATTTTCACTGGTATAGCGCACCACGACAAGGACACACACAAAGGAGAGATGCACACACACACAGCACTAACTTGCAACTAATGTTTTATTTGCGATCACACACGCTGTTTATACAACAGTAGACCGATAAAACCTGGATAATGTCACGTCAAGAATACAGCACAGCCCATGCACGTGTCATCACTGATAGCGACAATCTACACTAGCCCGTCAAAGTGAAGATTCCAGATACTTCTTTTCTTTAGATGATAATGCTATGGAAGCCACACTCACACATTTTTCTTTCATTTTGTCTATTACAAAAGCTTCAATAATTTCACGTGTGGTTCTGTCACGGGCCTTAAAGAGTATACGGGTGTTTTGGAACATAGGGACGCAACCGCACCTCTGACAGTGAAGGGCTAAATGACCACATACAGCTCTTTCTACATTGTACTTGTGCTTCTTTAGTCTTTCATTCACACACCTTCCATATTGGCCTATGTATTCGCAACCGCAAGTCAAAGGAGTGCTATAGACAACACCACAACAACAATTCACAAATTTCTCCCGGTGCTTAATCTTACAATCCTGTTTCCCGCTACTTTCTGCATTGACCTTTTTGCACATTCCTTGCAACTTTTCGGGAGCAGAAAACACTACATCCGCACCCGCCTTCCTTGCTATCCTTCGCAAGTTATGCGAAATGGCATGCATGTAAGGCACTACAGCAACCTTGCCTGCCTTAGTGGCGGTTGCCTGGTCTTTGCCGTTTGCCCTTCCTTTCCTGCTTATACATTCGGCGACAGCGGTCAACAAGTGCAAGGGGTAGCCAGAGTTCAATAAACGTTTTGCTTGAGCCCACAAGCTCTCATCAAGCTTGTGGTGGCACGACTTCATCAGTGAATTCTGAAAACAGGATTTTATCACCACACGTTTTACCAATTTCGAATGAACGGACGTGAATGGAAGAACCGGTTTATTCCCTCGCGGTTCATAGCTCCAGCATACTCTTGCTGGCGAAAAATACAGCCCGAGGTCAAGGAATCTTATGAAATTGTCATTTGGTACTTCATGCGTCAGCACCAAGAGAGATAACACTGTCAAGAACATGGCACTAGCCAGAGATTGACAGCCTTCCAGTACGCTTTCATTATTATGAATAATGGTACAGCACATATTTGTTTACAATGAGAAAGTTGGTATAGGTTGCTCTTGATCTATTGCTAATCGGTCCTTTTACACATAGCAAAAGCTCACACCTGGTTACATACTTAGCTTACACCTGTAATATTATGAACAGTGTTGTCCTGAGACCTGAAAGAAAAAAAAAAATCATATGCAAGTTCAAAAGGCTTATTTTTTTTAGACAGTGTTATGCTGTAAATATAGAATGTTGTGCTTTTGAACTACATTGACATGACTGGATGCCTATTAGGATCATGTTTTTCCTTTGATTGTGTAAAAATATCAGTAGTTATTTTTGATGTGGTTGACAAAGACGTGAAAAAATGTAACCTTTTGATTATTGGGCACAATTGTCTCCATACTTCTGTGTAAGTATACCATGCATTATAATTAGTGCCTGAGTGAGTTGTGGCTGTTTTTGTTTCTTTTTTGGCTTCAGACAATACCAGATCGGCTTTGATATAGTGACTGTCACCGTCAACAATCCATCATGTTCAGACTTCTTTGCTCGGAAAGGATCAGGAATGTTCAAGTGAGTGATGTTTCTGATTGGCATCTCTAATAATCATATTTTGGTTTTGGAATGTTAAGCCTCAACTATGATTATTACTTTATTATTAACAAGGTGCCTGACTGAGTGCTTCACCGTATTCTGCACTGCTTACAACAGAGCTATTCCGTAGGCCTGAGTGTGCTTCCTGTTTCAGGTCCGGCTTCACTGTTCTTGAGTTAGAACGTGTGCCAGCTGGTGTGTACAATGTGATCCCGTCCACCTTCAAGCCATTCCAGGAAGGGCCTTTCTTCCTCACCGTCTCTGCCACCTGCCCCATCAAAATGTCACGCATACAGTAGCAGTTGCTCTGGCACAATGGTCGTCCTGTTGAGTCGTCACGAAATTCTGTGCCTGTGATCGACATGATTATCGGACTTCTCACGCCAAGATTTTATGCGTAATGAATGCAAGACATGTTCCTCTCTCAGCGCAGGCAGCTCCGTCCCACTGGCTGCATAGCATGAAAAAAAAAATTGATTGCTCAGGAAAAGCATGATCTTTAACGGCACCGAGAATGTAAAAAATTTTCAAAAAAAAAAAAAAGCTTCAGAGAAGTAACACTAAAGTTGAAGTAGTGGTCCAGCAATGTGCCACCTTGTTGAAGTGAACCTTTCTTTGTGGCGGCTTGAATGTTTCCCATCGTATCGGTCACCTGCTGTCATAAGCTAGGCGTTTGACACGTGAGCAAAACGAAGGTCTGACACATATCTATGTATATTGCTGAAGTTGAATGCTTTCAAAATTTGATTAGATCTTCTCTCACTCTCTCTTATTTTTTTTAGGTGGAAATCAATGTTGTGTCTCAAGAACTCGGGCATAGAATATAATTCTATCATGCTTCTGTTATTAAAAGGGTCTGGAACCATTTTTCAAGTAATCATACAGTGACATCAGTACTGGAGTTTATAGACTCACAAATCAATTACGATAACAATTTCTTGAATCCACTGTGAATAAGTGGAGTTACAAGAATTTGTTGCATGCTTTGAGAATTTTCTCTCTTTTCTTACCTTCAGAAGCGAGCTAGAAGCTACACAGATAGAGATGGTTCAAGGGAAAGAAGCCTCAGCACATATCTCGACTTTGATTGTGCATGACGAAACATGATCGCTCTCTCCTGTTGTGGTTCCTGTGCACACTGGTGCGAATACCATGTAATGTTTGCAGACTTTGGAGTGTGGCACCAACACGTGCTAGAACCCTAGTACGAAAAGTGCATACTGGCCAAATGCCAATCTTGGTATATGTTGGCTATTGGCCATTAGCATTCTGTCTGTTGTGTGACGTCCAACAACCGGCACTGGCAGTCTTGAAAAAAGAAGGCGCAGAGCTTTGTATGAAAAGAGGGCATACAAGAAAATGGCAACTTCGTGCACCACTTCTAAGCTCTCCTTACCACGGATGACAAAGATTTAGCGGAGCTGCTCATGGCAGTGCCTGCTTTCAGTATGATGTGTAATTTCACCTAGCCCGGGGATGGTTCATGAGTAATGTTTGTAAGGCATTACTGTGTGTGTATTTTCAAAACAACCTTCATTGGTGCTTGACTGCACGAATAGCATTGTTGCCAACCCCGTCTTCATTTGTTCAGTGCCTGTGACAAAGCAGCTATCGCCAACAGCTTTACATGCAAATCAGCTGTTTGTTGCACTTGGAAAGTGTGCGTCCTTGTGTGTCTCAAACTGTGCTGGCCCGTAGCCAGGAATTTTTTCAGGAATGAGGGAGGGGCACTCTCCAAAGGCCTTCTTCATTTGAGAAAAACATCTTTTTCATTATTTATTTTTGGTAAAATAATACCCACCTCCATTAAAGTTTCGGTGGTCGCCTGAGCCCCCAGGTCCCCTCCCCCATCTCCTGACTACAGGCCTGGTGTAGGCACATTTCTCACTGTGTAGCAGAGTTTGTTTCGGGACTGAAGTGGTACATGTATTTCTGCATAAATCTGTACATATTTCATTTTGTGGTAGCAATGAATTATCTGTTGTGTTTATTTTTTAGTATGTATATTTTTACTTGCTCTATACTGAACATGTATAAATAATGCACTTATAATGTAATTACAATGCTCAATTTATGGAGCACTTACTTTTGAGACTGTTGTATTCATTTTTCTGGTTGTTGTAAAGGACTGTCATTATAAAAGGTGATATTGCCACGACATAGTGACTGCATTCAAATAACGCGCCCATCACCACGCGCACAGAGACATACATGGGCGCCGTCTAGTGTTGCGCAGAGACGATGATGATAGCACGAGAACCCAGCTGGCCCCTGCTGATGTGTGCCACGCGCTTGGGACTCTTCTTGAAGAAGTAGAAGAGGAAGACATCTTGCCGTTCTGCTGTAACGTGCTACGACCATAGTCCGTTTGAGTTGTGGGCACAGGTTCGCCCTTTAATAAATACGTTTTGTTATACCCCGAGTCCTTCAACATCGTTACAATATTAGCTTGTTATCGATAGTTTGATTTCGGCACCAGTTGGCAGACTTGCATAGCTTGACTGGAACAATTGTAAACGCTCTGAAAAGATATCACTGTTAAGAAATCGTGTTAAGCTTTTATGTTTATCGCTGTGTTGAACAATAAAGATGAAATTTTGCAATGTTGCTTATAATGGTCTCTGTATGCACTGGTTTGAAAGAACCTGTCTGTTTTTGCAGTGAAAGCTAGTGCCTAAATTTTTAACTGAATTTTTCACCGGGCTACACAACAATGATTCAAAATTCATTGGCGTATTCAAGGTTATGTGCCTTTGTGAAATAGCAACAAGTTCATTGCCATGTTTCATCGAAACTTGAATTCGTACATACTAATTAAATCAAATTTCTTTGATGTCTTTTATGTCGAAGTTAGTTTTCAGATTTCCAAAAAACAATTTTCAAGCAGTACATTACAGTGCTGGGGAAATTATTTGATGTTGCATAGTTTTGCTATTATCAGGTGTTTTAAAGTTTCCTAGGTATTTGCAGTTTCTGGTCCTAGCTTGTAGATACAAACATGAAAATGTTTGTGTCTACATAAATGTACCCTGAAACTATATGCACATGTTTACCAGAGCAATTAGAAAAATTGGCCAATCACTCCTGTGACGAATAGAACATACTAATGGAATTGCATGGCATCGCTTTCAAAGATGATGGCAGTTCATATATGACCTATATTTTATCAATGTGAGATACCTGTCGCGAGTAAAGTTATTCTGAAAATACACATACTTTAGTGTAGGAGTTCTCGAGCATGTTGGCCCCAAGAAACCCTGCTAAGCTCCATAAAAGGACCCCCCCCCCCCCCCTTTCACCGCTTTCATGCAAGTATTTCTCATTAAATTCATGCTACATGCAATAATTAAAAAAAAAAAGCACGGGTATGACATGCAATTTGACTCACTTTCCTTGCACCAACAAATGAAGGGAGGCTCGGGGCCAGATGAATGTCCGCTGCTGGATTAAGCTGATTCTTGTGCTTATTTTTCAGACAGGCTATGTTAAGAATACCTGCTCACAAGCAAATGCTGTTGAAAACGGCTGCAGCATATCCACTGCTTTATCTGTAGCACACATCTTCAAACAGAAGAAATGTGCATGGGAATAACATAATTGACAAGGTGAAAATGTATCAGTGGTTTGGTCGCGCTGCGTGTGAACGTGTCACATTTGATGAACGTTTTGTTGCATCTGACATTTATTATTTTCAGTATAAAAAACGGCGACCCACAGTTTCCCGTGTTGACAATGCTGCAAATACCGGTGGTTCAAATTTAGCGCCATGTGTGAGTAGACTCGCTGATGTACGCAATAATACAAATAATGTGAAGCACAATTGAGAACTACGCCTGACATTCAAGTGGAATCAGAATTTGAGCAAATCACAATTCAAGTGCTCAGAAAGTCTACGCATAATTAATATACCTATACGTGGACAAGTGCTTCACTGTTTATCTTCGAAGTAAGATGGCAAGAGGACGTTCCACACACGTCTAGTAGTAGCCAAACTATGTACAGTAGCGTCACCTGACGTCGACGCGGCGCGGCTTCTTATTGATTGGACTTGTCCGCGGCAGTTGTCGTCTGGTAAACGGCGTTGTGGGCGTGTGTGTTCCGAGTGCTAGCGCTGGCGCGTTGCACTCGCCGAGTGTATCACCGATTTCTACTCCCGCAGTTTCCCCGTACCTCGCGTAGAATTTATCGCCGAAACTTTCGTCAATCTACATTGCTTGTGCTCACAATACCTACTGTGCGTGCCAAAGGGACGTGAAGAACTGCTGCGTTTGCGTTCATTTGCGCAATGATCGAGGCTCAAGGCTGACTGCGCCAAGCATCTGACCATCCGAAGTCGTGCGGAGAAACTCGTCCAAGTGCCAAACGATGCACGAGTGAGGTGAGGACAGCTTTCGTGTGTCTCCGGGAGCACCGCCCGGTTCGATCAGCTGAGACGGAGCGACTTATCCGTTAATTAATTAACTTTCGAGCCTCGAAAAAGTTGCCAGCTGAATGCCTCTCGACGCAGCTCTCCGGATAGTTCAGCGGTGCATGGAGCGATGCTTTGAATTTAAACGATGGGAACGTCCTGGCATTGCAGTATTGTTGGGCAGTGATGTTTTGCTTTGGTTCGTTGCTAACTGCGATACCTGCGCAACCACCAAAGCTCGATCGAGCAGCGATTGCTGACCGGAGGAAATATTATGTAACCTATTTATAACTGGCGGACGGTTCGAGGCTTGATCGTGAGGGACAAAAAGAATTAGCGGGGCATATGTGCGATATATCGGTGTACACGTATCGCACTCGTCTCTTCAACCTATCAAAATTCTATCAAATACACCACTGATTTAGAATTTCGTTCCGGATGAGAATCAGTTCATGTCCTCCGCACTGCTTTTTTGCAGCGCTCTTGCGCGAGAAAGGTTGCCGTGTGGTTTGCCAACGTACGGTACGTCACGCCGTTTCACACCCTAGCCTGATCATAACTTCAGACTGGGCATGTGAAAAGAAATAATAATAATAATAAAATCGTTACACCGCATATACCCTGATCAGGGTATGAATACCATCGCTGTGCGTGTGTAAAACATTATAACTGTCTATGTATGTGACACCTGTGAAATATGCGACATTTTTGAACGCGTGCGAGCCAGACGGCGATGATCCGACAGCCATCCTCCGGTGGCCCCTCGCATGTCCGTGCTCTTCTAGCGTGATGCGGAAGTGGCACACACTGACCCGCCTGGGCCGGTCGGTCTCTTGTTTTTTGGCTCGTAGCGCTGCTGTCAAAGTTCAGAGCAAACCGGACGAAGACCGAGATAGTCGCGAATCACAGCTAGTTGTACAGAATCGGCTGACACTCTTTGCAATCTTGCGGGCTTGTGCATAAGTTGACTTCAGCACTACACGAAGTTTATAATCAAACCACTGCGGTGGCTCTTAGCGGGGTTCTGCGGTGCCGAATACGAGGGCGCGAAGGTTCGATTCCCGGCCTAGACGGCATGATTCTGTAGTTTCTCATTAAGCCCCCCCCCCCCCCCCCCCATGACCTATCCAATTAGATCAGTTTAGGGCATGCCAGGCTAGATGTCGTGATAGGCCTCAGCCTGGCTGGAACAACGGCACTTTAAAAGTGGATTAATGAATAAACTTTATTGTGTTCCATTGGAACGCGGCATCAAGGGAAAAAAATGCGGGCACTGCGTGTCTGTATATATATATATATATATATATATATATATATATATATATATATATATATATATATATATATATATATATATATATATATATATATATTGTAGCGAAGCCTCCGAACTATGAAATGGGTCGAACTCTTGCGTACCTTCTAGTGGGGCTACCCAACAAGGACGCCGCTCGCGCTGAGAGCCCGTGCTTTGCTGTGACTGTCGCCATTGCATATTCTCGCTCGTTGCCGGCTAATAAACGCCTTAACAATTTGGTGGAGAGTGCTGCGATCCCTGTCTATGCCTTTGGAGCTACGATCACGTACCCTGCCATCTACTATGTACCAAGACGCTTCTCAGCAAACGCCTCCTCCAATGCCACCCCCTTGTCCCGGTGTCCCCAGAATCCGCGATCCACCCATCTTCACTGGCGCTGATGGCACTGACGTGGAGGACTGGCTCGCCATTTACGACCGCGTGAGCGTCCCCAACAAATGGGACGAGGACGGCAAGCTGACAAACTTGGTGTTTTACCTTGCCGGTGTCGCCAGTTTGTGGTACAACAACCACGCGTCCGATTTTGCCACCTGGTCCGATTTCAAGACCGCAATCGTCAACGTCTTCGGCCGCCCTGCTGTTCGCAAGCTGCAAGCCGAGCAGCGCTTGCGTGAACGGGCTCAGGAGGCTGGTGAGTCATTCACCAGCTATATTGAAGATGTCCTGGACCTATGCAACAAATCCAATCACACCATGTCCGAGTCTGACAAGATCCGAAACATCATGAAAGGCATCGACGATGATGCCTTCACGATGCTGCTCGCCAAAAACCCCGGCACGGTGGCTGAGGTCATCACACTGTGCCAGAGCTACGAGGAGCTCCGCCGGCAGCGTTCGATGACCCGACGCTCCCCACCACGAGCTGCAACGCTTGCTGGCTTGGAGGCCAGTTGTGACCAAGTGGCGTTGATGGCAGAACTGAAGTCCTTTATCCGTGAGGAAATCGCGCGTCAGTTCTCCCTCCTGCCCTTTTCCCACCAACCTGCTGTTCAACAATCGGCTACTACCCTTCTCCCTCCCATCCGCCGAGCGATTGAACAGGAAATAGCGGAGGTAATGCCTGCTTACCACCCCCAACAGCCTCCGGCTCCTGCGTCCCTGAGTTACGCGCAAGTGGTCGCCAGGCCACCCCAAGTCGTTCAAGCACCCGCCCCTCTGACCTACGCTGAAGCTGCTGCACGACCTCCGTCCGTTGCAGCGGGTATGCCCGCTACGTATGTTGACGTAACCCCTCAGCCTCAGCTTCAGCCCACCATGCAGCCACCGTTCCGTCCATCAGCCCTTGCGACATGGGTGAGACCTACCCCGGTGAACAGATGGCGCACACCCGACAACCGGCCCATCTGCTTTGCCTGCGGTTACGCCGGTCACGTGGCCCGTTATTGCCATCGCGTACAGCCGGCTCCAATTTCTTCACCTGTTGCTGGCCAACTCAGCCGTCTTTATCGCGAAGAACCGCCGTCTATGCCACCTCGATCTCGCCCAGGTCCATCTCGAAGATCACCGTCTCCACGACGCCGTTCCCTGTCTCCCATGCGGCCAAGTGCGGCATCTCATGAGCGGGAAAACTAGTCGTCGCAGTCCCTGAGGCAAGGACTGCGACGCTATCGCAATGTGAAAGCCCTCAGAGCAGCCCCTCGAATGTCATTGACGTGCTTGTGGACGGTGTTTGTGCATCGGCTCTTATTGACACTGGAGCTGCCGTATCAGTTATGGACGAAAAACTCTGCCGCTTACTTCGAAAAGTGACGACGCCACTTTCTGGGTTATCCCTCCGTACTGCGAGTTTGCACCGGATTCATCCTACAGCAGGGTGCACAGCTCGCGTTGTCATCCAGGACGTTCTGTATGTCGCCCAGTTCATCGTCATTCAGGCATGCTCTCATGACGTCATCCTGGGATGGGACTTTCTCTCCCGCCATGACGCCGTCATCCATTGTGCCACTGCCGAAATTGAGCTCTCACCCTTCTCGCATTTGACGCCAGAAGACAGTCCCCCGACACTGAGCAAGATTCTAACGAGAGACGATACAACAGTGCCTCCAAACTCGACGACGGCTGTGTCTGTCTACTGCGCTGGTCTCTCCGACACCATTGGACTTGTTTCGCCATCTGACCGCGCTTGCAGCAGGAAAGGGTTGCTAGTACCTTTCGCGACCGTGCAGGTCAACCAGGGCAACACTGCTATTTTTGTAACCAACCCGTTCCCGTACGCTGTTACCTTGCTTCGAGGGGAATGTCTCGGCAGAGTGGAACCAGTCGACGACGCACAAGTCCTGGACGTACCCGATGACACGCGCGCTCCCAGGTCGTGTACCATCAATGCTGTTTCCACTTCTGATTCGTCGTCTGCTGATGTATTTGGCCCCTCCATCGCTAACAACCTTACGGCCGCACAGCGTTCCCAACTTCTGGACCTGTTACAAGAATATCGTTCTTCTTTCGATGTCGGGCGAAGTTCTCTCGGTCGCACGTCCGTTGTTACGCATCGCATCGACACTGGTGCCCATCCACCTTTACGGCAACGTCCATATCGCGTGTCGCCTGCTGAACGTCGAGTAATTAATGATCAGGTTGACGATATGCTCCGACGCGACGTTATTCGGCCCTCCGACAGTCCATGGGCGTCTCCTGTTGTTCTTGTTGCGAAGAAAGACGGTTCTGTGCGGTTCTGTGTAGACGACAGACGGCTCAATAAGATCACTCGCAAGGATGTTTATCCACTGCCACGCATCGATGACGCGATTGACAGCCTTCATGGAGCCGATTTTTTTTTCTTCTCTCGATCTGCGCTCGGGGTACTGGCAAGTACCCATGGCTGACGACGCTCGACCAAAGACCGCCTTCGTCACGCCAGACGGCTTGTACGAGTTTAACGTCATGCCGTTTGGTCTATGTAATGCACCTGCGACCTTTGAGCGCATGATGGACACCATTCTGCGCAACTTGATATGGTACACGTGCTTGTGTTACCTCGACGATGTCATTGTCTTTGCTCCGGATTTCTCCACGCATCTCCAACGTCTGAAAGAAGTTTTCGCACGTGTGAGCAATGCCGGCTTACAACTAAATCTGAAAAAGTGCCGCTTTGCAGCACGGCAACTCACCATACTGGGGTACGTCGTGTCCAAAGACGGCATTCTTCCTGATCCTGCCAAGCTTCAGGCCGTGGCCGAATTCCCCAAACCTGCATCTGTCAAAGAACTGCGTAGTTTCGTGGGCCTGTGCTCATACTTCCGACGCTTCATACGAAATTTCGCCACGATCATATCACCGCTGACGAAGCTCCTTGGAAGCAACGGGCCCTTCAATTCGTGGTCATACGAGTGCGACGACGCGTATATATATATATATATATATATATATATATATATATATATATATATGGAAGAAAGAAGTGTATACCTAAGGGCTCGTTTTTCCGTGTTTTAACACAATATTAATGAGATCTAACAGACAGTAATTCACATATAAACCCAAAATTCACATATAAACCCAAAAAAGTGGATGGAGGGAAGGCCGCTGTGGTAGCTCAGTGGTTAGAGCATCGAACGCGTTATTCGAAGGTCGTAGGTTCAATTCCTGCTCACGGTTGGTTATTTTTTCATCCACTTTTCTTTCTTCTTATTTACATTCCATTGGTTCTAATAACTTCCCCTGTACATTCCTTGGCATTACTGTCTGTTAGATCTCATATATATATATTAGGTGTTCCTGAGTGTTCATTCACTTTGTTGAAGGAGTTATGCGCTTCAAGCAGGAGGTTGCGTTTTTTATTCTTCATCTCGTTATTCTTTAAAGAACGAAACGGCACATTTGCAGTGGCACTGGAGCTTGACCATAAAAAAAAAAAAAAAAACTCGCCCGTCCTTCCCTAGCGCTTCACCGTTTCTAGGTGAACATTTGAACGCTCAGTACAAAACGTGCCGGCAGTTACCGTCGTTCGCTTCAACCTTGCTATGTTGCAGAGGTCGCAGGTTAGGCTTTTTTTGTGTGTGCGCCGTATCTGGCGCAGTACTAACGACACTGACGAGCGACACCAACGAGAGTGACCAGCCACTCTAAAGCAGGGTCCCTGAGATGCTCTACATAAATGTAGCCTAGGCGTGCTCGGGGTACTTTATTAGGGGGAGAAGAAAGGTTTAACCACAGTGTCGCCCCGCCGCGGTGGTCTAGTGGCTAAGGTACTCGGCTGCTGACCCGCAGGTCGCGGGATCGAATCCCGGCGGCTGCATTTCCGATGGAGGCGGAAATGTTGTAGGCCCGTGTGCTCAGATTTGGGTGCACGTTAAAGAACCCCAAGTGGTCGAAATTTCCGGAGCCCTCCACTACGGCGTCTCTCATAATCATATGGTGGTTTTGGGACGTTAAACTCCACATATCAATCAATCAATTGACCACAGTGTCCCCATCCACAACATTGGTCGAGTTCGGAAGAGACTGGATGCAAAAATGAAAGCGACGACGTCTTTTGTCACTGCTTCTTTTGGGTCCCGGCTTTCAGGTGGAGAAAGCGAGAAGTAAGCAGTTCATTTATCGGGGGTCGTCGGCCGCCTGCATGTCGTCGAAAACGTGCATGACCGTGTATACTCCAAACAACGACTCGGAGAAGATACGAGGAAGACTTAGGGGGCCGTATAGCAGGTGAACAAGAGTTAGAAAAAGGAAAAGCCTGGAGGTTTATAGGTTATGGTTAACACGAAAGAGTGGTAGAAAAGAATAGTAAGAGTACGAAGAAGGAGAGAAGAATGGAAATGGTTGGAAAGATTTTGCTTTTGTGGCGGCGATGCCAGTGTCGCCCCTGGTTTGTAAGCTGACAAAAGGATGGCAATGGCTGTTCATTCATTCATTCATTCATTCATTCATTCATTCATTCATTCATTCATTCAGAGGTCTCAATTATGGTGTAGAGCCACAGAAAAAAAAATGTGAGCGAAATGTTCTTGTGCACGAAAATTTTGAAAGAGGAGGATGATAGTAAAACAGAACGTTGTGGAAGGAAGAAAGGACACTAGTGTAGAAGGATGGTGATGCTTAGTGATGCTGGTAGCGGTCATCATTTATACAGATTGTGGGCGCCTATAGCTGGTTCTTGCTTGGCTAGGCTTTCACCATCTGACGTAGCTCTATCTTTCCGACCCCGTTCTGCACTATATACTATACGTGACTATGCTTGCTCTTCTTTTTTTTTCCATTTCTTTCTCTGTTTATGTATATTTCTTTTTGAATTCTCTCTCCCTTTCTGTTACTTTCTGTTTTTATCTCCTGCTCTCTACCCTCACCCTCAATTCCCAGTGGCTACGAAGCTTGCCTTCAAATCGTGGGTACGCGGTTTCGGAACACGCCTCGACAATAAGTTTTTGTTTTTTTCCGCCAAAAATTTATCATTCAGTTCACTCGTTCCCTCGCCTATCAGGGTTATCGCATCCCACGCCTGGTAGTGAAGCGGAAGAGGAAGAAGAGGATGAGGAGCGCGCTTGCCCGTTCATGACGACGGTAATTTTCTATATATACGACACACAGCAAACCTGGAGCATGACAGCTCTTCTGTAAAACGAAGGCGTCCTATACACCTTTTCACAGGAAGGAAAAAAACACCGCCATGATGGGCTGTGCGCGGGAGTACAAAGGCTAAGGGCGCAGCGTTGCCAGTGCATTTTCGAGGGGACGCGCCAATTTGCACAGCCCAAGGAGGGCTATGGCAGCACCCAGGGAGGTGTTTATGAAAAGGTGAATATAACCCTCCTCGAATACGCCATTGTTGCACTAGTGGTTTGTCTCGCGTCTTGGACATGCGTACGTGCCCCAGATTTCTAAGCAACAACTGTAGTTGCGATACGGCAGCTTTCCACGGTGGACAGAAGAGAAACACTGACAGACATGTAGCCTCATGTTGACGCTATCGCCTCGAAATACGTACAGAGCAAGTAAAAAGTAAAGAGAATGGACGGTCAGGCGAGGCAGTCTCATTGTAAGGTAGTAACGTTGCGATGCTTTCAGTTGGAGTCGCAATGAAGCAGAACCGAGGCACTGCCGTAGCTAGATATTATTTTTTTCTTTGCAGAACCGCAGCAGCACTTTTGTCTTGTGTGGCTTTCCAGATACTATAGTGATCGCCCATTGTTCTGCCGCCTCCGATTTCACATGCGTCAAGACTATTGCTCTGCAATGCGGTGGATGGCCGTACGACCGATTTCCTGTTTTGCTCCTTTTGGCCCGAAGGGCCTTGAAGCCGCTGTTATGTTCCTTGAAAGCAGCTATAGCCTCCATGAGTGCTTTCTTTTGTTTTCTTTTTAAACCCATGCGCCTTCCTGCTCGCGTCGAGTCCTTCGTCTTTTTTTTTCTTTCTTACTTTCCACCAACTGTGCTAAAGTGCCCATGAAAGCACTATAAGCACTCTTGCGTTTTTGTATGTCTCACACGGGCACGGCCGTTTCTTCGCTGTATAAAAAAAAAGCACAGAAACGCCCGAGTCTGTATGAGACACGACTGTTCTCGGCATTTTAGCGCCTACCGTTGTATGTATCTGTCACGATGATTAGAACAATGGCGAATGACAATGAATATAAGTGGTATGACGTTCTGCCCTCCTACACTGATGGTGAAGTAACCGCCCCTTTTCACTTAGGTGTGATTACGTTCTGTCTCACGAGTCGCAGCATGCAGAGTGCGGGCCAATTCCATCGCGAAACATTGTAAGCGTTACGGCGGGGTATCATCACTCGTACATGAAATGTAGGCACCGTTACTAACTATGACGCCAGTTGGCAAAAAAATAAAGAAAAAGTGTTCGACACTTGCCGTGACGTATACCATAGTTACTACAATACAGTTAAAATAATACAAATAACGCTCTAATACATTCCTCGACTTCTGGTGGTTTCCGTTACCGTTGTGCCTAACAGATACGCGATCTCTCTATCCTGTCGCCTTCTTATTTTTCTAGGAAGAAAAGCTCAGAACTTCACATTTTAATGCCGGAGGGCGTCCTTAGTCAGTCGACGAGAGAGAGCTGGAGAAATAAGGTGCGGTACATTCGCAACGTACTCTTGCGTGCGCAGCAGAGCGGGGCAAGGGATGGGTGGATGCGTAAGGTTTGTTCGAAAGTTGCATTGACTGCGCATTGTGTCCGTGCATTTTGTGGTCAAAACTTGGAACTGTAACTACGTGCGGTTCGTTCCAGAATAGCGCCACATATCGACAATTCGCAGCTGCTGAAGAATGCGTTGAGTCATTGCCGCCGCGGGCAAGTTGGGGGAGGGGAGGGGGGAGAGGGTAGAGGGAGCTATAACCCTTGCTCCTCGTAACTGACGCCTTTCATGTACGGCATACGGGAATATTTGTTTCGTGGTGAAGAAGAAATGCCCAACGCTACCGCCATATCGACGCCTAGCCCTTTATAGCGCGAGCTGGAACTGCCTGGCTTGCAGCTGCTGCGACGCTGCCCGAATAGCCGTGCGGTTCTTGCTGCTACTTTCCCGACCCGACGCCGCTACCGCTTTTCGTTCAGTGTTTACATTATAATTTGGTGGAGGTGCGAGGTATCGATCACCGCTACCTGTATATCCCTCTGGAGGGATATGCGGGTATAGCGCCGCAGCAGCAACAAGCGAGGCAGGTCGAGCCTCGCGCAGCGCTGTCGATGTGGCGGCACCAGTGGGCAGGAATGTCCACTGGTGCCGCCACATCGACACTGTGTTTCATATGAACTGTTCATATGAAACTGTGTTTTATATGTTTCACAATTTCATATGAACTCTTTCACAGTTTCATATGAAACGTATGAAACTGTGATATGAAACACAGTTCATATGAACTGATATGAAACACAGTTCATATATGTTTCACAGTTCATATGAAACACAGTTTTGCACGCGCCAGCTTTTACCCTCGCCAGGGCCCGCGTTCACTCTGATTGGTCTTCGTGCACCGTGTTCCCAACGATGCTCGGACGTTCGAGGCCGGCCGCAGTCTCGTAACAATCTAGCGGCGTTCGGTCGTTCGCTGCCTTAATTAGCGGAGAGTCTCATTTGCGAAGACGAGAGCTAGACCGCATCCGGACGAACGACTTCTTCCTCCCCAATTACTGCTTCCGCCGCCTCTCTCGCGCACTCTTTCCTCCTCATCCTCCTTTCCCGCTTGTAACCATTCCTTTTGTTGTTGCTCTGGTCGTAACTGACGTGAATGACTGCACTGATGCTTGCATTCAAGGGAAAAAAATGTACAACTGAATGCCCAGCTCGTTCCGGGTGGACAGATGCTATGCCTTTGCGGTGGTGTGGAAAAGGACAGGAAAAGTGACAGGGCCCACAGACCCCCCTCCACCCATTTTCCGCTGTTCAAGGTGGCTATGCCACTGCGTTAGAACTGCGTGCACGTAGCGATAAAAGCAGGTGGCCAGCAAACGGTTGCTCGCTTGGTAGCCCTTTGCAGCCTCACGCGTCTCTTCCTAAACCAACTCCGACGCCGCCGAGAATTCACCGTTACTCGTGATGGGGCCCAATATCTTCATTGTTTTACTTATTTCGTTTTTGTTTTTCATTCGCGTGACCGAAGTGTATAAATGGAAGGCCAGAGCAAAAGCGATCGGCCGAATGGGGGTCGGCCAATCCGACGGAATGGGCGCCCAATCAACCTGTATCGACCCCGCGGAAGTTCTGGGCGTGCCCCGAAAGAAAGCCGAGCCGTTGAGATCGTTAGGGACGTCCTGCGCTCATCGGCAACCTGGGCAGCCACTTGGAAGACGCCAGGCGAAACGTGATTGGCATTGACCGCTAGGCTCGCTAGCGTGCGTCGACCCTTTTTGCGTGGCTGTTAGTAAAATTGCGGTTAGACAAGCGTGGGTCTTTGTATAGAATTGCGCTGTAGAGTTTTTCGTGCCTCCTAATTGTGCGGTTATGATGGATGGCCTTATTAAGCGAGGGACTGGTCGGAACCAAAAACGGGCATTTATTGGAGATCTCGGTCTTGGAATCTCAGTTCGGCTGGGTGGCCCTTAGCTTCTTCAAAACTATATTGTATGGCACTCGCGCAGGTTTTACACGCGACAGTGAATCGTCACGTCACGCCTGACCTAACTAACTGCGTGTTGTCACGAACTCTATCATAAAAGTTGCACTGAAAATTTTCTGCAGTACAGCTGGAAATCTGAGTTGAACAAGTGGGATCACCTTTAAGTCATTGCGAAATGAGCGGGGATTTTAAACCTTCCAAGACATTTTCTGATCTTGCGTGTGTACACGCACGCACACAAACACACATACACGAACATACACAACGTATGATTACACGCTCTCCCCCCCCCCTCCCCTGCCCCATCTCCACCCTTCCCGAAATAAATTAATAAAATGACACTGCAGAGAGCGGAAGAAAGAAACCGCGTCGTTCAGCGACGTTTTCAGATAGTTTTTGTCGTTCAGTGTCGTAGTGCGTTGGAGTCGTTATGTTCCTGCGTGTAGGTTGACAAATCGGGTTAGTTTGATTCTGAGGTATTTTTTTCTTCTATAGATGCGTTTTTTTTTTCAGTCGGAATCAGGTTCTCCATCTTTCGCTGCTCTGTCTTGTGAGATAGATGCATCGTGAAACGTTTCAACGCGCTTTGAATTCCATTCTATTCTTGCTATGCAAATATATTCACACCCATTTATACACCGTGCTTTACTGTAATGCGACACTGCAGTAGATAACTATGTACGAGATGTACGCTGCAGCATATTGCGCAGCTCTTCAAACTGCAATCTCTAACACACAACGCTGGGCCGTTTACATAGTCAACTGTATTCCCATGATGTGACGCAGCTTCCGCTCTGCCATTGCCTGCACCCCTTGTCGCTAAGTAATGGTTTATGTTTTTCGTTTCTTCGTATGATTCCGAATCTTGTATAAACAATGCTTGTTTGCTGAACTGTTCCAAGAAATAATCGTTGTCAAAGCGTGAAAAAAAAAGATAAAACGAACGGCACCGCTCTCTCCTGCTTATGTTCACTTGGCACTGCTGTTCCTTTTCATAAGTACGACGACTGTACGTATAGTATTGCGATTTTGATGCAGCCTCCCGGTTATCGCGGAGTGAAAGCGTTGGCCGAAGGACAAAAGTATTAGCGGCAAAAAAAAAGCACGATTGTCGACTGATAGTTGTATTGGTCAGTGCTATCCCCCCCCCCCTTTTTTTTCGCTGTCTTTGCTTGCATGGTTGTCTGGCTGAACAAACTCGGTCTCTTCAGGCGAGGATGCAGTGCAAACAATGACGCTTCAATGCCAGAGTATAACAAATAAATAAATAAATAAATAAATAAATAAATAAATAACGACAATGGCGTGGGAAGGGAAGGGGTTGGCGCCACCTTGACCAATGTGTGGCCCGCGTCCTCGCATTATATTTAACGTTATTGCTGAAATAAACTGATACCAAAAGCAATGCAGCATTGTGGAACTCATAATCAATGGAACTAATTAATTGTGTTCCAACGAAAGGTGTGTGTACTTTGTATAGTAGTACATCTCGGCAGGTCTTCTGCGGGGAGGTATACCGTATACGATGACTGTCGTGCTCCGGTAGTTTCTGTCTCTTTTGTTTTACCTCATCATCCCAGCTCGAGGGCGCGCGGATTCGATTCCGTGCCACGGAGGCCGCTTTTTGATTGTAGCGAAGTTCGAGAATACCCGTGTACTTGGATATATAGGTGCAGACTAAGAAACCACAGTCGGTCAAATTAGTTCGTAGCCCGCCACTACGGTGTGCCTCTTCAATCACATTGTTATTCTGGCTCGTATAAATTCCAAATTTATCATTTCACACTGTCAATGTATGTATACAATTCATTGTGATACAGCCATATGTGTGTACTAAGTGCGCTGTGAAGCCTCTGTTGTGAATGAATTCAAGCCGTGTTTTGTGAAATTCGATATATCGTATCCTGTAGTTATATCAGGTCGTGACTCTGTAGCGCAGGCCTGCCTGCAGTGGGAGGCGGGAGCGTTCCGATTGTAAGCCTCCAAATGTCCACATTAGGTGGTATTCATCGGTGTCCATCACTGGGACGGGGCAGCGTGGACACTTAGTACCCGGTGGCAAATGTGCATACTTCAGGCCTCGATCTCGACGCGCGACTGACGGTTGTCTTTTCGCGCAGTGCTGTTTTTTTTTTTCACCTGGCCGCGGCTGACTGTCACGCCGAGATGTTTACTTAGAAGTGTGGCAGCTTGGGCTAGTTGGCATGACATCACGATAGTTATAGCGCGAGAACAGAACGACGACAAAGAGACAAGACATCCTCACGCTGTGCATTACTGCGACGCTACAGATCTCAGCAGTACGGCGACCCTGTCAGTGGCCACGCAGAAGCAAAAACGAAATGTGTAAACGTATTATACGCGTCCTCGGGTGGAAGTGCGTCCAGTGTATCAGACGCACGTGGTGGTTTCTGGTATCGCGCCTGGGGTCCCTTGGGTGGGAGAGAGAGAGAGAGCCGCACGAGAGAGAGAGGGCGCCGATACAGCGGCCCCCAATGATTGCTGGCCGGCGTTGTCGGCAGGTCTAGGGAGCCATCAACAGTTGACGAGGGACGCGCGCGCCCTATTTGCGCATCCGCCCTCTCCCGGATGCGATGCACTCCCCACGTTTGTGCGGCGACGGCATGCCGGTCACGTTCTGCGTCGCGTCACCTCCCTCGAAACTCAATCTTTCTCGTACGGTGGCTGGAGGCGGGCACGCGCTCCAATGGCACGTCTTCATTGCCGGCATTCCGTTTTATTCGCGAAACGCCATCACTATATATCGCCAAGGTTGGCGTCAGCTTCCCCTCGTCTATATGTATAGAATCATCACGCTCGGGTTGTATGTGGTAGTCTTGTGTAGGACAGTGCCTCTGCTTCGGCTAAGCTCGCAGCATTTCGTTATAGGTTTGTGGCGTGTAGTGATAGAAGCAGTGCGCCCATCCATCTGCCCAGAGACGCGCCAATAAGCCGACGCGCGCCACATGTTTCATATTTACTGCTTCCTGTAGATGTTTTAACATGTGTCGTGCTCGCCGCGATGACTCACTGGCTTCTGCTGAGTGTGAGGTCGCAGCTGTTTCACCTCGATGATGTTCGAACTAAAAAAAAAAAAATACACGTATGCTTACTTCGGTTTGGAAGCGCAGGTAGTAAAAGAGTATCTAGAGCCCTCCCAAAACTGACGCAGCCATCTTAACGTGTCCTACGAAATGAGTACATGAACCACCTCTAATTCCAAAAAATGCTATGAAGAAATCTCAATACGCATCCTTGTGAAGGAACATTTACATTAAAGTCCACGATGCGGTATCAAGAAGGTGGCCTTCACTGCACGGAGGGTGCGTTGTTGGCGAAGCACGCTTTCAAGAGCCTGACCGCTTTTCTTCGCAGCGTAGCCTGACACTTCGTGTTTCGCAGATTGTATGGTTATCGATTGACGTTCATGATCTAAGTTTTTTTTCTTGACAGTCAGTTGCACACTTCAAATAAAGGTTTATTTAGTGTAAGTGTAACAGATTGGAGCTGGTATAGAGACTCTTTCTGCGTGTAACAGTCGCTCGTGTCGGCGTGCTCGTGACGCATTTTACACACCTGATTGGCGCAGAGGTGCCAGGTGTTCAGATATTTAGGCCACTCACACGTATATGTATACAATGGTTTCTCTCTCTCTCTCTTTCTCTCTTGTTCATTTTCTTCTTTTCCTTCCTTTTTTTTCTTGCACGACAACGTCTGTATAAGTTTAGCGTATAAGTCCATCAGTCTGAATAAGCCCATCATTACAACTTTGGCACTCAGCATCGCGTTTCACGCAGCGGGCACGTTTCGCCCAGCTCAAAAATTCGACGAAGATGCTTCTCTCATTATTAGCAACCACGTAAAACGTACCTTCGACGTCCGCTAAAGTATACGCGGCTTTCAGCGCCGCATTATCTTCACATTCACGTTACCGTGTGAATGTTTGAAGTTTCAGTCAGCTGGAAGGTGCTGCTAAGCGTCTTATTAAGCCGTATCGATCTTGCGTCCGGGCATCCAGACGCGCTAATGACAGGATGGACAGCGGGAGTTGTGGCACCTGTTTCCTGCGTGCGTGCTGAAGGATACCAACGCGCCATTGAAGAAGCACATGTGCGCATGCAAGTTGACTGTACATGTTCAGTGCTCTACAGCACAATAGAGGCAGACAAAAAGAATGAGGCAACTCTCTAGCAGCTTCCGTTGAAACAAATATCTACGCATACATCAAAATGTATGGATGGTAATAAATAGCATATACCTATGTTGTAAGACCATATCACATTAGTCCAAGTTTATTAGTCTATGTATGTATGTATGTA
Source organism: Rhipicephalus microplus (assembly GCF_043290135.1). Classification (NCBI taxonomy): domain Eukaryota; kingdom Metazoa; phylum Arthropoda; class Arachnida; order Ixodida; family Ixodidae; genus Rhipicephalus; species Rhipicephalus microplus. The sequence continues at coordinate 277,391,475 of NC_134700.1, read as the reverse complement.
TGTATGTATGTATGTATGTATGTATGTATGTATGTATGTATGTATGTATGTATGTATGTATGTATGTATGTATGTATGTATGTGTGCGTATGTATGTATGTATGTGTGCGTATGTATGTATGTATGTATGTATGTATGTATGTATGTATGTATGTATGTATGTATGTATGTATGTATGTATGTATGTATGTATGTATGTATTGAAACTGCAGTCCTCATGCATTATCTCTTTTTCATGTTTTGTTTTTCAAAACTTCTCTTCTCCCTTTGAGACCTTAGTCATTTGTAATATGACGCCTCCTGTAATATGACGCCGTAATATGACGCCGTAATATGACGCCGTAATATGACGCCAACCTCCCAAGATTCTGTCATAAAGAGTCTTTTCCCATCGATATACAGACCACACGGAGGCAGTTCATCCATCTACAGGTACATGTCCGCTTACTTTGTGTATAGTTCGATACAGTTCTGCTTTACTCCAGCATGAATAGTCACTGCTGTCTTCCGACGCGGTAACGTGCGCGTCGGTTGTGGCAAACAGCCGCCGCTTGAGGTGCACAGTTTAGACTTGCCGTTTTGTATGTCGCGCTTCTTCTCCGTTGCTGATGGTCGTCGGGCGCTCCGAGCCTGCAGGCTGCACCAGCTAGCGGTGGCCTCGGAGGCCAGCCCGTTGCCAGGCAACCGGGCCGACCCCGAAAGCCCGTCGCTGACCTTTAAGGAAACAGTTCGATGCTCCTATTGGGCTCCGCCGCCCGTGGCTCAAGGCAAGGCCGCCGCTTTTCATTTGACAGTCCCGCTGCTCCCGATTTTAACGAGCGTGTGCGCTGTCGACCGGGAATGGAATAAGTTGCTCGAGGATGTTTGTTTGTTTTTTTGTTTGTTTATGTGCAGGAATGGGGGGAGGGGTGCTCTGTGCTACTTGTAAACCGCGTTGCTCACAGCAGAGTGCACCGTCCTCGTCGTGGAGCTCAGAATGCCGTTGTTTTCAGAAATAGAGTAGTTATCTAGTTCAGAAATAGAGTAGTTCGTTTAGATCATCAACATAAGGTACACGTCATTAGCTGCCGCACTAACACTTTTCATCATTCCTTCGTCCCACGCACATCCAACGACTGGAACCACCTTCCCTCGGACATGGGTTTCCATGTCAAATCATGACTTGTTTTCTTCCACAATACAGGAGTACTTACGTGATGACGCGTGAAGTGTATATTGTACGTTTATATTATTGTATTCTGTTTCCCCCATGTTTCTGATGGTATACTTACACATACATCCAGTGTATTGCCTAACATCAAATCTACATGTCTTGTAATCTTTATCATTTTGATGTCACTATGTTTCTCTTGTTCATAGTTTATTATTTTATTGTACCCCACTCCCCTCTGTAAAGCTATGTGCGATTGAGGGTAAAATAAATGAAATGAAATGAAAATCTAATTTTGAAGAAACAAAATGCTATGTCTAAGTGCGTGTATGTGCTGAAGTTTTGTGTTACACCACAATATGACCGGTTGGCGACGATAGGCGGCGTAAATCGCGCAGCACGCTCGCGCTACCTGTCATTGTTCTCCATGATGATTCCTGCATTGACGTGCACTCGATAGTACAATAGCGGTGTTGATTGCGGTATTGAAGCGCTTTTCTGCAGCTTGCGCAGCTCCGATAGTGTTACCTAACCGAAGGTGATGGGCCTTAATTAAACGTATTTCCTGAGTGTAATTTTTACATTGTGGGGAAATAGACAGAAAAAAAAAGAGACAGATGAAGAGAGGGAGAGAGATAAAGGTTTATTTACAGAAAGGCAGAGAGGTTGGCCTGAGCGATAGCTTGCTCTAGCCTGCTACTCTACACCGGCGGAGGGGAAAGGGGAAAAGAAAGACAGATTTACCAGGAAGAACTCCGGTTGGTTACCCTGTACTGGGAAAGGAGGTGCGAAAGAATGAAATACTGAAAGGGTGCCTTTAATGACAACTATTCATAACAATAACACTGTCTAAAAAAACAATTTTCTGAAACAAGTCAAAGCCGTTAAAAATAATGCATATGACCGCGTGTTTTGAGGCGTGCTTACGTGTCGTGACGTCATCACTAGGAGATCGTCCGCTGATATGAGTAGTTAGATCGCTAATCCTCTAAAACCCTAGCCCTGAAGAAAACATGGTCTTTCCGCCAAACCTTTCTGTTCAGCAACATTGCTTGCTTCGTCACTGTTAATGTGTATGCCGTACTCGGCTTCGGATGGTTAATTTCACTGGGTGATGCGGATGAATAAGATGAATACGTCTCGCCTGGGACAACTGCTTTTATTTACTTTAAAGAACACCATTTTTACTTTTCACAGACTGGTATCCAAGTAATGTGAATGTAATGCGGTAGCATTGTCTGGATCGACAACCCTATACGCGTTTGATTACCTCTGCCCCCGGATCTTACGACGTGTAGTTTTTTAATCACCTGCACAAAAAAGCACCCGTCTCGCACGCTACTGTAAATAGTATCGGCTTGCACGTTCCTTTTATGACACTTTCTTAGCTAAAGGCCCACTTCATTTTGCTTCGGCAGCTACAACGAAATATCACTGTAAAGAAATTTTTGGCATCAAGTACGAATGAGGGCGAGAGGTCGCGTACCGTTTGGAATGAGACAGTTAAATGGTAGCGCCGGATACTGGGCGTTAGCGTTCGCTTATAGATTTCGCGACAGCTCTGGCGCGGTACATGCACGCCATATAACTATATACCCTCATGCAGAGGAATCAAGACTCACTGGCGATCAATTTTCGCCACCTGCCACGTATGTCCGCGCGCGCGCGAATCGTGTGCGTCGGCGGCTGCGTGTTGGGGTGCATTGGGGTGCGTTCGCACTCCGTAATTAAATTCGAGGGACGCGTTAAGTGGTGCAGGTCATGCGCCGGTTTCCTACTGCAGTCGCTCCACGTGGTTTTCGCGCACATTTGGGACGGGAGGAAAAGGGCCGGGAAAGTTAATGAAAGCTTTCTCTTAAAAGTTTCGTGCATCAATATGTACACGCGGCATGAGGCCAGTGTATTCACTGTGGTCGGATACAACTTAGACGATGGAAGATAGGCAGCCGAATCGCACCCGCGTCTAAAGAAACAGTCACACTCGTGCACCGGAAATGTTTTTAAAGGCGGAGTCAAAGGTGTGGCAGCTTGGGCTAGTTGGTATGGCATGACGATAGCGCTCGTGTCTTTCGCGTCCTTCTTGTCTCTGTATCGTCGTGTTGTTTTCGCGCTATAACTATCGGAGTCAAAGGCTCATGACGTCTGTCTGTAACGCACGCTCATATAGGTGCAGGCTAGCGTGCACCCGCTTTCAAGGTAAACAAAAAAGCTGCACGTCGAAATGTGTATCAGTATAAACGAAGTGCGAGTGATACCATGGAAGTTCTTAACCGATACAGTCATATACGTGCTGTATAAAACACTTTTGTGAAGGCCATAGGTCTCTCATAATAGAGAGAGAAAGAGCACTCGTCAGAGAGTGTGGGTGAGATAGAGCTCCCCCTTTCACCCTCCCCTAGATGTCGGCCGGAAGCAGTTGGTTATCCCGGCCTTTCTGCGGCAGTTTTTTGCTCAGGCTCTTGCGGGCAGAAATCCGTATTGTTGGGGCTGGCCTGTAAGCACTAAAGAACGTCACGTCGTCGAAATTATCTGGAGCCCTCCATTTACGTCGTGCCTTATTACGAGTTCGGGAATTGTTAGATCCACCTACAATCGCGTGCATTATATACGTTCCGTTTGCTCGAACGTTCGAATCACCGTGTAGAAAACAAACGAGAGGTGCACACTTGGTTTCTGTATACTCGCGAGCTGCGTCTTTGGCTCTCACATATAATCGCGCTGCACGCAACGCCGTCAGCGTGGCGTCGAGGCGCACTCGGCGTCGGGGTTCGTATACGGGCGATCTTTGGTCTGAGCGCCCTTCGCCCGCCGGCCGGGTAGTAATTAAATGGGGGCACCCCGAAGAAGGCGGTTCCCTCGTGGTATACCCGCGGGGTGCACGATTGGGGGAGAAGGCTCGGCGCCGGGCGATCGAAAGGCCACTGCTTTCGCATTAGGCTCCGGCTGCTTGCAGGAACCCTTCTTCGTGGAGCTTCCCAAGCAGGCGCGCCAGCACCGCTGCTGGGCTCTCGCCACGCTAACGGCGCTGTGCTGGCGGGACGTAGGCATGTGGAGGCGGTGAAGTGCTTGCTGCTGCTGCTGAGGAGGCTAATGCAATGCGCTCAGCCGTGCCGCGGCCGTTGGCAAGTTCGCGTATGCCCTCAACCCTCTTCGCTTCCGGCGCCGACAGCAGCTTCTTGTACAGCCGAGCCGGGTTGTGTAGGTCTCGGCAGGGATGTTAAGGGTCGGGGATGAGATGCTGCTGCCCGTGGGGGCCGGTACAAGACGTTCAGCCGAGTCTACAGACGGCCGTTCGCGAGAACCCCGTCCTCTCTCTGTCCTCCCTCTTGCTTTCTACGTCGACAACTTCTTATTAGAAAGGTGCCAAGGAGGCTCGCTCCGGGATCTGGCGCGGCTCTCCTTTCGCGGGTGTCGCTTCTCGCCATCACGTTACCCAAGGAGCTCGAATATATCGGTGTTCCGAGTCGTAGTACACGCTTGCATTTTGTACACACTCGCCGCGGTTGAACGAGCGCGCTCGGTTCCGCAACACCGCGCCGATTGTGTAGCCTTTCAGGCTTCGCGGATGGACGCCGTTCTAACAGCTGTCTGATTGGCACCTGATCTGTGTACGGCGTATACACGGTGTGAGCGACCGCGGGCAAAATAAACAAAAAGGATAACTTGACGACCGTTACAAACGAGCGTAACCTTTTTGTGATGATGGTCGCTACACGTGAATGCTTGGTCTTTTGATACGTCGAAGCTCTCTGGGAGTGCACTTCTCCGACTGTTAACTTAACCGATGCACGTGCGCGCGCGTGTTTGTGCGTGACACTAGTCCACCTATTATTTATTCTCTGCTCATGGCTTACTTGTGTTTTCAGCGTACTGTTGTGTTCATTGCATATACGATCATTGCATATTTCGTAGTCACCACTCGACAGCTGAAATAGCAAGCCAGGCGATAAACATTTCCGGAAATCTGAATTGTGATTGTTTTATTTCTCTCTCTTTTTTTAACAATGTTCGCCATAGCGATGACTAAGGATAATAACAAAAAAGAGCGTTGGAATAATTTACGTGTTCAACTTTGTAATTATTGCTACTGCTGTCTTTTAAAGATATCAATAATGCTGATGGAATATCTCAACATCAGCACGTTAAGGCCTAAACTATGCTATTATCGGAGCAGCTGGTATTGTATGTGAATAATAAATAAATACTTCACGTAGCCGCCCTGTATGTGGTGAAGTTAAGATTTTGTTGTCATAAAAGAAACTGAAACAGAAACTGTAACAAGGCTAAGCAATTCGCCAATATTTTTTAGACGTAGATGCATTTTAAGCACACCTTGAACTCACAAGGAGAGTGATGCAAAGTATACTGTAACTCGGATTCTCTCATACAAAAGTGCGTTTGAAAAAGATGTACTGCGACGCAATCAATTTTCTTTCCTGTCTAGAACGCCGGTGTTTTTGCATCCATTCGCGCAGCGACGGCCCTGGCAGCGAGACGCGCTTGGATGCCGCCGAAAGCGATTTAATTCTGTTCCCGCCAGAAATAGCGAGCCTTTGATGCTTCATCTTGTTTACGCCGGAGTCGTGGAACGTCGCAGTGACAGCAGCGTTCGGCTGTGTAGCGGTATACCGTATATAGTGGCGGCATGCAGGTCTTAACGTATACAGTGTTTGCGTAGCACCCTGATGTTTTCGCGAACATTGCTTCATCTGCCTCACTAGCACCTTTCCGTGTTCAGCCTCGGCGTAATGCAGGCAAGCCCTTTATATGCATCGGCAACGGAGAATCGCTCGACGTGTACACGATGCGGCACGGCTGGCACAAACAGCTCTGTCTGGCTTTCCGGGATAAGCCACGTGCAAGGAAAGCACGTATATAGTCTGTCGGCAGCGTCTGTGGCGTGTACATTTTTCTGCCCGCCTTGCTCGCCTTCTAACACTTTCGTTAAAAAAAAAAAAAAACTTCGCTTTGGTCTCGCTTCTCGGTCCTCCATCTCTTTATCCTCCTCTTTCGATTTGTGAAAGTATTCCGCCGACCCCTTACGCTTTCGCTGTTGAACTTGGCAGGTGCCGCATCTGCTCGTTTGTAAGGACTCGTACTGTTATGCGGCCTTGCTGTACTCCAACCAAAACAACGTGGGGACACCTCTGTCTGGCAAATATCAATGCTTAGAAAGACTTAGATTCCTCGTCAGACGCTAAAAGGGACCTTTGGCGTCACCGCGAGCGATGCAGAAATCATGCGATGACGTCACCATATGACGTCACCCCATCGAACGAAATCGCACCTTCGTCTGGGGGAGGGTTGATTCCTGTAGTCACTGCCAATGTACATAAAGCTTCTATATGACCTCCGATCCCTGAGGCAGCGCAGAGCTACGTTATACGAAAAAGGAGAAAGCTATATCGCTTTCGAATCGTCTGAGGCAATTTCATAAGATCTGACTGCTACTAACTGTCGCCAGACGGGTGGCACCCCTTGCGCGGGTAAACGCGGTATTGTTCCATCGAGAAGCCGGGATCCTTCTCCGTGCTCGGTGGCGCATTCGGAGACGTTCGTCCAAGCGGAACCGGTGGCGGAGAAGCGGCGCTTGCCCGATATTGCCGAAGAAGCCCGGGAGAGATACACCGAGGACGGTTTAGAACGGCTGGGCGCGTTGGCTTAGAAAAAAGATACGGGAGCATAGCGAAGTGAAACGGCAGTGGGCGTTTCGCTTTTCGTGTGGTCGCCATGTAGGCGCGCTATGCGGAGAAGAATACGCGGCAGTTCCTGCGCAGCGCGAGCCTGCGAGGCGGGTTTCTTAGCAGGGGCTCTTCCACAGGCTTGGAAAAGAAAGAGAGAAGAAAAAATACCATGGATGTTTTTGTTCTTCATTACAGCTTTGTGTTTCGACCACTTCGAGAGGTCGTTGCCCTCGCGCATATACGCATTCGAGTCCTGTGAAAGTCGGTATTTTTTTGTTATTTTCACTGCAGCTACCCAAGTAACTCTACCGTTTCAAGAGGTGAAGATTCGTATCATTTCTTTTTCCGCTCATGTGTGAACGGTGTGTGCGCGTGTTTTTTTTTTTTTTTTGGTACGTGATCGCTGGCAGTGAGTTGTGGTGCTGTTTTGAAAAAATAAAAATGAAAGTCAACATCATAAAAAAAACGACAGTTTTTTTTTCTTTCAGAGGAGGCATATCTTTATTCCTTTATTGTTTTGAACATTTGTCTGCAACAAGTGCTTACTCGAACGCTTCCTGCATCATATAGGCGTGTAATTGATGGAAAACGCCCCGCCGCGGTGGTCTAGTGGCTAAGGAACTCGGCTGCTGACCCGCAGGTCGCGGGATCGAATCCAGGCTGCAGCGGCTGCATTTCCGATGGAGGCGGAAGTGTTGTAGGCCCGTGTGCTCAGATTTGGGTGCACGTAAAAGATCCCCAGGTGATCGAAATTTCCGGAGCCCTCCATTATGGCGTCTCTCATAAGCATATGGTGGTTTTGGGACGTTAAACCCACATATCAATCATCAAATCAGTGATAGAAAACAACATGCGAAATTCATTTTCTGGTTAGATTTCTGGTTAGATATTATTTCAGAAACTGAAATAATAGTTTATGGTTAGATTGAGGTCAAACCGCGTAAATTTTAATGTTCATGTTGAACAAGGGACAATTTAAACAAGGTAAAGGTCATGAACGGCACGCGCGTCATTAGCGTGACATAGCTTTCTTGATAGGAAAGTGGCTAGCGCCGAGCTCTCCAGAAAGGAAGCGCAAGCAAGCCTGATCATGATAATTGTTGTGGGACAAAAAGACACCCTTTTCAATCGAAAGCTTTATTTGGGTGAAGATGCATTACGAGTATGATTAAGGAGACAAACGCTCAAGTTCACAGCAATGTAAAAAAAAAAAAAAAACGTCAGGCCTAAGGCGCAGCATAGTCACAGCGATAGCTTGAAGAGTGACTTTTCAGAGCCTTTTCAAAACACTCATTGGGTAACAACTGCCAGAACGCTTGCTTGATGTCCACTATGGCATTAATGAAAAAATTTTAGGGTAGTAGGTCGGCATACGTAATGCTATTTTTCGTCATTCTTCTGAGAAGTGTGGTATACGCTAAACTGTTGCGAGGCATTTTGTGCCAATTGTTCATGCAGTGGCAGATGACGATGAGGAATTGTGGCTGAAGTGGGTATGCGCCACCGTTAATAGCTTAACAAAAACAAGCGTTTGTACTCGGTTCGAGGATTGGACGACCCACTCGTTGTGCTACTCGCATTGTGCGATGACTGCTTGTTCTTTCGCTGTTTCAAAACGCTTTATAAGTCGTATTAACGTGATTGCTTTCCTGACATTAAGCCTGCCTAAGACAAGTTTGTCAACAACTCACAAGCTGTTTGGGATGTCCTTCAGTGAGCACTGAAAAAACGTTTCGTCATTAATTCTCACACAATACGTTATCTTCTGCCAGCAGCGCTTGATGAAGTACCATATGATATGTTTTTCCTCATGGGTATGCACAGCTTGTGGAAGACACGAATGCTAGACCGCAATGCAGAGCCCACCACCTCTTCAAGCGCACACTTCATTCAAATGGCTATCCACCTAAAAAGAACATTTACGACGAGCTAGGCTTTAGACCGGACTGGTACTCCGTCTTAGAGAACTGTTTGACCTCACCCCTTTTTTGTTTGCATAACACGATGTGAAGAACTCTCCATGTGAGGAACTCGCGCTGTGTTAGCCATTTAGTGTTTATGAGTAACGCTTGAGCGCTTACTTTGGCGATTTGATTGTACCTTTGTTCGCTTGATTTTGTCTTTATTGCGCAAGTACTTTATTAAATACCATGAAAAAAAAAGTCACAAGCACATTTTCACATTTTTCTTTAAACTGCACACTTCCACGCTGCCAGTGAAAACGTGGCTGAATGAAAAATCAATATACGTACCCTGGACAGTGAATTGTAGACTCTACAACCAACCTGAAACTATAGAGCATTGTTTTATTCATTGTCGTGACGTTTTTTTTTTAATTTTTGGGATATTCTAAAAAGAACATTAAAAAAAGAACTTCCAATCACAGCTCTTGGTATTAGGTTCCTTCCATTAAAAAGAGTCTGACTGATAATACTCCTTATGACCGGTTTATGTTGTTGGGACTTTATTCATCATGGAAAAGTCGCATGATCGATAGACACGCCGAGCCACCACGGTCGACGAGATCTGTCTTCCGAGAAGCAGCTGCTCAAGTGCGCAGTGTTGTCGAGACTTTTGACCCCGTTCCGGAGTGGCTTCCCGTTCTTGACGCTTGTGTGTGTTTGCCTGACTTCTGATGAAGTATGTTCTGTGTACTTTACTGATGATAATGTCATTAATTAAAGAAAAACAAAGTCACAAGCAGCTCAGTGGAAGAATACTGGGCTGGCTCTCAGCGGACCCGGGTTCGAGCTCTACTGTGACATTAGTATTTAATTTTTTTTTTCAAATTTCACTCGATGTGGGTATACGGACAACAGCGGCGGTGGCAGACCACTATACGGCGCTGCGCGTGACTCTAGTTGTGATCTTTGTATAACAGCTTTCGCTGTAAAAAAAAAAAAATTCGTGCTTTGTTGCTTGTACTCCTCAAGGATGTGCAGTTTGTTGGTGCGACCGCGAATGCGAAAGAAAAATCGCAGCATATCCACGGAGTGAATGATGATTGGTGGGGCGCAGCGTTCGTCAGTCTGTCTGTCCATTCGTTCTTGCGTCCGCCTATCTGTGTGATCTTTGGTGCATCCGTCCGTTTGTTCATTCGTCTGTCTGTCCGTTCACCTCTTTTTGCGGCCATCCCTCTGTCTGTCCGTCCGTGCGTGTGTCAGTCCGTTCGTCCGTCCATATGTCTAGAGAAAACTCCAAGCACAGCCATCTCACATTTTTTCATCGTGTATTCATCATATACAAGTGCCCCCATCCAGCAGACATTGTAAGGACCGCTATTTCGGCTATGTGCCACTGGTGGTTACGTACTACGAGGGACGCACAAGCCACGACATAAAGAGCTTCGCCCCTAAAACATTATCTACATAGAAATATTAAGAAGAAAAAAAAAACGTGTGTGAGCGCGGAAGATATGCGCGAAGTAAATTGTTTCGTTAATGGTCTAGCGCGCGCCTCACTTCGATGAAGGCCACGCTCGTTGCGCTAGACGCATGTCGTGTAAAGGCTTCCGCCCGTTTTGGAGAGATAGCGAGCTGCGAATATGCGCGGACATTCAAGGAGTGCCGAGAAGGTTTACTTTAGCCGACCGGCTAAGCGCGTTTGGACTTCGGCGTTGTTTTGAAAAGCTAAAGATTCCCCGTCGTGTTTCCTCGTCTCAGAGCTGCGTGTGTAAACAGTCGCCTCAAGGCACTTCGGAGGAAATTCCAGCAGCTTCGCAGTAAGTTGTGAACTACTGAAGTTTTCTTTGAGGCAAGCTATAGTTTCCAAATAGTTTCTTCGTACGCGAGATTCTTTCTTGTTGATCTTATCTTTGGTCGTCGAGCGCTTTCAAGCTAGTTTCGTGTACTTGTGTAATGCTGACAGCATACAGTCAGCCAACAACGAAAGGGAAACAATTTGCGTTTGCGTGTGTTTGTGCATGCTGATTGAAATCAATTGAAAACTTCAATGGACGACCACTTTAGCCGAGTGTCTTGAATCACACTTATAAAGAACGTGTCACATGAGCCGCCCGACAGCTGCGTAATGGTGAAATTTTGAAAGTGCTTTTACAGCGGAGCTGTAAATGACACATCTTGGTTTCGCGCTTTCCACCTGCCTTGATCCGCACGCCTACGTCTAAGAAAGTGAATCCTAGTGACCTCCGAGTTAGTGACGATGTTACGCTGATGTCTTCGTTTGTCGTTACCTGAACGTCACATATACAGAATGTCGTGACGTCATCGCGGCTCCGCTACGTGACGATAAATGCTGACGCCATAATTGTGCATCGTCGATAGGCCGAAGAAGGGCCTGTCCCAGAGGCAGCATGACACCGCGTGAGCTGCAGAAAGCTTCTGGCTCTCCTTTCGTTCGTGTTTCGCCATGCCAGTCGAGTCTAGTAGGTTCCGATGTCGCGGTCGCGTGTGGCATGTAATATGTGACCGTGCATTGTGAGAACGCCGACGAGAGCAGAGACGGGACGAAGTTCACCCGCCACCTCTGATTGTCACGCTTCTTCACAGAGTGAAATGGCTCCAATTTTTCCACTTTTTTTTTCTTTCTGTTGGTGCGAGTTTGGAAAGAACGTGGCACCAAGCGTTGGGTCACTTAATGCAGTGTTATGCCCACGGAATAACAAGTTCTGGGCTCTATTAATGACCACATCGCCTGCATTTCTATGGAGGTGGGATGCGAATCTGCCTGCACACAGTGCTCTGTGTGCACGTTGAACGCTTGTAAGTGATATCCAAGCGAACTACGTTGAAGAGTTTCGAACGAATCATTTGAACCACTTATTCAGGCATCAGTGGTTTGAGCAGCGTGATATTCGCGGCGGGCACAGCGTGGCGAGCGCTGGGTGCCTACCGTGACAGATGCCGGCAGAAGCCCTGAAGGCGTATATGCACCGATGCTGCCAGCACTACCATTCTGCATTAGGATGCCGTAGAGTGAAACCCACTGTTGAAATGAGGCCTGTGCTGGCTGCGCCACAACTTTCGTATCTCTCTCTCTCTCACTCTCTCTCTGGCTTTTCTCGATCCATTTACCACCCCTCCGCTCGAGCATGCCTCAGTGCGTCATCTAATCTCTGGGTGGGATCTCTGCCCGCTCCCTGAACCCACCGTAGTCCTGCCTGGTCAAACGGACAAGTTCTTATGCGGGTTCTCGCAGTCCGAGGGTCCCATTTCGATCCACACTAAATATACGTCGGGAAACTTTCCCAGTCTGAAAGTTACTAGACGATTGCACAGCTTTGCTAACTGGAATTAAACTTGGACGTCTGTACGTAGCGCAGCCTGGCTATCAAATTGGCTACGCGGAACATCTCTGTGTAATCTTCCAGAAACTTCGCTCGAGGGCTTCATGAAATAAGGCGAACAGACCCACTTAGACCATCCTGACAGGCGGCGCATTCCGGTTAGATAAACTCGTAGCTCCGAAAGGCTGTCTGCGATGGAACTAAGGAGAGAAAGAGAGAAGGAGGTTGTTTAAAACAAATGGTGAAATTCCTTAAGTCCGTTACTTGGGTACTGCAATGATGCCTTTTAGTCAGCGTACCAGTGGTGTACAAGGACAGGAAAGTTCTCAGGCCCGCTCGAAGCACGTTCTCAGAACTGCGTGTCTGCATCTGCCCGTCTTTATTGCTTCCCGTTGTGGGCCAACGGTCATGAGTTAGTGACAAAACAGGTCTTTCTCTCGTTTTAAGACGCCGTCCTTTGCGAACTGTGATTTGTACGCTTTCTATTCGCTACACCGCCCACGAGTTTTTTTTTTTTTTTTGTTGGGGCTGAACGGCTGCCGTCACGTTGCCTTCTGCACGTCAGATGGCAGTGACAGACGGCAAGAAATCGATTAGGGAACATCTAAAAACTTCGCGCATTCTCGTAGGAAGTGCTTGTACGGAATATCACTGCAGCGTAAATTTTCCACCGAGAAAAAAGTTTAGTCGGATTCTGCCACTCTTCATGTGCAGAATATTAAATATTGAATTTCCGAGCGGTCTTTCTATTTCACTTTTTGTCTTGCCAGTGTCACTATTTTTTGATGACAAGATTGTAATTCGTTTCGACAGAGAACGCAACGGTGTGAAAGAACAGTCAGAAGAAAAGAAAAACAAGAAAAATAGCTTTTTTTTTACTCTGTTGCTGCTGTGAATTTACTACAAAAGGCGATAGAAAATCTGAGGGGCGTGTACGAACGCGAGTCGGCGCGCGCTGTACGGTTTACACTCCTGTCCTTCGACTCCGGTTGCGTCGCGAAATCAGACTTGCTGAAAAGAAACAAGGAAAGGCGTGCTTCTCGGTGCGGCTTCCGCGCCGTGCGGTGAAAGTGGCTTGAAGGGAGGTGTCTACGTATGTGTGCGTGAGGAAGTGGTAGGAGATTTCACTCGACTCGTCGGTGGGGGGCGGCAACACAGCTCTCCGCTGCGCATACATAGCCGTAGAGTACGTCGCGCGGCTTGCCCAGCACCTGGTGGGCTTCGCGTACGTCTTGATCGCTCGAGCCCCTTTCCGATGCCTGCAGAGCCGCGTCTCCGGAACGAAATCAATGGCAGCCCCGTATATCTCGATTTATATCCCTTTCTCTCCTTCATTCCCTCCTTTCTCTCGCGTCAGCGTCGTACGGTCGCAGCGACGAATGGTAAGGGGTGCGCTCACCGTACATGTAGAGACGAGGGACCGCGGATTTGCGGCTTGGCAGCGAGAAAAACCCCGTGAGGATATGTGCTCGGCGTGCGTCTGCCTGCTTCGAAAAGAGTGGTGAACCGCGGGGGCATCTGGAAGACGCGAGACAAATCAAGAATCGCCGCCTGGGTGGGAGCCGGAGGAGATTTGAAGCGGTGGGATTTGGGGGGTTGGCGCGGGCCAGCATGTTGTATCCATCGGAAGCGCAGCTGCTTGTGTAACGCCGTGGGATACACCGAGAAGAAAAGTGAAATGGCGAGAAATGAAAAAAGAAGAAGAAGGGCGGGTAAGAAATAAACGGACATACGAGAAAACGGTGAGAAGGAGCTAGGAGAGAAGGAGCTAGGAGGGAGTGGGAGGGGTAGTAATCCAGTTTTTTTCACTGCCACGGCCGACTCTGCTGGTTTGTGAATCGCAGAGGACGTTGCCGACTTGCTCCGGAGCTCAATCGATTCTGCGTGCGTGCCTCAGCGACTCGGCTTGCGAGCCGCTATGTCCTAGATATCCTCGCTTATAGTTTCGAGGTACAGGCTCGTCTGGCGCCCTCTCGTCTCAGCACTCCTTATTTTTTTTTTCTAACCCACTTTCCGCCTTTTCCCCATCCCCCTCTTTGCCGCGCTCTCTGTATCGCCTGTCTTCTTGCTTCGTGTTCCGGTCTGGCGCCCACACAATGCCAGTGTATTAGCAATCACTCGCACTGCGTGACCAGTGCAGTGGACCAGCTGGTGCGTTCGCATTGCCTTCTTTAGGGAAGCCTTTTATACAGTGGTAGGGAAAACCGGGACGTAGATTTACATCTCTTGCGTTTTTTTGTGTAAACTTTCACGTTTATTGTTTTGCAGACACATCGTGTTCTAGTAGTCGCTATTCTGTCTCTCTGTTAGAAGAACAGATCAGACATCACGCACTGTGCGCGTGTGACGTGCCACTGAGCTGCGAGGCTGGAAGAGTGTTGTGGTTCGGTGGAAGCATTCCACATTGTAACGCTATAGCGCTTAGTGTTTGACGTTATAATTTATTTTATTTATTTTTATTTATCAGATACTGCCGGCTGCCTTTTGGGAGCCATGGCAGGAGTGGGTACAAAACAGAACAAATGCACATATGTCTAACGATAACAACACATGCGGCCGAATGTGAACTCAAGACGCGAACATAAAAAACAAGCCCAACAGCAAACCCTAAACGAGAGTAAAATACAGCTAAAGATCTTTGCTATACCGTGCAGTGGGCGCAACAGAGTCAACAGGTACCACTGTGAACGTTAATAATAATAGGAAGCGTTCCACAAGCGGAGCTTGTATTTTGAAACGTTGGCCCATGTCGGCTGGCAGGATTGGCCCTAATTTGCCTCGCCCTGTCGCTTCCTTCCGAGTACAGCGTAATAAGCCACGCAGCAGAAAGGATTCCTTTGCTTACATTGAGCCTATAGCTGCATTCCACGTCGACAAACTCAGCCTTTTCTTAAATGCGGAGCATTTCTTAGTCGCATGATGTCGCGTTTCGGTGTCGGCGCCTAAGGTCCCTAGAACTTGTTTCGTCTAGGAACCTACCCCACTGCGCGAGCTGGGGTCGTCTCGTGCCTCGTCTTGTCTCCCTCGAATGCGGGCGGTGGACGTATAAAGTGGCGTAGCTCGCGTTTGGAATTCAGTCAAGGGCGTCTGCTCTCCGTCCAATACAACGATGGCACCAACCAATAAAGACAGTCCCGTCGCGGTGGTCTAGTGGCTAAGGTACTCAGCTGCCGACCCGCAGGTCGCGGGATCGAATCCCGGCTGCGGTGGCTGCATTTCCGATGGAGGCGGAAATGTTGTAGGCCCGTGTGCTCAGATTTGGGTGCGCGTTAAGGAACCCCAGGTTGTCGAAATTTCCGGAGCCCTCCTGTACGGCGTCTCTCATAATCATATGGTGGCTTTGGGACGTTAAACTCCACGTATCAACCAACCAATAAAGACACGCCTTACACTACTTCCCTTCGCTTCTCAGACTCAATTCATTAAATAACTTTAATGAAGACGAAATAACAATTAAGCATTCCCAAAGCATACCCAATTGCGCAACATTAACGCGATAACGCCCCCACCACTCTGCGATACATTTACTCGAGTTACCGCCGCGGGAATACGCGGGCGCCATTTTTTTTTATAGTTGCATGGGCTCTTTTTTTCATGTATGACTACTCTCGGTGGAGATACCTTTTCAGTTCATAGCTCCGTGATCAAGTACAGCAACAACAGCGAAACACACACACACACACACACACACACACACACACACACACACACACACACACACACACACACACACACACACACACACACACACACACACACACACACACACACACACACACACACGCACGCACGCACGCACGCACACACACACACACACACACACACACACACACGCACACACACACACACACGCACACACGCACACACACACACACACGCACACACGCACGCACGCACACGCACGCACAGCCCCGCCGCGGTGGTCTAGTGGCTAAGGTACTCGGCTGCTGACCCGCAGGTCGCGGGATCGAATCCCGGCTGCGGCGGCTGCATTTCCGATGGAGGCGGAAATGTTGTAGGCCCGTGTGCTCAGATTTGGGTGCACGTTAAAGAACCCCAGGTGGTCGAAATTTCCGGAGCCCTCCACTACGGCGTCTCTCATAATCATATAGTGGTTTTGGGACGTTAAACCCCACAAATAAATCAATCAATCAACACACACACACACACACACACACACACACACACACGCACGCACGCACACACGCACACACGCACACACACACACACACACACACACACACGGAGAAAGACGATTCATATAATTTCTTTATTTTCTGTGTCTCTGTCGCAGCAGTCTGGTCGCCGCCCTGCCAGTTGCGAGCCAAAGAAGCAAAGATGTGAGTGAAGTGAAGCAATTGCTTCCGAAAAAAAAAAAGGAAGGAAAGCAAGCCCGTCCTGGAGTTTTCACTGTATACATAACCGTATATCCTTAGCACTTGACATCTCTTGTTTTTATTTGGCTGTGGAGTCCCTGTACGCTGCTTCGTTTTGTGGTCGCGTTTTTCGGTTCTCCCTGTATCCCTGTATTTCTCTGAGCATATATATATATATATATATATATATATATATATATATATATATATATATATATATATATATATATATATATATATATATATATATATACGCTCAGCGGCATACAGGGAGACGACGGCTTGCTCCTATTAGGGGGGCGCATATGACTTACGCCGATCTCCTCCTTGTCCTATATGTCTTGCATCTTGCGGGACTAGGTCCTATTGCTTTTCGCCGCTCGTCGGTTGATGCTCGCATTTCTGGCGCTCTCTATATCCTCAGCATCGCTGCGGGGGCACGTGGACAGGGATCGCGTTTATGTGTCAGAAGGGAGGCAGGGATACGTCTACGGCCCCCTTCTTGGTCCTCGCCGCTCATCTCTGGATGAGGCGCCGTAAGCCGACTCCCCATCCCTACCTTTTTTTTACCCTTGGGGAGTCAACTGCGTGCGCGAGGGCTGGCGAGTGAGCGCACTTTGGATCTGGGCCCGCGCGGGCGTAGGGATAAGGAAGCCAGACGCGGTCAGGGGAGCAGCGTCTTTCGCTCTTCCCTTTTTCCCGCACCGACGGGGAGGAGTTGGGGATGACGCGGAGTTGAGGGGACCGCCGCGCATCGAGAATTGAGAGAGGAGAATGGCGGTGCTGTACGTAGCCTTCGGGAAGCGATGAGTCGTTGTCGTCAGGGTGGCCTCTTCTTTTCTTGGTTGTCCGGTGACGTCTCGCGTCATCAGCAGCACCGCGCAGTGTTGTGTGGCTTTCCCTTTTTTCCCCGTGCGGGCCTTCTTCCCCGCGACTCTCCTCCTTCACACAGTGGCGTGTGTCTCCTTTTCTGGTCGTACGCCGGCTCGTTCGCGCCTGCGCTCGCCTCTGAGGTGGTGTTTCGAGTGAGAAGAATCGGGGATGCTCTTCCATACTTTCCCCATTTTCGCGTAGTAGCCTGGTTTTATTCTTTTTGTTTTTAATAGTTATGTCTGCGTAACATAGTTGAAACGTCACTGTTGGCAGGGAGAAGACGCGTTCCTCCGTTCGCTCTTTTCTTCTCTCTCTCTCTCTCTCTCGCAGTGGTGCGCCGTCGGCCGGCAACCGTCGTGTTGCGGAACGCTCACGCGGGGAAATAACGGAAGTATATGGAAGTCCGGCGCTTTAGGCTCGGTGGCTAGGCGAGGTAACTTTTGTCTTATCCCCGCGATGGATCGATCTACGGGGTGGAAAGATATTTTAATCTGATATTGCGTTTACTTTACGATGGTGGACATAGAATACGGTAGGAAGTATCGGGCTCGCGTGAATGTGTCGGAAGTCATCTTGCTGCAGAAAGTCTTCGTTCCTGCGTACCATCGGTAGCTGAAAGACGCAACGGGACACGTGCGAAAGCTGACTGATGCAGCGCTATGGTAATCGTGTATTAGAATGTGTATGTCAGCCTAATGCGACGCAGTTACCTCGTGCTATATCATTTGCTCGGTCGTTCTAGCATTGGATACAGCAATGGAAGGTGCAAGCTGTGGGTCATTAAAGTTTACTCGGCTTCGCCTGTGACGAGCTGATCTAAACTGTTCCAACCGACGTCTTTCACTTGAGCGCCTTGGTGCCGTGATAATAGAGCTCTTTGTGTTTCACTTCAAGTCTGAAAACCCTCTATGAAGTAACCTATTTTCACGTGAATGTTACCATCGCACTTTAAGGGTCTCATAACGATACTACAGTATTAGTTGCTTGCACGACGGCATTGGCATTGCGGGGTGAGCATTCGCATAGTCAAACGTACATGCTCTAGGTTTCGATGTGCTTAAAGCAAGCTACGTGGTTGTCTTGGCCTCGTAGCTGCCCGTTTTCTTCGTTTGTATGTCCTTGGCTGAATGAAGCAGTAAAGAAAGACTATGGCGACAGCTCTTCCATACACAAGCGTCTCTAATTCCGGTTCGTGCAGTTTCTCAAGCCATGCTTTCAAGACTAGACGGGGACATGCCTAAGAGCTTCCATCCACCTCTTCGCAGTAAGGGTGTGTGGAGCGAGAGATAAATTCGCGTGATTCCGCGACTCCTGGCCGTTCGGTTATTACTATAGCTGGGCTCGGTCATTACGGTACGGGTGGTTTGGGGGGGAACGTGGGATCATGGGTGCCGCCGTATTACGGGGATCAGCAGAAGGAGCGCGGAATCGGTTGCAGGGATTCCGTCCGACACCCAACCATCCCTTTTCGGGAAAAATAATACGGCGATAAACGTGCAGGGGGGCGCCCCCCCCCCCTCGTGTCCCCCTTCTAGCATACAACTCTGCCTCCTCTTCTTCTCGATCTTCCGCCTGGTGGATGCACGTTTCGGATCTGGTCGCACCCGCGGAGAGGATTGGGGCGGTGGCTTCTAGCGTAGTCCTGTCTCCTAGGTCGCGGGGATATCTCTGCAGCAGAGAGTGTACGCTTCTGACAGCGCGGCACCATTCATCTCAGCTTCTGAGCACGCAATTCTGCGTCGCAGTGCGCTGTTGTGGCGAGGGCAGCCACCCTGTTTTGAGACGCCGTTCCGTGTTGCCCCCTCCCCCCCGCCCTCCCCGTTTCTGTATCTGTCTGTCTTTCTCAGGCTGGTGCAGTGAGTGATGAGAGTCGCTATTATCAACGCTCGCGCCGTCGCTTGCGATACGGAGGTCTTCTGCCGAAAAAAAGAAAAAAGAAGACGACGTCGTCTTTTATGTCTCTTCTACTCTTTCTTTCATCCCTATATCAATCAAGAGCATTGCCGCAGTGAGCGTGGGCGTTGCTTTCGAAATGACCGAATGGACGGGATCAAAACTGCGGATAAATGTGAAGCAAGTCGGACGAGATCAGGGAAGGACGAAACGAAACTAGAGTTACGAAACGAAATGAAAGGGGCTCAGTGTTAGGCGATAGTAATATATTGAGAAATGAATCAAGTGCGTAAGCGTCCGTGGTCAGGCGACGTTTACTTTCAGCGACAGTCTCCAACTATAGTCAACTATTGGTGGCACAAGTCAGAACCATTCACAAGCAGCAAACGACGCCAATGGGCTTGCTTCTGCAGTGAGGAGCCCACCTTGTTTGTGAGGGGTGGCTCACACCGGGCCGCTTCCCAAATACTCCCTGTATATAAATAGAATAAACTTTTTTTTTCTCTCTCTCTCTCGACTGTGTTTGTCAAATCGGAGGTTATCTGGGGGATTGCATTGTGCGAATAACGAATTGGCTCGATTTTTTCGTAGTACGCTTTGACTTCGCTATAGTCCTTCGTTCAGCGGTTTCTTATTCTAGTTGCGAAGTTTTTGTAGCATAACTGGGTTACTCAAGTTTTGTACTTTTGTTGTTCACTTTATCGTTTCTCTTAATTGCCTTATTCTCGACGCGCTGGGTGGAAGATGCAGTGCAGGCTTTTATGTAACGATTTTCGATGCATTCTGCCGACAGGAACCTCGCTGTGTTTTGAGTGCCGTAGTGTGGCAGCTTGGGCTAGTTGGTATGGCATGACGATAGTTATAGCGCGAGTACAAAACGACGACACAGAGACAAGAATTACACGTTAGCGCTCGTGTCTTTCGTGTCCTTTTTGTCTCCGTGTCGTCGTTTCGTTCTCGCGCTATAACTATCGTCATTGAGTGCCGCGTCAATTTTCGATTACGTGCTATCACGATCTCAGCGCACTTTGCGGTTGACCGATTATTTTATTGTTTTCACCAAGAGAGCGAACAATCGGTGCTGAAAATACTTGTCTGGCATCGCACCTTTGTTAACGACACAAATGTAATACTGCATTTCCAATAACTTCCTTGGACGGGAATAAGCCATGCCTACAAAATTGTTTGCAGAAGAGCAACAGAATAATGAAACGATTTTTCACAAGGTTGTTTTCGTGTCATCCGCGCCCTCTGTCGCTTTTCAACTTCGTCTTACGCGTTTTGTTACTCGCGCGTCACATTTATTCGATCTCCCTGACACCCACGGGCAGAAGTAATAGCCTGCGCTAGTTATATTGATATACGTTGCCTGTCGGAGCGAGAGAGTTGGCTTCCCTTTCGACTTGCTTCGTGGTTTTATTGTTCTCAGCGTCGCGCGTAATGCACGACGTTGCACATGTCGTGAGGATCGCGCGCGGCTTGGGGCGTCGTCCTCGCCTTTCGCTGGCGAGTCACTTAACGCCTATTGGTTTCTTTCTGAGCGATTCCATTGCCTTCGTTTCTGTCCGAGCATGTCGTTTTGGGCGCCCCTCGCACTGCTCGAAGATACGACGTTAGAGGCGGTGGTGAAGCGGAGGTGAACGGGGGGAGGTGAGTTGCGAGTGCTGAAATTGCTCGTGTAAGGTCCGCATGTTTTTTTTTTTCTTTCTTCTTCTTAATCTTTGTCAGGTGCGGGAATTTGGCTACGTACCGAGACAGCGCATAGTTACTGCTACAAAACGTGGAACCGCCTCAGATGCATAGACAAGGTTTTTCGTTATTGAGCACCTTCTTTGATGGCCGCTCGGTTCAGAGTTCGTAGAGTTTATGGGGGCGCCATGTGGTGACTGTACGATTTTTGTTTTATTGTTAAAAGCCTCGATCAATGAGTCTGAAATGGTCAAGAGATATGTGCAGCATGTAACTTAATGAAAATTTTTGTTGGACTAATTGGAACGTGTTTGCTGAAATACAAAAAAAAAACGCTTACCGCCGAGGAAGAAAATTGAGGACAGAACAGTTTTGTCTTGAATTTCCTTCCCCGATATTACGCGTCTTTTTGTGTTTTCAGTAAACTTTACAATGTGTTCGAATTTTACGTCGTGTAGCTGCGGACTTCGGTGCAGATGTACGTGAAATTGCCTCTTTCTAGTGCAAAGCATTTCGTAGAACACGAAGCAGGGACTTTAAAAAGCAGTATTTTGGTGATTGCTTGTCAGCGTAAACGCGCGCACATACACACGCACGGGCATGGGCATGGGGGTACAAAAGGTGCAGTTGCCCCACACAAACCGTACCAGCACTTGACCAAGCTACACCAGCACCCCGCCTCCCAGACAAAATCTTGTCGACGGCCATGCACACACGCGCATTCTGAAAGAATGTGCGGGAAAAATATCTAGTGATTACTTCGGGCCACATAAATAATCAAATGTGCCTATAACCGAGACAAGATGTATACTACAACATAGATAAGTTTTGAACAAAATATTACGCAATCTCCCGCTAAAGGGAACAATGCGTTGATGTCAAGCAGCGGGGAGATGGTTCGCTTGTGTGGTAGACGCTGTACTTTATTGAGAGATTGTGCTGGCGCTAACACCGGTACTGGTGGTGGCGTTGACTCTTGCGCTTATCGTGGCATTGCGCAGGAGAGAAATATGGAAAGGCGCAAAGCACCGTCGTTGATGGACCGGTGTTTCCCACTGGAACACGCCAATCGCTGCTAATGGGCAATGAGAGACAGAAGACGCCTGTTAGACACAAATACCTGCAGTCTGCTTTTAGTTAACGCGCGCGCTGTGATTTTTCATTGTTCAACAGCGCACATGAGAAACCTCCCACCGGGAGTGTACTTTGCAAGTCAAGGTCCAGTGCCAGTGTGAATGGCTGTGCAGTGCGAGCTTTTGGTTTTTTCAATCAAGATACTCGTAAGCAGACGCTGCCTGCGTCGGCGTTGCGAAGAGGGGGGGGGGGAGGGAACGCGCATGCGCAGCGGAGTGGTAGACGCCGCAGGACTGAGGTACAAGGGACACAGCCCCCGGCATTAGATGCTTCGCATCTAAAAAAATGGGCGTACATAGATTGTGTCAAGCCTGCCGTATTCGCACTCCGCCGGCACTTGCTAATGTTGGCTAAACGTAAGCTAAAATTGACTATCTTTTATTATAATAGTATATT
The DNA here is from genome assembly GCF_043290135.1 of Rhipicephalus microplus. NCBI lineage: Eukaryota > Metazoa > Arthropoda > Arachnida > Ixodida > Ixodidae > Rhipicephalus > Rhipicephalus microplus. The sequence goes on along the minus strand of NC_134700.1, from coordinate 277,369,035 downwards.
ACCTTACTCATTAGCATCTACGTTCTCTAAGACAGTTTTTTTTTACTTGCGGAATCTGGCCGAAGTTTTTTCTTCTGTATTTTTTTATTCACGATTGTTCCAAACACAAAACTAGGGAGATAAGTACAGCTCCTACGCGGAAGACGTGCCTCTTCGACGAGTAAATACGGCACGGTCACCTAAAAAACGAGCACTGCCATTACGCTGTTACGTATATACATGAGATCAATAAGGATTGGTCGGTCCGAGTCTGGCTCTTTACGGGACTTGATATATATGCAGTCGCCGTGCATTTGTCTTCATTATTTCCTTCTGACACGTCCTGTAGGCGATGTGCATTTATTGCCCGCCGTTTCTCAGGCACCGTTTGTTCTTTCGCGAAAAGGCAAGCACGTCGCGACATAAACTAGCTCTCTCCCCTTTTCCCCCTCAAAAGTGCGGATAGTCTGGACTGTTGGTTGTACGTACTTCAAGAAACATCGCAATAAACAACAAGATAACGAAAGAAGCGCTGCATGTTGTTTCTTTTCTTATTTTTTTTTGCCACTCTTTGAAGCTTTTCCCCTCGTTTATCCCAGCTAAGCAGCGCGGCGAGCTATGGCCAGCACCGCGCGTGACTCTCTTCGCGCCTTACGTCTTGTGCGCGCTGGGGTGCGGAACGACTACGTATCGGACAAAGCAGGCTCGAGCGATCCCAGCAAATAGAAGCAGCCGTGCTTGTTATCGACCACAGGAAAGGCGCGATGAAATGTGGGCCTTCTTTGAGGCGCGTTCCTCGTCATCGATGCGGGAAGTGCGAGTGTCTTGCGCTTTCCTTATTGGGAAGGTAGCCGTGATTCGCCTGAAGTATTGAGTGAAGAATCGGGTGATTGATAAAATTGTAGAGGCGACCCTAATCCTTGACATGGTTTGTCTGGTAGTGGCTTTCTCACATCGGCGTTCGCATGTCCCGGTATATTCCTTAGGTTTTTTTTGAGGAATTCGTATAAACAGAGCGTATGGGCTGGAGTCGACGTTTCGACAAGTGGACTTGTCTTTCTTCAAGGCTACTTCGGACAAGTAGTCATGAAGAAGTCTAGTGAGTAGCCTTGAAGAAGACGAGTCAGTAGCCTTGAAGAAAACAAGTCCACTCGTCGAAACGTCGGCTCTAGCACACGACCCCTAGCTGTTTACAACTTTTTCATCAAGTTTAATCAAAATCATTTATTTCCTGCCAGTTTATTTTTTAAACTGGTAGTAAATTTGTATATTATATTCTGAAAACCGGAAGTGAATGCTCTACAGGAAGTGCCTGGACAATAAAAACAGTGTTACTCTTAACTTAGTTGTGCGAAAAAAAATTGAAAAACAAAAGGCAAAACAAAAACCTGGACACAGCGCACACTAACAACTGAAACTTTATTCAAGAAAACAGACATATATACGCTGTTACGAGAACACGCGCGGTGCAAGAAAATGATTAGATGAGCAGACGGATGTTGCATTAATGATGCGCTTCCAGAAAAGCTACCTCAGCGGAAAGTAACATAGCCGAGGGTTGCGCGACACATGCACCACCAGCTTTGTTGATGAAATACGCCTCTCCAATTTCCCGCGCTTCCTTGTTTCTGAATATAGCTTTACCTACCGTGTCACCAAAAAAAAAAGGGGGGGGGCGCCACCGCACTCTCTACAATGCGATGATAGGTTAGAGCATTGTTGTCTCTTCAGAGAAGCTTTGTGATTTATAATGCTGTTATTGCTACAGCGCCCCGTCTGCCCAAAATAAAACTTCCCACACGACGGTGGAGTGCCGTATACACCAGAGCGACGGCGCAGTTGACCTCTTTGGCCCTGTGTCTGACATGGCAAGTACCCTTGCCATGCCGCTTACCCTCGATCCTCCTCGTAACTGCCGCCCAAACGCTGCGGCTGCCGGCCGAAAAAAAAAAAAAAACATTGCAACCGTGCCTTGCTCTGACTTTCTTTAAACGGTGTGAGACATAGAGTTTTCTAACATACACTAAAGGGAACTGGCGCTAGTGGCTATGGGAGCTGCAACGTACGGCGCTTCAGCGAGCATGGGAATGATGGGTAGTACACACATTTGTCTAATCTTAGTACTTCTGGCCCGTACTTCTGGCCTGCTTCTGGCTCAGTGTGTGTTCGTGTGGCTTGGAGCTGTTTTCTCACGAAAAAAAAAAAATCAGCAAATGTTCAGCGATTGTGCTTCACCACCTTATATTTTTTAAAGCTTACTTTTTCAAATCAGGTCACGAAGTTCAAAAGGGTTGAATCTTTCTTTCAAAACAAAACCGAAACACAACAATAAACGAAGCCGCAAGTACGATTCGCCGCCCACAAGTACGAAGACTAGGAAAATGTGTGTAATACCCATCATTCCCGTGGTCGCTGAACGATCGTAGCGCCAGAGTCCCCTCTAGTTAATTTTAGGAGACTCTATGGTGTGAGGCACCATGTAGGCACCGGATGCTGGCAAACGGCAGTTCCTTCGAGCGCCTACCAAGAACGGAGCCTCTCGCCTGCGCTTCAACATCCCGCAGAACCCTTTCGGCCAGCCTAGCCAAATGGTCAGCAGGAAATCTAGACACCTTGAGCCTGTCAATTTGCTTCCCAAGGCTTTCCCCCGTCCTGTGCGGGCAAGACTTGTTGTGTCACTTGTTAGCTGTGCCACTAATAATATTGTTACGGGAGGGCACACAGAGAAACGAGGTGACATATGAGATAAATTTGCACGACGCCAAGCATAAGCCGAGATGGCAAGCGAGAGCGCGCCCCACATCCCAGAATCACGTCGTCTTTCTCGCTGTCTGTCTTGCTTCTTCAGCGTGATGTAGTCTTGTAACCACCTCTTCTTGTCCACATCATCATCCTTCATCCCCCTTTCCTTTCCCCTTCCCTTATCCCCTGTGTAGAGTAGCAGGCTATAGAGCGAACTAGCTCAGGCCGACCTCTCTGCCTTCTAATAAAATCTCACCCTCTCTCTCTTTCTTTTTAGGTTTTGCATGCCGAAACCATGATATGACTATGAGAGACGCCTCATGTGGAGTTCTCTGGAAATCACTACCACATGGTCGCTTTCACGTGCCGCTAAATCGAGGTAAACGAACCTGTAGCGTTCCGCCTCTATCGAAATTCGGCAGTCGCGGTTGGGATCGAACACGCGACCTTCTAGTCTGCAGCAGAGCACAGTAACCACTGTTTCACCGTGGTCAGTTGTGGCTAATTGTCCAACTTGGTTTTTTTTTCGACGCTTGATTTATTTCGTTTTGTTTGTATGCCGCGGTAATGTAGCGGTCTGAAGTTTTTAAAAGATAGCTTGGAAATTTACTCGGAGGACTGAACTCTTGCTGCTTAAGACGCCACGACACGGTCACAAATTTATATTCGCTGAAAAATTGTGGTTTACAGCGCAAAAAAAATAGAAGTACGAGGTCTATTGTGCCTGTACATATCTCGAAAATTGTCTGTAAAAATATTTCGTTGCAAAATATGCCCTAAGAGTCGCGGGTTGTAGACACCGCCCACCGCCGGCAACCGCCATTTTTCCGTGGCTTGAGTGACGCGACGAGCTTCATGGAAGGGACCTGCCGTCTGTTACCCAAGTTGCTCTCCTTTCTCACATTTTTTCCCATCTTTCAAACACCCGCATCCTTATCCCCAGTGTAGGGTAGCATACCGGTCGCTCCAGACTCGTTAACATCCCTGCCTTTCCTTTCCCTCCTGTTCCTCAGCCGCTGCGATTTGTTCAATTTTCAATGTCAAGCTGAAATGGCTCCATTGATTTTGGGGCTGACCACGAAACAAAATCGTTGACCGGAATACAGGCGCTCGCAAAGCAAGCGGCTTGTTACGTCACGACCCGGTTACAGTCAAGCGCGGTAGTGCGCTAGTGCTGCCAGACTCTCGGGCTTAAACAAAAAATTCTCGCGTTTATAAGATATTCGTTATAAATTCAGTGATTGGTCAAATGTGCTGAAATTTCTCCAGTATGTTTGTGAACATCCGAGAATCAACCCACATAGCGCAGATTATGGGTTAAAATTGGGTGTCATAGACCCTTTGAAGCGAGTTCATTACGCTGTGTATTTTAAGTTTTTTTTATTGCGATAGCAATTTTATGGGCACTCGGCTGGATTTTGCCTTCGGCGTCGCCGTCAATCACCGTATATGTCTTCATATCTATATATATGAAAACGCAAGAAAGAAAAATATTCCAGAAAAAGACTCCGGCGTAAGGAATCGAGCATGGGACCGCTGATTTGTGAGTGCGAGGCGTTAGCAACTGAGCCACGGAGGAGCATCTCTTTCAACATTCAAGCGGCAAGCCTATGTTTCACTTACCGCTCGTGACGAGTATCTTGAGGGGAACTATCGTGTTTTCAGCATTATTAGCAAGATGGCGCAATGAGCGTGCGTCGCCACATTGTCACGACGCGGATGCGCGTGCTCTTATCTTTTTCACGTACTTTGCCCCGTAGAGAGGGGGCAGGGTGGACCTGACGCGCGCGCTTATATCGTGGTGGGGGCAATCGTACGTCTTGGCTGGCCTTGGGCTTTCGCCGGAATGATTTTGTTGTAGTTACCGTGCGCACGAAGGTCACTGCAATCGTTGCACAGTCTCCGTTTGCGAAAAAGGGCGCGCTTTTCAGACACAGCGAAGTAACAACTGAGACGCTTATTCGCGTTAATCTGTACCTGTCAGTATGTTTCGTCCGTCATTTGTGCGTGAGAAACGAGGGGCATGTTTCGATCTGCTAACCATTCGGTGCATGACCCTCCAATTTGTTGCTATGGCTTTCATTGCTTCGCCTTTACGGCAAAGCTGTGACTTTTTTCTTTATGTTAACATTATGACTGTCTGCTTGTTTGATAGTTTATGCCCACCAAGCAAGCTCGTCTTCGTGAAGCGTACACATTCGACCGAGTCACTCTATTACGGCTATAACTGTTCTTTCCCAACATTGTCTTGTAAAGCGTGCTTTCCCACAAAAAGAACGGTACCCAGGCAAAAGCGCCTCTGACGAAGAGGTAAGAACAAATGAAAAGACTCATTTTTATTTTGTGCAGGTGTTGAATGAAACTGAGCTGTCAACAGACTCAGTGGTACACAGTAACCCAAACAGGGTAATTAATTACCGGTAACAACCATTCGGGAAAAATGTACCACTCTTGGCACACAACAATTCGCTACACGGTACGCAGACAAGAACCCGATGCCCAGTCAGAATCGTGTAGTTGACTTCTGTTTAGCTTTCGATTCAAACTTTGAACTTCAAAAACACGTTTCTTCTAAAAAATTAGTTAGGAAAGCGTTTGCAGCTTTGTTTCGGATCTCCTGAAACGTGATTGGGTATCTATCTTAGTCTTCAACCATTTTTGTATGATGTTATTGGCTGCCTTTTTTTTTGGGGGGGGGGGGGGGGGCATCCATTTGTATCGTGCGGTCTCTCTGTTGTTCTCTCTTTCTTTCATTGGAATGCGCTGTGGTGAAACAAGCTTCTTCGTATTAGGGAAAGCTTTTATGTTAAAGCTGGGCTGTATATAATGTCATGTCTTCTGCGGGCAATAATTAAGAACGTGTAGTTTTCCACGTGAGAACAATCAAAGCTATAGAAGCGCTTGCAAATGATGTTTCGCTTGGCAGAGCATCTAGTTGAAGCAGCGCAGTAAAATGAAATGGAACATAGATAAACAGATAATTTCAGAAACAGTACTCAAGCATCATGAACACAAACTAAGAAGCTGTGAGTCTGCGTTTTTTTTTTCGTTCGCTGTGGGAGCCTCTTCAAGTTTAATGAATAACCATGACGACCATACTGACGCAAATGAAATGACGTGAACCGAAATAATAAATGATGTAGACTGACAGCAGGAGAGGATGTAGTGACCGTTAGAAAAAAAAAGAAACAGTTCACGAGGAAAACCGTTTCCGCCAGATTAGTCCACGAAACACTTTGGCGCCAAATTACCATTTTATGGGACTCGGTGCATTGCTGCAACCCGCCGCCTTACCTGAAGACAGGGCGCCAAATGCGAAACCGGGGAGAGGGATAGATGGGGTAAAGGATTTTCCCCAAGAAAAAAGACCACGGCTGCCAGCTCCTTTGACTCTCTTATTTTTTTACTCTGTTTCTTCTTGTCTTGACTGAGTCTGCCGTTTGGTGTGGTGCTTCGACGGTCCTCCTTTGGCGACCAGATTTTGTCTCGCAAATCTTCCCTTTTTATTTCATTTTCCTTCTCTGCTGGATCCTACACTGAGATCCGCGCGGCTAAGAAAGACGGATGCGTTCTAGGCCAACTCTTCTCGCTGCTTCAATGATAGCTTGGTGGGAATTGCACGTACGTAACTCAGCAGTAGGAGGGTGTACCTATATAGATGTATATATATATATATATATATATATATATATATATATATACAAGTGGACGGATGGACACACACACAGGCAGTGCGAGGAGGAAACAAATGAGAAAGGAGTGGACGGAACAGGAAGAGATTTGTAACCTCTAGAAAGAACACGAAGAGCACTATAGTGGCCTATCGTGCAGGTATAGTATCGGTGTACCACCTGCCTGCGATAGCCCAGCGTTCGCTTTAGTTTCTGCGTGTGCTTGCTTGCTTGCTTGAGTGTGTTTGCGTGTGCTCGTGCGCGCGCCTCTCTCTCCCCTCCCTCTCTCTTTGTGTGTGTGTGTGTGCGTGTGTGTGTGTGTGCGTGCGTCCCCCCCCCCCCCCCGCTTGTCGGGTTCGATGCAGGCGCGCTGGAGTGCTATGCGGCGGCTAATGAGCGCTGGCTGTCGGGTGTTCTCGGGCGCCAATGAGAAATGAAAGCCGGCCAGAGCAGCGGCAGGGCCTGGCGTCGCCGTCGGAATGACGTAATTGCATTTCTCCCTCTGGCGCCACAGCAGGACCAAGTAGAGGGGTGTGCGGGGTTACTAGACAGGCGCGTACGTGTGTTGAACTTTCTTTATTATTATTTTTTTTGCACGCGTGACAGTGAGTGGTGTGATTGTTTGTTTGCGTTCTGCTCGGATTATTCTGCGCGGCTCGTACAGCGACCCCGAGGAGGGCACTTTCCTTTTGGTGCCCGGTTGGTCGATTCTCCGCACGAGCGTGGTTCTGCGAGAGTTGCGTGCGACATATCGGCTTCCGCGCGTGGTTTAATCCCGGAGCGTTATCCCCCCCCCCCTCCCTTGTGGTTCTTGCAGCCAGAATGATGGGGGTGTTTCCATTTTGGATGACCACCGTGCCGGCTAGTCACTCGTCCCTAATCGTTATTGGGACGCGTACCTGTACGCTGCTTTAGCTTAAATGTTCGTTAGTGTGCATACTTTGTTTACGGACGGTCGGCTGTTTTATTGGATGACCTAAGAACGGCTGAACGGAAAGAATTGAGCGATGCATGCTTCGACTGTTTGGGGGAGCTTGTTGGTAAAAAGCAGCTCGAAGTTTGGACAGGATACGACGAAATGGGCGAGGCAGGGGCTCCGGCAAGACTGGACTTTGTGATATGTGGTAATAATGTGGTAATAATGTGGTAATATGTGGTAATATGTGTAACGTATTGTAAAGTATGAGGTATGCAATGTATCGTCGTTTGGCGTAAGTTACTACTTGTGTTGTGGAACATAGTGTAATATAGTGTTGTAGAACCGGGTGTGTTGTTGCTTTGCATATTGAAGTTTATTGTAGTGTATAGAGTGAAGCGTGATGTTGTTACATAACGAAGTGTATTGTAGCGTGTAAAACAAAGTGTGTTTTTTGTATGATGTACGTCATTACGCCTGTGGTAGGCGTGACGTGCCCTTCCTGCTTGGACCACTTAGTGTCCGCAGTATGTATTAAATAAATAAATAAATAAATAAATAAATAAATAAATAAATAAATAAATAAATAAATAAATAAATAAATAAATAAATAAATAAATGAGCGCCGGTTCGCGTTCAGGAGTCCGGGGTGTAATTTATAGCGAGAAAGCTTGTTTCGCGTCCCGTTCTTTGCGTCTCACAACTTCGGGCTACTTTCTTCTCTTTGTTTTTTCAATTCACCAGCTACTTTGATAACAATTACCATAACATCCGGTGTTTTATGTCCCAAAACCACGATACGATCACGAGGGACGCCGTAGTGGAGGGCTCCGGACCAGCTGGTGTTCTTTAACGTGCGCTAACGTCGCACAGTACGTGAGCATCTACCGATTTCTCCTCCGCCGGAATCGAACTTGCGACCTTCGGGCCAGCAGCCGAGCACCCTTACTGCTTCACCACCGTGGCGCACCCCAGCTGCATCGCTTTTTCGAGTGGGTAAATTAATATTGTCTTACGCGTCAGGGTAAACCACGGAAGAGAGAAGTTGGCCTAATAGATAAGAACGCGTTTTAGTTAACTGGAGCTAATTTTAAGTCCTCGAAATAGGCGCTCGGACGCGAGTACGTAGGACCCTCTTCGTTTTGCTGCCCATCCTGTCGCATGTCGTTGGAAAAGAGACACTGCCCGAGCAGGTGACGATAATATCGCCCTTCATGCTGTGTTGGGGGCTGGCTGGTCCCGACGAAGCAGAAGAAGAAGACGGCCGACGGATACGAACGCGGCCGGCGGGGACGCCGACCAGCCCGAACACGCGGGTTGGCGCGAAGCGCCGAAGAAAAGAACAACAACCGCACTCCACGGTTACCCAACGCACACTCCTTTTATTTTACAGTCGCCTTGAAATCCTGGATGCCAGAGCGGCGCCCCCTGGCATCCTCACATGTCATTCCGAAACAGAAACCGACAACCCATGCAGAACACAACACTCCACTGAACTGCGAACCTTTGAAGACCGAGGAGGTAACGGAAATGAACGTATCCGAACCGATTTCGAAGTAATAGATTACAGCTTTCTAAACCAAGGTCACCAAAAACGATATAGAGGCGCTGGGCAGTGTTGTCATTAAGGTGGTGGTCCCTCTCCGGCCGCAACCACTCCGCCTTTTACGCATTGTTTGCGGATGCACCGGGCTCGTTGCGCTTCACAAATAAAACTGAATTGGGCTACTTCAGAAAGCTTGTTATCTCCTCTTTTCAATGACATCTGATTTTAATGCCTGGTCGGAAGCGTTACCTAGTAGCAATGGAAATAGTGTGAGCAACAAAAGCATTTTGCGCTGTACAAGCCTTTGTTGTACTGCGAGTACGCCGAAACTTTTCAACGTAACCAAGCGGAATTTAGTGTGCGTTTAGAAGACGTGCCATTCAAGGTTTCTGTGAAGAGACATTGGGCATAAACTAATTAGTCATTTATTTACGTTCCAATGAAAATGGGGAAAAGAATGAAGGTTTGTCTTGGAATATCTTTTTTTTTCCTTTACATAGCAGAACCATAATATTTAGTGGCTATGTAGACTACATTCTACTTATTTTCCATGCGATGTCGTTCAGTGATCTGACGAAAACTTGATGAATTATTATTGCCTCAATGGGGCAGTTTATGGCTGTACATGGTCACGCATTACCGAGGAAGCGACAAAACAATACAAGCTGATACTCTGAACTTTATAATGAAGCATCAGGCCCCATTCTGTGATTCCATGAAGAGAAAATTATTTTATCTTTAATAGGGAACCTACAAGACAGCAGTGAATCTAGCTAATTTTTCTGCTGGCCAATTTCGTAGAAACTCGCTTTTTTTTTTCTTCTTTCAGACGCTAACTACCAACGATCGAGTATTGCGCATTAGTAGATGCATATCGTGTCTTGTATCTATTTGTGCTCACTGGCTTGACCACTCAGTGCTTCAAACAAAATCTTTTCAAAGAATCACGAATGCCGCAGGCATTTTTTTTGTGTGTGGTAGCTTCATCTATGAAATGAAAAATCAAGTTGTTTTATGTGAGTTCAAACGTTCGCCGAAGGTGGCGCAGTTAAACGTAATAAAACGGGTAAAACAGGTATGCATTATTTCTTCAGGCTTCATAGTTTGCCTCACAAGGTAAGTCTAGTTGCAGCGCGTAACAAACACCAACCGTAAAAGGAGGAGGGCTGAGTAATGAATCATTTCCACTCGCACCACGTCAGCAGGTGGGGTGGTGTCATCAAGTGGCAAATGGTTTCGGTACGCCGGAAAATTGTGCGTTCGTCAAGCGCTCGCAGAACCAGCGTTCTCCGCCGCGTCTTTAGTAATGTGCATCTCTTCGTGATTCCGATTTTAGTATATGTATTTTGGAAGTACTACGCTAGAGCACGTTCTATGCCATTGCCCAGCATACCAGTCTGAACGACGTATTATGGAAGCCAAGGTCTGTCAGCTGGATTCATGGCCGCTTACAGAAGAGAAGATCCTGGGACATTGGCCGATGGTTTCCCATACGCGCAAAGCCACGGGAGCTCTCTTGTACTTCTTAAGGACCACCAGACTTCAAGACCGCTTGTGAAAGAACAGTGTGAGACCGCGCTGTGTAGTCTCGAGCTGGACATTCATCCTTCTGATTCTTACTGCTCTTCCTTTCTGTCTCTTTCCTTTCTATTATTCTCCCTTTCCCCAACCCCAAGTGTAAGGTAGCCAACCGAGCCAAGCTTGGTTAAGCTCCCTGCCTTTCCTCTCTATTTATCTCTTTCTCTCTTTTCGTAATTCAGCTGCTCGTGTTTTGCGCGTTCCTTTGAGTTTTTTCATGCCTGTGAGGTTCGAAATTGTGAAAGGAAGGACGCTGACATGCTGTGCGAATTATATGTATGTAGTGCCGCTTCAAAAGAGACACGATGTTTTTTTTTTTTAATGCGAAGCATTTCTTAAAGGGCCCCTCACCAGGTTTGACAATTTTGAGCTGACAAGCGCAATGCGTAGACGAGGCGTTCATGATCACGTCTGCCAAAAATTGCAACGCTATGCGCTGCGGAAATGGGTCAATTTTCAAAATGAACGCTGCTCCCCCTCCCCTCTGCCGGTGCACGCATAGAGAATGAGGGCATGACGTGGGCGTATGAATGGCCCTACGCACACAGCAATGCAATGACGTTGGTCCTCTGCGTAGACGACTCTGCTCTGACGTTGTCAACAGTATACCACGTGACATGGCAACAATTATTTAACACAACATGCGTAGTTTATGTATTTCTTGCTTCAAGAGGTGAATAAAACTTACCATCCCGCAGAAACAGGCAGAACACCACAAAATAACGCTTGTCAACAGAGCAACGCTGCTTGCGTGCTCGGGGGTTGGACTTGTTTGGGCACGTCGTGCGCACGTCACCCCATGGTCGGATGCTGGAAAGGGTGGGGAAGAAATTTGGCTTGCGAGGGCTCCGCCGAGGAGCGGCACGAATTTCGAGCTCGCCTCCTCTCATCCTCGTTTCGCGCTGCTTCGAAAAAACCTGTTTTCTCCACTCGTGATGAACCGATTTGAAAAATTTTTGTGGCAAAATTTTCCTCATTTGACACCCAACAACTTCCGCTGGCTAACTAAAATTCGTTATGGGGCCTGGTGAGTGGCCCTTTAAGGCTGTTTCACATAGAAGTATGCAACTACAAAGAAGGCAGTTTTCGCAAAATTAGCTTGCTGAAAGGAAGTGGTGTACTGAAGTATACACATTTACTACTCATTGTAATCACTAGAATTAATCAAGGAGACTGCTGTCAAAGCGAAGCATTGCAGGTGCCCCTAGCTCGGGCTGCAAGTTTAACTACAACAGTGAACTAAGAAATTTAATCTGATAGTTTGGTCTAGTAGTATCAGAAAACTTCATTGGTGCAGTGTGGTCCAGTGTGAATAGTTTGGCAGTGTAGTGCCTAGTAAGTGAAGTGCATGTCATGCGCCAGAATACTCTAACGACCACTCGGGAGTAGTGGGAACATGTGCATGGTGTGCGAATATGTTTAGGTTGTTACTATTTCTGTGAAAAAAATGCAAGAAAATGTTTTTGGCACATCATAACTGCAAATTAGGACACTTTTTTTCTGAAAACGTTGCAGGGTGCTACAGGATTTACTTAATTGCACGGGTATCATCACACCACTGCACGTACCAAATCACTGATCACAAGGTCCTACTAACTACTCACCTTGTCTGTATCATGTCCTGCATTTCTAATTTAGCATTTTGATGCCACAACCGCACTTTCGCATATCATTATTGTTTCAATGTGTTTCTTACAGTAACACGTAACACAAGTTAATAATGTATGTATGTTGTATGTGTGCCAAGCAACCAAATGTACTCCCAGCATACTGAATCAATGACATGTTTCTTGCAGAACACCACAAAAGTGTGGGTGTGGTAGAAGCTCGCAATGAAAGGTCGTGTAGGATGAACTCATGTGAAAGAATGAACGACAGAAACCAACGTCTATGTTGGCACGGCTCTCGCACTATTTAACCATTTGAATTCTTTGAACATAATATGACTTGAAATGAACGAAGATGTGTGATAGGGTGGGTGTGCAAAAAAGGTGATTTTTTTTTCATTGTAGCAGGACAAAATTTTGCGCACTTTGAGGCACACAAGTATGAATTGGCAAGCATGTATTATTGCTTGGAGCCACTCAAAATTTGCACCAAAAAGCATACTGCTTGATAAATGCGAGTGCTTCTTTTACATATTTTCAGTGATGGTTCGCACATGTATGCCTACTTTTGTGTGAAATGTGGATGAATCGGTGAAATAAATTCGATCTCAACCATTTCCAGGTAATGTGACCGGAAAATGTTTCAGCTGTAATGCTGTTGGAGCGTAGTCACTGGTGCAAGCTGCGAACAGTTTCTGTTATCAAGCATAAAGGCTCGTTTTTGTTACAATTAGCTCTTAAAAAATGTGAACCTTGACGATTTTTTTTTTCAGAACACTATCCGCACCATCTGTGTTAAAATTTCTGCAGGTTAATGCGGAATTCCTTCTAGGTAGTTTGGAGCTAAGCACTGGAACAGTGTTGTTGTTGTAGAACTAAGGTTAAATGATGTAGTCTTTTGTCTGGCACGTGACAGGTTTGGAGAAAGATTTTTTTGTTGTAAAGCAGACACAGGACACTGTTAGCGACCTTCATCAATCGCAAAAATCTTGGCTCCATCCATGGCCAAAAGAAAAGGTACATGGCCCCGCCGTGGTGGTCTAGTGGCTAAGGTACTCGGCTGCTGACCCGCAGGTTGCGGGTTTGAATCCCGGCTGCGGCTGCTGCATTTCCGATGGAGGCGGAAATGTTGTAGGCCCGTGTGCTCAGATTTGGGTGCACGTTAAAGAATCCCAGGTGGTCGAAATTTCCGGAGCCCTCCACTACGGCGTCTCTCATAATCATATGGTGGTTTTGGGACGTTGAACCCCACATATCAATCAATCAATCAATCAATCAATCAATCAATCAATCAATCAATCAATCAATCAAAAGGTACATGCCACGGCAGCGCGTGTTCGTTCACTTTCTGGAGGAATCAAAAACATCTCAAAAGTACTAAAAAGGAAAAAAGAAAGAGGAAAATGTATTAGCCTTATTGTTAACAGGTATGTTGCATAACATCAACTTTGTGTTTCACCACAATATCTTTGGGAAAACCTTTCTGAAAACAGTTACCACATAAGTGGTGTGACCACCTTTGACATTTTATTGAACTTTCAGGTTTTGTGTGGACACTTAGATTGAAAATTTTCGAATTTGACATTTATCTGAAATCGAAATACAAGTGATAAATACAATGTGTTGAATACAAATACAGTAGGAGGTCTCAAAGTCGCAAGACTGCGAATGAGACCTTCTAAAAAATGTTCATAAGAGATGCAATGCAAGTAAATAGTGGTAGGAAGCAAAGATAAGGATATATAAAAGTACAGATGAGTACAAAATAGTGAATATAAGATATACGAAATGTGTAGATAAGCGCAAAGAGACTAATAAAAAAATGCAATAACATTCCTTCAGTATAATATCAAGCATCTGACAGTAAGCAAAGTAAATTGAGATATGTACAATACAGATACGTACAATACGTACAAAAAATGCAGATATGCACAAAAGAACGAAAAAAGTGCAGTAACATACTCTGTGTAATATTGAGCCCTGAATTTAGTCAGTGCGAACGCTAGCGGTTTTACAAACTCTCTGTGTTTTAGACACATTTCTGTCTGGTCCGGACACATCTCAATATTGAAAAGCGTGAGCTCATTGAGTAAATGTGCTATGTGCATATGTGTGGCCTTGTGTTTGCTACAAAATATGCGATGTCAACTTTTGTGCAAGAGGAGTAGCTGGCGTTACACATTGGCACCAACTTCTCCCTATATACATTTATTTTAAAAAATATTCAGAAGTGGTTACTGCTACTACCGCGTGGAAATAACGTTCTACGTTTCACTTTTATTTATGTCATTTCTGAAAAAAAGGTGCACTTCGCTTTTATACCCCCGTATGAAATTTGTTTCTATAACGTACTATGAAAATAAAGGGTGCAGGGTCGCAATGGTACAGATCGAATGTCAAAGCTGATTCTACAAAATGTTGCAATCCGATTACAAGAACTTCCTAAAATATAAAACTAAAGCTGTGATGACCCACTTAACCTTAAGTACTCCTGTAATTTTTAATTATAGGTGGTGGGTGGTTAAGGAAAGTGACAAAACTGAAGTTCTACTGATTGACACAATCGAGTCATTCTCCTGATAATTTATGAAATCGCCAGTGTTTGGATTAACTATTTGAATTAGTAAATCAGGATATTGGCCTCGGCTATACGCCGACACAATGTTCAGCAATTCCTTGCGCACGTGGTTACTGCATGTGTTGTGGTGCCTCTTTCATTCTTGGCTCTTAAGAAAGCAGAAAGTGAGCTGTGTCTGACAGCGGCTGGAATGCAGACAGGGCGCTCCTTACATCTGCTAACTCTTTGTCGACCCCTTCGAGCTCTTTTTCCACCCTTTACCTTTTTGGTTGCTCAGATGTGGCAGGTGTGGGTGTATGTGAAGGTGCAAGCGTGGGTGCAGAAGTGGGTGTTGGTGCAGTTTCAGGAATAGGAGCAGGTGTAGAAGCTGGTGCGGCAGTCAGCATGGTAACAGGCATGGCAGCAGGTTCTCTAAAAAAATTCGTGAAACAAGCCCCGTGAAGGCTGATAGCAGTCATCTTCTGTATACCCAATGAAGTTTTCCTCGCACAACTCCTGTCGTTCTTCTGTATGGAAGCTGTTGTGGGTCCTGCACAGTTAGTAGTTCTTGTTATGAAAAGGTTCCGGCTTCAAACATACACTTTAATAAAGGGATTCTTACTGCCGAGGTTCCAACTTGTCAAACATGAATCGCATATGCTCCATGTAGGGCCATGCTGTTCCTCTAGGTTTGGCAGCAGAGCCATTTTTCCTCTGGTCTTTGTACTCCTTGAATTTTTCGCGGTAGGTGCCCTTGAGGTTCTTCCAGCGATTCTGGAGCTCTTCCATAGTAACTAATAGGTGAAAGCAACAGGAAAAAGTTTGGGCATCGTAAATCTTTACGCTCCAATGGTTATGCTTACATTGTTATAGGAAATAACCTACAGTTCACACAGATTTTTGGCTGCTGGGAACAAGAGCTACTTTCCTTTTTAGCGTTATAAACAATAGGCAAGGAAAGTTTCGTCACTGAAGAATGAAAGCGACCCAACATTACTGCAGCTTGTGCGCTGCGAAAAGGCATCGAGAAAGACACATCGCAAGCATTTCTTTAGATTAACTTTGTCGCAGTTCAGACTTGCGCCACTTTCGCATTCGTTTCATCCCAGATAGCATGGGCTAACGTTACATCACACAAATTAGAGGAACCACTGACGGTGCTGTGTTCCCGGCACCCTCGGGCATACTGAAAATGCCAAGAATTTTATTTCTCAGGGCTTGTCCATTTAGTGAAACAGTGACACAAACAACTATTCGCACAAACGCGGGAATACGGGGCGGACGTGTTTTCACGCAATGTATTTGGTGTATCATACTCGAACCTTTCGGCACACTATAACATTCAATTCAATGTCTGGGGATCAAAATTTAGGGTGCGGTAGGCGACCGTAAAGGAGATAATGGAAGTTCCGAGCGCGCGCGGAAGCACCAAAAAAGTAATAACGAAAAGCCTTGCTAAACTCGAAAACCGTTAACACACTGATGGTGAGTGAAACAGGCAGTTGACTTAGCTAAAGAGTTGGTATTGCGCTATAAAAGATGAAATGATGCCAAAAAGGAACATACCATTGGGTTCGACGATTTGCTGTGCTTCTTGTATCTCCTTCCATATATCCCAATTTCATCCGTCGTTTTTCTGTACTCGTTGAGAGTAATATCCCATAGAACAGGCCGCTTTGCACTCTACACAATTCCTTCTTGTGCTTATGTTCACTCAATTTTCCTTTACAGTAACTAGCAGACATTTCACATGCAAATGTGCATTGATGCTTGTAGCGTGTGCGGGACGAGACGCGAGAAAGGCATGAGTGCAGCCGATGGGGCCGTGCTAGTCTCGCCACTTTATTCGTAGAGCTGAAGTGGAGCAGCGGTGGCTGCCACCATTCGACACGCCATTCGACACGCCAAGCGCTTGCAACTGTTCTGTAGCTCGTGCAGCTCCAGCTAGGCATTATCTGCACGAGAGGTGGGGCGCAGTGGCCAAGAAACGATGATGAATGACGATGATGACGCTACAATTCTAAATAGTACTTTAATATGGCACTACTGTTTTGGATTATTTGTAATAATGTTTAGCAACTGTTTCACCCTTCTCTTTATCAGGCACCAACACCTGCCACTTGGAAAATTGTTGCACAAGCTTTCCAGGCAAAATGCAACTTTCCGAACTGCTATGAAATAGATGGCAAACACATTCAAATATCATCATCATCATCATCATCATCATCATCATCATCATCATCATCATCATCATCACCAGCCTGACTACGTCCACTACAGGACAAAGACCTCTCCCATGTTCCGCCAGTTAACCCGGTCCTGTGCTTGCTGCTGCCAGTTTATACCCGCAAACTTCTTAATCTCATCTGCCCACCTAACCCTCTGTCTCACCCTAGCTCGCTTGCCTTCTCTTGGAATCCAGTTAGTTGCCCTTAATGACCAGCGGTTATCCTGTCTATGCGCTACATGCCCGGCCCATGTCCATTTTCTCTCCTTAATTTCAACTATGATATCCTTAACCCCCGTTTGTTCCCTAATCGACTCTGCTCTCTTCTTGTCTCTTAAGGTTACACCTACCATTTTTCTTTCCATTGCTCGCTGCATCGTCCTCAATTTAAGCTGAACCCTCTTTTTAAGTCTCCAGGTTTCTGCTCCGTAGCTAAGTACCGGCAAGATACAGCTGTTACATACCTTCCTCTTGAGGGATAGTGGCAATCTACCTGTCATAATTTGAGAGTGCTTGCCGAATGTACTCCACCCCATTCTTATTCTTCTAGTTACTTCAATCTCGTGGTTAGGCTCTGCGGTTATTACCTGCCCTAAGTAGACATAGTCTTTTACAACTTCAGGTGCACTATTACCTATCTCGAAGCGCTGCTCCTTTCCGAGGTTGTTGTACATTACTTTCGTTTTCTGCAGATTAATTTTAAGACCCACCTTTCTGCTCTCCTTGTCTAACTCCGTAATCATGAGTTGCAATTCGTCCCCTGAGTTACTCAGCAATTCAATGTCATCGGCGAAGCGCAGGTTACTAAGGTATTCTCCATTAACTCTTATCCCTAACTGTTCCCATTCTAGGCTTCTGAAAACTTCCTGTAAGCACGCGGTAAATAACATTGGGGAGATTGTGTCCCCCTGCCCTACACCCTTCTTGATTGGTATTCTGTTGCTTTCTTTATGAAGCACTATGGTAGCAGTTGATACCCTGTAGATTTCTTCCAGAATGTTTATATATACTTCATCTACGCCCTGATTCCGCAGTGTCTGCATGACGGCTGATATTTCTACTGAATCAAACGCCTTTTCATAATTTATGAAGGCTATGTATAGTGGTTGGTTATATTCTGAGCATTTCTCTATTACCTGATTGATAGTATGAATATGGTCGATTGTTGAATAGCCTGCTCGAAATCCTGCTTGTTCCTTTGGTTGATTGAATTCTAATGTTTTCTTTACTCTGTTAGCAATTACCTTTGTAAATAGCTTGTATACTACAGAGAGTAAGCTGATCGGCCAGTAATTCTTCAAATCATTGTCATCTCCTTTCTTATGTATTAAGATGATGGTATGCGATGTAAGAAGGTATAACATGGAGAGAATCGAACACGCTCTGAAAAACGGAGGAAGCGTCAAAGCAGTGAAGAGGAAACTTGGGATAGGCAAATATCGGATGTATGCACTAAGGGACAAAGAAGGCAAAATAACTACCAATATGGATAGGATAGTTAAAATAGCGGAGGAGTTTTACAGAGATCTGTACAGTAGCCGGGACAACCACGACCTTAATACTATAAGAACTAGCAGTAACCCAGATGACACCCCACTAGTAATAATAGAAGAATTCAGTAAAGCTTTGGAGAGCATGCAAAAAGGCAAAGCTGCAGGTGAGGATCAGGTAACATCAGACCTGCTGAAAGATGGAGGACAGATTGTGTTAGAAAAACTATCCACCCTGTTTACGAGGTGTCTCCTGACGGGAAGAGTACCAGAGTCTTGGAAGAATGCTAACGTTCAAATAAAGGCCCCGCCAAACTCCGACAGCTTGTACTACAACTATAAGGTACCGGTGCTTATTGTTTCCAGTGTGTGATGAGCATTATACATCAAAGCACTTTGGAATTACAGGGAACCTTCTCCATCGTTTTGATGGCCGTTTGTGACAGCGTCCTCAAGTTCGTCGTTGTTGATGTAGGGGCATTTGGTCGGCAGAGCGAAGGGGGAACACTAGGTGTGTCACGATTTGGCAAGTGCCTGGAAGATAGCAAACTTGGCCTCCCTCCACCAGACATTCTGCCAGGCACAATCGCACAGGCACCACATGTGTTTGTTGGTGACGACGACGCTTCTCAGTTGAGGGAGGACTTTCTCAAGCCCTACTCAGGACGCCAACTGAGTAGTGATAAGATAATTTTCAACTACTGGCTCAGTAGGGTAAGGTAATCACCAATATTGTCACCATTACAACAAACAACATAAACGTTGTAATGCAAAGCAAACTTCCTTTTTTTTCTAATCTAGGAGTTGTGCGAAGAACACATTTGGGGTAATGGTGTCACGATTGCGCATTTTCCGCCGTGCCATCAACTTGCTGCCTAACAATGTGGACTACATCGTGATGGCATGCTGTGTGCTCCACGACTTTCTACGAGATTGTCATTTATATTTCCCAGTGCCACGATGACATCATACCCATGGAAGAACATTAAAATTGTGGGTGCTATGGCGCTGCACTTCTCAGCTTGCAGCCACCTGTTGGCCACAACTATACTATAGGTCTGGAGGAGCCACGCGCGATCTATACTGCGACTACTTTGTAAGCAGCGTGCACGGTGCCATCCCGTGGCAATAAAAGCGCGCTGGTGTACAACGGTGACTTCGATGCGGGCTAGTGTGCAAGAATGCGCTCGCTTCTTAGCAACTAACAAACAGACTTACGACGATACTAGCACTCAGAGGATGAGTTCTGTGAACAAGCTTACTGCACTTCAACAGTTCCACTTGTTTCATTTTCGTCTTTCACTTTGTCTTCAACATAATAAGAACACGTACGCTGTTTGCCCGCTTTGCACGCTCAATGTGAAGCAGTGTTTTTGGATATGCTGGGCAATGCCCAGTGTAGCGATCAAGCTATGCCTCGACCCAGCGGGTCATTCGCCACGCCGGACCAGTGCCCAAAAGGATAGTCTCGCCACGGCTGGACGGAGGAAGCAACAGGGGCCGACTACACGAGACGGCGCCCACTGATTGACAGCGGCGCCAACTGTTGCCAAAGAGGGTTATGGAGCCGCCGCTCTATCTCCCGCCTGGGCCACACATCACGTGGGCGCGTTAACCAGCAGACGATGACGGCGCTGGTCAAAGGGCTCTCCCCAGAGGATTTCACGAACCTGGCACCTCTCGAAAGGGCGTGCTAAAATCTTACCGTGGGAACGCAGCGCGAGGCCGGCATCAAAGGGGTCGAGGCGCCCGTGCGTCTTCCGCTCTCCCCCTCCCTGTTCTACGGCAGCGCTGCGACTAGTGGCAAGGGTGTGTGTGTATGTGCAAGCCAGTGCTGTGCCTCTATGAACATACATGACGGGCGGTACTTCACTGAGAGGAACTTCCACATCACCATTGGTCCGCATTGTTTTGTGTAGTGATCCCCAACCTAGGGACCTAGGGAACGGGGGTCAACAGAAAGGGCGTGCAGCGCCTCGCCCAACGTTCTTCTCTTCTCTTCTGTCATCTCGACAACTGATTGTAAAGATGTAAATAAATCCGTTAAGTTTGCTCAAAGCTCTTCCCTAGTCCTTGGCTCGACGGAGCGACGGCGACCGGCCCCGCTACCCGCAGGCAGCGGTCGCCACGACGCGCAACATCAGCTAGATCTACTCAATGTAACGCAAGCAGGTGCAACGGCTTCTGCCTTTCAGGCGCCAGCATGCTGCCCGAGGAAGTGTGCTGGAGCCAACATTGCGACAGGTGCACTTGCCTTCCTCGAAGCTGGAACCCATCTGTGAAGACAAGTCAACTTGTCAAAATGTTGGCTCCAGCACGTAACCCATTTACATATTTTTTTTTAAATCGTAGCCTTCAATTTTCCCCGTCCTGAGGTTTCCCCGTCCTGAGGTTTTCCCCGTCCTGAGAAACCCCTAGGGTTAAACCCCTAGGGGTTTCCTCTAACATCTTACGCACCACGGCAACTGTACAGTTAATACAGTACAAAAACACCATAACATTCACACAAATTATAATATCTATGTCTCTCTATATATAATCGCATACATTTATTCTGCATTGCGCAGGGAAAATAAATCAACGCCGCTTCTCATGTGCTACAAGGCGTACCTAAATCTAGAGCTAACCACCCTGTCCTTCCTCTTTCAATCCTCCTCCTCCTAAATCTAGAGCGCTTCATCACAATGAACGCGGACATTCAGGTAAAGTAGAAGCACCAACGGACAAAAAGTCCTTAAACACGGGTCGCTGCTGTAGGAACCACATTGTCGAACCGTTCCCTCACAGGCGACCCCCAAGTCGACGAGTGTTTTCATTGAAACAAAGGAAAGGAAGCCAGCGGCGTGGAACAAAAGTGAACTGGTCGAAACCTTGGCTCCAGCGTCATGCCGTGTTAAACATATTTTCGCCTATTCACTCAAACAAAGAATGTACACGAGGTTCAAGGTCGCGATACAGACAGCAGCAGTGGTCTCGAACTAAAAAAAAAAAAAAGGTCAGAAATTTGTGGTGGCATACCAAGGTCGCGTCTTCAGGCGTATGCAAATATAACTCGCGACGCTTGTGAGACGCATGCATAAAGAAAAGGTGCCTGTCGTGTGAGCACATACACACAACATATAAATGTACAAGGAAATCTGCGAAACAAAACGTACACACATGCGATTGGCGCCTCCTGGCCATGGGGTGCAATGCATTACCGTGTCGCACTTGCTCAGCTTTACAAAATCTCTTTTCATTCGCAGCGATTTCAACAAACTCGTGAAAATGAATGAACGTAACCTGATGTACGAGCTTTCATTTCCCTTATTCGTCGCATCACTAGTGATCGTACGTACCAGACTCGTCTCCGCACATGCTGACCCACCACAACCAGCACGAAAACGTCCACGCTATTTCGACGGCTTGACCGGCCCGGTCCTATTTCGACGGGTCCCGACCAAAAATCGCTCTCGCCGCTGCGATCAGAGCGAGAAATTTCATCCTTGTTGGAAACTCGCCGCGGGTCGCTGCGGCGGGAGCGAAATGGCCTTTTTTTCGCTGCGAGCGAATTCGCGGACTGAAAATCGCTACTTTTTGTGTCATGTGAAACGGCCTTTAGCCAACTTCGGCAACTTTGAGCGTATCCATCCATCCACCCACCCACCGTCCGTCCATCCATCCATCCATCCGTCCGTCCGTCACGAAAAGAGGGAGCCGCAGTGTTGTCTGGGTAACGCATCGGCGCGAAACGCAGCATGTCGCATTTCGCGCCGGTTGCCGTAGGACCGCGCCGACTCGCGTTTCGCCAACGTAGCGTCGCTGTGCCCAGCGTGCGCGCTTGTCAACGCTACATTGGAGTATATTGGGCCCTTCATGATGCGCTCGCGGCCGTTTTGCTAGCTCCATGTATACCAAATTTGGTGTTACATGACGTCAATAGATGACGAAAGTATACGACTGGTGCAAACATGATAATCCTGACAAGCGCATCATGTAAGAAGATGACAACATACCACGCTCATAGCGTGCTCGCGGCCGTTTCGCTACCTCCACATATACTAAATTTGGTATCACGTGACGTGAATAGATGGCGAAGGTAAACGACACATCCAAACATAACAATCATGACACGGAAGTCATGTACGGCATCGTTTACCTCCACCTTGTAACGTTGTGCTGATTTTAAAGTGACATATCAACATTTCTCATTCGTGCTTCGCATATCAGCGATTCCTACTGTACGTGGGATCCGCCTTTTTTTTTCTTTCTTGCCTTGCATATGAAGACTGTGCTGATTTCACATACTCGACAAAATACAAAAGTACCACGAAATACAATGAAGAACCGTCAGCTCTGAGCAGACTATTGGCCAATACTTTGGCATTCGTACCAATAGTTCGATGCTCACAGTCCACTCTGGTACATCCTCTTGTCCCTTCACCACTTCAAGAAACTGGCACACTGATTCGCAGAAATATTGTCACACAAATCGCTCTTCTACATCCGCATTTTCGGTGGACTTTCTCAAATCTTGTAATTGCCGAGAATTTCAGGGTAAGCCTGTATGGTCAACGATGAATAGCCTGACTTCGACGCCCATGAGAATGGTCACACGAAAAAAAAAAAAAAAATAGAGCTGATACAGATACTGTCACTGACGAACATTTTCGATGCGAAGCATTTCTTTGCATACTGCAATCACTTTGAGCATCTATCTATCTATCTATCTATCTATCTATCTATCTATCTATCTATCTATCTATCTATCTATCTATCTATCTATCCAATTCAATTCTTTATTTGCAAACTGTGAAACATACAGAAACATCACGACTGGTTGGACCCATAGCCGAAGGCTAGTTGGGGGTCCAAAAAAATAAATAACTAATGGTTCCATGTACAAAAAAGATATATCACACGCATACAGATAGTTATCGCGCATCGTTAATTTGCACGAATGAAACAAAGGGAGAGCGAAAGTGTCGGTAAATGCACGATTGTTTTTAACAGTTCTAACTTACGAAAATACAGATAAACAAAGCAGATTGTTGCATTATTATAAAGGTTAAAACGCCGCCCCATCGCAAAACGCCGCCCCATCGCACTTCCGTCTGCCGACGGAAGTGCGATGGGGCGGCGTTTTGGCGTGGACGGGGAGGAGCGTTGTGGCGCAGTGCAGCGGCGTAGCTCATAGCTTCCGGCTCGGGCAGCGGTGCGTGGGGAATTTGAAGCGATTGCCGAACTTCTTCTCGCACAATGTCGGCAATTGAATCCACTTGAGGCTGGGCCGAAGGCAACAGCTTGCGCAGCTCTTCCCGCACGATCGCTCGGATCGTTTCACGCAGGTCTCCGGAGTTACTGGCTTGAGCAGCAGCGCAGTCTGCAGTCAGGCGACGATTATACTGTCTGGTGCGCATGTCCAGGGTCTTTTCGATAGTGGTCGCTTCGGATACAAATTCTTGGACGGTTTTCGGTGGGTTTCTCATCAGTCCCGCGAAGAGCTCCTGTTTGACCCCTCGCATGAGGAAACGAACTTTTTTCTCCTCAGGCATGTCTGGATCAGCGTGACGGAATAGTCGGGTCATTTCTTCTATGAAAATGGCGACATTTTCATTTGGTAGCTGAACCCGGGTCTCTAATAAAGCAGCGGCCCTCTCTTTGCGAGCGACGCTCGCGAACGTTTGCAGGAATGCGCCGCAGAAAACATCCCACGTTCGGAGCGCGGACTCCCGATTTTCGAGCCAGGTCCTTGCGGTGTCTTCCAAATAGAAGAACACACGACGCAGCTTTTCGTCATGGTCCCAGTGGTTGAGGGCGGCCACACGGTCGTATGTTTCTAGCCAGGACTCCGGGTCTTTGAACGATGACCCATGGAAAATTGGTGGTTCCCTGGGTTGATGCATGACCATCGTGGGCTGGGACGCTGCGGTTGTCATTGTCGCTGCAGTCGCGGTCATGGCCTTGGTCTTCCGCGCCTTGTCTTGTCGAAGCCCGTACTCCGGTGGTAGCCCTTGCTGTCGGCGGCTTGTTCGCTGCTCCTGGTTGGCGTCGGTGTCTTCTCCGCGACGTGGGCTGGGTTCACGGCTTGACGGGGGCGTCCGGTACATGAACGAAGCAGCACCTCCACCAGATGTCACGGCGTCGTGACGTGGCCGAAGACAGGAGACTTCGTGTTAGGACTTAACTGTTTATTTGGGCGAACCTGTGCCCGGTAAACGGAAAGTCCAATTACAGCAGCAGTCTCGAACAGGCAGCAGTCTCGGACTTATAGCGGCGAACGGAGCGTCGGCCTTCGATCAACAACTACTGACAAGCGGCGAAGCGCGTCGGCATTTATACTCTTGCCGTCGAATGTTCTAGCGTTATCGCTGGCGGTGGCGTAGGTTCCAGAACAATCTGTACCGTTCGCACAGTGGGCGTGATCTTATCGAAATGATCTACTACAGTCCGGAACCTTCTCGAAAACTGCAGGCGCGGTTTGCGCTGAGAATCGTGTGGTGTTTTGGGACGATAACAAAAACTTGGGAAATGGAACGTGGCAATATGCATGACTAATACCGAAAACAAAAACCTAATCATTGGGAGACAATGGTATTTTTTAACGATTTCACAAGTTTCTGGCAGACACACATGCATACATACACACACACACACAAATGGCATCATAATTGTTTTCATTGATAAACATTGTTCTGTGTAAGTAAGTATTTCTTGAGAACTGATGAAAAATTATTCGACTGTTTTATTTCTGCTGGTAGTTTATTCCAAATTTTTGGCCCTGAAAACTGCAGAAAACGTTGTCCGTAAGTATTCTTCGTTGGAGGAAGATTGAAATTTCCATGTTTGATTTCTGGTTAAACGAGAGGATGTGCAAAATAAAGAAATATGAAAAGGCAGGTTGTTTTTGACAACATTGAAAACACACGTGGCAATTTTTAATTCGTGTACCTTATCATAAAGCAAAATATTCATTTTCATAAACAAAGGCGAACTCGGCTCATTGTAGCAAGATTGGGTGATTATTCTCCGGGCTCGTTTTGGAAGTTTGCGAACAGGTTCAAGAAACGTTTTATATGTCGTACCCCATGATTCATTGCGGTATGTGATGTGGCTGTGAATGAGTGAAAAATATAAAGTACGCAGAGTATTGGTATCAAGATGATGACGTGCTTGTGAAAGTGCGTAGCATCCCGAGGAGAGCTTTGTACAAACTGCGTTTATTTCCTCTTGCCAGTGCAGATTTTTATCAAATATCACGCCAAGATATTTAAATGAGCTGGCTTCGTCAAATTGAAATTCGTTTATTCGCAAATTTAGTGATATAAGAGGCATGATATTGTTGCGGGATCGAAACACTACATATTTAGTTTTTTTGACGTTTATAGTAGGTTTGTTGTTCACGAACCATTCACTTGCTTTGTTTAACTCTTTGTTTGCTTTAGTTTGCAGATCTTGAATGTTGTCCGCTGTTATAGCAATACAACTGTCATCGGCGTACATAATAACTTCACTAGTGTCTAAAATTTGTGGGATAGATAGATAGATAGACAGACAGACAGACAGACTGACAGACAGACAGACAGACAGACAGACAGACAGACAGACAGACAGACAGACAGATAGATAGATAGATAGATAGATAGATAGATAGATAGATAGATAGATAGATAGATAGATAGATAGATAGATAGATAGATAGATAGATAGATAGATAGATAGATAGATAGATAGATAGATAGATAGATAGATAGATAGATAGATAGATAGATAGATAGATAGATAGATAGATAGATAGATAGATAGATACGCTCAACGTCGCCGAAGTTCGCTAAGATCTTCTTCGCATTTAAAAAGGCGGGGTGGCGGTTTTTTTTTTTTTTTGAGCCACACAAGGCTCTAAACAACCAAACTGGACGATTCTAAAGACAAATCTTGTTACGTATAGGCTGTTTGTAGGCCTCAGCTATAGGTGACGCATGTTCTAGGTTGCTTCTAGGCGTTGCTAGATTTTAGCTAGGAGATGCTAGATTGTTTCTGTGTTGGTTCTCGGCGCAGGTGTCTTCGAGTCAAACCACATGCAGACGCAGACACGACGCGAATGTCCCAACTCCATAAACAGAAACACACGCCGGAACCGAGTGTTCGCACCTCACACACTGTGCCAAGGAAAGTATAGGGGAAGTTATTAGAACAAATGTAATGTAAATAAGAAGAAAAGTGGGTGAAAGAGTAACCAGCCGTGAGCAGGAATCGAACCTACGACCTTCGAATAACGCGTTCGATGCTCTCGAACGCGTTATCGAACGCGTTATTCGAAGGGCGTAGGTTCGCGGCTGGTTATTTTTTCACCCACTTTTCTTTCTTCTCATTTACATTACATTGGTTCTAATAACTTCCCCTATACTTTCCTTGGCATTATTGTCTGTTAGATCTCATTATATATATATATATATATATATATATATATATATATATATATATATATATATATAATGAGATCTAACAGACAATAATGCCAAGGAAGATATAGGGGAAGCTATTAGGCCAATTGTAAAGTAAGTGAGAAGAAAGAAAAGTGGGTGAAAAGATAACTTGCTCACGGCTGGTTATTTTTTCATCCACTTTTCTTTCTTCTTTCTTCTTATTTACATTCCATTGGTTCTAATACCTTCCCCTGTACATTCCTTGGCATTACTGTCTGTTAGATCTCATAAATATTGTGTTATATATATATATATATATATATATATATATATATATATATATATATATATATATATATATATATATATATATATATATATATATAGTGTGTGTGTGTGTGTGTGTGTGTGTGTGTGTGTGTGGCTCATTTTGGTGAGTTCTGACAAGACACGTTAACTCTCTTTTGAGTTACTTTTTTTTTCTTGAAGTCCATGCGTTTGCTGTCTTCGCCTACATCCCGTAGTTTTTTCTGTTTGATCTGCTGCTTTCACTGTCTGCTTAAAGCGAGAACCTCCTACTTGCCGTCGCTTCACCGCGTTCCTTCTCTCCTCGCAGCTACCGTCGGTGCGTTCCTCCCCGCGGGTGGGGGACCGCGGCGTCCGGGTCACCACGACGTCGTCCGCGCGGGATCCCGTCGTCAGCATGTGGGCGCAGGTGCAGCTGTCCAGCGCCCCCGGCGGCGATGCTGTTAAAGGCGAAAGCTCTACGGCGACCGACGCCTGCAGCAAGGAGTCGCCCGCGCCCAGCGCGCGCTCCAAGCACGCCATGTGCATCTCGCAGGACGGCTGCTTCTACCTGCTCGCCGGTCGCTCGGCAAACCTGCCGCTCAAGGACCTCTGGAGGTTCGACCCGGGTAAGTCTCTTGCGGGCACACGTGCGCGCACGCGAAATACGAAGTTGGATCGGGCTATATCTTACAGCGAGACGTCAGGTGTCCATTTATTTAAGTTTCCCCTGTTTCCGAGACCTATCAGTTCTATCAAACTGAATCGTCACCGCCGAAATCATTTCGTGTTTTGTGCACACACGTACGCACAGCTGAACACGTTCGTCTCAAGGCACCATTTTCGTTGTTTTTAAACATCTTTTCAGGTGGTTAAATTTCTATCGGCGTCAAACTTACCTAAGGTTTTCAGCGCAGTATACCCCACCCCCTTCCGATACGCTCAAAAGTGGAGCCCACACCAAACTTCCCGCCCCCCCCCCCAAAAAAAACAAAATCTGGAATATTTGCGCCACACAAACATACACGCACACACAAACGCATGCATGTGCGCACCACACATAAACGCATGCATGTGTGTGTGTGTGTGTGTGTGTGTGTGTGTGTGTGTGTGTGTGTGTGTGTGTGTGTGTGTGTGTGGGTGTGGGTGTATAGAACGCCTCTAGAAAAATTATGCCTGGAACGTCGCTCTCTTTTCAATTGGGAGCCTCCTGCCAGCACGAAATCTCGGAGGCCATGCCTTCTGCCTTGTGTTGCGACCGGCCGCCGCGTGAGACGCTCGCCTTCGTGCCGCTCAGTCACGTGACATTACCGTACCGCTATGTCACGTGACATCACAGCTGCTCGGAGGCAACTGTGAGAGCATTGCTGTGTTCGCAGGGGGCGGCCGTCAGAGACGCTGGCCTTTCTACCGCAGGAGGAGGGTAAAATCAGAGGGTAGGGCAGTGCGTTCGCAGCTCACGTTCCAGGCATAATTTTTTTAGAAGGCGTAGACAACCTCGTAGCACCCTTACAGCCCGAAAGCGACAATCCTGAATAAATGCTTGCTTACCTTCAATTTTGCGATGTTATGCCCTTGAAAGAAGACGACAGTAACAATGTCAAAAACGACTACAACGTCGATGATGGTAACAACAACAACAACGACAACAACGACAACAACGACAACAACAACGACAACAACACGCGTGAACACACGCGCACGCAGACAAAAAAAGAACAGGAAGAGCGAATTACTGACGCTATAACTGTTTCCTCTTTCGGACAGTGCTCGCGCATCTGGTTTACGGAGAAGCAATGTAAAAAGGAATGATAAACAACAAAGTCTGTCTGCAATCCTCTTGGGGACAACGTACGCTGGTGTCATTAACGGACGCGGCGTAATGTTTTTCCCGATTCGCTTAGTGGATTGGCGCGTTCCGGTATCTCATTCTATACGATCAACCGACTGCGCCGTCCAATGACCGTACCTGCAGCTGTGGCCGCGCGCGAGACCACAAGCATCGTGACACTCTCGCTCACGTTGCGCGTGTATGTGCGGCCTGCGCGAAATCGGTTCGATGTACTCCATACCCGATCGATTGGTCGCGGCCAGCGTTGTTTTGCGCAGCGCCCTTACTAATGTGCAAGCGCATCTCACCGCGGCGACACGTTGCCGATGACTCAGGCGGGACCACGATTAGGCCACTCACCCGAGCGCATACGCCGCTTGCTTGCGTGTGCGTTTAACAAGCATCTCGGCGTATACATCTTACCGGAAGAGGCATCGATCGAAAACTGAAGTATCCGTGAAATTAGGAATGCTAATGGCACTAATTGATTGATTGATTGATTGATTGATATGTGGGGTTTAACGTCCCAAAACTACCATATGATTATGAGAAACGCCGTAGTGGAGGGCTTCGAAAATTTCGACCACCTGGCGTTCTTTAACGTGCACCCAAATCTGAGCACACGGGCCTACAACATTTCCGCTTCCATTGGAAATGCAGCCTCCGCAGCCTGGATTCGATCCCGCGACCTGCGGGTCAGCAGCCGAGTACCTTAGCCACTAGACCACCGCGGCGGGGCGATCAGTGGAATATCTAGGCTTGCGAATGGCATTGCAGATGACGCATTCAAAGGCGAAAAGTCGAAGTCTGGTTTTTGTGTTAGATGGCAGGTCATTGACGTAGATTAAAAATAACAGGGGGGATAAGCCTGCTCCCTGGGAGACACTGGATGTAACACTAGAAATTTGCGAGTCATGAGAGTTGGCAGTTGTGTATCGTACACGTCCTCTTAAGAAATGTTCTATCCAAGTAATCAGTTTCGGGGGGATTCCAAGAGTAGATCATTTTGCAAGCAGGTGATTGTGTGGGACACGGTCGAAGGCCTTCGAGAAGTCGAGGAAGATGGCGTCAATTTGTAGATGATCGTCCATATTGTTACAATATGTTGCAAGATATCATCGGTGAATTCTGAGAGCTGAGTTTCGCACGACAATAGTTTTCTGAAACCATGCTGGTTCACATAAAAGAAGTTAATTGATTCAAGGTAGTTCATTAAATTGGTTGCTATATTGTGTTCTAGAAGTTTGGATGGTATACTGGTTAGCGAAATTAGGCGGTAATTGGGTGCTTTTGATCGGTCTCCAGACTTATGGATGGGAATAATTTATGCCTTCTTCCAATCATGGAGAACTTCACCAGTGCTTAGTGATTTTTGAAACACTAAGTTTGGTATTGCGCTTGACAGTTAAATTGTGTTTTTAAGTAGTTTGCTGCTGATTTGATCGCAACCGGCCGAGGAGCATAATTTGAGAGAGTTTATTAACTTAGATATTCCATCAACGTTAATCTGGGTATCAGGCATTCTGGTAGGCGAGTGGAGTGGTAACTGGGTAAAATTAAAGCTTAATGCTAAATAATACTATTGGATAAATAATGCCCCCAGTTACCCGCATTACAAGCATCGATGTTCATGGTTGCAGGCACATTTTGTGTCCATACTGCGCTTCTGTTCATAAAAGAGCATGAAAAAAAAAATGAAGTGAAGCTCTGCGAGCCGCGCAACAAAACAGGCGCACGGCAACGAGCTTAGCGCTGAGCACAAAATAGCGCTAGCGCGGAATTCCTCTGAGAGACCGCAATGAATTCAAGTGTTCGCTCTAAAATGCGATGTGCTGCAAAAGGTCTACCGGCTGACGGCATTAGCCGAGCGGGAAGAGGAAGATGCTGGAGCTCCTCTGGGGACTCCATCGCGGGGCGTCCCGAAGGACCGTGGCCGCGGAAATATATTGCCTGGCGCCGGGCCAATAAAAGTACGGCTTGCGTTCCACGCCGGGCAGCAAAGCGAAGCGAGGTGGGCGGAAAACCCGAAAAACTGCGGTGCCAGAAAGTTGCAGGCCACTGGCGGCTCAGAAGCGACGAAGCGAGCTCGGAAGGATAAACGGTCGAGCTGCGGGCAGGGAGAACCGTGGACCAAGAGAGCGAATACGCAAGCAAGGGGCTAAGTGGGAGAGCGAACTGCAGAAAAAAGAGGCAAATACCGGCCAAGTGTAAAGTTGAAGCAAAAATATGAGCTGAATGCTGTGGTAAAGTGTTGTCACAGAGGTAAAAGCGCCGAGAGAAAATCCTGCCGACAAAGCAAACGGCTTGGGTTAGCAGGTGCGTTTTGGGCTTTTAGAAAGTGCCTTGCTGAATTTTTTTAACCTTTTTTTTTGGAGTTGGCACCGAAAACGAGGCACGAGGTTTGCGATAAAGCTCAATATCCAGCTATAGCCTGGGAAACATAGCATCTAACTTGGAAGCTTCGGCATCTGGTAGTTTTTGGGACCTCAAACGTGGTCCCGAAGCTTTAGCAGCGTTGGGAAAGCATATATTGAGTGGATCCCATATGTTCCCGCAGGAACTCAACAAAGTTGTTTCAATTAATAAATCTCCCTTAAACTATTGTCAACGCGTGTACCTAACTGTTCACTATTGAAGTGGCATCAAGCACTCGTAAGTTGATATCAACATCCTATAGCGTCGAAGCTCTCACCTTGCTTACGGCTGCAGCTTCAAATGTTGGCTAACACTGCGTTATGCACAAACCGTTAGAAACTGGGGCTCTAACTTAAATCCCAAGTCACCTGCTGCAAATTTTGGAGAATCTACACTCCTCATATAGGGCAAATAAAACATAGCCCGTGTTTTGCGGGCTAAATTTTGCGCTATACCTTTGTCAGTGAATGGCGCTCTGTAATGGGCCGCATGGAATACTGCGCACTTTGTCGTATTTTGTACGGCTGCAGCCAGTGAAACAGCCGTCGCTTTGCAGGACGCAGATGTTATGCGTTGCGAATTGAGAGCCACGCCGACGGACTTACCACAAATGGAAAAGGCTTAACGGTTATTGTGTGCAGTCATCCTCGATGACGTTCGTTCACTACAAGTGCGAGGCACAGCGTCTGAAATACAAGGTTTCATGAATACTGCCGCACTTATTCTTCAAGTTTTGTTATGCCCTCGTTATCGCCGTCCTCAAGTTTTGTTATCGCGCCTTTTCACTGTCAGTAATTCTCAGCGCAAACCGCGCCTGCAGTGTTCCAGAAGCTTCGGGACTGCAGTAGATCATTTTGATAGGATTACGCCCACTTTGCGAACATTACATATCATTCTTGAACCTACGTGGCCGCTATAGCGATAGCGCTAGAATATTCGACGGCACGTGTATAACTTCCGACGCGCTTCATCGATTGTCAGTTCATCGACGACCGACGCTCTGTTCGCCGCTATCGGTACCGGCGTTCATCGCTGTAATCTGACTTTTCATTGACTGGCCGCAAGTTAAGCCTAAATGAACGGTTTCATATTCGACCTACAGACTCTGCCTTCGTCGACGTCACGACCCCGTCACAACACAGTCGAGCTTCGTTATAATTGATTGATTTGTGGGGTTTAACGTCCCAAAGCCACCATATGATTATGAGAGACGCCGTAGTGGAGGGCTCCGGAAATTTCGACCACCTGGGGTTCTTTAACGTGCACCCAAATCTTGAGCACACGGGCCTACAACATTTCCGCCTCCATCGGAAATGCAGCCGCCGCAGCCGGGAATCGAACCCGCGACCTGCGGGTCAGCAGCCGAGTACCTTAGCCACTAGACCACCGCGGCGGGGCACGAGCTTCGTTATAACTAAGTAGCATCGCTACCGTAACACTGTTCGCTATATATGATATCTGTTGTAACGGCATAGCTTAGCTACTCGGCAGTCTGCCTCGCGCAAACAATCCTAGATACAAAGACGCAGCATTCTTCAAAACCGCTATAAACGAGGTAATTATTACCTATCTTTTTCTAGCACACGTTTAAGTCGTGCAACCAGGTACCACCTTTTCTAACTAAAGGCGTAACCAAATGTTTAATATCACAATCACATATTAAAAAAACAAATGTGACTGTGAATAGCTTTTCAGTAAATGTTTCGCTATTTATGATTCTTTAGCCTCGTGCCAACAAAATATTACTTCGTTACAGCCCATATCGCGGTGGCTTTCGCATTTTTGGTTTCGGTAATAAAATACATGTTACGAAAAGGAAGCTCGACCAACCAAAGTACGCATTTTACTTCGCTGTAACCGATAACTCGTAATACCCGTGCTCGGTATAACGATGATCAACTGTTTGCGATTGACTGCTTTTGAGAATAATTGCTAAAAACTCAGCGCGTCTAAGACGAAACCAGAGAAACACGAAGCGGTTAAGACAAGCACTGGAAACTTTTCTGTGTTCTATTTCGTTAGTCCTAATTGCGCGATGTCCTAAACAACTGTAGACATGCTCACCCAAGTGAAGACCTTGCTTTTTGAATGGTCTTTTTTTTTTCATGTCTCCTTTCAGGAAGTCGAGCCGGCGGACACTGAAGTGTTGTTGGAATATAATGGCGCGTCCTACATAGCCGAAGCACGCACTCAAAGCGTTACAAAATCTTCGATCTTGAATAGAAACCTCTCAAGGCACTCTCGGGGGTCTCCGGGGCTTTCAATTTTCCCGAGCCTATGCAAAACGCTCCGGGCGATCTTGTCTCGTTCCTCCCAGTGGCCTTTGTTGCCCGAAGCACATGCAGAGTGGCCGACGACCTGTGTCGCTGTATGGTTCACTCGTCTTGTGTTATTTCTTTGGCAGTTCTTGTCAGGACCATCTCTTCGGCGCTGTTTACCTTTTTCTCTTTCTTTCTTGGCCGCAGTGCAAAGTCGCTGGGAGGAAGTTCGTTGCCGAGGAAGCCGACCTCCTTGTCTGCAAGAGCACACCGTCGTCTCCTGGAAGGTTCGCCCTTCTTTTATTCAAGGTTTATTCAATAGTTCGTTGGCTTATATCGTAGAGGAGCATGTCTACTACTCGTGGCTGAATAAAAAGAACACTATTATGCTAAAGGTTTCTTTCTTTCTTTCTTTCTTTCTTTCTTTCTTTCTTCCTTCCTTTCTATTTTCCTTCTTTCTTTCTTTCTTTCTTTCTTTCTTTCTTTCTTTCTTTCTTCCTTTCTTTCTTTCTTTCTTTCTTTCTTTCTTTCTTTACTTGTTTCTCTCTTTCTTTTGTCTTTCTTTCCTTGTTTCAATTTTTCTTTCTTTTTTCTTTCTGTTTTTCTTTCTTTCTTCCTCTTTTTTGCTGAGACAAGAATGTGGGGGCATGAAATACAAGTTCACTATCCTCATTTATAATGAAAATCGATTTTTCTTTCCAATGACCTTT
This sequence comes from Rhipicephalus microplus, assembly GCF_043290135.1. NCBI lineage: Eukaryota > Metazoa > Arthropoda > Arachnida > Ixodida > Ixodidae > Rhipicephalus > Rhipicephalus microplus. The sequence goes on along the minus strand of NC_134700.1, from coordinate 277,334,818 downwards.
TTCCGCAGGGCAAGTTGTACGTGTTCGGCGGTGAAGTTGGCTTCGCTTCGACAGGTGAAACGCCGCTCTGGATATTCGACACAGGTGAGAAACCGCGGTGGGTGACTTGAAAATTCCTCGGAGCATTCGATGGATGAATGATAGTTCTTAATAATAATGTGTTTAACAAAAAAAAGAAGCCCCTAAAATTTCTCTTCCTTCTTGAAAACCACATAAGACGACTTAGACGCGCTGTAATCTTTTTTTTTCGCGGACTTGAACAGCAGTTACCACGTGTTTTATAGCGATGATGTCACTCTCCATTTCTTGGAACATCTACAGTGTTTAAGTAAAATTGTGGTGCACATTTGAAAGGCAACGATAAATCAACCAAACAATATAAAACGTGTGAAATCTTTATGGTGGCGCATTCGTTATACTCGCTGCACATTCATCTCATATTTTTATGTCGCGAGACACAGAACACACTGAGATTTCCTGTGTACCTTTCACATCCGTACTGGCGTAGGTGTGGCCTAAACTGTCGCGTCGCAGTTCATGGTGTTGCGTTGGCAGCACCGCGAACGTATGACAGGCACTTGGAGAAATTTCTTCTTATTTGCGAAAGATTCCACATTTTCATCTTGTTTTTCCTGATTTTCCGTCACCGGTTAGCAGTGTTTCGTGACTTAACGTACGCACTGTATTTCTCAGCGGTTACGATTTCCTTGTTTAGGGTATGGGAAGCGTGTACTAGATGCGAGGTGTTTAATCCCACGACCTAATTCAAGCGGCGTGCTTAAAAAATTGTACGAATGAAACGTCGACCCATGAATGCAAGCGCAGACGCCAAGTGCAGATTTGTGGTGTGCGACGTCGTTCTAACTCGATAGCCTTCAAGCGCTCGTTTCGCAGAAATTCCTGTGTCGGCGTCGTTGGTCGCGAGCTGAAAATCAGTGTTGTCCGTGAGTGAAAACTTTTAGAAAAAATTCAAATAAAGTGAACAACAAAAACTTTCGGTACGAGTGAGAGTCTATTTTTATTGAGTTTTGCGTAGCAAGCAGATGTTCTACCACCCAGCCATGGAATTGCTTTGATTTGCTTCGAGAGAGAGAGAGAGACAGAGAGAGAGAGAGAGGTTTATTTACAGAAAAGCAGTGAGGTCGGCCTGAGCTATAGCTTGCTCTAGCCTGCTACTCTACACTGGGTGAGGGGAAAGGAGAGAAGAAAGACTAATGCATGACGATGGTGAGATAGAGAGGTGAGTATATAGAATTCTTTCTTGCTGAGAAAAACTCTATAGCCGCGCATATAGTCTAGTTGCTTCCGGAAGGTCTATAACCGCTTTTATGGCCACAGTTGCACTGTTGGTGTCTGGCCAAAAAACACTCTATGAATGCCATGTAGGGATAAGAGTTTGCTTACAGCCTGTAATATTGTGTGACGGGAACATAGGATCGCGCCAGGTGTTTAAACATATGAAACGTGCAATGATTGGGAGTTTTAAAAGCCCACTTATTACAAATCGCCTGAACGTATTTAACCACCATCATCAATTAATGCATCACTGACAAAGTAGGCAGCTGTGTTTGTTCGCTTGTTGCCCCACGGAAACGCGGTGCACCTTTCGCAGATTCCCAGAAAGAAGAATTGTTCTGTTGTGGGAAACTTCGCAAGAGCGCTAGCGGTAGTCATTCTAAGACAGTTTCAAACTTCCAACGTCGCGCGCACAGAGGTGCGTTTCACCGGGACACGGTTGAGCGGCAAGCGCCGAGAACCGAAGCCATGGAGGCTGTAGCATTTCACAAGGCTACAGTCTCCGCCTTCGTCGACGTCACCACCCCGTCACAATACAGTCGAGCTTCGTTATAACGAAGCAGCGTCGCTACCATAAATTTGTTCGCTATATGTGATATTCGTCGTAAGAGCATAGGTGAAAAAATCTGCTGGGCAATCGGCATGTCTGCCTCGCGCAAACAATCCTAGATACATGAGTTCCGATTGCGTTATCGCCTGCTACTTATTTGGAAGTGAAGCTCAAGTGTCCTCCTAGTTTTTTGTCAGTGATTTATTATTTAAAAATATTTCATTTGCATACACAGATACACAAGGACCCAGAGGAAAGAGGGAGAGAGCAAGCTCTCTCCCTCTTTGGAGGGGCACAACGCCTGCTCACTCTTTCGGGAGGAAGGAAGAAACAGAGGAAACAAAGATTAGAGGGGAGAAAGAGGAAAGGAGATGGGGAAGGGAGAAAAAAAGTTGAATATTCGACAAGTATTAGTAAAAAAATAATAAAAAAGAAAAAAAAGAGACCGTCTATAAACGGGTGGCCAGGCCCGTTTCGTTCATAAATGTAAGGAGAGCTCGGCGGGCCTGGTCGCGCCGGGAAGCACTACCGCTCGGAAAGTGATTTCCTCGCGAGCCGAGTCAACCACTTCCCCTTGGTGTAGGCCTAGTCAACCACTTCCCCTTGGTGTAGGCCGAGGCAACCACTTCCCCTTGGTGTAGGCCGAGTCAACCACTTCCCCTTGGTGTAGGCCTAGTCAACCACTTCCCCTTGGTGTAGGCATCGGCGATTGCAGAGCACGACGACGACTATCGTGCAGGTAGCAACACGTGGCGGAAGCAGTCGGGCGGCGGCGAGCGCCAGCGCCCCAGCGGCCGCAGGGGCCACACGAGCGTGGTGTACAACGGCGCCATGCACGTGTTTGGCGGATACCAGGACCTGCGGGGATCTTCGTCCCAGCTGTGGGCCTTCCGATTCGGTGAGTACAGCACTCGCACGCCACCCTGTGAGGGAAATAGTCGATGACGGCTTCGAAACACACATCCACCTGTGTACCTAATACGTCAATCAAATTTAGTATGAAAAGGAGAAGCGCGGTACTTATAAAAAATAAAACTTTCTCACAAAACAACACTCGGACGACAATCTGGGAAGTTCGGAAGGCACCCACGTGACCAAAATATTTTTATCTCTGAAATAATCTACCAATTCACTATTTTCAATAGAGTAAATTAGCCTACCTTTTTCCCGAATACGTTTGAGACGGTCACCAAATCGATTCGGACGTTTGTCGTGGAATGACCCTGCTGTCATAAAATGTTTGCGAGCTTGCGTTCAAAACTACTATACTACCTTTCGAGCGTTCGCGAGATCATTTAGGCTCACTCGCATCTTGATGTTTATCGCGCGAAACTTGAACGGGGCTCACGCAGAGATTAGTAAACGCTAGCGGGGAAAAAAGAAAAAATAGTAAGAAGACTCAAACGAAACCTTTTTTTACGTTGGTGCAGTTGTTTTCTCTCAACTCTGTTGTGTGTACACCAGCCGTATTGGGTTGGTAACACAACCCAACAAACGCGTACTCGGCAATTAGACATCGAGGAACCTCATTCCGCTCCCCGCTTTCTTAAGCTCTGGCGCGCATCCTCGCGCAGTTTCGCAGTTCAGACTCTCTCCGACTCGCTAGTGAACGCTCCGAGTCGCGCGATTCGCGGTGCAATAACATAAATCACCTGGTCGAATGTGCACGCAAGTTAGCGCGAAGAAACAAAATTGATAGAGAAGAAGCTGCAACCCAGCCTACCCTTCATTTCGGCTACGTTGAGTCGCGAGTTGCATATATGCCTCACCCCACTGTATATAAACGCTCGATCCCACAGTGGCTCATCGCTCTTTATGTCGGCCTTCTACGACTCCGTGTTCATGCCGAAGCTTCTTCATAGGAAAACTTCCGTACTCGTATCTTCGTACGTATATAACATCCATTTCCCTCCCTGCCTCGCCGTTTTTATTGCGCGTTTAATCCCTTGCATACATTCTCAGTTTTCGCCCCCTATCTCCCCCAGTAATGCCCATGGTTCACATGTTTTCGTTTTGCGTGTTGGTATATTTTAAAAAAACGTTCGCTTATTTTCGTTTTGCTCCCGTGCACACTATAGCCTTCCCCTACTAAATTAGTTCTGCTCCCTCCATTTTTTTTTCGTTGTTGACATTTTAAAAAAAGCCCGTCGTTGGAGACGGTCTTATACGAGAGCAGATATTGGGGTTCAGGAATCTCATCTATCTTCCGCAGCTGAAAGTCCTTAAAAGGAGAAACCTTTCCGAGTCCCCGGGATTGTCATCGCACGCCGCATGGGTTTCGCGCCGAACTTCAACGTCTCTCTTTAATAATAACTCTGCGATGATAAGCGTCGCTCGGTCGCGGCGAAGCGTCTTGCTGGGATTAAAACCCGCTGCTTTCGGCCCTTCGTGCGTGTCCGTTCTCTTTATTACCTTCCGCGTTGTCTTAGCCGGAACTGTACGTTATATTGCTGGGTCCTAGGGCCGCGCGGTTGAAATTCATAAGCGCCTGCCGCTCCGCTTGTGGTGCCAGGGAAATTCGCGTCTTCATGACGCGTAACGTTACTCTAAGCCTGTTTTTTGTAGCGTTAGCTACACTGGCCTCGCTGAGCCAATTTTGCGTGGCACTGGTCTGCTCACGCGCAATGATACTCCGCCGCCGCCGCCGGTGTGCGTGCAATTCTATGCGCTGCGCAGACGATCACTGGTGTCGCGCACCGGAGCCGGCACCTCCTTCGCACTCGGCCGCGGCCGCGCGCGACTCGCCGCCGCTGCCGGTGTGCGCTTTCCAGAGGAGTGCCGTCTTAGCTTTTGTAGACATAAGGACGCCGACGTGCGCGCCTTCCCTGTGTAGTCGCCATCTGACACTGTGCTGGAGCCGCTTGATAGCGCCTCTGAATGGTGTATGCCACTGTGGTTAAGCCATGAAGAAGGAGAGTGCAAATGCTGCTCAACGGTACAGTAGAGTGGAGAAGCTTAACTCATCGGATCCCGAAGTAGCTGCCCGGCAAAATAAATATACATGTGCCACATAATACGTATACCGTGTGTGTGTCATTGGAACAGCTGTAAGCATAATAATCAAGCTAATTCTAGACAATCAGGAAAGCTTTCCAGAGGTGTGACGTCATGGCCTTGACAGACATATTGGCGCCTGCGCGGGCGCTGCTATGCTATCACAGAAAGACAGACAATTCCAAATACCGTGTTGGGGCCGTAGAGACGGCAGCGTGTTACTTCACTGACCACGGAGCCGTCTTTGTGGCAATAGAGAAGCTACCTGGACGTTGAGCAGAAAATATACATGTGCCACATAATACGTATGCCGTGTGTGTGTCATTGCAGCAGCAGTAAGCATGATAAGCTAATCCTAGACACCCTGGAAAGCTAAGAATAATCAGCTGAACCTTTGCTAACGCTACGTTTATCCTGGCACAGCTGAGCGAAGGCACTGCCATTTTTTTTATGCAAGTTTTCAGTGTGGAGGGCGAAATGGGCTTACGCCCGTACCAGCACGCGCATGCACGTGGAGTTATTCTCGAACGCGCTCGAAAGGAATATTTACTCTAACATTTACTAAAAAGCAATGTACCATCGTAGAAAAGTAAGTCAGCCACCACAATATGTATGATTGTTTACGTGTTCGTCTTATCTTTTCAGATTGATTATTGATATGTGAGGTTTAACGTCCCAAAACCACCGCATGATTATGGGAGACGCAGTAGTGGAGGGCTGCGGAAATTTCGACCACCTGGGGTTCTTTGGCGTGCACCCAAATCTGAGCCCACGGGCCTACAGCATTTTCGCCTCCATTGAAAATGCATCCCGTGACCTGTGGGTCAGCAGCCGAATACCATAGCCACTATAGACCACCGCGGCGGGGCGTCGTTTCAGCTCCGAACACATCGACATTGTTCCGCATTTTTCTGTCTTCATCCTCTAACTTTTGCCTCCGTCCTTCATCTTTCCTTTCTCTATCTCTCTCTCTCTATCTCTTTTATTTTGCTTCTTTACCGTTCAACAGGGTTCAGCACTGGTAGTTTTCTCTATTACGGTGAATGAAAAGATGGATAGATAGAACTGTATACGCGCAACTGATATGCAACCGCACGTGCCATTGTGTAAGTGGCATGTAAGGTCGTTTCCAACCAAATGACGCGAGAAATACCTGGGCGGAGTAATGCCGTCTCGTGTTTCTGCAGGGTTAAAAATGCCGAAGCAAAAAAAGCTTGAACTGTATCGCCCTAAACAAAAGAAGAAGAGAAAGAAAAAAAAAAGAATGAAAGAGTAGGGATTTGCAAGTCAAAATGTAACTTCGTCGTGACTTTGCTGCTGTGATTCGCGCAATTTTCCGAGAAAAGCGCGCGAATGAAAATGGATCGGCTAAGCAGCCATTTCCGCCGTGAACCCAAGTCGCACAAGCTTGTGGGCAAACCAAAAGGAAATCGCTGAAATTGAATCCGGGCTGCTTCGTTTACGGCCAAGTTGTGCGTGATAAGAGAACAAGAAAAAAGAAGAAAAAATGCTCGTATGCGCCCGCAGATGAATAAACCTGCGATTTTTTTAATTGAATTGTCAAACTGTAGTGTCTGTACACAACATTAATTCGCACTGTTCGAGCCGTGTAAAAATCAGCCATCTTGTTCAAAATATATCAAATAGTTCGCGTACACGCTGCATTATCGTGTTCTAGAAATTACCGACATGCACTCTTGGTGCTGCATACGTGCTCAAGGCAGAACAACTTGGGTGCGCCTGATAGTCCGAACGGGGCGCGACTGTCGTGTCTCTGTTCCGTAGGCCCTCTTCTAGTTTTGCCGATTGTCTTGTAGCGACCTGACAGATTCCAAACATCTATAGCTTTGCGAAATGCATCTCTCGGATCTGCCCCGTCAGACCGGCCGCGTCTACTCGCGCGATGCATGTGCGTAATGTGTGCGCGCGAGCTAACAGGCCCCCTCACTTCTCCTCTTCTATACTTCCCTTCTTCGCCCTTCGTTACGTCGCGCAAACTATGCGTCGCCTCATGTGGAGACCGACCGCGACGGACCTCTCATTCGTGCATAATCACCTCTCTCTCTCTCTCTCTCTCTCTCTCTCTCTCTCTCTCTCTCTCTCTCTCTCTCTCTCTCTCTCTCTCTCTCTCTCTCTCTCTCTCTCTCTCTCTCTCTCTCTCTCTCTCTCTCTCTCTCTCTCTCTTCTTTTCTCTCTCCCCCTTTCTCTCTCTTTTTCATTTTCTCTCTCTCCTTTCATTTTCTCTCTCTCTCTTTCTCTCTCTCATTTTCTTTCTTTCTCTCTCTCTTTCTTTCTCTTCCTGTCTATTTCTTTTTCTCTCTCTCTTTCTCTCTCTCACTCTCTATCTCGTTTTCTTTCTCTTTCTCTCTCTCTCTCACTCTCTATCTCGTTTTCTTTCTCTTTCTCTCTCTCTCTTTCTCTCTCCCTTTCTCTCTCACTCTCTCTCTCACGCGCTCGCTCGATCTTTATTAACGACGGCGGCGCACGCAACCGCAGGCACATCGCGTCTCAAAAACTGCCTCCCCTCACCCTTCTTCAGCTTAGAGCTGTTGCCGTTTCGCGCGTGCGACCGCGCGTCCGAATCACTCCCTGCACGAGTGGCCTGCAAATTTCTGCCGCGCGCCCGCGTCTGCGGCGCTGCTGGCGCCCGGAGATCTCCTTTGGTTTTCGGTGATGCACGCGCAATTTGCTCCTCGTCGCGCCCTCGGAATATGCGCGAGCAGCACTGCGGGGGCCGCGGCAGCGATTACTATTCACGGCGCATTCGCGTCAGAATGGTGTACACACGGGCGGCGCCCCTTTTACGACCAGTCGTAAACGCGGCAGATAGCGGGAGGGTCGGCGTCTACGCGGGCTCACCCTGCAACGGGCAAGGATCTCGCTGTCGCAAAGCCGCGCGTGGTCCTGGGCCAGAACCGAGTCGCTACCGCTCTTTCCCACGCAGGCAAAGTTTCTTGCCAATCGGCCCACAGGAGTGTTCGGGCGCTTTCCCGGCGACGAAGATTGGACGCTGAGCTTGTGGTGGTGTGCTGTGCGAATAGGACGGAGAGTAAAAGGTCTGACGCTCTGCGGTGGAGTGGGAAATGTTGTTAGCTTCATCGAGCATGCGCACTTCGGGTTGTTGACCATGCCGCTCAGACCGTGAAGCGTTACCGGGAGCGGATGCGCCTGTCGGTTCATTCCGCCCGTTTCGTCAGTTTTGTTTTCGTTCGTGATCTCTCCTCCGGCGTCGGCGCCTTTGTCTCGCTGTTGTTTTCGCTTTTTTTTTTGTCTGGTAGCTCGGTAATGGCTGACATGGCTGGCGCGATGCGTTCGGCTCAAAGTGAAGCGACGCGCGGTGATTGGAATTGGGGGAGGCTTGGTTCGAGTGCCTAATGGCTTCTCCAGTGCAGGGTTGAGAGCTTTGAACAATGGTCGGCCGGCTCTCTTTTGGTACGGCGTCCGTTTTACTGTCATTACAAGGCTGGGTGGTTTCACTTTAAATCTTGCCAAGCCTGGTGTCAGTGTCAGGTGATTTTAACCGCGGTTGCGAACATCGCGAAACTAGACCCCTTTATAGCGTTAAATGAGTACTAATTTTGCTTAGTGTCGAGGAATTGATCAATACTTCCGCGATATCATTTAGGTGAGGACTCAAATTTTTTTGATCGCGAGCTATATAGCTCCGCTGCTTCGTACCGTTTCATTTGTGGGCTGTCTTTTCTTTTTGTAACTGTACTTATCGCACCACGTAATGGAGCTGTTCCACCGTTTCATTTCTTTCTGAGGGATCGATGTGAGCGCGTTCATTTCTGGGTAATTTCGGGGCGAAGTACTGTCGCTTTTGGCACGACCGTGATATTGTTCCTAGATTTCATGGCGTCGCTGTTTCTTACCATGTCTCGCGATAAGTGCCACCACCGCCTCTACGTTTCTGAAATGCATTTCACGTTTTAAATCGTGAGCGTCGTCATTAAAGGCTTCGAATTCTATTACCAAAACAATTTGTGGCTTTTAAGCGCACACCGGAGATATTCTCTGGCATATCTACGGCTGCATTTGCAGTGGAACAAGGAAAAACTATACATTTTAACGCTTAATGATACTAGCGGGAAACTTCGTGAAGGTGTCACATTATTTTTACCACGTTGACCTTTATTGCAAGTGTACGAATACATACTTGGAACTTGCGTTCGCTCTTTTTTTTTCTTTGCTTCGTCTAAACGTTAATGAAAACAAGACATTTTGTTGAAACAGACAGAGATCCTGTTTATTGTAGCTAAATGCTGCTACTACTACTACTACTACTACTACTACTACTACTACTAATAATAATAATAATAATAATAATAATAATAATAATAATAATAGGGTTTTTCGTCTCAAGACCTAAATATAATTATGAGTGACGCCGTGGTGGAGGGCTCCAGAAGTTTCGACCACTTTAACGTGCACCCGAACCTAGGTACACGGGCCTTTAGCATTTCGCCTTCGTCATAACGCAGCCGCCTCATCCGGGATTCGATCCCGCGACCTGCGGGTAAATAGTCAGTCGAGTAACGTTTTCCACCGCAATGCCATCATGGTGCGTGCTGGCGAAATACCACTGCAGTTGTAAAATTTCGCGCATCCTTGTAGATTCCACCGCCGTAAGTAAGAACGGACCAAGGGCAACGTGGGTTCCACGCGTGAGCTCAACGGGTTACAGGTTTAGAGTCCCTGATCTGCGTCCTTAAAAGCAAGCTTGGTTGACGGAGCTAGCCGGTATAAATTTCATGAGAGCATCGTCGCTTCCGTTTTCTGGAAGCGTAGTCTTCCATCTCGGAGAAATTCAGTCGAGACGGCGCAGTTCCTTCTCCGAATGACGTTCGATCTGCAGTCGGTTCGATCTTCAACCTCGGACCAAATGTGTCTTGACAGCTGCCAGCTCGTGTCAGAATGGCCGATCGTTTCCTTATAGCATTCGACCCCGTCTTCCTCATCGCCGCGCGTAAATCTGCAACACATAAAGCACTTCATGTGACGCCGAGGTACGCGTCCGTCGAAAAGCAACCTACGAAATCCGGAAATAGACGCAGAGTCTCTGAAACGCACAGCTCCGCAGCCGATTTGAATCGCTCTTCCTTGTCCATCGTCAAGTGTCGTATACACTTGTCATCACTTGGATCACTCTTCAATAACGCAAACGTACAAGAGCAATAAACTCTGAAAGGAATCGGCCGATAACGAAACACAAAGCACAGTCCGAGGGGAGTTGCATGGTGTACCCCCAACTGCCTCCTAATAACCTGTCTTCAGCGGTATCAGCAATGAACTATACGGTGCAGGACTCGGTTCTCGCGGGACTGCTGCTGCTTCTCTTACCGCTGCCGCTGGTGTTCTTCCACGATGAGTCTTTCTTGTGGCCCTGTACCTTTCTCTAGCGCAGTTATTCGTCGCCAAAAAAAAAAAAAAAACTTGCACCGTGTTTTCTTCTTATTTCGCTTCAGTCTTTCTGCAGGGTCCGCTTCTTCAACGACGTGGAAGAGCCTCTTCGCTCGGAAAACGCCGCTGGCCATCGCTGCGGTTTCTGTTCGTTTCTCCCGCTGGCACTCGGCGGCGTCTGTTAAAATGACGTCTGCTCTTACTTCCGCGTGTATTTACCCCCGTAATAATATGTTCTCTTCTTTTTTTTCTCGTCCGTAGTTCTCGGTCCACTCCTGTCTAGAAGCGTGGGCACTCGGAAAATCGGGCACACTTGATTTTTTCTTTCTCTCTCTTTTTCTCGGAAATAGTCGATTTGCACGAGAGGCCCTTTATTTTTATGTCTATATAGATTACATTTGCTATACATTCCCTCGCTCTCAGAATAAGCTGTATAGCGGGATAGCAAGAACGTGTTAGTGGCTCTCTTCCTTTTACGTATGTTTGTTTTTCATGTTAAGAAAACTCTATCGTCTTTATTACTTTTTCTCCCAAGATTTTGTTTTGTTCTCTAGTTCCCTGGAACGCAGAAAAGTGGCCACGGGATTTTCTTTTTGGGCCATTTTGTTTTTCGCTCTCTTGCTTTTTCCACTTGGTGCGACTGACGTTTCGTAGGTTTTAAGCACGTTTCCATTTTTTCGAGGAGGGACCCTTCGAGAGAATGCACCTGCAGTTCCCTCGCGGCGATTTTCGGGAGCGCGCGAACGAGAAGGAGCGAAGAAAGGTGAAAACCGCGCTGAAAAGTGAAATGGGACGCAACGCGTGATGACTTTGTTGAATTTAATAGCTCGCGTCGAAATCGGTGCGGTGGTCGCCAGAGAATAGTACTTTCACGCTTCGCTAGCTTCTCTCCTCGTAGGTACAACTGCTCGCTGAAACCACTTATCGCGTTCCTGCTCCTTGAGAATCTGAGAACCTTCCCGGCTGTCGTCGTGCTGTCTACGTTCTGCGCTAAAATTTCACTTCGCTTAGCGCTTTTCCTCGACAATAGATGAACTCGTCTTGCTCGCTCTCAAGGTCTGCGTTTTATTTATTGCTACACTGAACCTGGCGTGCTTTTTTTGTACTAGTTATGGACGTCATCTCAAGGAAAGGCTGCGTGTTGACAACATATCGTTGAAAGTTGTTGGAGCTTCTGGCGGAGTTGATCACGTGTTCATGTGCTCAGGTGCACTGGTGAGAGGTATAACAACGCCTATAGCTCTGAGTCGCTTTAAAGTCTCAGCAATGAATTACTCACGAAGATCGGATCCAAATTTCGACATTTAGGGAGCTGCCGCCGCCTGCCTTTCAGAAGAATGACGCTATTTTCATTTCTACTCTTTATTTCCCACATTTCTCACGACGTTTTTTCCTTATTCGCGTGCATACATTACGGTTGGTACAATAAGCAGACTTTGTGCTGAAAGTGTAATGTTGGAAAGCAGTCTTGCTGTACATTGACTACTTTTTCGCTGATAAGTAGAGATCTAGATTGCAGAATTTTTCTTGTAAACATTCGTGAGGCAGTGAAAAACGTTTGTGATTTGAAATACTTCCTTTACGCTAACATAATGATCATCCCGTGAGCGCTCTCTGCTTTTACGATAATCACCGTACAGTGAGGCACACTTGTTTGAATATGACAGCTATTTTTTGATTATGTTCAGACAACGTGATCGTCTCGTAAGTTTACTCTGCCTCATTGATGAACACTATACAGTGAAGCACGCTTGCCGTGGTAATAAATGCGAAGCATTTTTTGCGTACTCCAAGCACTTCTGGTATCTATCTATCTATCTATCTATCTATCTATCTATCTATCTATCTATCTATCTATCTATCTATCTATCTATCTATCTATCTATCTATCTATCTATCTATCTATCTATCTATCTGTCTGTCTGTCTGTCTGTCTGTCTGTCTGTCTGTCTGTCTGTCTGTCTGTCTGTCTGTCTGTCTGTCTGTCTGTCTGTCTGTCTGTCTGTCTGTCTGTCTGTCTGTCTGTCTGTCTGTCTGTCTGTCTGTCTGTCTGTCTATCTATCTATCTATCTATCTATCTATCTATCTATCTATCTATCTATCTATCTATCTATCTATCTATCTATCTATCTATCTATCTATCTATCTATCTATCTATCTATCTATCATCCCTTGGCGTGAACCAAAATTAGTATGAGTGGGTAAAATGGTTTGACGAATAGGACGCGCTAGTGAAGACGTAATTAATGTCACAATCGCGTCGCGTATGTCGTCAAACACTTCCCGTTAAACAATGGCACATACTCGCGGGCGGGCATATGCCACTGATATGCGGGTATGTGCCACAGGTGATTGACACTTGGTGTCTACCCAGGAACGACGTGAACACACATGGGCAAATTCAACTCATGAGCGTTACGAAAAACCTGACGTCGGCAGCGTTGACTTGACGAATGCAAAGAATGAATGATAGGATCTCAGCAGGAATCAAACCCAAGCATTCTGCGTGGCAATCAAGCATTCTACCACAGAGCCATGGCAGGTCTCGGAACTACTTTTCAAATAGACCTTAACGTTCGCTAAACGTCATTTGTGGTTGTAGTGCTGGCTATCCAATTTCATAAACATTACATAGGTGCTCCTATGATACATTCATCACATCGGGTTAACGTCGATCGTCAATTGTAGTTAGGTGCCATGCACTGGGGTTTATTTGTGTCGCAGTGTCCAGGACTACCACATTCGCAAGCACCGGTGCTTCATACCAGCTTATCATTTGTGGTGTTGCTAACCGAATACTCATGTTCCTGTTGGCGTCGTTGCGCAGGTGTAAACAGCTCGTTATATAAACACCTGCAACACTTTAACATGTGTCTGTGCGTGCAACATTTGTACATATATTTAGCGTGATTTCATGACATCTGGCTCGATAAAGATATTACAATACGGTCATGTTCCCTCCGCATTCTTCGCATAACATTGATTCCCAAGGTACGTGAGATCTCTAATAGTTTTTTATGATAGGTTCATCATCATCATCCCTTTTCTTAGTTCAGGGCAGCAAACCGGATGTTACAATATCTAGTTAACCTTCCTGCCTTTCCCTCATTTTATTCTCTCTCTCTCTAATTAAATATACTGAAACAGAAAATTTGCCCGTAAGTTGTTTCTGCCTCGCTGATATGTGCTGTACAGTGAAGCGTGCTTGCTGTTTGTGATTGATAGGTGTTTGATCATACGAAATGGAGTTATCGCTTCGTAAGTTGACCATACCTTGTTCATAGGCGTCATACAGTTAAATATGCTTGTAGTTTACTTTGACACGTAATAGTTTGATAATACACAGACCGAGGGATCATCCCGTGAGCCTACTCTGCCTCGCTGGTAACTGCTATACAATGAAACTCGCTTGCCGTTTTATTGTGATGGGTATTGATTTGATTATATTAAGACCGAGTTTTAGTTTCGTAAGCTGAATCTGACTCGCGAAAAAACGCTTTACAGTGAAGCATGCTTACCGTTTGCGTAGGATAGGCATTTCAGTATACGAAGGCGGAGTTATCGCCCTGTTAGGCTACTTTGCCTTGCTAGTACCACATATGCAGTGAAGCACGCTTGCCGTTCGATTGTGGTAGGTATTGATCTGATTCAACGGAGATCGTCCCGTAAGCAGGCTCGGACTCGCCAAAGAGACAAGCATGCTTGCGATTAGCTTTGATTTGCTTTTGCGCAGATGGCGTGATTGTTATGCACACCGACTCTGCTTCACTATTAGCCGATGTACACCGATGCACGCTTGCCCTTTAAAAGGTTCCACGTAGTGTCTTTTTTTTTTGTCTTTCAGCTATTTTTCTGCTGCCGTAATCTTTGTGAAGCTCTACCAAGAACTGAGCCTTCTCTTCAGGCTTTTTGTGCTTACCGGGATGGAAAGTTATCTCGTGTTCTGTTCTGTTTTACCTGTTTTGCTGTGGAAAAGTTGAGTACCGTATTACCTCGGCTACCGCATATCAATAAGTTCAGCAGCGAAAAAAAAAATCTTAAGCGTCTGCTTCGATCACTGTACAATACACGTCTACATTTGTTGTTTTTCTTATTCTGTGTGTTACTTGCTATCGATGTGAAGCAGATCATGCATGTTCTAGTAAACAAGCCAGTCTAGTACAGTGCACTTATCGGTCGTCTAGTGTGGATTAACTCTGTTGCAGAAGACTCCATCGCAAAACCCGGTTTCACGTTTTGTTATTAAGAGCTCGATTGAGCAGTTTCATCCTATCTTATAATTAGGTCTGATAAACAAGGCAAATCCTTCAATTATGAAAAAAAAAGAAACAGCAGTGTCGTCCAAGTAAAATGAACGGAAGATGGTGAAATACATTGCTTGAAGCTTACGACTCATATAGCCAGTTTCCCATCTTTTCTTCTTTCTTTCTTTTTTTCTTTCTTTCTTTGTACCCATCGTAATGTGCAGTTGTGCTCTCTCTGCTTTTTGCTATGTTGCTTCGTATGAAACTCCCAGCTGTCTCATTTTCACTGTTTCGAAACAGCCTGCTGATGAACCCAATTGCCGGTTGAGAATGATTAAGTGGCTGTGCTATCGCTCCCTCCAGAGAGAGAGAAAGATTACAGACACCTTCTCTTTTCTTTGATTCGTTCTGTCTCTTCTCTTTGCTCATTTTATGCTGACGAATTTGTGCTCGGTGACCGCAGTGCTCGGTGACCGCTAATGACATAGGCTTTTCTCTGTGCTATCCGCGTCTTCTACTTTATTGGTATGCTGTTCGGCCACTTTTTTTTCTCAGAATTAAGCAGGCCCGTCCTATGCAGCAAGTTTACTACATAGCCTTTAAGTGATTGTGTACTAGATGGATTTATTATTCTGCATCGAGTCTGTACACTTAGTTGTCAGTCGATGCATTTTATGTGTGCAATTTATGATGGCTTCAGCGAGTGAAGGTGTAAGAAAGGTTCGCGAAGCGAAATAAATGTCATAGTAGGATAGTAATTTGTTTTAGCCTAAGTGACATCGCAAAAAAAAAAAAAACACTCGTGCACGCTGCTCATCAAAAAAAAAAAAAACTCAAGTGTTGAATGACAACTTTTTTTTATAGCTTTGGGAATTGAAACCGCGACCAATCGCGTCGCCTGTACAGTTGTTCTACCGAGCGAGGTAACTTTTAAAGCGAGCATTTGGCAGTCTGACGCCGAAATAATCACAAACGAGACTCACTGGAACCTTGAGCATTATAACTTATTGTTGGCCTAATTGGTATTTGTTTAATGACATATTTTGGCCTCAAAAACAGAGCAAAGGAACACACAGCGACAAGCAAGCAATGACAAGGAATTGCCGCTTCTGCTAGATTTCCCAATGTAGTTACGTGAATGTGCGCAAAGTTACCTTCAGATATTTCGTTTACAATGTGGCTCACCCGTTTATATAAACGACGCGCTTCCTTTTTGTGTAACTTGTGTGATTATTTCGTATATATTAGGCGATAAACCACCGCGTCAAAGATAAAAAGGAGAAAGACAGTGCAGTTAAGATGTTATGCATTTCATCTGATGAGAAGGAAGGTCAATATGGTGTTTGTTCTTATATTTGGTAGATATTTGTGTCAAGTTCTTTGAGTGTTTTCCGCAGTGGAAGCAACGCAAGCTAGCAAGTTTGAAATCCACGCCTAAACTTCACAAGCAAATTTTGTCGCTTCTTCGCTTCTGGGCTGTTTAAGAAAACCGGGATAAAACGCCAACGTTTAAAAGAGGCCGGATGTAGACGACAGTTTGCCATTTAGCGTTGCTTCAACATCGACACGCTCCGCTAAAGTGTCGCTTCAGCGAAGCAAACTGTTCCTCCTAAAAGATATTTTTTCCACTTTTTTTAATCGTATTTTCAAGGGAATCTTCGTCGTAACCAGTGACTCGTAGCATGAAGAGCCTCGTGTTTTTTGGTGCTTGCTAAGGTAGTTTTTTTTTCTTCTTTCTTTTTTTACTTTGTTTCGGAAGGGCAATTTCCGGATCGCCTTATCCCGCTGTTCTCGCAGCAAAAACGAAATATACGCGTGTGGCTATTAGCTGCTGGAAGCTACGGGTGTTGCGCTTTCGCAAACCTGAATTTGGTTAACTTCTTTTTTTTAGAATGGTTGCGCAGGATCCTTCTTCTTCTCTCTGTTTTATCGGGCTCTCTGTATCCGCTCACTTCTTTCTTTCATTGTTCTTTTCTTCTGTGTGTGTGTTTCTCAAAGACGCTTTTATTTTAAAGCGCCGATGCGTGAGCTGTAGCTTAGGCTGGGCTTAGGCCTGTGCGAATGTTTGAGGAGGCGTGAATTCGCATACTTTCTCGAACTTTCGTGTCACTGACGTTCTCGCATATTTAGAAAAAACTCAAAGAAAAAGAGTTCGTGACGCCTACTTAGGGAGCGTTGCGCAAGTAGACGTACGCGCATTATGATACATTACTTGTGTTCGCCCACAGCTAGAGTATGCATCATCCACATGGTCACCATATCAAGATTACCTGGTACGTATGTTGGAAGCCGTCCGGAATAGGGCAGCGAGATTCATCTCTAGAAACTACGATTATCATTCAAGCATTATACCCTAATGAAACGAGACCTTGCATTTCGGCCACTGAAAACACGCCGCAACATGGCTCTTTTATGTCTGTTTCATAGGTACATTTATATAGTTACGAAATTCGCTGTTTGCCACTTTATCCTCCTGCGCGCACTCCCCGGCGCATTCACAATGCACGTAGTTTCATGCGCATTCATGATCGCACGCAGGCATTAAACTTATCATCACTACCTCGATCCATTGCATATTGGAACGGTCTTCCGGATCATGTTGTATCCATTTGTAACCGTGAAATTTTTCGTGATAACCTGATCTCGTTGCTCTCTAATATTGTATAACGCTGTTGCACCTTGATTTTTGCAATCTTTATATATATATATATATATTGCTACGTGCCAGTGCATGGAGCTGAAGAAGACGAAGCAGATAGACTGGCACGAGCTAATCTGTGTGGCTGGCGCTGCTCGCCTAACCGTCTGTAAATACATCGGTGACTACCCCTCTGAGTCAGTCTCCTTCACGTAACATATTTGGTGGAGTTGTGCGATCCCCGTCCTCGCCACGGAACTCCGAAGCGGACGCTCACTCGCGGCTTACAACATGACCACCCAAGACTCGGCTACATCCTCTCCGGTCGCTCCCCCTTCTGCCCGACCTGTCAACCCAGCGCCCGCAACAACATTCGTGACGCTTCCCGCGCTCAAAGACCCCGGCGTGTTCTCGGGCAGCGAGGGTTCCGACGTCGACCAGTGGCTACGCCTCTACGAACGCGTCAGCGCCACTTACAGGTGGGATCCCACTCTTATGCTGGCAAACGTCATCTTTTATCTCGACGGAACACCTCGTGTTTGGTTTGATAACCACGAGCATGACATAACAAGCTGGGACAGCTTCAAGGCAAAGATCCGTGAGCTTTTTGGCAACATCTCTGGTCGTCGTGAAGCTGCGAAAAATGAGTTGTCGACTCGCGCACAATCTTCCACGGAGCCCTACATCGGTTATATTCAGGCTGTCCTTTCACTATGCCGCCAAGCTGACGAAAATATGTCTGAACCTGAAAAAGTTGCCCATATCCTAAAGGGTATCGCCGACGATGCGTTCAACTTGTTGGTATTCAACAATGTGTCGTCTGTTGATGCCATCATTCAAGAATGCCGCCGGTTCCAACAAGCTAAAAGCAGACGCATCTCCCATCAGTTCCAGCGCCTCCCGAACACCACTGCGACGTCCTCATGTCTCGACACATATCATCCACCAGACAACTGTGACAACTTGACGCGAATCGTCAGGCGGGAGCTTAAAGCGGCTGCTCCAGCTAAGGTGGGAACAACGTCCCATGACCCCTCTCCGCCAATTACGTTGCCTCTCATTCAAGCAGTCGTCCGGCAGGAAATCGCAAGCTTGGGAATTCACTCTATCTCACCGCCTACCCGCACCGACTACCAGCCCCGATACACGCCTGCACGTCCCTTCCCGACCGGCTCTCCCTCAACGTTCCGTAATCCGTCCGCATGGCGAACACACGATGACAAGCCGATATGCTTCTCGTGTCACAGAATCGGGCACATTTCTCGCCATTGCAGAAGTCGCTGGGGTCCTCCTGCACAACCGTCCTCTCGTCCCTTATATGCACGTCCTGCCTATCGCCATGAGACCAACCGCGACCATTTTGCCCAGGAACCTGCTTCTGAACGCCGCTACTCCCGCTCTCCATCCCCGTAACGTCGCCAGTCTCGTTCTCCACAGCCCCGCCGACCATCTTCCCCCGCCTTCCCACGAGGTTCTCCGACGGAAAACTAAGCGTTGCAGCCCCCGGAGGTGGCGCTGCATCGCTCGGACTGACCGAAAATCCTCTTTTGACGATACCGACAAAACGGAACCTCATAGACGTACAAGTAGACGGCCTACATGTCACTGCTCTTGTCGACACCGGCGCCCAACTTTCCGTGATGACGAGTGATTTTCGCCGCAAGCTCAAGAAGGTTCTCACACCTGCGACCACCCAGTTCGTCCTTGTTGCGGATGGTGGCATAGCATCGATCGTTGGAATGTGCTCCGCTCGTGTGAGCATTGCGGATCGACACACAGTTGTTCTCTTCACCGTCCTTGATAAATGCCCCCACGACGTAATCTTAGGCCTCGACTTCCTATCCGCGCATTCTGCCCTCATAGACTGTTCGACCAGTACGCTCCGTCTACACTTGCTCGCAACAGAACCTCTTACACAACGGCCGAGTCGCCTCTGCACAACGGGACACGCGCGCCTCCCTCCACAGACACTGACCTACATAGAGCTCGTCTCAATACCACCAGTTCCCGACGGTGACTATGTTCTGACCCCTATCACCGATGTTCTCATAAGCCGTGGCATTACATTACCGCACACCATTCTGTCCGTCGCAGGAAATTCTACGTGCCTCCCAGTTGTCAACTTTAGCTTGACACCTCAAGTTTTGCCGCAAGGGATGTCTTTAGCGTTGCTCTGCACCTTAGAAGACAATGCGGTAGATGTTTTCGCGATGGCCGCCCCTTCTGAACCCCACGCTCAACATCAGTCTGCCACTTGCTCCGACAGCGCTATTACTTCGATGATCGCTTCCAACTTAACACCGCAGCAGACTGATGAGCTCCACCGGGTTCTGCTGTCCTACATCGACGTATTTGACATCAGCGCCGTCCGTTGGGGAAAGCCACCGGTATGAGCCACCGCATAAACACTGGTAATGAGCATCCTATTCATAGGCGCCCATATCGGGTGTCGGCGGCCGAGCGTCACATCATCCAAAGTGAGGTCGACAAAATGCTCGCCAAGGACATCATTGAGCCATCTTGCAGTCCTTGGGCTTCTCCTGTAGTGCTAGTCCGCAAGAAAGATGGTGCATGGCGTTTCTGTGTGGATTATCGACACCTAAACAAAATTACCAAAAAAGACGTCTACCCTCTGCCACGAATAGATGATGCGCTTGATTGCCTCTATGGGTCCCACTATTTTTCCTCCATAGACCTTCGTTCCGGCTACTGGCAGATAGAGGTAGATGAAATGGACCGTGAAAAGACGGCATTCATCACCCCCGATGGCCTATATCAGTTCAAGGTCACGCCCTTCGGCCTT
This sequence comes from Rhipicephalus microplus, assembly GCF_043290135.1. Taxonomy (NCBI): domain Eukaryota; kingdom Metazoa; phylum Arthropoda; class Arachnida; order Ixodida; family Ixodidae; genus Rhipicephalus; species Rhipicephalus microplus. Next base: position 277,314,890 of record NC_134700.1, on the reverse strand, counting down.
TGTAACGCTCCAGCCACCTTCGAACGAATGATGGACTCCCTGCTCAGAGGATTCAAATGGTCCACATGTTTGTGCTACTTGGACGACGTCATCGTCTTTTCACCAACGTTTGAAACTCACATAGAGCGCCTCTCAGCCATCCTGGGAATCTTCCGTCGCGCTGGCCTGCAGCTCAACTCGTCCAAATGTCACTTTGGACGCCATCAAATCACAGTGCTTGGCCATTTAGTAGACGCCAACGGTGTACAACCAGACCCGGCAAAAATCAGCGCCGTCAAAAACTTTCCTGTACCACGATCTGCGAAGGATGTACGCAGCTTTATCGGACTATGCTCCTACTTCCGACGCTTCGTGAAAAATTTTGCGCACATAGCGAGGCCGCTTACGCAGCTCCTCAAGAAAGAAGTCCCGTTTTCATGGGGCTCCGAAGAGGCTTCTGCGTTCTCGACTCTCGTCGCTGTTCTCACTACCCCTCCGATTCTGGCACACTTCAACCCTGCTGCCCCTACGGAAATCCGTACAGATGCAAGTGGGCATGGCATTGGTGCAGTGCTGGCTCAGAAACAACATGGCCATGATTGCGTTATTGCATATGCCAGCCGCCTCCTATCCGCCCCTGAACGTAACTATTCGATAACAGAGCGTGAGTGCTTGGCTCTTGTATGGGCGGTAGCGAAATTTCGACCTTATCTATACGGACGCCCATTTTCGGTAGTTACCGACCACCACGCACTCTGCTGGCTGAACTCTCTGAAAGATCCATCAGGCCGCCTTGGTCGCTGGGCTTTGCGCCTGCAAGAGTTTTCCTATTCGGTGGTCTACAAATCTGGCCACCTACACCGTGATGCCGATTGCCTCTCCCGGTACCCTGTCGACGATCCTGAGGACACTGACGAGCCCACGGAGAACTCTATCTTGTCAGTGTCCGACTTCCTTAATATTGGGGAAGAACAGAAGCGTGATCCAGAGCTGCTTGACATCATCAGCCGTATCGAATCCTCCACAAATGATGCTTCCGTCCGCTACTTTGTCATTCAAAAGGGTGTGCTATACCGTCGCAATTTCCGACTAGACGGGCCCGACCTTCTCATTGTTGTGCCTAAGCATTTGCGCCGCTGTGTTCTCACCGAACTTCACGACGCTCCCACGGCTGGACACCTTGGCGTATCCCGCACGTACGAGCGCGTCCGGCGCCGTTTTTTCTGGCCAGGCCTTGCTCGTTCGGTACGCCGATACGTCGCCACATGTGACCTATGCCAACGTCGTAAGACACCATCGCTGCTACCCGCTGGCCATCTTCAACCAATTGACATACCCGCGGAACCATTTTACCGTGTTGGGTTAGACCTGCTTGGTCCTTTTCCCACATCAACATTGGGAAACAAATGGATAGCCGTTATCACAGACTACGCTACACGCTACGCTATTACGCGAGCTCTACCGACCAGCTGTGCAACCGACGTCGCTGACTTCTTGTTACGGGACGTTATATTGATTCACGGTGCACCGAGACAGCTTCTCACAGACCGTGGCCGTACATTTTTATCCCAAGTCATCGCCGACATTCTGCGTTCTTGTTCGACGCAACACACACTGACAACCGCTTACCACCCTCAAACAAACGGCCTTACGGAACGATTTAACCGCACTTTAACAAATATGCTCGCTATGTACGTGTCGCCCGACCACCGAGACTGGGACTTTGCCTTACCCTACGCAACTTTCGCGTATAATTCATCCCGTCACGACACAGCGGGCTTTTCGCCGTTCTACTTATTGTACGGAAGAGAGCCGACTTTACCACTGGACACAGTCATCTCAGCTCACACCTCGTCCACCAGCGAGTATGCCCGCGACGCGATTGCGCGAGCCGATCATGCCCGTCAGCTCGCTCGCGCTCGGCTGATGGCGTCGCAAACCAACCAATGCCGTCGGTACGATGCGGAACATAGAGACGTACATTTCGCTCCCGGTACCCTCGTTTTACTCTGGTCCCCTCATCGTCGGCTGGGCCTATCCGAAAAACTTCTGTCTCATTACACGGGACCCTATCGTATATTGCGTCAAGTAACACCTGTCACCTACGAGATCAGCCCCATCTGCCCATCATCATCTACTATGCGGCCCAGTGATATCGTACACGTCTCGCGGATCAAGCCCTACAATAATGCGTCAGATAACGACCTTTAAAGCACCGGGACGGTGCCTCCGCCGCCGGGGGTCATGCTACGTGCCAGTGCATGGAGCTGAAGAAGACGAAGCAGATAGACTGGCACGAGCTACTCTGTGTGGCTGGCGCTGCTCGCCTAACCGTCTGTAAATACATCGGTGACTACCCCTCTGAGTCAGTCTCCTTCACGTAACAATATATATATATATATATATATATATATATATATATATATATATATATATATATATATATATATTCGTCTGCTTTTCTTTTTTTTGTTATTTTGTTTGTATACTGATGCCCCCTTACTCAATGCCCTTCAGTGGGCCTGTAAGGTATTTTGAATAAATAAATAAATAAATAAATAAATAAATAAATAAATGAATACTGTGGCCATGTGATGTGCGCACGGAAAACCAATGCTTCGCTTCCGTGGTTGTCTTGCGTAATGTGTGTTTTTTTTTTTAGACAACGTGGACACTTGTCCGCAGTTCGATGCGCATTGGAGAAGTGAACATATTTTTCCCATTTCGCTATCCACATCGCCTGGCTTCGTAGTTGCTTTAGTTTGGTTGTAGAAAGCGCTCGAAATGGAACACTCGGGAAACAAATGTGGACGTGTAGGAGACTTCTAGCGCTGCCTACCGTCAACAATCTTCCGGCATGATTTAAACGCAACTTACCGCTGCGCGACTACGATTGCAGGACACACAGGCGTTTCTGCCTCACTCATCCGCAAAAATGGAGGGCCGAATCCGAACTTATGGTTCCGTCACTCACACCGCTCAGTTAAATTGTTCACGCTATGAAGTTTGAAAAATGATTGTATAGACAACCACGCGGCTATTCATTCTAGCACATATTGACTCATGATGAAACGTTACGTGATGGGGCATTGAATTTTTTATGGGGTAGTGCCACTGTCCTTCTGTGTGGCTATCATTCTTCATACTTATTTGCCTACGCCGGTACTTACATCTGCTTAGAAAAAGCAAACCTCAGGCGATTCGCTGCCCAGCGTTCTGTGCCCTAACAAGCCCCCTTCGACCCTCTCCAGCCGTTTTTCTATTTATTGTTTTCGATACAGCCCAGCCCTCCACAGTGGCGCAGGTAAATGGCCTACAGACGACAAAAAAAAGAAATAAGCGTAAAAGCAAAAAAAGAAATAAAAAAAGAAAAAGCAAAAGAAATAAGCGTAAAAAGAAAAAGTAGCCGCTCTGGAGCAGTCTACCTTAACTTATATCATCATCTTTTCTTCGTTCCCCCTCCGCCCAACAATCTTGCTGGCCATTTCCTGGTGCCGTTATACTTTCTGAAGCACATTTTTAGACCGCCCTCGGCATAATAGGTGGAAGCCCCCCCCCCCTTTCTCACCCCTCCAATACATCGGCCCTTCGCACTTGTTTCCCTGAAGGGAATTTCCCGTACGCGCGCTTCTATGCTAGTGCTTCTGCAAGTCTGAAACTCGAGCACCTTTGCAGGCTGCCTATGAGAACTACGCGTTCAAGCTAGAAACCCGAACTTCCATACGCACGCTCCCCTTCTTTCGCTGTGCTTCTCTCACGAACCGTTTTTGGGGCTCAATATTTCAGTGACACGCCCTATAGGCGCACAACTTTGCTGCAGGCCAAAGAGAAAAATAGTGAAGATAGCCACATACACATAAAAAGAGAGAGGAGACTGGCGGTAAGTGCTTTCAAGACGTGACGCTATTGAAAGCGGCATCAGCCCTCTCTCTGCGTGCCTGCCTGTTTTTCATTCTTTTCTTGTTCTCGTTTCGACTTCGGCACGTGCCTGGGACGTACCCGACGGGACTCCCCAAGGGGAGATGGGGACTTGGGGGGGGGGGGGGTGGAGGCTGACAGGACGGGTAGCCCAGTGGCCCTGTCTGTCTTGGGGCGCTGGCCGTCCAGAGATGGGGGCCAATTCGCTGCCGACCCCTCCCCGCACCTCTCTCCATACCCCTCCCAAACTCACACTTTCCGCGCACATTGCCGCTCAAATTGGCAAAATTGCAGGCCGTGCTGGGAAACGCCCGGGGCGATCGCACGAATTCCTCCTCCCATTTCGCTCGTGGCCAAGAATTTTGCTCTCGTTCGCTCCGTGTGCTCGTTATTTTTATGTCGTGGTCGACAGCTTTCGATCGCGGCCTGTTCCACGGAGCCCTGTGCGCAAACATAGTGGGAACGTCCTGGCTTAAACGCGATTCGTACTCCTCTTGAGTGCTGGTTGCGTTCGCGTATTTGTTTTGACGAAGTGCTCCGGCGAACTTCGATTACGATCTTTCTAGCAGACGTGGTAGCCGATGATGGCGACTAGAGAGGCAAACAGCATTCCGCATTTTCACGACGGCCTTGGGAAAACGGTTAGCTGTGCTGTTTGTGTCCAAGTACCCTTGAATGGTACAACTCCGTGGTGAAACACAACCACGCTTTGCTCATATCTGAAGTTTCCTGCGTCGATTATAATTGTACTTGCAGACACGGGGCTTACATTGTCACGGATTAGGAGTGGCTGCTGCGGCTCATGGGCTGAGACATAACTCCGTTAATAACAAAACCCATCTATTAAACAGTCACACACGACACACGCTCTGTATGCAACAAATGTACAAAACCAAGAGTAATAACTGTTAAAGTAAACCTACAAACTAATTCATTTGCAGACTAAACGGTCCTAGCTATTGCCAGAAATCTCTGTAGCCTCAGTGCTTTTCACGGTGCTTTTCGCCACCTTGCTTGTCGTAACTGACACACTGCTCGTCAATGTCCGGATTGGCCGTGTCCTCGTCGGGGATCTCGATACTCTCGACGGAAGTAGTCGTCCTTGCCGGTGCCGACGTGGTCGCCTGTTGTCGTCGTCGCCTGATGTCGGTGACCTGGCGATGTCTCGGTGGTTGGGCCTAGCGGCTGCTGGCGGTATACCGGGCGCTGCACGGTGACGTGGCCACCCGGGGACTGTCTTCGGAGGCTTGCTTCGAAGGGGGATTGCGCCAGGAGTTCGGCGCTTGCTGTGCGCGGCGGCTGCATCCCAAGCAGCCTCCCTCGAAGCTTGTCGAGGTCTCCGTCTTCTTCTCGGAACGCCGGCGTCACATGTTGCCAAGTCGCTGTCCTGCCGCTCCCGTCGCCAGTATGCTATACTCGTGGACAGCTTTCTGTGGCAATGAAGGGAAGGCTCTGGAGCCAAATTGGGCATGTGCCACTGATGTAGAATATGGTGCCTCGAATGTGTCCGTGTTTTCCGCGTGAAATAAATGAAAAAGAACAGCGTTATTTTCTACTCGATGCTGTTTATAAAGAGACGCTGCACGCGCCGAGGAGATATCATTATTTGTTATTGCTTTCTCTGGAGTCACTTCGAGTTTTGGCGCGTCTGAAAACGTCTCGCCTTTTACGTGCACCCCACAGTCAAAATGGCGTCTTAGTCTTTAGGTGAGCGCGCGTCGCCCTCTGCAGCTATTCCGACGACTTGCCGAAGGTGCTTGTGTCAATTTTTTCTCACAAATGGCTGTGTAAGCAGGCGTGTCAACTTTTGTGCTGTGGGATTACGTGAACGCGGTCGTCAGTCGGAACTCTACCCGAACCGGACTACTTCGGATTCGCTCGCAGGATTTCAAGCTGGACGGTTGTGCCCTCGCGATCTCCGGCATCAGCGTAGCTCCCGCCGACTGGTTCGCCCTCCGCGGTCTCCTGACGCCGTGCAGCTCTCGCATTGCGGCACCCCGCTCTTGGACTGCTTCGACCGGATCCCCACTTTCCTATCTCCTTCTTTTTTCTCTCGCTTGGCTGTCTTCTCCGTCTATTTTTCTTCTATTCTTTTTATCCCTCCTTCCCCCCACCCCTGTAAGGCACTGTGCCGTGTCGCCTGAAGGCAGACAGAAATTAGGTGCCTTTTTCCTCTTCTTTCTAATCACTACCACCACCACCACTACTTCGCGGAGGAGTACATGAGCAGTAGCTCCGCCTACGTAGCCTTCGCCCCGCCACGGTGGTCTAGTGGCTAAGGTACTCGGCTGCTGACCCGCAGGTCGCGGGATCAAATACCGGCTGTAGCGGCTGCATTTCCGATGGAGGCGGAAATGTTGTAGGCCCGTGTACTCAGATTTGGGTGCACGTTAAAGAACCCCAGGTGGTCGAAATTTCTGGAGCCCTCCACTACGGCGTCTCTCATAATCACATGGTGGTTTTGGGACGTTAAACCCCACAAATCAATCAATCACTAGCTTTCCTTTCATTGCCACGTAAAGTTGTCCCCGAGTATAGCTGGCGACGCGTCCTTCTCCTGTCACGGCCGGACTCGACGCTCCTTCCGCACGCAAGGGGAGCGCCGGAGAAGGAGTTGAGTCCGGCCGTGCTCCTGCGAAGCCCACGTCGACAATGCCCGCTGCCCGCGTGCCGATCGCCGCTGGGGTCACGTGCCTTGGGCCTCGCAGTACGGTGCGCGTGCTCGCGCCTTTTTCCTGATCTTCTCTCAACTTCGTCGTCTTTGTCTCCGAGGGGCTCCTACTCATGACATACATAGACGCGGGAAAAATCCTTGGTGTAGTGTTGACAGACATCGCAGCTACATTAACTTCCTGTTGCCATCTTTGAGGCGTTCACGTTTTGTTGCAAGGCGCAAAGTCGCATGAGCGTGGTGAGTGTAAGATGTGAAGAACATTCGCAACATTCGCTAGCGATAGTTTCGCAGCAAAGTGCGATGAACGGCGTAGGAGAGCATTCCCGATTTGCTTTTGGCTGCCGGAATCACGTGTCTTGCGGCCACCCGCCATTAAAGATTGAATTCGTGACCTCCTTCTCAGCATCGATGGCGCTATGCTTGAGTCATTGTTGGTCGCTATCTTTTTAAAACGAGCAGCAACGAAAACATTTGTAGCCTGAAAGCCAGCTATACAACAAATAAATTTAAGAGTATTATAGGTAGCAAAGATTGCTCTTCTTGGGTTAGTTGATATGAATAACATTATTATACTACATTATTAATGAAATCAAACAGACAATTATGCCAATGAAAGTATAGGAAATTTCATTTCAAGTAGTTGTAATGTAAACGTGAAGAAAGAAAAGTGGACGAAAGAAGAAAAAAACTAGTCATGGGCAGGGACCCAACCTGCGCAAGTTCGCAGGTTACCCAAGTTCCGAGTTTATTTGCACGTGCACAAAACTTGGGGAATCTTTCGGATTATCTCCTGTGTTTTTCTGTATCTTTATTAATTTTTCTTTCATGATTTCTTTGTCATGTGTAAAGAGAAGTAGCCGTAGCTAAAAAGAAGTATACGGTACCAAACGAAAAATCAAAGTTTATCAGTGGCTAAGAAATGTAAGATAACAAAAGGATGAGGAAGGGCAAATGGCCTGTTGCGTCGGGGAAAGCGGACTCCCTAACGAAGAGACTCGTGCTGGCTGGGATTAAGGGGTCCGCCTTCTTTTGTCTTAATCCACGTTGCTGAAGATAAATGCGCCGCTCCGCGTGAGCGAATTTTGTTCCCGCCGTAAGGACTAAAGGGTGACAGAGCGGGCGAAGGAAGCTCGATGTCGGGGTCGGAGATTAGCGCGCGCAGCAAAATGGGAACGGGGCACCACTGTCGTGTCAGGCTACCGCTCGTCCATTAACGAAAGCAGGGTGGAACTGGTGAAGCTCTGTACAGAGTGTAGTGTAACAAAGGAAAGACGGGGACCGGTGCTTGCTTTTCGCCGGACTGCTTCTCGAGGAGCGACGTTCTTGGGGATGCATGAAAGGGGACCACCCGTCCGCGGGATTAGCGTCGCCGTGCCTGCGCGGACGAAAAAAAGCACGAAAGGGAAGAGAAGTTCAGAGCCTTTTCGCTACTGCGAAGATGGAAAGCGGCACTGGCGGCTTCACGTGATGCGGCAACAAACTCGCGTCGTTTTCGCACCCGTTCGTGTCTTTTTTTTTTTTTCTGAGTTCGCGCCTTCAGTCTCCGCGCTCTTCTTCCTCCGAGTGAACGACGCGCGTCTATCTTATAGCGAGTCCAGCGCTAACGCCCCCTTTTACGTAACGAGACAAAAAAGACACACCGATTGGTGGCAAGTATACCGCGACCGAATATTGTGACACTCCATTATGAGGCTTCGGCAGTGGATCGAAAAAGCTGTGCTGCGCGTCCTCCTGTCCGCGGACGCGATCCGCTGGTGCGTAGCCATATATTCGCTGCTTCGCTGTATTAAAATAAAAGGGGGTTGGGGGTGTAGTGCTTTAGCCGTGAAGTTTGCGGGGGCCTTATTTAGGAGGCACACTTACACCATATAATCAGTGAGTAGGCTCTCGTGCGTCAATGTTGTCACTGAAAGAGGACGAAAGCTGCGAGAGGTGGTGTTTACGTGTAAGCGCCGAAATTGCAGTGTCAGAGTCAGAATCGCGTACCCCGATTCCTTCCTCAAGCTCGCAGATACGAAGGTGTTTCACTTCACACGCATTTTTCTGTTCCGTTTGTTCCGATTTTTTAAAAATATCTTTGATTTGATCTTGTATAAAAGCACTTGTAGCTACGGGCATGTGAGGATAGTTCATTGGCTCTTACATGGATCCACGCTTCCTGCGACCTTCTTCATATATGTTGTGTACTGATGTGATCAATATAAATGTCGTATTTCTTTCCTTATCCCGTGGGATACCTTGTAAACCACCATTTCCTTCCGTACGCCTGCCTCTTACAGTCTCAGTTTTCAGCCCTCTCAATGTATTTGGCTGCTCAGACCGTGCTAAGCCGAGAGTCGCTGGCCGTGTGTCTATCCCCGCTGCCGCTTCGGTGGCCACGCGCTCGCAGCTGTTTGTCGAGGCGCCGCCGCTCAGTGCTGAAGAGGCACGCCCTGTTGTTTCTCCCCCGACTGGAACCAGCCTCCTGAAGTCACGTAATACGCCCTCTACATATTTGAACGAGCACCGTCGTCTTTTTTTTTTCCCCTTTCCGGCTGCCTCCCGTACGCTCTTTGTCATACAGCTCATTCGTTCCTCCTCCTCCTCCTCATCCTCATTTTCGATGAGTTTGTGCCATTCTCTCCCTCTCCTACCCTTCTTCTTCGTCTTCCTTTTTTTTATTCGTACATGCGAGCTCCGGGTGTTTGCGTTTAATCTCATTTACTGCTCTGGCAACCTTTGTCTTCTATTTACTTTATCTGTTTAGCGAGACAAGAAAAAGAAAAAAAAAACGCTGCACTCAAATTGTATATAATATACGTGCTCTATCTCTCACTCTCCGTTTCTGCGATTCGCCCCATTTCGGGGATCGAGTTTTCCTCTGCTTCTTATCTTCTTCGCGTTCTTCTTTCCGGTGTCAGCCGCGCTTACAGAATCCGGCAGGGTGCGTCTATATACCTCTGCTACACGTCTCGTACGTTTGCGGCTTTTTGTCTCTGTTATCCCTCTTATTTTGATGTGGTTGGTACGTGTGCACTACTTCAGACGAAATGGTTGACGGGATATAGAGTCTTAATTAATGCGTTATGCTAGTTTTCCAAGTACGCGACGTCAGTGTGCGTCGCTAAAGCGAGACTGTATTTTTCCCGTTCGCATATTTGCCACAATTGTTTCTTTCTATATAGGAGTCAAGAACCTTAACTCTCGTGATGTCCTTTGTCGGCGTCGTCGTAGGTCTCCGTCGTCCGTCCGTCTACACCGTATACTTAGAGCGTTCATATAGCGGCCATTAACCGTACTCTATCCGTCCATCTGTCCGTAATCTGTGCATCCGTCCGTCCGTGCGTACGTCTGTGCGTGCATCTGCCCGTCCGTGTAATCGGTCCGGCTGTCCGTGCATTTGTCCGTACGCGTGTCCGGCCGTCCGTGCATCCGTCCCTCCGTCCGTGTATCTGTCTGTTCGCCCGTCTTTTATACTAGTCGGCGACCTCAACGTTAACATCGTGGACCTTCGCTCCATCATCAACATTCAATTCTTTAGTTAGGCTTCCATCACTGCACACTGGGCAGTCATTGAACACAAAGATCTCGTGATTCTATACGGGAAAAATGGAAACCAGTCAGACAAGAACATACGAAAGATTGGACTGCTTACGCAATGATAAAATGCGGGGAATGCAACTTTAGGCGATTGTATCTAGGCTAATATTTCGCTTACATTACTCGGGAAGTTGTGTTTGGTTGTATTTTGTTAAACTCACAGTTTTAAAAAAAAACGTAAAGGAGAAGAAGAAAGGGAAATATTTGGTTAGACTGACGGTTAAAGAAGTTAAAGAAAAGAAAAGGAAACATAGTTCTGCAAATGTTTGTAAATGCAGTTAATTTACGACTGATATAACTGCTAATTCACGAAATATCAGTACTACGTGCTTCTAGCAAACGGTTTCCGCTGAACACGAACGGCGGGAAGGAAGTGGCTCAAGACTACAGCTTTCCTGCGTATTCAGTGCCAATTTTCGGCTGGAAATTTCCAACTGGCACACAGAGACGAGTGTAAGCCGACTGATTAGCATAGAACAGTCAAACGAGGGTCTCCTTTCCGCGAACGAAGGCTGCTACGAAATGTCGGCGGATGTCACTCGCTCGCTGTGCCATGCAAATGTATGCCGTATGCTCTCTCGAGTTTCTCGAATATTTGCATATACTGCCAAGCGGACTTTCTAAATCGCACTTCCGCACTGATGACTCTCGTGGTAGAGTGTCCGAGTTGGGAAGTGAAGTGGGTCGACTTCGGTCGAAGGCGTCAGCTGCAGCGTGATCGGCCGCCATTTGCCACCAGCTGGCTAGCCTATTGGCTTTCGCTTGGACCGTTCATTACAAAGAAGGGCGTTTCATTCGGGTGTGAGGTGGAGGGGGGGGGGGCCGTAATGGCACCTCCCCCTCCCAAAAAAAAGATGGACACAGAACGACGTACTCCTAGCAACTGATTTCTTTTATTCCATAGACCAATGCCAGCTCGCCCACCATTTAATTATACGATCGTTCGGTGTTTAATGCCACAAATTGCACGTTTTCTGGTATAGCGCGAGCACCTAGCGACACTCTTGTCTCTCTTGCAAGCATTTCCGGTCGGGGTTCAAGTACTTCCTGCATGCTTCTCAAATATTAAAACTTTAAAAAAATGTTTATCAAAAATAAAACTGGTATGAACTAGATGGTAGTGCCGGTGGTGATGTTGCCATAGGCGGGGTTACTCTGGCCAACCTGGCAGGCAGTTTCTCCGTCCGAGTGACTCTTTCCATGTAGCTCGGCTCACCATACATCGCTTAATCCTGTCTCTCGTAGGAAACGTAGGAGTATGCGAGTCACTTGCAATCGCATCGACCGCGCACTTGCCGGAAACACGATGTTCAAGATGAAACAAGCGCTAAAAATTACACGAACTCAGAGAGGACACAGACGAGCGTTTACTAGCAACTGAAAATTTTATTTCACTTCGAAGAAGCGAACACTAATAAATACATAACACGCATGTACCGACGGATCTGATGTTAAAGGGAACACCTGCGTGAGCAGCATGTTTAGATGATTTTGCTATCTTACGGAATCATAGCGGCTTAGATGTGCATAAGGCTGCTGGTGCTTAAAAGTTCCGACTCCTCTTGACAGAATATTGACTTGCATGAAGATTGTTTCTTGATTCACTTGCATTTAGAGGGCCAGGAATATTGATGGTGTGCATTCGAGTGTTCCCTGCAACAGTGGACCATACTGTACGTCATTCCCAACCTGTTCAAGTTAAATGTTATGCATATGATATCGGAGCATACGTTTACTTAAGAGGGGTCAGCTAACTGTGAAGGAATAAGCGAAAATTAATTGAATTATTTCATTGAAAAAATGGAAGGCTTTCTCGCGAGAAGCTGGAACCACCGCGGCGCCTGGCGGAGCAGATCTGAGCCACGCGCTTGTTTCTGCGTGGCCGGTCACGGTGACTTAGTTGTTACGGTGCTCGACTGCGCACCAGAAGGTCGCGGGATCGAATCCCGGCCACGGTGGCTGAATTACGATGGGAGTGAAATAAATGCTCGAGGTCCGGTTTCTGATAGATTCAGGTGCACGTTGAGCAACACCAGATGGTCCAAATTTCTTGAGTCCTCCAATACGGGGTTCTTCGTGAAGACGTCGTGGTTTTGAGACGTCAAACTCTACGATCATCATGATCATCATCATCATTCATCATCATCATTCATCATCATCATTCATCATCATCATTCATCATCTATCACCATCGTCGTCGTCGCAATTTTCGCGTTGCCTTTGAGATCCAGCTCTGCAGTAGTGCGACAAGATACTGGGTAACTCCAAGTAATTATACAGTGCTCTTCTAGCTCCCGTAATAGTCTGTCTTGGTAAATAATAGTCTGTAATAGTCTGTTGCGGTGCTCGGCTACTGCCGCTAAGGTCATGGGTTTGATGCCGGCCGTGGCGGGGACATCACGATGGAGGCGAAATGGTATACAGGTCTGTGCGATGTTAGTGCACGTTAAATTGTATCAGATGGTCGAAAATTCCGGAGTTCTCCACTGCGGTGTCCTTCGTAATCATATATTATTATTATTATTATTATTATTATTATTATTATTATTATTATTATTATTATTATTATTATTATTATTATTTAGTTCCTGTAATACACCAGGGCACACGAACGCCGTCTTTCGATCGCTACTGCAAGGGTTGGGGTCGACTAATATTTTTCTTAGACTGTGCGTATTTGCGAGTTCACAATGTTGGTAAACGTCGTTTTACGTGATGTCACATTGGTCAGCTAACACTTGCACGAGATAGCCACCTACCAGCGGCCTTCAGCTCTCCACATCGTTGTATAAAAGGGGCTCGCTAATCAGGCGTGTGCCTGCTTGGACGCTGGTCAATGCCCCGAGGTGCTCATTTATGCAGGGCATGATAAGGGAGTATTGTCCGTCGCATATCCAACTCTGAAACTGCACTTCTTAGCTGAGGTTAGGAAGCACCAGTAAGGCGTAGAACTGTAGGGTTGTTTCTAAAGAAACCACTAAGCAGACTCTCAGTGTGGGGTGCACTGAGTGGACAGATATCGAGAGGTGGTGAGCCTGCACCCATCGTAACAGCTGCTAAGAGATCCGTCCAACCAGGGTGCTCTAAGTGGACCGTCTTCCAGCCATGCGTACAACCAGAGCTCACATATTGAGTTCTCGTTAATTTGTGTCTTCCCCCTCTAAATGTCCTCCGTATTATCGTCTTAATTGTTACTGTTCAAGGAGCTTCTGTATTGTTTTTATTTCTTTGCTTGCAAATAAACAAACGCTTGCCAAACTTTCAACAAAAAAAAAAAAAGAATTTGCGGTGTTTCGAAACCGCCGTGGGTCTCCTGTTCCCATACCAACCAGATGCCCGTAGTGGTCTCGAAACGTCATAAAATCCTCTCTTATATTGAAACTTTGGCAAGCGTTCTTCTATTCGTAAGAAATGTATGTCTGTCGTTAGACAATGTTCCGTTTAACCATCTATTATGTATTGGTTTTGCGCGATTGTTCGTTTTTTGATACAGGCTATCTGTAATGAAAAGACTTCCAACCTGCGCCCACTGTCCGTTTTCTGGAAGAGCAACCCTCTCAGCCGTGCCAGGCCTGCTAGACAACCGTCTTCTCACAGAGAACAAAATACTAGGGCACTGGCCTACTCGGTAGTCAACTGGAGTCGCTATGAGAATGTTGAGTTTTTTCGTTTTTTTTTTTAGAAACTGGGCTACGTTATAAATTGTGGTGGTTCAGATACAATGTGGGTGGTTCGTACTTAGAGATGGTGCGGTTGGCATGACTTTGTAGGGTCGCCATAGAACCATCTCCTTTTTCATTTATTTACACCCTCTTTCCCCTTCTCAAGGGCTGTATAGAAAACTGAAGGTTTTCTTTCGTTAACCTCCTTGTATTTTGTTTCTTTCTCTCTCTCTCCTCCTACACAGGCACGAACACACACATGCACTCACTCACTCTTTCTCTTCTTCTTTTTTTTCTCTCGCCATCTGTTCCCTTCTCCGTGTACTCAGATGGCTCGACTTGTGTAAACATAAGGCAGAAGAAAGGAAAAGTAAAATTATATGGGTAACCTGATTTATGCAATCTACCAACTTATGCAGCCGACCGAAAATGTCAATGTTACTTAATGTGCGTGTCTCACATTTACGGCTCGTTTTATCTTGCGAGTAGTCCGGTACCTGATGGTTTAACTTAATGGATTGCTGAGTGCTCAGCAGGCGCAACATCTTCAGCTGTTACAGAGTGGAACAGAGGTTTCTTCATTTCTTTGAGCTCACGCGTGGGTAATATTGCGGCTCAGGCTATATTTGTTTGTTTTTGTTTGTTTGTTCTTTAATGTCTAAGCATTCTTAGACTGCCTGCTCACCAACGTTGTCAGTCTGCAACGTAACGCCTCTATTGGGGCTCCGTAGGAAGCGCGTGAGAAATATAGCGGTACATTCCGTACGACTCCAACCCGCCATACTTACCATGCGTGTCGGGGCTCGAGCCCTTGACCTCCTGAGCACGTATACCGGGCATAGCATGGCGACCTCTTCTCTATACGGGAAACCTGAAGCCTTCGCTCGAGCGATCACGGCTTTCCTCTCATATAATAGAATGACCATCGTGACTCAGTGATGCGTCGCGAGGAGTCGCGACTGAAGCTCATCCGTCTTAAGGAGCTGCACACGTGACGGCGGCAGTTTCCGAACGTGCTCAGCGCTGGGCCTGCGGGAGTTCACTTTCTTTTCGTGAATCGGCTTTTTTTTTTTTATCCCAAGGAACGACGAACGGTGGAGGCAGTGCCGCGCGGAAAGAGCTGACGCGATCGTGCGGTGCTCGATAAATCTTGCCCCTGGCTTCCTCCATCACAAGCGCTGGCCTCTTTGTCCGTTTACTCCCTCGCTTACGTCCACTGCGAGCTGTACGTGATGGAAGCCAGGCGAGACTTCAACGCGTGGCAGTCTTCGCATCTCCAGTTTTTCTCATTAGCGCAAGTCCTGCTCGGGCGCGTACTCGATGGCATTGTGTTTTGTACGATTATTTTTTAGCGCCGGAGGCATCTGTGGCGCTTTAGCGTCTATTGACGGCGAGTGTGGTGGTCTGTCTAGCAGGGAGATTGCGGAAACGACCAATGGATTTGTTTTAAGTATTTTCCTTTCTGCCTTGAAGCGATTTTGCCCATCGATTATTTTTTTGTTTGGAACCCTCGGCTCGGAAGCACTTGACTGCAGGGCCGGATTTCTGGGAACTCCACCGCGCAACATGCATCACGCGAACGTCACGTCAACGCGGTGTCTACGTCGCTTTCCGTGCGGAACGACAAACTTCAATTGTGAGGCCTACGTGAAGTTTTCTGCCATGCAGTGGCTTGGCCCCCCTTTGTGTGGTTGGTGGGCGCATTGAAGTGTTTCTTGCAGAGATAGAAGCAGCCTTAGGGGCGCGCCTAACCGGGATGGTTCGTACATCATTAAGAGGAGGACGAACTGGAATTCTGAGCTGGCTTTGATAATGGGTGACGGCGTTCGTTGTCTGACTCACTGACAAGAGAGACACGTGCAATTTGCGATTGAAGCCCCTATTTGCCTTGCTGCTTCAACAACAAAAGCTGCATCGTATACAACTCTTTTTCAGCGGAGATGTGGGTCTACATCTGTAGATACGGATTTCTCAAGGACTGTCGGCAGTGTGACTGCATGTGGAACGTGCTGTTTATCCAACTTTTTTTCTGATCTGGGCTGGTTTTCTAGATGCTCGTTCGCGTATAATAGCTTCGTCAAACGCTAACAAAAAAAGTAAGTTATCGTTCAGCTTTTGGAGCATGACAGTCGCTTTCGGTCGTTAGACTAGGCAGCGCCTCCTTTTTCCTCTCTTTCTTTTTGCGTCAGTATGGAGTATACGTATCTCGTTATTTCGCACACGCACCGTTCAGTCTTTATTAAGCTCGTTCTTCTTCTCACGTGGTGCTTTTACTTTCTAAAGGCTGGGATAAAGAGCTGTTCCCTGTAGTGATACGAAACGAGCGCGCTTTACTCGCGCAAAAATTGAACCGAACCCTGCGGAGTACGAGTCGTCAAATTCCGTTATCTGACCTGGTATGCTTTTGTTGTGGTGTTAGAAATGCGTCTTCGTCGTCTTTCAGACCGGTTTTTTTTTTTACACTATATACGGCAATGTACCGGAGAAAACAGGTTCGATGAAACTTGAGACGTGGGTTCGAACTTAAAGGCCTGAGAATAATTCTGCCACTCTTATAGTTTATCATATATTGATTCTCGTTTCTCTGTTTAAAAAAAAAGTGCCACGTTGATTGAGAAAACAGTAGTTGTAAAATATATATCAAGTTTCTCTCAATACCCCGTGCTTTCTATTTCCTTCTTTTACTCATATTTCGAATTCTATTTTCCTATATGGAATAACGTGCCGAGGTCATTCTTTTTAACATCCCTGCCTTTCCCGCTCCCTTGTTTCTCTCTCAACTCACATCTCCTTGTTTTCTTCTGTTGCGTGCGTTTGCGTACTTTCGCACACCAACGTACAACATAAGGGAACGTACTTGTGTATACAGGAAGCCGACGTCACTTCCAAAGCCTCCTTTCCTTTTGTTTTTTTATCCCCTAGTTTTTATTTTATTTTTTCTATCTTTATAACTGTGCGATCGTGCGTCATCGCGCGGTTTTCTTTTTCCCGCGCTGGTCGGATCGGGTATACGCGCAAAATTGGAGGGCAAACAGGCGCGGGTCTCGCAATAATGAAAAGCGGCTGAAGTGGGAAGTCTCCCCGCGAGACAGGCGGCGGCACGCGCTGACCTCCCTCGTCCATACCAGCTCGCAAGGTAGCTCCCAGTTTCCCTGAGGGTCCACAGAGCGTTCCTCGTTTAGGGACCGAGGGCATACTGTGATGGAAGCTGAGGGGGTTTCTCAAGGAGGAGGAGATAGAATGAATGGGGAGAATATCGTCGTGCACACACGGAGCTGCCGCGCCGTTCTTTTGCAGTCGACTGCTATCTTATTTGCTTTTGTTTCTCTCGCGGCGGAAAAGCCGCCTTACAGGATGGGTGACGGAGGGTGACTTTCCACTGGGCGCCCTTCTCTTTATTTTTTTTTCCCCGGGAAGTCGGCTTCCGCGCTTCACCCGGTGTAAAATTGAGATATTTCCCGGTGTAGTGGGTACCGTCAAACAGCGGGTCAGTTGTGCGTCTTCAATTTGTGTTTTCTGTTCTCTTCGTTCATTTAGTGATGAGGGAGCAGGGAAAACCGGTGTTTGCTTTGCATTTTTTTTAAATATTCTTCACCGAATAAAAGAAGTAAAGGCTCGAATAAAGCTGAATAAAGCTGAAAGGGGGAAATATTAAGAGGAGAAGTGGTAAGGCGATTCATGTTGTCGCGATCCATAACTAATAATCGGCAGCCGACATTTATCGCCTCTCGAGCTTATATGTCGGTCTTGCTTCCCCCGAATCAGTGCGTCGCCGCTTGTGTGCAGCGTTGAAGAGAGAGAGAGATAAAGATGCAAAGAAAGGCAGGGAGGTTAACCAGACGCACATCCGGTTTGCTACCCTGCACTGGGGAAGGGAAGAAGGGGAGAAAAGAGGTTGCAGAGAGATGAGAAGGTACACACAATCACGAGCACACTCGGGGAGCACACACAGTCTACAGGCGGTTGCTCAGGTTTGTTGACTTTAAGTAAAGTAGCAGTGCTTTAGTCGCTTTCTGTGTAGCGTTGAAAGTGGGATGAATTGTGAGTAAGCTGCAGAATGCGAACAAAGTGTTGTTTCGTGCTGTGGAAGCACGAGGGCGCGAGTTCTGTTTCCGGACCCACTGGCCGCAATCGATCGATATGTGGGGTTTAACGTCCCAAAACCACCATATGAGTATGAGAGACGCCGTATAGTGGAGGACTCCGGAAATTTTGACCACCTGGTGTTGTTCTTTAACGTGCGTCTAAATCTGAGCACACGGGCTTACAGCATTTCCGCCTCCATCGAAAATGCAGCCGCCGCAGCCGGGATTCGATCCCGCAACCTGCGGGTCAGCAGCAGCCGAGTACCTTAGTCACTAGACCACCGCGGCGGGGCCACACTGGCCGCAGTTTATCCCGGAAACTTAACTGAAGTTGATATATATAAGTATAGTGCGCGAGTTTGTATTCAACTATTTTCACCACTATCAGCCCTTGTTACGACCCTGTTCGCGTTACATTACGCGGCTATTCCTTTCGCGCCGGCGCCGTAGTGACGTATACTGTTCGTGTTCATGGTATGCATGCGCAAGTTTGGCGCGCACGTCAGCGTTTACGAACAAGGATACACAGGGAGAATAGCGAACCTTCGTCCGAGATTTCCTGGCCACGACACCCTACGCTCACGTTAATTGGCTCGACTTGTCTCGTGTCGGCTTTGCTTTGACGTTGCTCAATTATCGAGTGCGTTGGCGCTGGTTGACCAAATGGGAGCGCCGTAATCGTGTTTAGCTCTGACAGGGCGGACCTTCAGTCACGACGTAACACTTTACGCACATTTCGTTTACACGCATTGCAACACATGACGCACGTATTACAGTACGTTTTGCTCGTTTTTCACGTATTAGATGCGCAACTAGTTCGTTTGATACGCATGGCTATACTCACTCGGTCCGGTCTTGGGAGAAAGAAAGATCGGGGGTGTGTCCCCAACCCTTGATTTAGGTGTCTATAGTCATTCGCGTGCTCTGGTCTATTCCTTGGATTAACATTGAAAAACAAAAATCTGCAAACAGGGGTTATGTGTTCCAGCCGGCGTTTCGACGAGTGGTCTTGTCTTCCCCAAAGCTAGAAGGGATTATCTTACCGCTGGTATGCACAGTACCCTTTCCTCCAGTCCAAGGCCGAGCCACAGAGGAGGCGTGATGGGAGATGGTGGTACTTGGAGCGTTCACTAGATGGACGCACGGACGGACGGACAGGCAAACAGATGGATGGACGGATGGATAGACGTGCGGATGTACGGACGGATGGACGCACGAACAGACAGACAGGCAGATGGATGGACGGACTCACGGATGGATGCATAGACAGACGGACGGACGCCTGGATGGACGCGCGGATTGTCGCGTGGACGGACGGAAGCAAGAACAAATGGACGGGCGGAAGCACGGACGGGCTGATGGATGCTTCGCCCCACTCATCATCATTCAGTCCGTGGACATGCTGTCATTTTTTTGTTTTCACGTTTTAACTTTTTGGGTGATGCTAAAGTATTCGTACGCCTTCACATCGACCACAAGTTTCCAAAGTTAGCCGTTCTACACATAAAGTCCTGTGTACGGCTCTCAAGGTAGCTGCGGCTGCTAGAGAGAGAGAGAGAGAGAGAGAGAGAGAGAGAGAGAGGTCGCCGTGACGAATCGTGTGTGCATACGGGAAGAGGTATTCCGTAAATAAAATTAGCAGAAAAACGTATGACAGCTTCCCTGCTGTTGAAACCCGAGGTTCAAGAACGTAGCGCGGGCATGCAGACATTTCCGTTCGTGTAGAGTTCCCACCGCCCCGTTCACTAAAGCGTCGGTGAAGCTAGTGTTTGTGATAAGCATCCAGGGCTTCCCTGACACGAGTAAAATGTCAGCGTGCGACATTGGTTTACCTTTTCTGTGCATTGTAGACTTCCTGCTTGTTACGGCGGTTGAGATATGCGTCACCTATGCAGCTACTGCAGCGACTTACGCGCCTTGCCGCGCCGGCGAGGTGCAGGGAGAGAGAGGGGCATTCACTCGCTCTGCTGCTAGGCGGTGGCGCTCTCTCTTGCACCCCGCCGGAGTCAGCCCCGTGTACAAAACACATTTTTAGGTATATTAAGTTAATCATGGCGATTACTTCTTGATTATTTCTGTTAATTATACTGCCTCTTATCTTGTCCGTTCATTTCAACTCATTTTTTTTTTTGGCATTACTAACCTTGTTATGATCTGTCGGGACGTAGCCGTGGGAAGAAGAACGTGTTTTTTTTTTTTTTTTTGAACTCAGCCTTCCCAGAGAGGTGCATCGAGCAGATTGCAACCATGTCTCGTGGCATGGCCGCCACGTTCAGTTTGTTTTGCCGTTCCTTGTATCTGTGATATGGAATCTGCGTGATTTGTGTTTTGCACGCAACACGTTTTCGACAATGCTGGTGGAGGCGGAAGCGAGCTTCGCTTTTAGGGTTTTCACTTCGTTCCAAGATATTAGTCTTACACGTAGCGCCCATCTTGTAAGTGGGTGCGTCCATTCTTCGGCGGCTCACTCAAGTGAGGCAGCGCACGGCGGGGGGGAGCTTCCGAGATGAGTCGGTGCGTTCTGCACGAGACGGGTCCCCATTGTTCCTTCTTCGCACCGCCAGCGGATGCCTCCAGGCGCCCATCCTGGCTCCTTTGTCTCCACCCAGCCCACTCTGAGTTGCATTGTCCTTTTCCCGGCACATTTTTGTGTGTGGCTTCCGCTGTGCGAACATTCGCTGCTCGGAATGCACGCGTTCTTTACAACTGTCCCGCGCCTTCCTTTGATTGCCCCTGTCATTGTGCTTGCACACCATCTAGCTGACTGTCAAGACCAATCTAGGGCGGTCATTTCCCGTGGTCTTGCTGGCTCACGAGGCAGGCAACGGGCTGACCTCGCGCCTGTATCCCGCGAGACCTCGATGATTGCGACTTATCGAGACCTCGGAGCTTGGATGATGGTTGTCACCATGGAGACGCCTCAAGGATACGCCTCCTGAAAATTTGTCGATGTGCATGACCTTTCTTTTATTTTTTTCGGACTCATGCTTAATATTTTATTGATGTCTAACTGTCTTCGTCCTGTGTATTTACTTCGCACAACTCCTGTAAGCAGGATAGGTTTGCAGTGACTGTGTGCGAACCGCGTAGTTGTTCGTCGTGCTGAGGCCCTTAGTTTTGTGTGTATGCTTGTGGTCCACCCGTCTAGCGAATATTGACCCTGGCTTATTAAAATACAGGGCGTCGTTGTGAGTTATATGGCACATTGGTGACAATATGGCGGAAGGTTAGCCCGTGAGGCTAACGCGTCCTGTGCATAATGACGCGACAGAATTCGCTATCATTTTTACGAGCACCCGAGAAACTGTTTTCCATACCATCCCGCCAGAAAAAAAAATCAAAGTTGTACAGGTAATAAAACAAAGGAGTTGTCGTGTCGTGACTGGCTTTCGTGTGACATTCTTTCGACTTGGTCGCACAGGAGTGGGCTGTTGGATTTGCCCACAATTTGTCCGGCTGCAATGGAACTGGTGTTTCGCTCGTTCGACTGCTGTGAAGGCTATTCGCCATTAACTGGAGCAGCGACAAATATTCTTTGCACTGTTATTAGCGATTTTCAGCGCCGTAGATGGATCAAATGCATGTCTGATTAAACTGAAAAAAAAGCTACCTGCATGTAATACAGGAGCAGGAATATGCTTCATTCTACAAAAGACCAACATCCTAAACGGTAGTCTGTCGCTTTGCCGCAAGGAATGAGTCAGTTTTCGACTTTCACACCTATATCTATAGCCACGGCTTCGCGAAGAAAAGGCTAGCTTCGGTCATTTTTTAGTTGTTGTGTAATTGGGTTCGTCGCATTTTTTATTGCTCTTTTCGTTCACGGAACACCGAGTGATGCCGCACGTGTGAATTGACGGAAAATCTAACCACAGTTCCTTTTTACATTTTCCGTCCGTCGAGCCAGAACTGTTTGCCGAACTGCGGCTGACCCGCAGCTGTTGGAGGGGCGACTCTCCACGGGCTCCTTTCACTTCATATCACTTCGCACTCACAGGAAAAGAGAGGTTTTGTACAACGGCTTTTCACTGGCCGCTACGCCACGGTGTTCGCGCCCGTCGCTGCGCTTACAAACCAACGGTGGTGGTCACGCGAGAGCGCCCTCCCACTCAACCACGCAGCTACGCGTCCACCCCAAACGACGCTGCTTGACAACGGGAAGAAAGACGCCGCCAGAACCCGCGGCCGCACTCCAGAGTGCTCACACACGCGCGTCACCGTCTTGTGGCCCCTCTTTTAAGCGTCGTTAGCAGCGAAGGGCCTGCTCGATGGTGCTGGCACCCGCTTATGCTAACCTTCCCCCCCGCATCTGAAGCAGCAGCCGCGTTCGGCCGAGCCGTCATTGCCAGGGCTCTGCATCCCCCGTCCCTCCCCCCGCGCTGCCGTTTGTTTCCGAGCTGCCCCACCCTCTCCACCTTCGGGTATGAGTCACCCTCATCGACGTTCCTTCGGCCCGCAGTCGTAGCCCGGGCGCGCCTCTCTTGCAGCGGCGCGCGGCTCGCTTTTGAAACGTGCGCTCGAGTCCTGGCTGCTGTCCCCGTTGGGAGAGAGAGAGCGCGAAAAGGGCACAGTTGTGTTGGGAAGAGAATGAGGGCAAGGCGCCGCTGTTTCTCTCCGCGCACTTAAATAGCGGCGTTCTTCCCCCGTTTTTTTTTTTTTCCGGCTTCCCTCGTCTCGCGAGCGCACTCGGAAATCATCTCAAACGCAGCCGCTGCATCACCCATCCTTCCCTTGGCTTCCCCTCTCTTTTCTTCTTTCTTTATTTTCCGGAGACGAACGAAGCCGTGGCAAGAGAACCCCCTTCCTTTCTCTTGGAGGAGGTATGAGCTCCGGGGAACCCCCGCTTCTCTGCTCGTGTTGCGGGCGAGCGTGCTTGTAGGGTTTCGCGGGTTCCTGCGGCGTGTGGCTGTCTCAGTCCCCATTCACCGTCTCAACTTTCGGTTTACAGTGTGCGGCACGCACTCTCACTTGGCTTGGGAGAACGCGACCGCCCATCTGAAGTTTGTTAGGGTTTGGCAGAAAAAGAAAAAAAAAGGAAGTGCCCGCTTGCTATGAATCGCCTAGCGGCCTATTCATAGTAATAGACGCATTTCAATGAGACATGCGGAGTACGTTGGCAACTTAGCTCGGAGTTTATATCTATTTGTAGTTATATCTTGTGTCGTTGTTTGTAAGCTTTGCATTGGATGCATTCACTTCTGTTTTTTCTTTTGTTTCTGATGTCGAGGTATTGGCTTTACAGTAATCGTCCTGGTATATTTATTATTCGTGCGTGTATGTTCAGTGTCTTGCTTCATCCTCACATCTTTTGTACATAGCTGCTCAAGTAAGAGCTTCATCGCACATGCGTGAATTTTCGAGAGGCGCATGTGTACATTTGCTGCAGTGGCTATATATATATATATATGCCGTCTTCCTCCTCAGCACGTGGTCGCTGATTTGGTTCTTGACTAGCAAACCGTACTTTATGAGAGCAAAAAAAGATACTGCGCTTATGTGATTATATTGTTGCGCACGTTAAAGTAGAAGCGGCATCAAAGTGATTCCTTACTAAGGGTTGGTGCTTCACGTCCCAAAACCACGATATTATTATGAGAGACGCTTGTAGTGGAGGGCTCCGGAAATATCGACTACCCAGGGTTCTTCAAGGTGAACCCAAGTCTGAGCACACGGGCTTCAAGCATTTTCGCCTGCAGCGGAAAAGCGGGAGGGATTCGATTCTGCGGCCGTCGGGTCAGCACTCGAGCACCAGGCCTCGGTGGCGGGTTCGGGACCAACGTAAATCCTAGTCCGATGCATAGGTCGGCGAGCTCGTTTATCAGTCGACTCACTCAGACTCAGGAAAAGCCGCGAGTCTGGGTCCGAGTGCGTTCGGGGCAAGTAATCATTTGGTGTGCTTGGGTCTGAGAGAGTCGGGTTGAAAAAAGAAAAGATAGTCATTCTTAGTCCCATTGAGTCCGGTTGAGGAAAATTTTGGTGAATCTGAGTTCGAGTGAGTCCCCAGGGTAAAATATATTTTTTGTATAACTTTGAGTGAGCTCGCACAATTTTTGCCGACCTAAGGTCCCAAGAACGAAATTCTATTCGGAAGACAATGCATATAGCAGGTAATCTGTAATTTGGTTTGCTCTACTATATAGCTCCAACTAATGTGGCTGTTGGCAGCTTGCTCTGAAATTCCAACGCGGCGATATTTCCTTCTCTCTCGCCGCATCTCCTCCCGCTCGCACCAGCCGCACAGGCAGGCACTCAGTGGGAGGAACAGTCGTGGCGCCCTTCTCCCATCCTTTGACACCCGAGCAAAGAGCCGACAAGCAGTAAGGAGATGGGGGGTATGTGCGGGAATGAAATGGGCGCTGGTGGTGGCGCCTTTTGTTCGGCATGCACCCGCCAGAAATTAACGATCACTGCTTCCTCGTCGTCCTGTTAGCCCATTGCCAATGCAGGGAGAGCGGACTTCCTTCCTATACGTCTGACACGAGCAAAAGTCTTTTGCACCCCAACATTGCCTCGCTATCTGTCTCCCTCGCCTTCGATTGCGTCCTGCCGGGGATGATTCCATTTTGAGGAGAACGCTATTAGTCGTCTCCCCACGTTTCGTTTTAAAACTGCGCCTCTGTTCCTTCCTATACGTTTACTTTTCGTCCTCCCTCGGTGCCGCTTTCTCTCTTTTTTTTGGTTTTCTCTTTTTTCGGTTATAGATATTCTGTTTTTGAATGCGAATGGCGAACTGTGTCCGTCCTGTGCGAAACTCGGGGCTGCTCGTCCCAGCGGTTTTTCCGCTGTTTCGATTCTGCTCCACCCCGCCTTCGCCCACCACCGAAGAACACGCATAATCGCGTTGAAAGATCACTGGTGCATCCTTCGCCGCGGGGAAGCAGCGAGGCGGCCAGTTTTTGATCGGCTTTCGTTCCCGTGGGTTGACCACTTCACGCATGTATGCGAGTAAAAGCAGAGGACGTTGCAGTACGTTAGGCAGGGGTCACGTATCGACTTGGGATGCTATCGGTGAGTTTGCGACTAGAGTACATATGACTTCTGTCCCTAATATTTCCTAAACCCAAACTCATTGTATACCACGACTCGGGCGTTTTCTGTCGGCATATTGTACCGGGTCAATAAGTTAACCATAGCTTGAATTTCTACTTGGAAACGACACAATTTGGAATGTAAAGAGAGATGAAAAGCAAGTACAAGTTTCATCTCCGGCTGGCTACTCTGTAATGGGGAAGATGTAGAACAGACACAGAAGATGGGACAGATAATAAAACGATGAACATTACAGAACTTGAGTAATGGTGGATACGTGGGCTTTCTGGTTCAAGGTATACCGGTGAACTTTGGTACGTGACGACAGTGGCTGAAAAAAATGTGGCGACAGGCTAGCGTTGCTATTTACCGATGCAGAGCACACTGTGTGAGTGTTGTCAGTCGGTGACGCCGCTCATAGTCGTACTCAAGGTGTACTTGCAAACAAAACGTACAACTCTAAACAGTGCGGTCCTTTTTTTTTTGTTAACACAAAAGTGTTTTATGTCGTGGTCCACCACGACCCCGCGGACGTATTTCCGTCACGCAAGTAATGATCACAAATATAAAAGATTGCAAAGAAAAAAAAGAAAGCAAGCATTTGTCGCCGCAATCGAACCAGTAACCTCTTGCTTCTCAGCGCGCGGCGTTAGGCACAACGCCACGGAGCGCTTTTCTTTCTTTATTGCTTGTGTACGTACAGCATTCACTAACAAATATACATCAAACAAAGGACAAACATGCACAAAAGAGAAGAGGTAAAACGCGTCAAAGTTCACAGGCTTTTTAAAATTCTTTCATCTGTAGAAGGATTTCTACTTGATGAAGCCATTCGGGCACATCTTGTTAAACCTTTTGTGATTCCACGAATGAACAGATAGACCGACTACGCCACGGAGCGCACGTTGTCTGGGATGCAAAATGCAAGCAATTTATACACACTCCATACAACGTTTGGCAGTCCTCAGAGCTCCGAAACCTGAGCGCGTTTTCATTACCAGTGCATGGCGAAATTGCGCGACGGGCTCGCGTTGGGCGCGCTCTAAAATGTCGCCTCCACGAAGCGCCGCCTCCTCGGAGTGTGGTCTCTCCTGCGCCCGTGCGCTTATCAGACTATAGTGATTCGGGAAAGGACGTAGGTCACTTCGCACGCTGCCGCGGCAGCGTTTACGAAAGAACCGCAATGCTGACACACAACGCAGGAAGAATTGTGACAGTTGTTCGCGCGTGTCCTGTGCATACTCGTGCGCTCGTTGCGTGCGTCTTTCTTTCTGTTTGAACAGCGCGCTTTAAGTGTCGCTCTGTGACAGTTGTTAGTCCGCGCTCGCATTGTGTGTGCTAATTTCGGGCTTGCTTTCTGCTTGAGCTGTGCGCTGCAAGTTTCGAGCTGGTTGACATCCTTAGAGTGATGCAAACTGTTGATGCTCCTGAAACAATGCACAATAAACGCTCAACTACTTCTGTAAAAACACGTTTCACTTTCGTGTTATACCGATTCCTATGTAGGGGGATCAGCCACGTTTTTTTTTTTTTTTGGTCGCCCAGTCATGCAGCATTTTGTAAACGCAATAGTGTGTTTGTAGCCGCTAGGTTGTTGTCCGTGTAGACCCGTTTACACTAATTTTGCTTTCTGTTAGTAGTCGCTTTTATTTCGCTTTTGGGGACTGTATAGCCTAAGTGGGTCTAGTGTGTTGAGAGCGCTGTTGATTTCTGGATGAAGCGAGAATAACAGAAAAAAGATGCGAGGCATTTTTGTTTTTGCACTTTTAAAAGTCAACAGTGTGAGTCATTTCAAAGACTAATGGGTAAGCACTTCAAGTTTCTTACTCGAAGTCATGGACTGGTTAACATTCTGATGGACAAGATGACATATCAGCTGTAAATTATGGTTTTCGAATGAAGACGTGGAATTACTTTTGTATAAGTTTGAGTTAGTTTTAGCTGATGCGCAAGCTTGCAATGTTCATTTGCTGCTTTGATCTCGAAATAGAGACTGTGCCATCGCCGAAAAAGGCACCTCTTTAAAGACTATTTCGTGCTATTCGTATATAACCCCTGTTTGAAATCTAAATTTTCTCCCTTGACTTGACACTTTTAGAAACACTGCTAATCTGCTCCTACCAGGCAAAAACTTCCGCCAGGGCTGTCATCCTCTACTTCGAAGCTGTCACTAAGACTGGCGTGCAACAACTGCGCAATTAAAAGCAGCCCGGGACGTTCTGCTAAATCTCTCGCGTCTCCGCAGTACACCGTGAACGCTCCATACACGTGTGAGAGGGCGGCGATGTGACTTCGCAGACGAACCCCACGGGCAGAGCCTGCCTGCATGCCTTCCAGCTCTGACGGGTGCAACTGCTGA
This sequence comes from Rhipicephalus microplus, assembly GCF_043290135.1. Classification (NCBI taxonomy): domain Eukaryota; kingdom Metazoa; phylum Arthropoda; class Arachnida; order Ixodida; family Ixodidae; genus Rhipicephalus; species Rhipicephalus microplus. The sequence goes on along the minus strand of NC_134700.1, from coordinate 277,287,605 downwards.
AGTTGTAGATAATCACATTAGTGACCAGGTGGCTGTTCCTGTTAAATACGGTATACTGCTCGGCTTGCGGCGTGACGCACTGGCAGTTCATATGCGCACTCAGAAGGTTGATGCGTGCCTGTGTAGTACATGAGCTGGGAAGGGAGAGGTCGATGGTCTCTGCTCCCCGCGTGTGTATACCCCTTTATTCCTCGAACCGCGTTGCAAACTCTGGAAGACAATCCGAGCAGTTTTCGTCGACTGGTATATGCATATGCGGTGCCTGCACTATAAGCCACGCATGCCTGCGGGCTTCGAAGCGGCGCGCTGCAAAGCGTCTCACTTCAGCGCGCCTGTGTGGGCTCGCGTGATTGCGTACGCACAGTATAGTGCACGAGCGGAACCCACCGCGTTCGTTCGCCTCCTTCACCTCCGTTTGTTTTAGCCCGCAATTTAATTAACGCTAACGTGCGCGCGTGCTCCCGGGCTTGGAAACCGGAGCGATCGTATCTGCGTACAGACATGTATGTACAGCGAATCCTCGCGTTTCTGGTTCTGGCCTGCTCGCTTTGCTCGGCTTTTGTTTTTCGGGAGGAGCCATTATCTTCCAACCTCCCCGCCCCTCCCCCTCATTTCTCTGCATCCACCGCCGCTTTTTCCCGCGCTTTTCTTTTCACTTTCCCGTCTTTTATTGTTCCCGCGCGCGGCGTTACGCCTCGATCGTCGAACGGGCTGAGTCATGCAGCCCTTTCTCTTTTTCCTTCTCTCCCTGGCTCGCCCCGGGGCCCTTCATCGCATCGTTGTCGGTGGAGCGGCATGCGTGCGTGTGTGCTCGAACGCCTCTCGTGGCATCTAGCGCATCGCTCGTCGCGGATATAGCGTATACCAAAACTCTACGACGGCTTCGCCTCCGCGCTTCGCCCTCTCGAGAAGATATCGGAGGGAAGACGTTGAGCGATGGCTTGATCGCGCGTCGCCGCAGTGGAGGGAAAACGCCACCGTTCGCTCGTGGAGGTCAAATGTACGTCGCTCGTATACTCCCTCCATATAGCTGCGCCTTTTTCTTTTATTGTTTGTGTTTGCGCGATCGTTGTTGTGTTTGTGCGCCTCGCGCAACTGTGTTTTTTTTTTTTTTGCCTTTCGACGCGTTGCGAGTGGAGCAAAATGTTTCACAATACGTACAGTCGAGCTGAAATGTATGAACGGAATGAGAGAGCGACATCGCGTCGAAGATACCGTGTATATAGGGCGGGCTTCGGCAAACAAGCACAGAGATAAACCGCAACGATTGAAACAGCGAAAAAGTGACATGTGCACATAAATCGAATGTCCGAGGGATCACGTAATTTCTAACTTTAAGACACTAGCTGGAAACGTAAAGCTATATTTAAAAGTCAAGCAGTGAACACTTGGTGGTCCAAACGAAATATGACTGCTTTCTCAGTTGTGATTGTAACAAAGAAATTGGGGAAGCCTCTCAAGCTTGTAACGGGCAGCTTATTAAAAGTGTGCCGAGTATAGGTGCCAATAAAAGCGAAACCCAACCTCTGTGACTGAGAAGTATGTTGTTTCGAGATTACGAAATTAACAGGCACAGAGTGCAATTAGCTTGTGTTATGGAATTCTGTAAAAAAGTCAGTTGATTTCAAGAAGAAAATAATCATTGTGAAGGCTAGGAAAGAAGCGACTAAGCGAACAAGAAATTTTTGGCCTATCCCTCATTGTGGGTAGGAGCCATGTCGTAAGGACATCATAATCATCATCATCGTCAACAAGCTACTGATATAATGATAACGTAGCTTTTTTTGTTTTAATTTATATATGCAACAAATGGGGTAGTTGAGTCACGTATACGAGCAGGCTATTCCATCATTATGATAATAGTGTTGAAGAAACACGCAAAGAGAAAAAAAAATCAAAGAATATGATAAAAAAATAATCACAAGCACCTTGTACAACTCTCAGATGGAAAATAGAGGAAGTTGTTAGTTTTCCTGCATACATAGGTCATCTAGACATAACGTAATGATAACTCTCATTTATTTCCACATATATAGTGAAACACTTGCTCGGGGGGAGTTCGCTAGCGATAGTAAAGGCGGGTTGCACCGCTATTCATCGTGCACTACAGGGAAACATTCCAAAAAAAGGTGTTACTTGTCCCACGTTTCAGCGCAATAGTTAGCAAGTGAAGTGAGCTACAACAAACACATGAGCTCTCCTCAGTGTTTCCGCGCCCACGACTTTCCAGCTATAGCATGAATAAGTAACGTTAACGCAGCCCGGCTACGATCCTCGTTCACTCTCCCAAGAGGCTCCGCGTATTAGGTCCTGGGTCGAGAGATGCGTGCTGTGGCTGTAAAACTGCCTTGCGTGACAACCAGAATGCACGCTAATTAACGATATTCTCCCTTGTAAAAGACATCCGTGCATAGTAGCGCTTGTTGCGCGCTTCTCGTAAATATTTAATACAGCAGCTCCCTTCGCAGACGGTCACCTCGCTGTAGGGTCCAAAAATTTAAATATATGGTTACACTCTCTTTAGCCCATGGCTGTGCGTGTGACGACGACGCTTTTTGGATCAGTGTCCCTTCGTTGGTGAATTGGGAGGGGATCGAAACATTGACATCAAGGGCGGAAGTTGGGCGATATTGCGAGCTTTCTTCAGCAAGATACGCTGCTGGGTCTCGTGGCACGTGGACTGTAAACAGCGTCTGCGAGACTGCGGAAGTAACGTATCACATTAATTTAAAGCATCACGTAGGTTGTTCACGTGTGACGGACCATCGTACGATACAGGTCGGAATCTGTTTCCCGTTTTCGTGCTTAGCCCGTGAGTGCAGAGAAAACTACAAATCCGCCAGAACGGAGAAACGTCGCATGTTTCCTTCTGCCTCTGTATGAGTAATAATATCAAGAATTTGTGAATGAGTTATCTCTGGAATGTCCGTAAGGGCTGCCTTATGGGTAAGTTTTTTCACAGCACCCTTCGTCATCCCTACATCGCCCCACCTGCCCGCATATCTCACCGCACGTGTCATTCGCTTCAAGAGTCCTGGCCGAGGATTAAGACGACCACATTTTCTATGCCCTTCTTTGTTCGGACAGCAAAAGACTGGAATGACCTTCCCCGTGACAACGTCACCACTGAATTCTCGTCATCATTTTTTGATCGATTATGTGTCCACTTTTTGTGATAAAAACTTGTGGCAACAAAAAAAATTATGTTAACCCACCCCTTATGTAATACCCCCTCGAGGGGCCTTTAAGGAAAATAAAGTTATGTTATGTTGTATAGGTAAGTCTTTAAAGGCGACACTGTGGTCGTCTAACGTGTCGCTCAGTTAAAACTGGCACGTAATGACAGTTCCTAATCCTTCATTATGCAGACACTGAGCAATGGGAGTTGACTTGCGGCGAAGGCGGCGTTGGCGACCACCCCCCGGCGAGACACAACCACTCGTGCGTGGTGCACCAGGGCGCCATGTGGATTTACGGCGGACTGACGGATCTCCACGAACGGGCAGACTTCTGGTCTTACCACTTCGGTACATATATGAACACCTTGACACTCGACCAACTGTTCTATGGGGGCAAGTATATTGTATTGGGTGTAGGTATACCTCTATACGTATAATTTCGGATTAGATATCAGGTTTCTTGGGGCAGTATGACAAGTAATCGTCTACTTATGGCTACTTATTGTCTTCCTTGGATATCTCAGAAAGGTGTCCTCAGTCATACCTTTTTGTCACCCATATAGTACAACCGGTGCGAGTGTGCTTTCTTGTGCTTCGTAACAAATGCACGAAGGTTGCATGAATGATAAGCTGCACTTGTCTTGGGAACGTGTTAGGCGCGGGTTCACGCCTAGTCTTCTGCGTGCAGACACGGGTCGCTGGAGCCGGATACGACAACCGAAAGGCGCTCCTGCCGAGCTACATGGTCACGCTGCGGTGCAAGCCCACGGCTTCATGTACCTCTTCGGCGGAGAGCGGGCGGGCGCTGCCAACAACGACCTGTGGAGGTTCCACTTCGGTGAGTGCCCCGGGCAAGTTCCGTACCCTTTACAGACGTTCACGCTCTTTACCGTCGGAAGGAGCTAACTGCGCTGTCTTAGCAAACGGTATTTCCCTGATTGCAGTGTAGAATGTGCGTTCTCTTTCCCAACGGCGTACATCCTATAAGAATTCCGACAAGTTACGGCGTGGAAGTTGAAACGTCTACATGTCAACAACAAACTTCGCTCTCGTATACGAGGAGCAAGTAAGCGGTCTTGTCGCTGTCTCCTTTTCTAGTTCTCCGCGTTCTTGTGCTCTGCTTGTTGTTCGTCGCGGTGGTATACAGCGGCTGCGGTGATCGGCAGCTAACCCGATAGTCGATTTTCTCTTTGCGTGTTCCCTCCTGCTTCGATAATCGAAATTCGATGGAGCTAAGTTTACTAGGAGGCCGTGCGCTGTGCGATGCCAGTGCACCGTGAAAAAAAAAAAAACCCAGGTGGTTGAAATATTAGGAGCCCTCCTACCCTCTCCCCATTACTACGTCGTGCCTCGTATAATCTTATCGTGGTTTAGGTGCGTAAAACCCCAGATATAGTTATGACTGTAACGTGTCGTTTGTTCTCTTAACTGAACTAATCATAAGAGTAACTTTGGGGCGAGTGGGTTCGATACATTCGGCACATAAAACAGATACCAAGGAAGAGGAGAGGACTATAGCGCAAGGACAGGGCGTCCTTGGTCCCCGTGTTTTCAGCTTTCTGGATCCGTTGAGCGAACGTATCAGTCCGCTGTTCTGCAACGCGTTCTTGGTATCGCCGTTCGCGCAGCGAGCGAGACGTGGGAGAAGGTTGCGGTGGAAGGCACCGTGCCCACACCCCGGTGTCGTCACGTGGCCCTGGTCAACCCGGGACTGGCCACGTGGGCCGACCGCGTGTGCGCGGCCAAGGAGGACGAGGAATGTGTCGGCGGCACGGCGCTGCACCGGCCTCGTCGGCACGGCAGGGCCGCCTCGTTGCGCTTCAAGGTGCACCCGGTGTCCAGGCTGTGCAGCAAGAACACGGGCTCGCAGGACGACGACGAGGACGACGACGTCGGCTGCGCGTACGGTGGATGCGGCGCCCAAGTCAATCTGAGGTGCGTGCTGCGTCGCCACGCTCTGCCGCTTCTCTTCCTGTCCGCTCGCGTGTACGGAATACTAAAGCTTTTGATCACACAACGATCGATCGAATGCATTGCTGAGGGTGGGATTTTACGGAATTGAAAAAAAAAAGGTATGAGAGGGATTATAGTGTAAATACGTCAACAGCCACAATGCCAATAGTGAACACAATAGCGCAGAACTTACAGAAATGCAGTAGCGAGGTAATAAAAACCTCGACCTTTCCGCAGCAAGACAGTTGAAACAAAACAGAACGGTGGAATAGTGCAAACGTAATGGTACAAAGTAAACACAGAGGAAACACACGAACAGTATAGACAAAAAGAGTACTCGAACCAAGAGTGAAAGTCTGCATACGAGAATATTTACTATATACATGCTATCACAAATGTACTGCCTTACTGTGCTTACAAATTCATTATCATTTGTCAACACTGTGACCTGAACAGTTTATTGCAACAGTTAGTTGGTTAGTTGGTTATTAGTTAGTTAGTTAGTTAGGTAGTTAGTTAGGTAGTTACTTAAGCACTCGCGGCATCTTCTAGACGCTCATCAGCGCCAGTCTCAAACTTGCGGAGCTTTCGCACTAACACGCCATTCACTGCATGCAACTTCACGCATCATATTCCGTACGCAAGGAATGTGATGCGTGAAGCGATCGCAGCTATAGTATGCTGCATACTATAGCTGAAATTGGCTTGGTGAACATGTGCACTCGAGATTTGTGATATTCAAAGACGCTTCCATAACGTACAAGGGAAGACGCTTTAATGGTGAGGTGTTGGTTACATTGAGGACTTTGCAGGTGTCATATCCTTAGGCTATGTACTTGTACGTGATTGCGCGAATGTGATCTGTCTATTTGTTTGTTCGCCTTCTATTAGAAACGAATATTGGTGCTATGTTAAACACCGTGCACCATAAAAAATGCAGACGATGATTGGTGGACTCGCGCAACGCGCGCGCTGTCGCAACTCATCCTAACACGTCGTAATCAAACATAAAGTGGCTCACTAAATTAACACCTTGCTTTTTCTTATAGTTTGTTTGTTTGCTGGTCAATTGGTTTGTTTGTGTGTTTGTTTGTTAGGTTGTTGCTTTCTTCCTTCCTTGTTGCTGTATTTGTTAGGCTCATTCATTTTTCGCACTCTTCTTCGAACAGCGATTTTGTGTAGTTTTTGAAGAAGTCTGCGAGCGCAGTGATTGAGCACAGCCGGATTGTTATGTTTGCGCGTTGTAAAGTTCCTAAACCGACCATCCCAGCATTGTATACGTCGTCCGTGGCTGGCGCGGTATCGTTAACTTCCCTTGGTCCCCGTCCTACTACACCGTCGCGCCCCGCCGCGGTGGTCTAGTGGCTAAGGTGCTCGGCTGCTGACCCGCAGGTCGCGGGCCCGAATCCCGGCTGCGGCGGCTGCATTTTCGATGGAGGCGGAAATGTTGTAGGCCCGTGTGCTCAGATTTGGGTGCACGTTAAAGAACCCCAGGTGGTCTAAATTTCCGGAGCCCTCCACTACGGCGTCTCTCATAATCATGTGTTGGTTTTGGGACGTTAAACCCCACATATCAATCATATTCCACCGTCGCCGTGTGGCGCGCACTACAGCGAGACAAACGCGCGCGTGGGGCGCAGGTCCCTGAAGGAGAAGCTGTCCAGCAGCCGGCTGGTGCGCAGCATCTCCAGCGGCAACTACTCCGTGAGCGGCGCCGCGCGGCGAGACGAGACCGAGAAGCTGCTCGAAGGGGCGGACCCGGCGTCCGGAGTGCCCACGCCGCAGGCCATCCAGAAGTCGGCCAGCACCGACGCCGTCCTCGAGGCCTCCGACAGCAGCGGCGAGTCGACGCCCCAGCAGCGCAAGCGGCCGCTGAGCGTGCGAGTTCGGCCCCTGTCCGAGATCCTGCCGCGCAACAGGGACTGCTCGGTGCCCGTGCCGCCCGGAATGCTGAGTCCACCGCCGCAGGGCGGCAGGTCCCGACGCATCACCAGGTGCGCTCGCCTCCTGCAGATCACCCCGCCCCTAGCCCCTTCCCTCTGTCTAGCGGTGACCGTACGACGCCGCTTGCGTATCGCCACCAATTGCAGCTTCTAGGTGGCAAATATTTCTGAAGCAGCATCCGAACCACATTTAGTGACCGCGAGAAAACATAGATTGACTAATGGCAAATACTCCGGGAATTCTATTACGTCTATCCTTTGTATATAGACGATCATGAGGGTGGTAGGTTTCGGCATGCTTGTCATAACTCAAGGCAGTGCACAACGCGAAGCACAGAGCAATTTTTTTTCACAAAGCAAACTACTGCACCCTGCTTACTTGTGTACCGCTACGCTTAAACCTCCCTACGCTTACTGGGTGAATTTTATGCTTCCCTGTCTGTAGACTTATGGACGTAGAAAAAATTTCGTTCTAATTCTAGGGTGCAAACTCGTGTTGCATCGTAATTAATGCTGACGGGGTGAGTGCTGGTGCATGCGACTTGGTAATGAAGTTCCTCTCTTGCAACCTCCTGCCGGCACCCGTGCGTAGACTCACTATTTTCCTCACCGCGCTAATCTGCTCTGACCGTTCTGCTGTTGTCAAAGCGCGAAGCGATGCTCCTATACGGTGGCGTGGCGTGCTTCACAGTTCGCAGAGCTTGAACACCTTCAATGTGTCCTCCTCCTCGGCGGCGGCGGTCCCTGCCCGTTCCGGCGCCAGCTGCTGCTGCACGCCCACCGCCACCACCGGTGGGGCCAGTGACCAGCAGCACACGCCGTGCGAGAACGCCACCGACCCGCGCGCGGACCTGCTCATCGACCTCGACCACAGCAACGTCAGGTGGGCGCATGTGCGAGACACGGAATGTGCGGCAACATCTCGAGTGGGCCTTGGACTTCGTTAGTTACCCCGTGAAAGCCCATGTTTCGTAGCGTTACCCTTTCCTCTGCAGCCGATGTGTTCTGCTTTCTATCTTCTGCCTGTCCTGGCCCTCAGTGTCATTTTCTAACAGAGACGCGTCGTTCCAAGCTCCGTATTTTATAAAACTAAGTGAACGCTCAACTTTGGCTACAGCTGTAAGAAGGAACTGTTCCGCTCGGCCTTAGTGGTCACCTGTCCGCATTGACGTTTTTTGCCGGTGTCTGTGTCAGAACGCCGTAACTACTCGCGTTGGTTTTCTAATCATCGATTTAGTAATGTCCAAAAAAACAGTATGGAAGTGTGATGCCCTCTTTGGTCACTTGGTTCTTCTCAGATGTTTGTTTTAAAAAAAATGGGGCGGGGGGCATAGGAGGACTTGGAATTTGTTAGGAGTTTCTAAAGATGGGTGCACATGTATCAGGATATATGCGCATGGTCAACGGAATACGGGTGCTCACCCACCGCCACTTGTCTCAACGTATCTGCTATGCCCGACAGGTACCGCGTGGGCGGACCTCGACGCTCCACGAGCAGTTACACGTGGTTCTCGGACGCGAGCAGCTCCGGTGCTCCGGCCAGCTCGCCTCTGCAGCTGTCGCACAGCGCCTCCCACTGCTCGGGCTACTACTCGTTCGCCGAGGACGACCCGGAGCTGCAGCGAGACATCATGCACTTTCTCACGGGACACGGACCCCGGTCGCGGCCCTCATCGCTCAACTCGGCCACGGCCGCCGCCATCGAGCTGAGCACCTTCAGCGCAGCAGCCCAGCCGGGAATACAGGTCGGTGACGGTGGCGTACGTTTGCAGAGGCGCAAGCCCAAGGAACTCAGTGCCCCCATGACCGAACACAGAGTGACAGAAGCGCTGACTATGCGTTTCACGCTTTGTTTAGGCCTAGTGATCAGCGCGCTGTGTTAGTGCAAGTAAATTATTGCCAACTTGCTAAAGTCGCAGTTTGATTACAGGCCCAACGACTGCATACGAGGTATACTCTTCAGTGTTGAGAGTGTGTAACCGTTGTTCAGGGTTATCTAGAAGCAGAAATGACCGTCCATGTGCATTCGCGCTACTGGCGCAAAATATTTTTGACCATAACTTTGAATAAAGTTCTTTCCTCCTTCTCCTCCTCCTCCTGAGCATCCGCAAAGTTTTGAAGTCTGCATTGTATTTGTACGCCTCACTAGAGCATATGCCTTGAAAGCTGGCTTCTTCACAACAACAGTGTGTTAAGGGAGAAGCCCGCTTTACTGTCTCCGCACTTTGCTCTTATTGCTTACTTTTATGAGTACTTACAAATACAAATGTCATGCGTTCGTGTGCATGCGCATACGTGTGTGTGTGTGTGTGTGTGTGTGTGTGTGTGTGTGTGTGTGTGTGTGTGTGCGTGCGTGCGTGTGTGTGTGTGCGTGTGTGTGTGTGTTTTCGTTCTTTATCTACGATCACAGGTTTTTTTTACCAACTATCGAATTAGTTCATCTCTTTCTTCTGCTACTACTACTAAATGATTTGTTTACCAGCGCCAAGAGCTAGTCTGAGTCTGCTACCGGTTACATAGCTGAATAAGGTTTTTTAGGAATACCATAAGGCAGGGACGTAGCAGAAAATTTTTTGGGGGATACAAGTTGGTCCCCCCCCTCCACCACCACACACACACCCTTAGATATGCCATTGCTAGAAGGCCAGCACCGGCCTTAGTACTGAAATCACGACATTCTTTTTTTGACACCGTTTCCAGGTGGTGAAGGAGCGTGCGCGCTCCTGGGACCGCGTATCCCAGCGAACTCCCACCGTGTGCAGCCAAACGGCCGTGGTGGTGTCCAAGCGGGCGCCCATCCAAGCCATCAAGGAGGAGAGCTGCCAGAGCACGCCTGTGCGCCTTCGCAGTGCCACCGGCCGATCTGGACACGGCAGCCCGCCCGGGGGACGCACCGAGCTGCACCAGTGGCGCCTCTGCTTCTACGTGTTCGGAGGCCGAGAGCAGGGCGCACCGGGGCTCTATCGACAACCCATCTCCATCTGGAAGCTCTACGTCTGAAGAAGCCGCATTAGCCCTAAACGCAGTGCTGCACTTCTTGTCCCATACGCCTCGCAACGTCCGTCGACCACTGAGAAGCAAGAAGCAGCTGCGGGCCCCCTTCTGCCCGCAATAAAGGGACCCAGCCTTCTGCAGTGGACATTGCCTTGCCGACTATAAAAACGAAACCGTGAAAAGAGCTACGCTCTTTGATTACTGTCGCAGTGCAGGCAATGAAGAATGGCCGCGATGACGTGGGAAATCGGTGAATTCTGCGCTAATGTTATGTTGCAGTCTATTGGTGGGTGTTTTGCTGTCGGCACCCTTTCTTGAATGTGCTGCATTCACAGACTGAAACGTGACTTTTTTTTACGACTTCTATGAGCAGTTACTCATGATGAGCAGGTCATGTCGCTGTAGATCTGGTTGCTAAAAGCCAATGCTGGCTCTGACGTAGATTTCGAGTCAAAATTATGCCGATTGTTACACCGAGACATTGTAAAAGAAAGCACGTGCATTACATTGCCCTGAATTTTTGCATTTCAATCCATGGATGACGTAAACGTGTGGGTCTGCGGTTGACCTCGGGGTCTTGTCTTTACAGTGCATTTCTATTCTACTGGTGTAATGCCGGTAGCAAGCACAGCACGTCCAGATCTTAGAAGAGCATTATCGGTACAGAGCTCTGGCGTCGATTCAGTGTCCCAGTTGTGCGTTTTTATTTTATTTGGTGAGGTCACGAATAAGCCTATGCAACTTTATGTTGCTCTTTTCATTGTATCGCTCATTTTAGGAGAAGCGGCATAAATTTCTGTGCAAAATGTCAGGTAACTCGTCAAGCTTGAGTAGGACTACTGGTCAAGCTTGCGTCGGACCATTCAATGTTGCACAAATAGGGGAATGGCAGCTACTCTATTTCCCGCTCTTCTTTTTTTTTTTTGATTATTGTTAAGCATATAATGTATCAGAGCTGAAAAATTGACTGTTTTCAAATTTACTCGCAAAAAAGAGAAAGCCGAAATTTTTAGTCTTTCTAGTACATGAAACGATTTGCTCTATTGGATGTTTTGGTGAAGTATGTAGCTTAGAAAAATTTGATTTCACCAGACATTGAGGGCGTGTAGACTAGGCACTAGGAAAGTGTGCTAAACTATTTAAATGTCTTAGACACGTGGCAGTAATTTCACTTGCATGCTCTGCTTCATCATTAAGCTATTCACTGACTCTGCCCGTTTTCACCAATTGCTGATGCTCCGTCACTTTAAATATAATTATGCAAAAATAATATTTCTTGCTGCATGCGACGTCTGTTTAATGTGATGAGCTCACAGAAGGTGTGATGTAGTTGGGCGACTTTGTCTTCCAAGTCTCTCATCCTATTGTCTCTCTCATTATTTGTTTTGCCTCTGCACTTCGAAACCGTGAAATTGCACCTTTTTCTGAATGCACAATCTACATGACTGAGTTTCTGTGCCATTTCTGAGATCACAGGTACTGTTTTGTTAGAAGCTTTTCTCGTTGTTGTCATGTTGTAGGCTTCACTTTTTTATAAGAATGCCTCATGGCTGTACCCTCCTTAGTCACAGTGTAGCAACCTTCAAAAAAAAAGCTATCCAGATAAATGGCTTAACAATGAATTGATAGCCAAATTTTTTTGCTTTACTATGGCAATCACCATGAGATGCATGCTGTGAAACACTATCTTGTCTTCAATACTATATTCGTCACCTTTCTGAAGTGGACCGTTTCATTGATTTTGCATGCTGATATGAACTCCTGCTAATACATTAAATGATTGCAACGACCTCATTCATACAAATGTCCAAGCTAAACTCCACTCATTATGTTATCCCAAAACGAAAAACAAATTGTCATTCTGGAAATATTGATCTCAGTTCTTGTTTCGACGAACATTTTTTCTCGCTTGTTTCTATTTGTTGTGGTGTTATAATCAACCCTATGATGATGATGTGTCGAATCTCAACAGCCGAGTCGTCGACATCGTGAAGGTGTGGCATTTGTCGTGAGAAGCTTTCACATGATGTGCAATATAGAACTATAGGTACAACGAACTCAAAGGAGCCTTCTTTGAAAGGGAAAGAGGTTGTATTGTGTTTAGCCTGCAATTTCGAATTGCCCTTGAAGTACAATACCTTGTTCCTACTCAATGAATTGGCATTACACTGGTCCCCGTTTTCAGTTTGCCGCAGAACTGGCACTCTTCTCTGCATGTGTCAGATCTGTCGTTGATGACTCACTGAATTGTCCATTCAACTGTAGTCTCCAAGACTCTTGGCGTGGGTGTATCAGTTGATGCTTTAAAGTGTGAAAAAAAGTTTTTTTTTTCAGAACCAACCCCTCAAATATGTCCTCGCGGGTTACCTGCCGTTGCTATTGACACGGGCTCCTTTTTTCGTGTGTATGCTTGTACTTTATTCAGTTTTTTCTCGTAGAATCGAAGCAAAAGTCCAAGTGTATTTATGTGAAATGGCAAGGTTGACACTTGTCTCAGCTTTTGCTGTCCAAAAAAAAAGAAATGGTATTTTTTATTATGTCACACTGATGAGTGCATTGGACCATGATATACAAAAATTCTCACATATTTAAATTCAGGAAATGTTTATTTCTAAAAGGTTTTTATAATTTTTTATATTTCTATTTTGCTTGTATTATGTTATTGTGCATTTTGTATGACTCCTCCTTTTTGGACAACACAGTGACCTGCGAGACAACTAAATTCTTAGTTGGAGCCAGCAATATACAGTACGTCTTCGAGGATCTTATTGTCTGTTATGAGTGTCCATCTGAAATTGTGCGAGAAAGAAAGATGCAGTCATCTTAAATCTCTGTTACTCTTCATTGAAAGTTTCTTTATCATTTGGAGATTTAAGAACAGGGTTATTTATTTGGATCTGCACTGGATGTATCATACTATGACATTTTTTTCAAATCTAATAGAATTTGAGCCATCTGTCCAACTCCAAATGTGAGGCCTGTTCAGGTTGAGAACACTGTTTAAAAAATGTCCTGTTGATTCCTCTTGCTAAACAGCCCATTAATTTTTAATCTGATTACACAACAGTAAATGTGTGCCGGTAAAAGAAGATAAAGTATGTGCGCAAAAACATTTTTGTTTGCCCTCTTTTGCCAAGACGAATGTAACAAGTCTAGTGAAACATGCAGCTGCATTTTTGTTAGGAGTGTATGCCTATAATTCTTCTGTGGAGACGTGGAAGGTTTTTTTCCTTTACGCTAGCTTTCTGAAGATTAACTGTAAAGGACATAAGGTTTTGCGCACCATCGGCCATCATCATGGCAAAGTTTGCCAAAAATATTCTATCAGGGTCTCCAAATATTTTGCAACGACTTCAGTGTGCTATCAGTGATTAATACTCAGACTTTTTGAAGAACATACTTGCTGAACTTTTACCTCTGTTTCTCATAAACATTGTGATTTCTTTTGAATGTGCCTTTATCTTTTTCAGCCTGTTATTTTTACTTTTGCTTGTGGTATTATACGAAGCAAACGAGGGACAGCACAAGAAAAAAAAAACAATGTGCCAATGTAGTTTTTTTTTTCAATCAATGACGTTTGAAATGAAGGACTTAGTGTAGTGAAGGAGGCTTCAGAAGATCTAATTACTCGTAAAATGGAGGACTGATGCTCTCTTAGGTTATTCCGGTTGAGGATCTCGGATGCTAAGTAGCGCCGATCATCGCTGCACAATACGATGTGTATATAGAGTGTGCGCGAGTAGAGAAGATGTTGCCTGCCGCTGTCGCACTGCCACCGAATAGTGTGTTGTCTTGTACTGGCTTTTGCCTGAGTGTGGGTGTGATGTGCGATGCTGAAACTCCATGTAAGCTGCCGTTCATGCTCGCTTGCATTTTCCAGTTTTGCGTGGTTCAATGCTGCGGCACTGAGATTAATCGCACTGAGATTAAACTCTACTGGAAATTTATACCGCACAATTTATTTATTAGTCTAGAGGTTTTGAACGCGCATATAGTGTACTACACCAAGCCGAAAGGCGATTTTCTGCCAGCAAACAAATGTTTAAAACTATGCTCAATACTGTTCGGTTACGCTCATCATATGGTCTCCGTCGTGCAACTCAGTAACTACGTCCGGTCCAGGTGACAAAGCCACATGCATTGTTGTATGAGGTGCAAAATTTTTCGTCCTACATTTACCTTTATTGGGAAACTTATAAAGGGCGTAGCCGAAAGGTGATACACGTGGTGTGTGACGTCTCGAAGCCTTCCATGACATATATTTTTTTAATTTTTCTGCACTGCCTTCTACAGTTTTGGTAGAGCTTTGTCAGGAGCCGAGAGTCCTGTATCGCCTACACGATTGCCTCCAAGATCAAGAGGCGTTTTGCGACTTTTCCGCTAGGGGAAGGGCGCATATGCGCCGTGGCATCGGGGAAGAGGGATTATTTTGTGAACCAGGACATCCTGAAAAAAAAAAAAAACAAGACGATGTAGGACAACAACCCCTTTTCTACCCGACTATTGTTCACCCTCAGTGAAAATTGGAGGCTACGCCACTGTTGGAGGAAAGACTAAAGCTCCGCAGGAAAGCTTGGATATTAAAAAAAAAAAATCTGGCCTCGTTTTTTCACATATGCAAATAATTGGCTGAAAACAGCGCTATACAAGCATATATAGGAGAACGAATAGCGAGGGCATTCTTTTCTTTGCTGACGTGCTATGTGATGTACGTCAGCATCTACAGCCTTTTGTCATTGGTCGAAACACACCACGAGGATGTCGTAAGGCTACGGGAGAGAATAGTCGATACGCCTGACCTCTCTCGTGGATTCTGCTAATGCTGATTATCGCCTCTCCGTAGACTTTTTAGAGCCAAACTAGAGACTAGTTAACACGACGTGTTAGTGAGATGTCCGCAAAGTACCACGAAGATCAAAGAATGCGGTTCGTTTTCCTCTGCGTATCCTGGGCAGCTGATTGACTGCTATTGCAACAGCTATGATGCAGCTATACGCGCTGATTGCATTTTTTTCTAGCGTGGGCGGTAATTTCAAGGGTACTTTTGTCTCTCACATTAGATTATTTTGCGTGCATAAGACAAATTCCACTCTTGGTTGACTCACCCGTTTGTTCACTGCTGTGCGCGGCACTGCGTCTGTGCATCAAAATGACGTTTACAACAGAAACGTTATTCCGGTTCTTTCCAGCCTGCCTTTCTCACCACTCGATGATTATTTTTAATCTTTTTTTTTTAAATTTCGAATCTTATGTATAGCATAGAATCACGTGACTGCCGTGGTACGAGCTTCATACGAGTCTTATTAGTCGTATAGGCCCGCCTACTCTCTCCATTTGAAGGGCTGATACGCGATTGCGCGTGAAGATTGCGGTGGAAATAAGTTTCACGACGTATATCAAGGTAAACTGTACTGATTTACGATATCTGCCGTGTACGGCTATGGTGAACGGAAGGTATATAGGTGGGAATGAGGCTGGTGGCGTAACAACGAAGATCCTGTCTGATTCATTGTAATTATCTTGCACCAGTTATCGCGTTCGGCGATGTCCGATTTCCGTCAGGCGTCAAACAAAATGCAAGCGACATTATTGAGGCGTAAGCACAGTGCTTGCGTGAGTATGTACGGCTAGCGACGTAATTAGAAAATGGCATCGACAGCTCGCCGTTTCGTTATCTCTTACGTACTGCCCCTCGGCCTTTATTTAATCTTTTTTTAATTGATTCTGTAAATCGTGACGTCAATCCGGTGATTGTTATCGGTATAGTGCATCTGCCTTCTCCTGTTAGCCGTCGAACTCGACTCTGTTGTCCGGGCACAGTGCAATTTCCTTTGGGTCCTTTCGTATTAATACCCGCGGGGTTTCGCCTGGGAAAACCACGACATGATTACGAGAGACGCCGTAATTGGGGGCTCCGGAAATTTCGATCCAGCCGGTGTTCTTTAATGCGCACTTGCCACCGCACTGTGCAGGGGCCTGCATAGTACTTCGCCTCCATCGAATTGCGACAGTTGGAATCGAACCCTCGACCCTCGAGGTCAGCGGCTTAGCACCAAAACTACTGCTCCGCCAAGGCGGACCCTTGGGTCTCCTCCGCGCCGTTATTTGCATAAAAAGGACTTGCATACCACTGTACGAACTTTAACGTGGCCGTAAAGTGTAAAGGCTCTCTGTAGAAGATATCACGATTGAAGTCAAGGTGCGCTACAAATCCGCTGCAATCGGCTGCCCGCTTCTGTATAAATACACCTGTGTCCTCTGACCAAGCTATCTCATTTATTAAGATGGTTGAACTTGAATGAAAGAGAAGTGTTATCGCGCTATTTTAGATTCCTGTCGAAGCAGTACGAGCTTTAACGAACGTAACAGCCAAAGCAACCTCAAGCAAAGAGGCAAATAATCTTTTCGTGGGGTTGTTTATGAAAGAGCGCGTTTGCAAACGCGTAGCTGCGGAGAAGATACACTGAACCACTTGGAAAGATAGCTTCAAACTTCAAGATTATTCCGGTATCGAATCTTCCACTACGGCGTTAACGAGAAACTTGTTTTTATCGATAGAAATAATCACAAATATAACCAGTGACGTGCGAGGCTGAACTAACAGACAGCTGAAAAGCGCCATAGCGACCCTCGGACATGAAAGCTTTTGTTCAAAAGGTCAACTTTAGCTCTATCGTATCTACTTTATGCACTAGAATTTGCAATGTTGTTTCAATGACAATTGAAAGTTGGGCATGTTTTTACTTGCTGTCGTTCAGAGCTAAATAAATTACACGTATAAAGATATCTTCAAAGACAAAACCGAAACGTCTTAATGTAATCTCAAGTTACACGTGATTTAGATGAGTATTTCTAGAGCAGCTCCTTCTGCTGTAAATGCCCACGCCGACAGTTTTGTGGGATTTCCAATTCAAGTCGCCATTGCGCTGTTCTTGTCATTTGAAGAAGCTTTTCTGTATAGGTTTTGCGAGAGACTGAACAAATGCGGGCCGTTTGTGTACGGATTGGAACATCGGTTGACGGCTGCAGCGGATTTCGAGCCCACGACCATGCGCACAGCCAAAATCGGCTGGCATTCGAAAGTACAAGAGACTTCGCAGAGAGGTAAACGCGATAGGCACCATGCCGAGAAAGCCCCGAATCGTGCCGCCTAATCCCAGTCGTCTCGCATTGCAATCGTGATGCGCTCGCCTTGAGCACGATTTGTATATAGGGTTACACACCGCCGAGCGCGTGGCGATATGTCTGCCCAGCTCAATGTGTCGTTTCGTTCCCAACGTGGTGATTCACGGTATTTTTCTTTCCTTGAAATTCCTTAGCTACAGCTTTAGGCGCGCGCTTTCTGGATGCGTCAAGTCAACGCCTCGCTATTCAAGCCATAGGCGCGGAAAGAGAGTACAACAGGTGTTAGCGCTCACTGCCACCTTAAGTTATGACGGTAGTTGAATGGCCCGATGCCGGCGGTTTTGTCACAACTCCGCAATTTAAGCCGGTCTTATACTTTTGAAACAGTATATTATACGGACTATTTTCTGTACTAACAATGACAAAAAATGCAGATTCAACGCACGTGTTGAACTAAATCTCTCTTTAGTTGTGCAGCTAAATAAATGTACGTCATGTAAACTGTCGATCGCGTCCTGCGCAGGGGTTGATCTTCTGGCTCTCGAAACAGGATTATATGCATCGGTCGTTGGCCTTCCTCAAATAATCTCTCGTTTTATATTGATAATAGAAATGTTGGGCAGGTCGTTCGTTCTTCAACGAATGAAAGTTACGCATTAACTTTGAACGCGGACTTTTCACGTATAGGAGACACTTCTTTATTTAACACCACACTTGTGACAAACAACGTCAACGTCGCGAGGAAAGCCGCAGATAGGCCTTTTCTTAGACAATTCTTAAACGAAGAAGTTCAGTTTCCGTTCTCCAATTTCGGCTCAAGCCGCTTCCATGGAATGATGTATACACCTCCACACAACGTAGAATGAATATATATATATATATATATATATATATATATATATATATATATATATATATATATATATATATATATATATATATATATATATATATATATATATATATATAAATATATTCGGGGAATTGCGTTCATTTAGGACGGAGGTTTTGCGCGAAATATAACTTAAGCTGCTGATGTTTCGGGGCTACTGTTTTATATTTATTCTCTAGAGCCGCTTAAAAATTAGAGTGTCCAGTTACTAAAGCAGGAAACTAATAAAAGTAGTATACTCTAGCGATACCGTATGGCGTCCTATAGTTACGGTAGCATCATGTTGTGTGACTATAGGCCTTAGACGAAGAGTTTGTAGCTGTGGCCGTCGTCGTTTATAACCACGAGTAAGACGAATTCATATAAGTGTGTTCACAGTAGCCGAAGTTTTAAAAACATGTGGTTGTTGACAGGGTGGACCTTTAGCGCGGGTGCGTCGAAGAAACGGCAGAATTTCGATCGATCGAAATCCAAGGGACCTCAAGAAAGTTCGCTAAATTGAAAGTTTGTAACGGAAACACGCATCGGCTTGCTGGAGCATTGGGGTTTCGCGAGTGTTCGTTGATCTGAACACATCTGTTCAAGAAATGCTCGATCAAGCGGTATTCCAATATTTAGACGCGGTTTTTACTGTTACCGTGACGCGCCTATTGATTCGTAGTGTCTTCTACAGTGGGCGGGGCGCATAGTAGTCTGCGTAAACACTGCTGTCAAATATATATATACAGATATATATGCAGATATATATACATTCATGAGTAACTCGTACAAGCATTTATTTTCCAGGATGAAGTGTGTACATAGTGCATAAACGTGGAAGCAGCTGTGTGTATACAATTGAGTCCATCTTCCCGCGACACGGAGATGGGCCTCCGGCGCCATTTTTATTTTCTTCGATGTCCTGTGAAGTTGTACATATATACTGTATTCGCCAAAATACATTTTGTCATCGTTATATTTTTCTTCGCCTTGATTTTGTCTGTGTGTGCGTACGTGTAGTACATGTATCTATATCGGCTGTGTCAAAATAAGCGGGGACGAAAAGATAATAAAGACAAATTGTGACATTTCCTTTTGTGGTACGTGTTTTCGATGTTTCTCTTGGTGAGTTAAGTGCTACGCGGTGCATTATCTCTCTCTCTCTCTCTCTAAGGTACAAACGCTGTTATCTCGCGACAGTTATGATTTTCCCGCCGCAATAAAGCTGAACTCGGGCGCGCTCGTAATCGTTCATTGTCAAACTGCAAGCGTGTCCCAATGGTAAAGGACGCAGGCAGAGTTGTCAAGAGGGTGTTGAATTCGCAAGTCCGTTTATTTTCGGAGAAGAAAAAAAACCACAGCTCAGGGCAGTTCGTATTAAACTACTTAATTTGAAAACTGATGATGAGGATTGATAAACCAACTGATCGGTTCTCAACAAGATCCTTAGGGACCTGTGTGGAGTCACGTGTTTAGAGAAAGTGGTTCACAATTTTTGGCACTCTATCATGGGGGACCGTAAAGCCGTTCCGTGTGTTTAAAACGTTGTTTACAATTTAGAGCACGAGGTACTCTACTATGGGAGAGCATCAGCCGTGCCGTGGGCCGTTACGAGGCCGTTGGGAAGGGGGGGGGGGGGGGGGTTAGAAATGGGGATAACGATTTAGAGTACAGAGTACTCTACGATGGGAGAGCTTAAAGCCGTCCCGTGGCTACGCTTTACGTCACTATTCACCACAGCTGCATAAACGCTATCCTATGGACATTTTTACATATTATTGGCTACTTCTGACGCCAATTGCCCGGTGGAGGGTATTGAAATACGGCCGTCAACGTTGCGCTGGTCACGCTCCCGTTTGTACGCGTCGTGGGCCAATGATTGGTTCTCTTTCGATCGTGGGTGTGTCGGTGATCAGTTGTTTTTGATTCGACATTATGACTTTTTATTGAAGTCACTTGTCATTTTACGTTGTCACGTCCCATTGCTGCTTAGGCATGAACGCAATCTCGTCGTTATTGCCTGAAGCAACAGAAGTGTCGCTCTGTGGATGGAAGTCCGATTCCCGGCATGGGAGAAGGAAACAGTTTGGAGAGAGCATCGGCAACGCGATAGAAATAAACAAAGCAAAGTAATGCGTCGGGCATGTAGGCGCAAAGCTCTTTCTGCCATTTTTTTTTCTTTTTGTCCATGAAAGTTGAGGCAGCTGTCCTTTTTTTTTTCTTTTTTGCCAACTCCGTGCTGATTGTTGCGGCACCCAACTGAACAATCTGGTCGAATGCAAGATGACTCTGTATCATTTAAAATAGGTTCAACACGGAAACAAATGGCAAATACAAGCAAGACCTGTGGCATTTAAACGGGCGGTTTTTACCTTCGGTGACTGAGCGCATCTATCTATCTATCTATCTATCTATCTATCTATCTATCTATCTATCTATCTATCTATCTATCTATCTATCTATCTATCTATCTATCTATCTATCTATCTATCTATCTATCTATCTATCTATCTATCTATCTATCTATCTATCTATCTATCTATCTATCTATCTATCTATCTATCTATCTATCTATCTATCTATCTATCTATCTATCTATCTATCTATCTATCTAGCCGCCTACGACACTTAGCTCTCCTGGGCGTTTTGATAATGGTATCGATACCAAACTTGGTATGGTATAACATGATTGTATGAAGAACAAATTTGTCTAGTCATAACATGAAAATCATGTCATGTATGTCATGAATGTCATGTTTCACATTTGAAGGTCTTGCAGCTCTTGCGGTGATTTCGTTCACATGGCATGTTGCAAAACTGGTATGGTATGACATGATTGTATGGCGAACACAAGCGACACACCCTAACGTGAAAATCATGACATGCGTGTTATGTAACAACATGACTACATGCCATGCTCATGATGCGCTGGCGGCCGTTTCGCTATCTTCACTTATACTGAATTTTGTATTACGGGACGTGAATGGATGACCAAGGTATGATGCCGGTGCAAACATGATAAACATGGGATGCGTGGCATGTAACAACATCACTACATGCTACACTCATGATGCGCTCACGGCCGTTTCGCTAGCCTCACATGTACCAAACTCGGTATTACGTGACGCGTACGGACCACGTAAGTAAATGACACATCCAAACATGATAATCATGACATGCGTGTCATGTAACAACATGACTGCATGCCGCACTCATGATGCGCTCGCGGCCGTTGCTCTAGCTTCACCCATGCCAAATTTGGTGTTACGGGACACCAAGGGATGACGAAGGTATGGGACATACCACCGCGAGCGCATCATGAGCGTATCATGTAGTCATGTTGTTACATGACACGCATCTCATGATTATTATGTTTGCACCAGTCACATACAGTATGTGACTGGTGCAAACATAATAATCATGAGATGCGTGTCTTGTGAGAACATGACTACATTCCACAGTCAAGGCGCCAATACATTTTGACATGAACGCCGGTGCGTGCTCACCGGCGTTCATTTCGTCGCGTCACGCCGGCGTTGCCACGCCAGGCGCCGGTCCTGCCATATATACTCTCAGGCGCGCCGCGCTGCGTTGCTTTGACCCATGCGCGTTTGAGCACTTCCAGCATCCTTCCGTCACGAAAACAGGGAGACGCAGTGCAGTCTGGGTAACGCATCGGCATAAAGTAATGTTACTCTAAGGCATCGGCGCGAAATGCAGCATGTCGCATTTTGCGCCGGTCTCGTCGGGCCGCGCTGGCGGACGCTGGTCGCGCCTGGCGTCAGACTGTGCTCGAGTTTTGCTAACGTAGCGTTGCTGTGCCCATCGTCAACGCTAGTATATTGGGCCCTTCATGATGCGCTCGCGGCCGTTTTTCTAGCTTCACATATACCAAATTTGGTGTTACATGACGTCAGTGGATGATGAAATTTATGACTGGTGCAAACATGATAATCCTGACATTCGTGTCATGTAGGAACATGACGACAAACTACGCTCATAGCGTGCTCGTCGTCGTTTCGCTAGCTCCACATTTACTAAATTTCGTATCACGTGACGTGAATAGATGACGAAGATAAACGACACATGCAAACATGATAATCATGACATGGAAGTTATGTGCGGCATCATTTATCTCCACCTCGTAACATTGGGCTGATTTTAAATTGACATATCAACATTTCTCATTCCTGGTTCGCATATCATCGATTCGCACTGTACGTGGGATCTATCATTTCTTTTTCTTTTCTTCTTTTTTGTCTGTCGGGGTAACTTGTCTCACAGTTCGAGATTGGTGCTAAAGGTTACTGCACCTTTGTTAACGATGTGTCATTATACTCGAGATAGGGTGCTGAAGAGAAATGTAGCCACAGTGGAAGTTAGCAGCGCGACATCCGTTTTCAGACATTAGCACGATCGCCAATATCGCAACACACAACACGCGCTGTTACTCGCTCATGTCAACGCCTTCTTGCTGCAGTATCGCCAGACCAGAGTGGCGAAAAGATCGCAACAAAAGGGTGCTTTAGGTGATAAGGGGAACGAGAGAGAAGAGGGGGACACGTCACGTAGGTCTATTCGAAGTCTGCCTGTCCACACTTTCAACGAGATAAAGAAAGAACAAGACAGGTTTCTCTGCGGTGGTCTAGTGCAATCTCGAAGCTCGTATATTTGACCAAATGTCCCTGCGATAACGGACGTGTCGCCGGCTCCCGCTAGAAACGTCGCAGCGCTGGCGACGTTGGCTCCCTCCTACACAGCTCGCTATCTCGGCCGATAAACCAACTTTAATGTGACCATTTATGGCCGTTACGCGCGCGACCGTCGACCATGGTGGTGTCATCGGCCGTGCGCAACTGTATCGTGTGCGGCAAAATAGGCTCGTGAATTTTTAGGGGCGAAGCTCTTTACAGCGGCACCCGTTCGTCCCTCGTCGTAGTGCGTGACCAGTCTTACGCTTTGACCTGCAAGGTGGTGCTGGTGGGATATTTCTCCTGCGCGTCGTTCAACAATAAAAAATTCACAGCGTGCGCGTTAAATAAAAGCAGAATTCTCCTGTCTCTCTTTTTTAGTTAGCAGCCATTGGCATGTACATTGAGCGCTATCTGACAAGAAAGGGTTGCTATGTTGCACTCGCTTGCGTAACCTCCTTGGTTTTCGAAAGGTTTAGCGAGCGTTGGGCCGCAGTGCAATGAATACAGTGAGCAGTGCGAGTACCATGAACTCGAGGTGGTCCAAGTAATCTTTGCCCACATTGAGGGGAAATAACTTTATTAAAACATATGCTCTGGCAGTGTAATGAATTCGCTCATTTATCGAACATCGCACCACTGTCAGCTGGGAGGCGGTAATCGGCAGCTCGTCCTTGGCAGATCAGCTCTGGGCTGTCCACCAAGCCCGCGAGGTGGCTGAGGAGCTCGGCATCTCAGTCCCCTCGTGGGAGCTGCCCGCAGCACAGTGAGCTGTGTTTTGGAAGGCCACATAAAAGTTTATCCCATCCGATGGACGAACAGACACACATACAGATGCATAGACGGACGCACGGCTGGCTGCATGGACGGATCGACGCATGGGCGGACGCAGGGACGGATGCATGGGTGAACGCCGGGACGGACGCACGGATGGATGTGTGGACGCACGAACAGACGCATGCACGGACGGGCGCACGGATGCACGGACGGTCACACAGAAGGACGCATATATGATGAAAAGATGCGAGATGGTGGTGTTTGGAGTGTTGACAAGATGGACGAGTGGACACACTGACAGATGCATGGACGGACTCTGGGGCGGATGCATGGATGAACGCAGGGACGGACGCACGGATGGACGCACGCACGTACGGGCGGATGGCTGCATGGACAGTCACACGGACGGACGCATATATGATGAAAAGATGCGAGATGGTAGTACTTGGAGTGTTGACCAGATGGACGAACGGACACACAGACAGATGCATGGGCGGACGTACGGATGGCTGCATGGACGGATGGACGCATGGACAGACGCTGGGGCGGATGCATGGATGGACGTGTGGACGCACGAACAGAAGCACGCAAGAATGAATGGACGGACGCACGGACGGTCAGACAGACGGACGCATGGACGAACGGAAGCAAGAACTAATGGACGGACGGATGCTTCGCCCCACTCTCCATCATTGACCCCGTGGATATGCTGCCATTTTTTTTTCTCGTTATTTCTATTAATGCCGGAGGAATCATGAATGTTGGCAGGCGGTGGTGCCGAAGGGGCACCCCCCATCCCTCCAAGGCCACATTAGGCCTTACCACCCAAGACACAACAGTGACCTTACTCTGCTATGCGACACGGCCTTGCACCACCCAAGAAAAAATTCTGCCGACACCCATACACGGAACAGCGCGCGAACCCTGCACAATAAAAAAAAACCAAGCATTTCCCCGAGGGTGAATAAACATGGTTAAGTGCGAATGCACGGGGTGATGCTATGAGGGGGAGTAAAGTAAAAATCCGTTGGCATTCGCCAATGAGTTAACGTAAACTCCCGCGTGTGATCACATTGCGATGCCCAGGAACCAATAGACCCCCTCGAGAAACCTTGGTGAGTTTACGCGTATATGTGAGAGTAAATTTGCACTATAATGATGTTTATGCCCGCGGCCCGCTTCGCCCGCTTGCGCTCAGCATCACGGGCCCTTCGCCGCGCTGCCCTGTCTTCAAACCGGCGCGACATCTGCAATGACGCGTGCAATGCTCGCATTCGATTGCGTTGTAGTCGTTATTGTAGGTATCGCAGTCGAGGTTGATGCCTGCGATGGATCAATACCTAGTACGACTTGCCGATCTCGAGCAAGTCGTGGAGCGGAGGGCGGAGCGCGCAATCACGTTGTGTGTGACGTCGCTGCGCCGTTGCTACACACGCTCCTCTCCGCTCCTCACGCCGTTGCTAGGGGACGGGAGGAGGCTCACCGCGGACGGCGGATTCAGGGTCGCTTATGAAGTGCATTCGCACCTAAAAGCATTATCGCATGACGTCGGTTGTTGGTTCGAAGGTACATTAACCTATTTCGCCCGTCTGTAAAAAAATAGCGAACGCAAACTCCCTTCCTGCGAACCTCATAATCACGGCTGTGTCGCACATGCGCCGTGAGCCGATTTTGAGCCGCCCGAAGGTCGAGTTATAGGACTCTTGTGTTTCGGGCCTGCAATAGGTGTGTATACGGCCGTAAGACCACAAAACCAGCAATATTTAATCAAAAGCTGCTCATGTGGTAGTATAAGCATTGGCGCATATGGAAGCGAGCAAAATAATGTATAATATATTGATGGGTCGGAGGCGCATACGATTTCTTCCGAGACAGAACTGCATCCTTTTCTGCAGGAGAAAATCGACAAGGAACTCTGCCGTAAACACGTATTGAAGTTACTATTTCCAGAAGTAGCGCATCCAAAAGTTTGTCTTCGGGGGGGGGGGGGGTTCAGCCATGCTTTTTGTATGTTATTGCATGCGTTTTCATGCGCGTGTTCACATTTACATGCTCCACTGAGAAGTTTTTGAAGAAGTGGTGGCTGTTCCCACACCTCCGGCTACGCCAACAAATTTTCCATTGTGTCCGCAATCGAATCAATGGAGTTTTGTCGACGTGTTTCTACTAAATCATACCAAACATGTGCCTTTTTACGGCCATTTACCAGTCCCAGTACACGCAAGATACCCTTTGCAAGGCGTGCTTGCAAAGGTTCTTCATCAAGGAGCAGATGATGCTTGCAGATGTTCTTCAAAGGATTTTTCATTAAAGATTGTGGGGGACAAGTTTGGCCTCCTTCAGGTTGGTCGTGTTTGTAACGAAAACGACGGTCGTACTATAGACGCCAAGGGATCGAGTTCATATAGTTCGGCCTTGGAAAAAGAGGCTTCGCCAAGGTCCGTGGATGCATGTATCAAAACAAAGAGGTGACGTGCTTATCACGGAGGCCTACTATTGGTCCCCGGCTTTCCTGGGATGAAAAGCTAAGTAAACAGATCTTTAAATGTAACATCCGGGTTCTCGATCGCCATTATCGTTGAAGAGCATGAGTAGCCGAAACACCCGGGCAGTGAAAAAAATGGCGTGAAAAGCTTGTCTGAGCGAACACCGACCTTTGCTAGAAGTACTTTACCAGTCTAAGTTAATTCGCTGCTTTTTTGGTTAGCTTTCTTACATGTTTCACGCTATATGCATCTGGCGGCAGCAAAAATGCGGAGGAAACGTTGAAATTCATTGATTTTACTCGACCTGCTGGAGCAGACCCACGACATTTGCATCACGCATTGTACAGCAGAGGCTGAACAAAGGTCACGGAACACACCTCATTATACTCGAGCGTCAATGTCTAGAGTAATCTTTTGTATGCAACAGAGAGAACGTGACTCATTATACAGTGACGTTGTCGTGGGGTTCCGACGAAAACGCAGCTGCTGTGCGCTCAGATGACCGATCGTTCGACGCACCGCTGACTGAACAGTTTCGTCTGCGTCCCGTTTATTTTCATTCGTGCCTACTTTTATGACGCGGTCGCCGCCTGTGCAAGCTTTGACAGGCGGTTGTGTGCGCAGTCTGCCTCCGTGGAAAAAAATGAGCAAGCACTGAGATCCGGCTAGTTGGTATTGACACATGTCACCTAAAGAACGTCTGGTGCTGATCTATAGCTCCTTAAAGCGCAAGAAAAAATAAGAAAATTGATTGATTGACTTGTGAGGTTTAACGTCCCAAAACTACCATATGATTATGAAAGACGCTGTAGTGAAGGACTTCGGAAATTTCGACCACCTGGGGTTCTTTAAACTGCACCCAAATCTAAGCAGACGGGCCTACAACTTTTCCGCCTCCATCGAAACTGCAGCCGCCGCAGCCGGGATTCGATCCCGCTACCTGCAGGTGAGAAAGAGAGAGAAAGAAAAACCTCGGACCTTGTAAGAACGCAGGACAGGCACTTAATTGTCCTGCGCTTCTCCATGGTTCGAGTTTTCTTTTTAATTTCGGAAGCTTTAGATAAGTGACACCATACAGTGGAGGAGCCAGAGGGGCGGGGGGGGGGCGCATAAGGGGCAATCGTCTTTTCTCCTCTCAAATTTTTGTCAGCACCCCTCCCCCTCACTTTGGTGCTTGTAGTCCACCTTCGATCACCAATTAAAACTAATGATTGAAACCACTGTGAGTACACAATGGCAGCTAGTATTTATGCAAAGAAGGGTTTTTTCTGCTAGTAAAAAGAAAAAAATCTATGACCATGCCCCCTTCTATGGTGTCGCTTCAGGTGACCCCCCCACCCCTCTCCGTAAAATGATTGGCCTGAGTTAGAATCGAAGCTAATTGTCATTTCTTACGCTGTTCAATTCGTTAAACCAGGTTTATTAATATACGGTTAGTTACCATTCGTTTGTTATAGCGTCACACATATGCACCAGTATCACATGTCGCGATAATACGCAATGTATGATGATTGCTTTCGTTTTAACATAAGAAACGGTGTAGCTCATCCGCTAGACAGCATTTTTTTATGTAGGGCTTTTGTCTCAGGATGCCGCAAAAGAAACTTCCATAATGTATGCCTTAAAATACACAAGGATCGAAGTATAAATTTGGAAAATAAGGAAACAGATGGAGAGGGCTAGGCGTATATGTCGGAAAGCCATATTCGATGTCTTGAGTACTAAGGTGAGAGCGAATAATTTACAGCCTGACCCACTGTGCCCTCGCCATTGAGACACTTCAGAGTTCCAGCGTGGCAGAGTCACAGTCATATAGGCATGCGCTGAGCTCTCTGATAAGAGGTGTTGGACACTACATATACTTTATCACGCCCACTATGCTCTCTTTCTCGGCGATGTGCAGCCGCTCAAATACATTGCGATGATTTACTTGAAAGAAACGCTCAAAGCCGTGACAAGTACAGAAGCAGAATGGGCACTTTACGTTATCCTCGAATTTGCAAAAAACTGCGTCCGAATACGGGCGCGTACACACGTGGAGATAAAAGTAGGCGGCACATTAGCGACATGGATAGTTGGGAGTTTCCGCTATATCAATGCTCGATGCTTCTGAATAGATGTTTTATTAGCCACTG
Organism: Rhipicephalus microplus; assembly: GCF_043290135.1. Lineage (NCBI taxonomy): Eukaryota > Metazoa > Arthropoda > Arachnida > Ixodida > Ixodidae > Rhipicephalus > Rhipicephalus microplus. The sequence continues at coordinate 277,259,451 of NC_134700.1, read as the reverse complement.
TGATTGCAAGATTAATAACTGTGTAGATTGCAAATATTACTTCAGGCAAAGCTTTTTATGAAACACTATGTTTGCTTTTCAGGTTAAGCGATAATAGAGCGTGGTTTGCAAGTGTCTCGTCTAGTGCGCTTTGTTGCTGGGTGTGTATTGTGTTATATACTGTACGTGAAGGTGCGGTGTGACACTTGCGACATTAACATTATGCCAGCCACACGCAGATCAAAGTCCAGAGTTTGTCTCCAGAATACTTGTCTCCAGGATACTTGTCTCCAGGATACTTGCGCATCGCCTTGAGCACGATTTGTATATAGAATTACACACCACCGAGCGCGTGGTGATATGTCTGCCCAGCTCTAGGTGTCGTTTGGTTCCCAAAGCGGTGATTCACGGTATTTTTGTTTTCCCTCGAGAGAGAGAGAGAGAAATAACTAAAAGGAAGATACAGGGAGGTTAACCTAGACGAACTGGTTTGCTACTCTGTACGGGGGTGGGGAAAGGGTCGGAAAGAGTATAGATATAGAGATATAAAATAAATTAGGAAAAAAAAACCACATGCGCACACATTCAGGGAGTTCCGATCATAGTCGTCTGGACAGGCCGGTTGAACGCAAGAAGTGCAGGAGCGCCTTCACAGCCTTCTTCTGCGACATAAAATCCTGTCGGCAGCGCAGGAGTCCTTCTTCCGAAAGAGGCTGATTGTCCAGTTCATCTAGTGCATTGCAGAGTGACTGTCTGTGCGAGCAGTATTGTGGGCATTCACACAGAATGTGCCAAGTTGTTTCATCACTGCCACAATGGTCACATGCAGCAGTGTCAACCTTTCCTATGCGGAACGCGTACGCATTAGTGAATGCGACGCCCAACCATAATCTGCACAGCATAGTAGCGTCTCGTCGGCGTGATTCCGGAGGAATTCGAAGACTGAGGGTTGGGTCTAAAGTACCTAACCGTGCATGGATGAATTGTGACTCGTTCCATTGTGACATGGTGCGCTTGCGAGCAAGCATGTGGAGTTTCCGTGCAGCGTCAGTTCTGGATAGCGGAATTGATATTTCATCGCTTTCAGAATGGGCAGAACGGGCAGCTCGATCGGCCCGTTGATTGCTAATTATTCCACAGTGACTTGGAAGCCATTGAAGGACTGTTTCATGTTCTTCCTCAATGAATTGTTGAGTCGTTTCTGCAATCTCAAATACCAGCTGTACGTAAGAGCCGTGGAGTAAAGGTGATAAAAGGGATTGCAGTGGCGCCTTTGAGTCACTGAAAATTGTCCATTTTTGTGGCTGTTGATCGCTCATGAATTCCAATGCGGCTCGAAGAGCTGTGAGCTCTGCTCCCGCTGATGTCGTGAGGTGGGAGGTCTTGAATTTTGTTGTCGTGTCTTTAATCGGTATAACAAATGACGCCGTTGAACTCTTCTGTAAAACAGAGCCGTCGGTGTATACGTGTATACAGCCTTGATACGTCTCGTATAACAAGAGCAGAGCAAGCTGTCTAAGAGCAGGTGATGACATATCTGCTTTTTTCTTGATGCCAGGTATAGTTAGCCTGGTATTAGCCTGAGTCAGGCACCAGGGAGGAGTCGAAGGCCTGGCGGCGGGTGTGAAGCGTGTTGGCAAAGAATCACGGTATGTGGTGACCGTTTGGCAAAATGACGAACGTGGTCTGTCTGCTGGTAAAGAGGCTAGGTGGTGGCAGGGTGTCCGAGCAATATGCCTTATATGTGTCCTGAGTGCCTCAACCTCGATATGTGTCGTGTTGAGGTGGTCACCGACGGTAGCTATAGTAGCCATTGTTGACGCACTACGAGGCAAGCCGAGGCAAATCCGGAGTGCCTGGGACTGAACACTCTTTAGCGTTCGAAGGCTTGTTTTGCTTGCATTGGTCAATGCCGGTAATGTAAAGGACGCAGGCAGAGTTGTCAAGAGGATGTTGAATTCAAGTCCGTTTATTTTTGGAGAAGAAAAAAACCGCACATGTTCAATTAAATCTCTCTTTAGTTGTGCAGCTAAATAAATGTCCGTCATGTAAACTGTCCTTCGCGTCCTGCGCAGTGGTTGCATGATCTTCTGGCTCTCGAAATATGATTAGATGCATGGGTCGTTGGCTTTCCTGAAATAATTTCTCGTTTTATATTGATAATAGGAATGTTGGGCAGGTCGTTCGTTCTTCAACGAATGAAGGTTACACATTAACTTTGAACGCGGACTTTTCACGTATAGGAAACAGTTCTTTATTTAACACCACACTTGTGACAAACACCGTCAACGTCGCGAAGAAACCCGCGGATCGGCCTTTTTTTAGACAATTCCTAAACGAAGAAGTTAGGTTCTGTTTTCCAATTTCGGCTCAAGCCGCTTCCATGGAATGATGTATACACCTCCACAGAACGTAGAATGAATATATATATATATATATATATATATATATATATATATATATATATATATATATATATATATATATATATATATATATATATATATATATATATTCGGGCAATTGCGTTCTTTTACGACGGTGGTATTGCGCGAAATATAACTTAAGCTGCTGATGTTTCGGGGTACTCTTTATAGTTATGAATCTGTAGAGCCGCTTAAAACTTGGAGTGTCCAGTGCGTTACTAAAGCAGGAAACTAATAAAAGTAGTATACTCTAGCGATACCGTATGTCGTCCTTTATAGTTATGGTAGCATCATGTTGTGTGAATATAGGCCTTAGACGAAGAGTTTGTAGCTGTGGCCGTCGTCATTTATAACCACGAGTAAGACGAATTTATATAAGTGTGTTCACAGTAGCCGAAGTTTTAAAAAAATGCGGTTGGTGACAGAGTGGACCTTTAGCGCACGTGCGTCAAAGAAACGGCAGAACTTCGATCGATCGAAATCCAAGGGACCTCAAGAAAGTTCGTTAAATTGAAAGTTTGTAAGGGAAACACGCATCGGCTTGCTGGAGCATTGGGGTTTCGCGACTGTTCGTTGATCTGAACACATCTGTTCAAGAAATGCTCGATCAAGCGGTATTTCAATATTTAGACGCGGTTTTTACTGTTACCGTGACGCGCCTATTGATTCGTAGTGTCTTCTACAGTGAGCGAGGCGCATAGTAGTCTGCGTAAACACTGCTGTCAAATATATATATATATACCGATATATATGCAGATATATATACATACATTCATGAGTGACTCGTACAAGCATTTATTTTCCAGGATGAAGTGTGTACATAAAGCGTAAACGTGGAAGCAGCTGTGTGTATACAATTGAGTCCATCTTTCCGCGACCCGGAGTTGGGCCTTCGGCGACATTTTTATTTTCCTCGATGTCCTGTCAAGTTTCACATGTAATGAACTCGCCAAAATACATTTTGTCAACGTTATATTTTTGCTTCGCCTTGATTTTATCTTTGTGTGTGCGTGCGTGTAGTACTTGTATGTATATCGGCTGTGTCAAAATAAGCGGGGACGAAAAGATAATAAAGACAAATTGTGATATTTCCCTAAGTGGTACCTATTTTCGATGTTTCTCTTGGTGAGTTAAGTGCTACGCGGTGCATTATCTTTCTCTGTTTCTCTCTAAGCGATGAACACTGTTATCTCCCGACAGTTGTGGCTTTCCCGCCACAACAAAGCTGAACTTAGGCGATCTCGTAATCGTTCATTGTCAAACTGCAAGCGTGTCCCAATGGTAAAGGACGCAGGCAGAGTTGTCAAGAGGGTGTTGAATTCGCAAGTCCGTTTATTTTCGGAGAAGAAAAAAAACCACAGCTCGGGGCAGTTCGTATTAAACTACTTAATTTGAAAACTGAGGATCAGGAATGATAAACCAACTGATCGTTTCTCAACAAGATCCTTAGAAACCTGTGAGGAGTCATGTGTTTAGAGAAAGTGGTTCACGATTTTTGGTACTCTACCATGAGGGACCGTAAAGCCGTCCCGTGCGTTTACAAACTTTACAATTTAGAGAACGAGGTACTCTACTATGGGAGGGCATCAGCCGTCGCGTGGGCCGTTAAGAGGGGCCATTATGGAGGGGGGGGGGGGGGGTTAGAAATAGGGGGTAACGATTTAGAGCACAGGGTATTCACTGTGGGAGAGCTTAAAGCCGTCCCCTATGTGTCAGAAGAAACGCATCTGTTTAGAAAAAAATTTTTTACAGCATGTACAGAACACAAAGGCTTCATACCATTCCAGAAACAGGGCATATACATACACCTCGACACATCTATATTTCACGACTAACAACACTACGTTACAGTGAAGACATTTGCTCTAATATACATGACAATGTTGGCATATATGTACACAAGAACTCAATGCGATATCATGATAAATGGTATAACGATACAATAGATGCAATGAAACACGATATGTAACAAATGAATCATCTGGGGGGGTTTAGAAAAAGGGGGTAACGATTTAGAGCACAGGGTACTCTACTATGGGAGAGCTTAAAGCCGTCCCGAGGTGAAAACTTGCTCGATCTACCTTTTTAACGCAACGAGATTTCCAAGCGCCTGGTATCTTTTACAAATGGTCACGTATTTTAAAACTACTTCCGACGCCAAAAGTCCGGTAGAGGGTATTGAAATACGGCCATCAAAGTTGCGCTGGTCACGCTCCCGTTTGTATGCGTCGTGGGCCAATGACCGGTTCTTTTTTGATCGTGGGTGTGTCGGTGATCAGTTGCTTCTGATTCGACAATCCCACTTTTTATTGAAGTCACTTGTTATATCACGTTGTCACGTCCCATTGCTGTCTAGGCATGAACGCAATCTCGTCGTTATTGCCTGTAGCAACAGAAGTGCCGCTCTGTGGATGGGAGTGCGATTCCCGGCATGGGAGAAGGCAACAGTTTGAAGAGAGAGAGAGAGAATTAACTCTAATGAAGGTCCTGAAGGGGACTGGGCACCCCTTACGGGGCCAGCCCGGTGGCTCCGCCCATGTGGGGACTGGGAGTCGGAGCTCGCCAGCCACCTTTTGGGCCTTCTGGACGGCCTGGTGTTGAAGGGCCCTGTCGGGGCTCCTGAGGTGGTTGAACCAGTCGTCTTCGGTGGCAGGGGACCCGAAGCTAGCGTTTAGCACGGGACACTGCCAGCATGTGATTTAAATCGCACCTTGAATTTTGGCATTTGGGGCATTCTGGCCTTATATCTGGTAGGTATTTGCTGTAGATATAGGGGCTGGGGTAACTGTGCGTTTGAAGAGAGCAGCGGCAATGTGATAGAAATAAACAAAGCAAAGTAGTGCGTCGGCCATGTAGTAGGCGCAAAGCTCTTCCTGCCATTTTTTTTTTCTTTTTGTCCATGAAAGTTTAGGCAGCTGTCCTTTATTTTCTTTTTTGCCAACTCCGTGCTAATTGTTGCAGCACCCAACTGAACAATCTGGTTGAATGCAAGATAACTCCGTATCATTTAAAATAGGTTCAACACGGAAACAAATGGTAAATACAAGCAAGACCTGTGGCATTTAAACGGGCGGTTTTTAAATGCGAAGCTTTTTTTAGCGAACTTCGGCGACTTTGAGCGTATCTATCTATCTATCTATCTATCTATCTATCTATCTATCTATCTATCTATCTATCTATCTATCTATCTATCTATCTATCTATCTATCTATCTATCTATCTATCTATCTATCTATCTATCTATCTATCTATCTATTTGCCGCCTACGACTTTTAGCTCTCCTGGCCGTTTCAAAAATGATATCGATACCAAACTTGGTTTCGTATAACATGATTGTATGAAGAACAAATTTTCCTAGTCATAACATGAAAATCATGACATGTATGTCATGAATGTCACGATTTACATTTAATGGTCTTGCAGCTCTTGCGGTGATTTAGTTCACATGGCATGTTACAAAACTGGTATGGTATGAATGATTGTATGGCGAACACAAGCGACACACCCTAACGTGAAAATCATGACATGTGTGTCATGTAACAACATGATTACATGCCACACTTATGATGCGCTGGCGGCCATTTCGCTAGCTTCACTTATAACAAATTTTGTATTACGGGACGTGAATGGATGACCAAGGTATGACGCCGGTACAAACATGCTAAACATGGGATGCGTGTCATGTAACAACAACATAATAATCATGAGATGCATGTCATGTGAGAACATGACTACATGCCACAGTCAAGGCGCCAATACATTTTGACATGAACGCCGGTGCGTGCTCGCCGGCGTTCATTTCGTCGCGTCACGCCGGCCTTTCCACGCCAGGCGCCGGTCCTGCCGTATACTCTCAGGCACGCCGCACTGCGTTGCTTGACACATGCGTGTTTGAGCACTTCCGGCATCCCTCCGTCACAAAAACAGGGAGACGCAGTGCAGTCTGGGTAACGCATCGGCGTAATGTATTGTTACTCTAAGGCATCGGCGCGAAATGCACCACGTCGCATTTTGCGCCGGTCTCGTCGGGCCGCGCTGGCGGACGCTGGTCGCGCCTGGCGTCAGACTGTGCTCGAGTCTTGCTAACGTAGCGTCGCTGTGCCCATCGTCAACGCTAGTATATTGGGCCCTTCATGATGCGCTCGCGGCCGTTTTTCTAGCTTCACATATACCAAATTTGGTGTTACATGACGTCCATGGATGACGAAATATATGACTGGTCCAAACATGATAATCCTGACACGCGTGTCATGTAGGAACATGACAACGCACAACGCTCATAGCGTGCTCGTGGTCGTTTCGCTAGCTCCACATATAATAAATTTGGTATCACGTGACGTGAATAGATGACGAAGATAAACGACACATCCAAACATGATAATAATGACATGGAAGTTATGTGCGGCATCATTTATCTCCACCTCGTAACATTGGGCTGATTTTAAATTGACATATCAACATTTCTCATTCCTGGTTCGCATATCATCGATTCGCACTGTACGTGGGATCTGTCATTTCTTTTTCTTTTCTTCTTTTTTGTCTGTCGGGGTAACTTGTCTCACAGTTCGAGCTAGGTCCTAAAGGTTACTGCACCTTCGTTAACGGTGTGTCATTATACTCGAGATAGGGTGCTGAAGAGGAATGTAGCCACAGTGGAAGTTAGCAACGCGACATCCGTTTTCAGACATTAGCACGATCGCCAATATCCCAACACACAACATGCGCTGTTACTCGCTCGTGACAACGCCTTCTTGCTGCAGTATCGCCCGACCAGAGAGGCGAAAAGATCGCAACAGAAGGGTGCTTTAGGTGATAAGGGGAAAGAGAGAGGAGGGGGGACCACGTCACGTAGGTCTACTCGAAGTCTGCCTGTCCACACTTTCAACAAGATAAAGAAAAAACAAGATGATGATGAAAAACATTTATTATAAAAGAGAGAGGTACGGGGCCAAAGCATGACCCCGCTACATGGTCGGCGTCCTTAGTCCGGGACACCGCATGACGAGGCCACTACTCGCGCCCGTCTCACCAGAGCCCGTTGAGACTCTAGTGATGAGCAGTTGAGGAGGGCAGTCTCCCATGCCTCTCTGGAATGGGTAGGGGAAGGGGGTAGGTTTTTCGGACATGCCCATACCATGTGGAAGATATCACACGTCTCCCCACAGTGTGGGCACCGCCCATCTGTGTTCGCATCGAAATGTTTTAGGATTGCAGGACAGAGTAGAGTACCTGTCTGCAGGCGCCTTAGAGTTCGCTCTTCCGCCTTACTCAGCCCCTTTGCAGGAGCCGGGTAAAGGCGGTGAGTGTCGCGATAATAGGTCAGAATTTCTTTGAACCGCAGCAGCGGTGTATTGGCCTCCGAGTCATAAGAGCAAAGGTGAGGAGCCCGGTGGGTAAGCGCTCGGGCGGCCGCGTCAGCGACCTCATTACCTCGTAAGCCCTGATGGCCAGGAGCCCATACGATGCGTTTCGGGGCTGGATCAGCGAGAGCCCGTTTTAGAATTTGGCTGGTTAGGGGGGATATCTCTCCTACCAAGTAATGAGCACATGCTTTCCGGGAGTCCGTGATGATAACTTTCGAGTTGGGGTCCGCAGCAGCAAGCGCTATCGCGACTTCCTCAGCGCGCTCTGGATTTTGTGCTCGGAACGCGAGCCCATTGACATGCTTTTCCCGGTGAACTACAGAGGCCGTGTAAAATCCCGTGGGCGAAGGCCCTGCTATATCTACGTAGAATACACCAGGTCGGGAGCCGTGTTGGCTCTCAAGCGTCCGAGCCCGCGCCTGTCTTCTGCAGAAAAAACAAGACAGGTTTGTCTGCAGCGGTCTAGTGCAATCTCGAAGCTCGTATTGTCGACCAAATGTCCCTGCGATAACGGACGTGTCGCCGGCTTCCGCTAGAAACGTCGCAACGCTGGCGACGTTGTCTCCCTCCAACACAGCTCGCTATCTCGGCGGATAAAGCAGCTTCTTAATGTGACCATTTATGGCCGCTACGCGCGCGACCGTCGACCATGGTGGTTGCCTCGGCAGTGCGCAACTGCATCTTGGCTCGAAGGTACATTAACCTATTTCGCCAGTCGGCAAAAAAATAGCGAGCGCAAACTCCCTTCCTGCGAATTTCATAAGCACGGCTGCGTCACACATGCGTCGTGAGCCGATTTTGAGTGGACCGAAGGTCGTTTTGGACTCCTCTTGTGTTTCGTGCCTGCAATAAATGTATAACAAAAACAGCAATATTTAACCAAAAGCTGCTTATGTCGTAGTATAAGCTTTGGCGTATATGGAAGCGAATATAAGAATGAATAATATATAGATGGGTCGGAGGCGCATACGATTTCTTCCGAGACACAACTGCACCCTTTTCTGCGGGAGAAAACCGATAAGGAACTCTGCCATACACACGTACTCAAGTTACTAGTTCCAGATGTAGCGCAGCCAGAATTTTGTCTTTGGCGGGGGGGGGGGGGGGGGTTCAGCCATGCTTTTTGTATGTTTGTGCATGCGTTTTCATGAACGTGTACATGCTCCACTGAGACATGCTCCACCGAGAAGTTTTTGAAGAAGTGGTGGTTGCTTTTACACCCCCGGCTACGCCAACGAATTTCCCATTGTGTCCGTAATTGAATCAATGGAGCTTTGCCGACATGTTTCTACTAAATCACACCAAACATGTGCCTTTCTATGGCCATTTTCCAGTCCCAGCACACACAAGATACCCTTTGCAAGCACAGGCGTGCTTGCAAAGGTTCTTCATCAAGGAGCAGATGATGCTTGCAGATGTTCTTCAAAAGGATTTTTCATGAAGGATTGTGGGGGACAAGTTTGGCCTCCTTCAGGTTAGGTTGGTCGTGTTTGTAACGAAAACGACGGTCGTACTATAGAGGCCAAGGGATCGAGTTCATATAGTTCGGCCTTGGAAAAAGAGGCTTCGCCATGATCCGTGGATGCATGTATCAAAACAAAGAGGTGACGTGCTTATCACGGAGGCCTACTATTGGTCCCCGGCTTTCCTGGGATGAAAAGCTAAGTAAACAGATCTTTAAATGTAACATCCGGGTTCTCGATCGCCATTATCGTTGAAGAGCATGAGTAGCCGAAACACCCGGGCAGTGAAAAAAATGGCGTGAAAAGCTTGTCTGAGCGAACACCGACCTTTGCTAGAAGTACTTTACCAGTCTAAATCAATTCGCTGCTTTTTTGGTTAGCTTTTCTTACATGTCTCACGCTAGACGCATCCGGCGGCAGCAAAAATGCGGAGGAAACGTTGAACTTCATTGACTTTAGTCGACCTGCTGGAGCTGACCCACGACATTTGCATCACGCAGTGTACAGCACAGGCTGAACAAAGGTCACGGAACACACCTCATTATACTCGAGCGTCAATGTCTAGAGTAATCTTTCTTTTGTATGCAACAGAGGGAGCGCGACTCATTCTACAGTGACGTTGTCGTGGGGGCCCGACGAAAACGCAGCTGCTCCTGGCTCAGATGACCGATCGTTCGACGCACCGCTGACTGGACAGTTTCGTCTGTGTCGCGTTTATTTTCATTCGTGCCTACTTTCATGACGGGTCACCGCCTGTGCAAGCTTTGACAGGCGGTTGTGTGTGCAGTCTACCACCGCGGAAAAAATGAGCAAGCACTGAGATCCGGCTAGTTGGTTTTGACACATGTCACCTAAAGAAAGTCTGGTGCTGATCTATAGCTCCTTAAAGCGCAAGAAAAAAAAAAGAAAATTGATTGATTTACTTGTGGGGTTTAACGTCCCAAAACTATCATATGATTATGAAAGACCCCGTAGTGAAGGACTCCGGAAATTTCGACCACCTGGGGTTTTTTAACCTGCACCCAAATCTAAGCACACGGGCCTACAACATTGCCGCCTCCATCGAAACTGCAGCCGCCGCAGCTGGGATTCGATCCCGCTACCTGCGGGTCAGCAGCTGAGAAGGAGAGAGAGAGAGAGAGAGAGAGAGAGAGAGAGAGAAAGAAAAACCTCGGACCTCGTAAGAACGCAGGACAGGCGCCTAATTGTCTTGTGTTTTTCCATGGTTCGAGTTTGTTTTTTTTTTTAGATTTCGGAAGCTTTAGATCTAAAGTGACACCAGTAGAGGAGCCAGAGGGGAGGGTTGATAGGGGCAATTGTCTCCCCTCCTCCCAAATCTTTGTCAGCACCCCTGCCCCTCACTTAGGTGCTTGTAGTCCACCTTCGACCAACATTTAGAACTAATGATTCCAACCACTGTGAGTACACATTGGCAGCTAGTATTTATGCAAAGAAGGTTTTTTTTTTCTGCTAGTAAGAAGAAAAGAATCTATGACCATGCCCCCTTCTATGATGTCGCTTCAGGTGACCCCCCCCCCCCCTTCCCTCTCCGTAAAATGATTGGCCTGATTTAGACTCGAAGCTAATTTTAATTTCTTGAGTTGTTCAATTCGTTAAACCACGTTTGTTAATATACGGTTAGTTACCATTCGTTCGTTATAGCGTCACACATCTGCATCAGTATCACACTTCGCGATAATACGCAATGTATGCATGATGCTGGCTTTTTCTTTAACGTAAGAAAAAACAGTAGCTCATCGGCTAAACAGCATTTTTTATGTAAGGCTCCTGTCATAGGATGTCGCAAACGAAACTTCCATAATGTATTCCTTAAAATACACAAGGATCGAAGTATAAATTTGGAAAATAAGAAAACAGATGGAGAGGGCTAGGCGTATATGTCGGAAAGCCATACCCGATGTCTTGACTACTAAGGTGAGAACGATTAATGTATAGCCTGACCCACTGTGCCCTCGCCAATGAGACACTTCAGAGTTGCAGCGTGGCAGAGTCACAGTCATATAGGCATGCGCAGAGTCACAGTCATATAGGCATGCGCTGAGCTCTCTGACAAGAGGTGTTGGACACTACATATACTTTATCACGCCCACTATGCTCTCTCTCTCGGCGATGTGCAGCCGCTCAAATACGTGCGATGATTTACTTGAAAGAAACGCTCAAAGCCGTGACAAGTACAGAAGCAGATTGGGCACTTTACGTTATCTTCGCATTTGCAAAAAGTGCGTCCGAATACGGGCGCGTATACACGCGGAGATAAAAGTAGGCGGCACATCAGCGACATGGATAGTTGGGAATTTCCGCTATATATGTGCTCGATGCTTCTGAATAGATGTATTATTAGCCACTGTGATGGTCAGATTAATAACTGTGTAGATTGCAAATATCACTTCAGGCAAAGCCTTTTATCAAACACTATGTTTGCTTTTCAGGTTAAGCGATAATCGAGCGCGGTTCGCAAGTGTCTCGTCCAGTATGCTTTGTTGCTGGGTGTGTATTGTGTTATGTACTGTACATGAAGGTGCGGTGTGACACTTGCGACATTAACAATATGCCAGCCACACGCGGTTCAAAGTCCAGAGCTTGTCTTCAGAATGACACGCGAAGAAAGCCCGGATAAGAAATGTCAACGCACTTTCTCGGAAAACTGTGCGGACGATAGCGGCAGCGCTGTGCGCAGAACAACATGCATGTCGCAATGCTCGAGCTCGTCGCTTTTGCTGACCGCTGTAGCTGACTTGACGGGTGCCGTTTGTCTCACCACTGCAGCACGACCGGCCGAGACGTTTTCCAACTCGTTTCAACGAACTGTTTTCGTGGAATCACAGCGAATGTCGGCACAAACGACGTTTCGTTAAATGAGGTAATGCCATTGATATACTTTGCAGTCGACCTAAGAGGAAGTGAATGTATGGCTGAAGGCATAGACGTAAACAGGAGGGGAGGCGGGTGGCATGTGCAAACGGGGTACGCCACAGCAGCACTTGTCCCTACCCAAGCTACACCAGCGCGACCCCCTCACCCAGTTCCTGCCGACGCCCCATGGATGTAGGCGACGTGTCGCAACAGATACGAAGTCGCCGATATGAATCAAGCTGCAATGGCATATGCACTGTCTGGGCTTCTTTGTAAACAGATGCGAAGAGTCGTGTGTGTACAGGCGGCTGAGTCAAAGGTATACGGCGCAGTTTCCGAGAATTGTAATTTGTTCCTCGGAAGTCGTGTTCCGTATTTGCGTGAGCTGGGCTGTTGCTATACGCTTGCAGGGTCACCGAAGAGCTCCGCGACATCCTCTTTTTATTTCGGGATTCGAGTGTATACTGTGCCAGTAAAGTAATACCACAGTAGCGAAACGGTAAACCGAAACACCCGACACAGACGTTGAGAAGGTTCGTTCGTTCGTTCGATTGTTCCTTCGATCGATCAATCAATCAATCAATTATTCATGCATTCATCCATTCACAACTCTCAGAACATAACGACTTTATAGATACCAAAATAAAAAGTCATTGTTGCTTCCCTATACTATATAACTAATAAACATGGCTGCTTCATTATTAACAAACGCAGTCTTTTATTCTGCACCAAATGACTCAGGTTATATTAATGTACATTTCTATTACTTATTTTAAACCATGGTTCTAACATGTGGCTTTGTTATCCAAAATTTCGAGAAAAAGCGTGTATAAGTGACTAAATGTAACTTGACAGATGCTTGGGCTGGTTGATGATTGGGAATCAACATATTTGCACAGCGCAAGACAACGAGTAGTTCCGTCGTAACTACAGAAGAAGAGACAAGGACAAAAAGAGCGCTTCTGTGGTTACTTCTTAACTACTAGTACTCTTGCGCTGTGCAAATATGTTGAAGTGTCTAACGTTGGTACTTATCAACATTTACAAGTCGGCATGAATGTCGGTGGATTCTTTATCGACGCGCGGTATGGGAAGTTTGTAACTATGGATTGCTGATTCATCGACTTCAAAGCTCTTGAGGGTTCTTATTTTGCTGTTTTTGAACTGTATACGTAATACCTATGCTGAGAATTGATTTCCGTTCTCGAGATTTACGGCGGTCATCTCTGATAAATCGCGATCGCGCATTTTTGAGTCCCAGCGCTCTCACAAAAGCCGTACCGACCGGTCTGGGCTACACTTCCAAGGACGCCCCTCGCTACGAGTACACCGTGACCTTCTCGGCACGTCGCAAAGAATTGCAATGCCGCGCTTTCCCCCGGGATTTTCCACCGGCGTTTCCGTGTACACGTCGTCAACGCACGGATATACTTCTTTATCGGAGAGTACACGGCTGTGCAAAGCATAGAGCGCGTGAATAGACGGTGGTGAGGGGGGTGCAAAGTTAGCACCATGCCGTTTCTCAGTTGTCCATCTGTCCCGCCATTGTTTAAAGAACACGGTTGCGGCCAGACAAGTATTTAACGATAACGGCGACCGAAGACCCTTCTTGTCGAATTCCAAAAACTTCTCTCGCTCCATTCTCATTTATTGCCCATTCTAAAAAAAAAAATATGTGCTTTAGACTCCACCGAAGAGGTTGGGGAAGGGGAAAGGGTGCTCCCTTTAGTTGGGAAACTCTGCGCACGCTTGCGGGCGAATGTGTGTCACATGTATCAACGTACGAATAAAATAAATAAACTCTACAGCCACTTTTAGTCAAACTTTCTAACGTTTTTTTTTCTTTTTTTACCAAGCCAGACATCTCTGTCGAATGCGTTCACCTTTGAATGTGTCAACATGGCCGTGACACAGCAAGGGTGGGATGCGCCCCCCCCATACCCCCCCCCCTTCTAACCATCTAAGTCATCTCTGTCGAATGTGTTCACGATTAAAAGTGTCAACATGGCCGTAACACAGCAAGGGTGGGATGAGCCCCCCCCCCCATACCCCCCCCCCCCTTCTAACCATCTAAGCGTGCCACCAACATTACTAGTAGCTTTACACAGTTGGACTGGTCCCTCCTGGTGTGCAAGGATGTGGCTATGTAGGCTTACGGTGGTTTATGAAGAGGAAGAGGGGAGAGAAAAGAAAAAAAAATATTATCAACCAGCTGCGAGTCTTTCAAACTGCTCGGATGCTAGAGTGACCGTTACGAAAAGGCTTCGGCCGTGCGTTCGAACAACGGACAGGAATACATTTTTCATGCAGCTGCGAAGCTCTTTTACTAAAGAAACCATATAGTCTTCAATTAAGGCTTCAATAGAGTGATTTTTTTTTTCTTTTATGTGCACTGTGTACCCACATTTCAGGCTTTCAGAGCCGCTTTGCCATGTAAATCGGTTATACGAGCTTTGACATGGCACACATTGTAACAACACTGCGCAAGTTCAACACTGTGCAAGACCCGCAGGCCACGGGATCGAATCCTGGGTGCGGCGGCTGCATATTTATATGGAGACTGAAATGCATTAGGCCCATGTGCTCAGATTTGGGTGCACGTTAAAGAACCCCAGGTGGTCGAAACTTCCGAAGCCCTTTATACTATACGGCGTCTGTCATAATCATATGGTGGTTTTGGGACTTTAAACCCCTCATATCAATCAAATCAAGTTGTTAATCAATCAAAATTACATTCTCTAATAGCCAGAACACAGCAAATGGGGGCAGAGGCTGTCGCAGAAGATTGCCCAAAACGTGCCATTGGTCTCATCCACAAAGAATATCTTAATATTTTTGTGTGTGGTCTATATCTTTTTTTTACGAAACTCTCAGTCACTGCATAGCGGAGCTTCGCGATTCAATTATTCTCCTCACCTCGATACACAAACATACGCGAGGGGAAAACTGAACGTAGGATAAACCACCACATCAAGCGCGAGCTGCCTCGGCAATCGAGCCCTACCCGAAGCAGCTTTCCTCGTTGTTGCTCGCAGTATCAGCCTTTCAGACTGAGCCCGACCCGCGACCACTGAAAGACATGCTCATCAGCCTATAGTTCCTGTTTGACTCTGCTGTCACAGCATGGCACGACGTGGCACAGCACGTTAAAGAACCCCAGGTGGTCAAAATTTCCGGAGCCCTCCACTACGGCGTCTCTCATAATCATATGGTGGTTTTGGGACGTTAAACCCCACATATCAATCAATCAACGATGTGGCACAACGCGTGGCCTAACACTAGAGTTACTGTATATATGCCTTTAGCTAAAGGTATACCAGTAACTCTATCTAACACGTGACAACCCCTTGTTGTACAGATACACTTGTCATTATTAACATTTTTTTGTTTTAGTTGTGTTGCCCAGACCTATTTCTTTATTATTCTTTGCACCCTGTCTCAATTGCATGCGTGGCATTTGTCAAAAGAAACGAGGTCGCTGCGAAATCACGAGTGCAGCGGTGACCCAGCTGCGGCCGCAGTATGTGAACGTACGAACTTTCGAGTTTTGCATGCTGTGTGCCTTGACAGATGCGATGTGGCGCTTCCGGACCGCCGTTGACTACGCGTCGCCAATACACGACGTCATTCTTGTCCTCGGACTCCTGTGACCGTGTTTCCATCTTTCCTATCTCTCCTATCCCCTCGATATGTCCTCGCTTGCTGTCCCAGCGCATCTCTCTCTCTCTCTCTCTCTCTCTCTCTCTCTCTCTCTCTCTCTCTCTCTCTCTCTCTCTCTCTAAACGTTTAATTCTATCCTTTTAATCCCTCCTCACCCCCATCCCTTGTGAGGTATACTGTCGAAGTGTCGCACACTGATGCATACAGTTACGGGGCTCACTTTTCTCTTCTTTTCCCTCTTATAGCCACATCTCTATTTAAAGCTCAACGTGTAACCTTGAATCATACGTGCCGCGCGTGCACTATATGCTTGAACACAGTTTCAACTCGCATGACTAACTCTTGCAGATTGTCGGCCTGATGTTCGCATTCAATTTACGTCAGTAACGCCATTGGACGTTATGGTTGATAATGTTTTCTGTAGAAAAGTAGCAGGGGGGGGGGGGGGGCAGGTGTGCATGAACAGCCATTTGTTTCCGAGACGTCGAAGCGTACCCAAGTAAAAGGAAGCAGAAATGATCTACTTCATCGGTAGTGAAGCTTGGGTGCATGAATGCGCGCAGGCTTCGTTGCTTTGACACAAAAACGTATTTCATCTCCGCGTGGTTCATTCGGAGTTCCACCCCCCCCCCCCACCCCCCGAAAATTTTCAATTTCGCACGCGCATCATATACACACCATACAAACGCTCTAACCACCCCACCCTCTTTCTTTCCGCCGAAAAAAAAAATTCTCGCTACGCTGAGCAGGGAGCGGGTAGTAACAGCTAGATCACTAGAGGAGGGTGCTGCACATTATTAACGTTCTACCTGTAGTCAAGAGTTGGACGAAAGTTCGTTTAGTCAGGCATTGGATGAGGTGAAACCCGGTGACAACAGACCAAGTCTGATGATGATGTTACGTTTCAGAACAGCTTACGGTTCCTCGTTTACTGAGCAGTCTGCCTCTTTCTGCAATAAACAGGAGAACAAATAAGAGGGGATGGGGATCTGTTAGGGTCCCTGTGGGTGCATAAAACACTCCTGTGCCAAAAATACCTGCCCTCCCCCACCCCATCCCACAAGGGGCTTAGCACACACACACACACACACACACACACACACACACACACACACACACACACACACACACACACACACACACACACACACACACACACACACACACACACACACACACGCGAACTCCAAAAACTCAAGTGGGGGAAATACACTGCTGCTGCATATCGACCTGCTCATTCCTGAGAAGCTAACTAGTTTATTTATTACAGTTTCATGCTGCACTCACTAGGTTTTACCCATGTTACTTTTTTAACTAATTGGCTTTTTCAAAAAAAAAAAAAATTTGGGAAGTTTCCCCTCTTCATTTATGTTAGATTGGCTTGAGCCTGTTATACCTCCTGGTGGTACGGACTACCCCCCCCCCCCCATTTTCCTTTTAGTTATTTTTACATATAGGGGGCGAAAAAAACACAAAACACAAACACACAAACAAACAAACAAGCAAACTTGTAGGACGCTTGAGCCTCGGCTTCAAGAGCAGAACGCGACAGCGTAATCGGGCCTCGTGCGCATCATCTCTTCAATTGCTACAGCTTATAGTTCCGACTTTCGGTTCATGCCTCAACCATGCCGTAAGGAAACGAACGACTGAGCGCGTAACATTGACCGTTGCAAAGCAAAGTACAGTTATCAAGTGCCCGCAGCGCCACGATTATTTTTTTCTTTAGCAAATCAGATAAGGGCGTACGTAATTCATCATGCAAAACTACGCAGCTATTCACTTTGTTGATGTTTTTGCTGATCGTTAAGCCGGAGCACTTTTTTTATTAAATGTACCCACTCATTGCGCATTTAACATATGAGGCCTGGTGCGATTGCCTGCTTATCACACATTATTACACGCGTTAAGGAGACATCTCTCCACTACACGCCTCACGTTTTTTTTTTTTAATGCAATTCTCATAGAAAATTCGAAGAAACATGCAGCGTAGCTTTGTGGAAGAACACCTACTCGCAACGCAGACAGTTTGGGTATATTTTAGTTATATCCTCATTCGCACCTGACTTTTCAATTGTTTATTTGAGTTGCATTTTTTTTTTCGATTTTTCTGTCACGGACAAGGTGGTAATTTTTAGCTCCCATCCAACGACGCTGACACTAGACTTTCTGCGAAACGAGCTCTTCAACGCTATCGGGTTGATATATTTAGGTATCTCTGCAGTGACGACAACTATGCGAGGCCGCACGTCACTATGCGTTTATTGATGAAGCAACTAGTTAAGATTTCTCTGTGCTCCCTTCTTTTCGAGACAGTCTCGCAGAAACTGCGCGCAGATGGTAGGCTGTATTGACTTCACTTGTATAGTTGCGGCACCTGTCACGTGGAACCATTATTCTTCGAGTTCACCGCGAATAAGGACAGCTGCTACATACATATTGCGTGCTCTGACGTAACGTGTAGAATGAGCGAAAAAGAAAAAGGGAGCGGCTGTTACCATGCAGACGCAGGACACCGATCTGCGTTGCCCACACACGGGGTCCTTCGTATAGAACCTCCACTTTCGCTTACGCGTAGACCTCCGCGAATAGCACGTATCAGTGCATGTACAGCTTGCGCGTTGCCAAAGGTACCTTTCGGTGTACCACCTGTTTGCGACAACGGCGTATTCAGGAAATAAAGTACGAAAAACCTGTACGCCACCTGGACGCGCAGCTGGTGCACAGTGGATTTTGGTGGTACGTTGTGTGCTCCAGAGCTGCGCGTAAACGGGCTGGGCATGACAGAATGTTACGGATCACTACCCGGAAAGAAGTGCACGTACACACAGTGTAGACGTGAGTATTCGTATATGAGGACTAGACGTTCCCTTCAGAGACACCGCGGTGGGGGGAAAAAAGTGGAAATTAATTTCAACTTCGTTTGTGGCTCTCGCAAAGCAAACTGTCACGGCGACCCCAGGCACTCTGCAACGCGCTGAAGTGCACTAAGTAGCGGGCCGTGGCTTCTGTCTGTATCTGGCCGGTTTCTCGCGAGCATAACAGTAGTCCGTAGGGCAAAGTGAGTAACATCACTGGAGGGGCATTACTGGTGAGTAGCCCAGGACGGACTTGGTACGTTTGCGCACAGAGGCGTGGTCAATGGGCGGCACTATAGGCCCGCGTCCCCCCTCCCGAATTCGTCTTCGCCATGCATACATAGCGCAAAATGACTATTTGCCTGACTGGCCCTCACTTGACGTCCCCCCCCCCCCCAAAAAAAAAAAAATTCTGCATAGAAGCCTGTCTGCGCATACATGTCGATTGCTGCACATAAAAGTATTATACACTTCGCTCTGCCTGTTCAGAAGGTACAGCACACTCTTCCCTGCACATGTCAAGCACTATACAGAAAAGTACTATGTACAGTGTACTATATATACACAGTACAGCACGCTTTTCCCGTTCACACTTCGCAAAGACTTAATATTCGTGTCAAGCCACGTCGACAGCGATGTTGTAACACCACAGACTCCGCTCTTCGGCTGGCTTGAGCGAGGCTTGAGCGGGGCTTGCTTGAGCGAGGCATAAATACTAGGCGAAACCATCCGCCTTGATGATGCACGTCCACAGTGCGAATTGTAGCCAGTGTCGCAGGTCTTGGCTATGCTTCAAGGATTGTTTACAAGTATAGTACACATGCACGCTGTCTGTAGACTTTGCAGCAAAAAAAAAAAAAAGTCAGCTCTCTCTCTACTCTATCTGTTGTGCGCTCATATACGTTGCAGTAAGTGTCCTCCAAATACGACACGTGTACGGCAGTGTTCAGATATTTGATTTGCACGCATTACATTCACAACTTTTAACAACGGAGCTGTCAAAAGGTGTTCAAATGCCGGTGTCACCGAAACCTCCAGAGCGTACAGTTTTACCCAACAATGCTTGTAATTCATATATCTGGATGAACTCTTTTTATTTCTAAGAAACTAGATCTATGAACCCATCAGTCGAACAGAAGCTGACGTCATTCTTGTGACTTTTCTTAACCACCCTATTATCGAAATCGGCTTGGAAAGTGGTTCGATCGCGCATTTTGTGTTGCGCATAATGTGCCTCATCATAATTAAGTGCATATAAAAACTCTGCCGTGTCACGCCCATCATTTATGACGCAGAGTCGCCACTTTCATTTCGTAGAAGATGCACTGTGCCTGATTGAAGTACGTCAAAGAATATTCGCTGATCGGTCGGGCATCCGATTGCTCCACATGCGTTTTCCAAATGCTGTTTAAACGTTGCCGCCAGTCGACCGCTTTCCGTCAGCAATCTCGAAGGCCACGTCGAAGCTTGAAAAGTCTGTCTTACCTCCGCTGCGAGCGCTGCACTCGGAAGTAGCGTTCGTTTATCGCTTACGTCGTTCTCGTAGGCGGTGTTCGCCTTTTGCTACATCGCTGAATGTGGCCGTAGGTGTGCAGCTTGCTCCTTGGCTAATATGTGTCGACGGGCGATAGTATGAGCGCTTCATCGCATACGTTACAGCAATGCTAGGAATCGGTGCCGTAGATTTTATTTGTTGATAATCGCCGGGACATTTTGTGCAGTGCATGTGCGGAGAGGTCTTCAGGTAAGTCGCTCGGTGTCCCACTACTAGTTTTCCACCTGCAGATGATCCATGCGCGTCTTGTTCAATTGATCCCTCAGCGATTCATTCTGTCTCCCTAATGCAGAAGGTTCTGTTAGTTCTGTTGTTTTTATGATGTCGGCAATATAAATGCTGGACATCTGAATCGGGAGTTTCTGTGCGCGCTATACACACGCAGAAATTTATCTTTGTGTTGAAAACCGTGTACATCATGTGAACCCGGAACCCGCTTTCCTCTGACAGTCGAGCGATGAAATCGTGACGACCGAATTGTATTTCTGTACTATTTTAAACGTGGTATTGGTGTGATTGTAATTAGGTATTCACATGTTTAACCCATTGGGAAAATTTGTTCCCGTCAAGGCTCATGGTCAACCACTTTCGGTTGTCGTCGTCACTTCACCTTTCGGTTCGCGGTTAGCGCTAAAAGCCTGGGACCCCTTGTCTTGCGTGGTGGAACAGGCCGGCAAAGTGTTTTATTTCGCATCTCATTTTGACTGGCATGGTCGAAGCAATGCCATAATGAGCTGAACCAATGAAACTAACATTAGTTGCCTGTTGGATTCTCAAGTATAATTTCTCTACGTTTGTCAATTATTTGCGGATATTAATTATGATTGAACCTCTCATAGGCAAACCATTGTTGCCGTAACTATTGAATCAATGAAACTGATAATTGTTTCTCACAATACGTGTGTTGTTTATTTGCGAATATTAACTGTTATATAATTTATCATCTGCCGGTGCGAAAAGTTTTATGGAAATATATCACTCTGCATGATAATTAATTTCTAAGGATGTTTAACTCAAAACGTAGAAAGATGGCACTTTGCTTTGCTCGTTTTAAATTGTTAATTGCTAAGAGTATGTGATGTGGCAGTTCTCAAATATATCTCTCGTAATTTGCTAAAACTAGGCACAGGAATCGTAAAACATATGCCATCTTTGATTGTTTGTTTGAACATGAACTTTGAAGTTCCTTTTCCAACACAGAAATTTTGAGGGTGCCCCCCAGTCAAAAAGCTGTCAAAAACAGCTTGAAGGGACCTGAGGGACCTTACAGACAGCAGTGAATACTCACATAAAAAAGGCGATACAAATAACTTTATGTAAAACATAGCAGACAAAAAAGCACGAATACAGCTTGGGTGTACAGTACATCCAGGAAGATACACAATCAAAGTAAAAATGAAACAATAAAAAAAAATTCACATTCGGGTAATATAAACGTATGTCACTCCACTTGCATGAGCGCTCTCATGAGAGAGGGAGATTGCTTCTTTTTTCTTTCATTAGCCTCTCTCTCAGAAGAGTGCTCCGAAATGGCCAGTCAATGAGGACAATACAAACGTCCATCTTATCTTATGGTCTGTGATCACACCCACCTTGCATATGTCATTTGGTTCAGGTTATATTGATTTCAGTTGTGCTTGTGTGTTCTAGTACATACAAAATTGTAAAAAAGACACCATGAAAACATATACAAGCGAGTGACACATCGACCAACATGTATCTTCGCTTTGCTCATCAAGTACATGCCCTTTATCTCTCTCTCTCTCTCTCTCTCCCTATATATATATATAAATATATATATATATACGTATTTAAGAAAAATTTGGGAGTGTATAAGATTGCCATTTTTGTGTCCTTAACCTATTATATAATAATGTGAGTTTGTTATACAGGCCAGTAAATAGGTGCTGCTCTGTGTGAACTAAAATAACCTTTCAACATGCAGTACAGTGTATACATACGAGTCTCTTTTTTTCTGGCTTCGTTATGCTATTGCAGCATAAAGTATAAAAGAGAATTCATGTGCAAGTGGTATCATATGAGCGCTGCAACAACGCTGCAGTAGCACTTTTTGTCATGGCTGTGACTTGGAGCTTAAGAAAATAATTTCAAGGTGGTAGAGTTTGCTTGTCAAGACTCTTTGGGCTTGTGAAATTATTGTGAGGTACTTTTTCGATATCATAAACCTTGATACTAGCAAATACTCTTCACTATGTGATTGCAAAAAACAAGAATATGTTGTGTAGTCATCATTTGAATGAAGGTTTTTTTTTATCTGGCTTTTTTTGCAAAGGTGCACAACCATGGCATCGGGCCATTTGGGGAAGTTCGCTTTAGTGTTTTGCATGTGCTATATGATAGGATGACAAAAATGCACCTATGGCAAGCCTTTCTGAAATGTCACATTTTGGCAATTTTATCTCTTCTTAAATTCATTTCCTTGGCCACATATTGATAGTGAAATTATTGTTCTTGCAAGCTTATTCTACAGGTGAATGTCCATGCACAGCGCTCTTTCACATACTTCACTCAAGCTGGAAAAATGTTTGTGTTTCACAACTAAGGTTAGAATAGTCACGGTGATCAAATAACCTCGCAGTAACCATGGTGAATCAAGGTGACACACATATCAGCTCAAACAGAGACAGCACGAAATAAAATTAAACTAAACCAAAGTTAAACAATTTTAAGCACGCCTTTTAAAAGTCGCAATGTTTGTGGCTTTCAAAAACTATGCTTAGAATGGGTAAATTTTTGTTTAGTTAATTTTATTTCACCCTGTCTCTGTTCGAGATGATATGTATGTCACCATGATTTACAGCATGCCACAGCTGTTCTTCCAGCAAATAGTGTTAGCACAGCTACGCAGTCTTCGTCTGTATGTTTCGCTATCGTTCTTTCTGTTGACCTTTGGCTAGAGTGCCTGAGATAAGTCAAATTCAAGTGAGGTTTTGCTGATGTGCAAACACATTTCCTGTAATCAAAGCCACACATTGTTCCAGCGTGAAGACCCAACTTCGGCATGTCATTACAAGGTGAGTGTTCTCGGAATCACTTGTTTTTCTGCTAGTGATAACAAAACAGTGGCATATCTCATAAAATACCTCCATGCGCTAAAGTTTTTTGCCCATTGTGACATGTACGTTTCATTTTTTCAGAAGCATATGAGTCTAGAGAAAGGTCGAATGAAGGAAAAGCGCCAAGCACGCACATCACTCATGGTATGTAATTTGCATGTTGAAATAGTCGGTATACAGAATCAAAAAGTGTATAGAAAATGAATATTTTAAATGAACACATAAAAGTTCTCTTGATAAATCAAATGTGTGTTGTTCAACTGAAATATGACAATAATTAAGCGCAGCTTCCCTGATGTACTCATGATGTACTCATGATGAACATGCCTTACAAATTTATTCATGCTTCTGTTCGTACTGGAGAATTGTGAATTGCTCTGAACTGCTGCGTTTAACCAAAGTGTGTGCAGCTCATTCAACTCATGCACAAATAGTTTGGTCTTGCATTCTCCACGGCCACTTGTAATATTTGCTGCGCCGACCGTTAAGTGACTACTAAGAAGCAGTCTGCAGTTTACAAATCTGGATGATTCTGAATCATTTGTCATATATGGGAAAGCTTCTTCTGCAGGGGACCAATCATTACGCACCTACAGTTCTATTGAAGGCCTTGGAAATGGTACCACAGCATCAAATCATAAGGTGTTTGAGCCATCTGACCAGGCGTACTTTCAACAAAAGATTGAGGTTCCATACACAGGAGAGGTGAGTGAATGAAATCTCTTATGATTACCTTTTTATTTATGCTAATTAGCTTCTTACGGCCTATTTGATCTGAATAGCATATGACTTCACGCATTAATCTTTAACACATTCTCGCCAGATGCCTGGCAAAGAGTAAATGTCAATTATAAGAACATTGTATGAGCTGCTGCTTTCTTTTTTCAATTCTGGCATCATCTTAGGACAGCACCACAATAAGTATGTGGTGTGTGTGTTTAATATAGGTGTCATCATTGCACCAAATCTCTTTAATAAGCAAGTGCCAGTCTAGCACCGCAGAAAAACAGTCTGTTGGACATTGCAGCACAAAAAGTGTCCTCGCTTCGCGAAAGACTCGCTATAAACATTTAGTGCCACAAACACATGAATGCTTGGAGTATTTTTTCATACCTAAAAAAAGATCTGGAACACTTTTTGATCATGGTTGGAAAACACTGCTAATAGGGCTCCCTAGAACACTGGAGTTAAACAGTGTAGCGCGGGATGTGGCCCAGAACTTACAATTCTCATGGTTAGCTAAAAAGTGCTCCCCTTTCTCTCTACAAATGATGCCATGCACCCAAAATTCTGTGCCATGTGCCCATGTCCATGGCGGTTCGTCGATCTGGGCATCGTGGGCTGTGTAGCTACCGTGTCCGCCGTGAGATGCCGCCTTGTGCTTCCACGCACACTCGTGGTCTAACAGAAAATGAGCCACGAGTTTGAAGGAAAAAAAAAAGGGGGGGGGGGGAAATGCTCAAGGTCGTGATGCATACTGATGAAGGGACTCGTCATCTTGCCCTCTTGTCTTCCTCCACCCTGAGTAGCTTTCAGCGCCCTTGCTAGCTCGAAGGAGAAAAAAAAGCACTTGAAGCATTGGACAAATACCTGTAAATGAGCTTGTGTTTTACGGATTTTGAACATTTTCGCGACATGTGATTATTGAAGCGTCATGTGCTAATAGTGAGACTATTCCATTATAACTTGCAAAAGTGTTGCAGGGTCAAACCACACTGGCACAATATTTGCCGGAATGCATAAATGTTTTCCACTGCTAGACACTTGACATAGAACAGTGGGGTCAGTGGTGGATCCCAGTTGGTCTGTGGTAGATGGGCGTGGAAAATGTGTGGTGCAACAAGCATGTCTTTTTGTCCATTTCTTGTTTCTAAACTGGATATGGTGATAGGTAGTACTGGTCATTTCACATTTCAGTAGAGGTTCTCAAACGTTTTCAGACATCCTTCAGCTGGCGCAAGCTGTGGGCTTTTACAGGTCCAGGTTTCCTGATGAGCATTGCATACCTGGACCCTGGCAACATTGAGTCAGACCTGCAGTCTGGTGCTCTGGCTGAGTACAAGGTGAGACAAGCTTCGCAAGACACTCTCCAGTGAAGTGTATGTGACGTGACATTTGTTGCATGAACATACAATAAACAAACAGAGTTCTTGGTTGGCAGTTTACGAAACAGTTTATTTCTTTCGTGCTTTCAGTTCAACAATACTGCCCTTTTTCGGCCTCAGGGTTATCGTGCACAGTTCAAATTAATCTTCTGCATTTATTTACTCTGATTTCGCTATGTCATGCAAATTCCAGATGTAGCATAACCTAATGCTAATCAAAGTTGAAGTTACAGGAAAGGAGGTCACCTGTTCAAGTGATGCTTACAGGTATTTCTCAGGTCATAGGAAGATGGCGGGGCCAGGAGTTCGCGAATTGACACTAGTTAAGAACAACAATGCAGTTCAGCTATCCTTCTCCTTTTGTTAAACTGGGCTAGCCAGGCATCATTAGTTAATGTGCAGTGCAAGCTTCGAACATGCTGTAAAATATTAGTTACAGTTTATAGATATCAGGTTCTTTTCAAACATTCAAAACAGCATGATTATCCACAAGATGTCTGTATGATTGCTTCTTTTATTCTTATGGTTTCGCACAGTTATCTATTTTGGCATTACTATGAGCATATGGTTTGCGTGGACAAATGTACTTTACATCTACCTTGGCAGGTGGAAGGTGCCAGTAGCCATGAAAACGTGGTGTTTCTTCCTTTCGGCTTCCAATGCAGCTCATGTGGGTGTTGCTGTCGGCTACTCTGCTGGGCCTGATGATGCAGCGTCTGAGTGCTCGGCTTGGCGTTGTGACAGGCCTGCATTTGGCAGAAATGTGCCGGCGTGGCTATCCTCGTTTTCCACGTATTCTTCTATGGATCATGATTGAAGTGGCTGTTGTTGGCTCAGACATGCAAGAGGTCATCGGCACAGCCATTGCCATTTTCCTACTTTCTGGGGGACGGTAAGACACACTCATTTGCTGTGCACCTTGTTAGATTTCTAGTTTCCTGCAAAAATAATCGTTAGTTCATAAATTTGGGTATTCTTCATACTTGTGACTTCAAACCTTTTTTGTGACATTGCTTAAGCCATTTTTCACTTTGCTCTTTCTAAATTTCCAGGCGACCAATGTTCCAAAGTTTAACAAGGCATATTTGATTCATTTGAAATTTTTGCGTATTATAATGAAATATTTTGTTGAATATAGTTCCCTTTCAAGCCCTCAAACCCTGAAGCCATTAGTGCCAAAGTGTCTTCATATAATTTTTTAGAAAATCATATGCTTTGTTTATTTCAGTATAATGATTAAAATATTTCAGTGTAATATAGGTTCTTGTGGATCTTATTCCTTCATTTTTCGTTACCACGAGCATGATTTCGTGTTCAAAGTGTGCCTGCAAATTTGAATTTGACGGCATGCTTCTGCTATGCATCTTATTTCTGTGCATGTCATTGCAGGGTTCCACTGTACGCAGGTGTGCTGATCACAATAATAGACACGTTTACATTTCTGCTGCTGGACAAGTATGGTCTACGCAAACTTGAAGCTTTCTTCGGCTTCCTCATTCTCGTCATGGCACTCACTTTTGGATACGAGGTTGGTTGCCCGCATCTCCCTTTTATTTTTTGCTGGGTCGGAATGTTGTTTTTGTCGAGACTTGCTAGAAGGCCTGTGTGATTGATTGCTGTGTATAGTGCATCACTTCACAGGAAGTGAACTTTAGGGATAGTATATGTACCATGTACTATAAGACTGCTTGCTGTATTAATTGCGCCGTGTAGTAAGTAATTGTCATAAAATCTCTAGTATTTTATGTATTCTTCCACATTGCATAAGAATCCTGCCGTGGTGGCTGAATGACCATGGCATTCTGCTGCAAAACTTTAGGTCATACATTGTTTTAAGCTGTGATAGCTATACTTCAATTGGAGCTAAATGCAAGAACACTGTGTACTTATGTATATTTGAGTACATCTTAAAAAACACCAGGTGGTCGAAATTGATTGAAAGCCCACCACTAGGGCATGTCTCACTACCTTACTGTTGCTCTTGGACATGAAACTCAATAAATCAATCAATAAATGGATCAATCACTTGATATTTAGCTGGGAAGGCTTTTCAGGAAAATAATGCATATAGTATTTATTGCAAATTTAAACAAGGTACATAATAGAATAATATAAGTCAGGCTAGTCTTCAAAAGTGAGTTCGATTATTCTATGAAAAGAACTTTCATCAAAGGGACCTATTTTAAGCACAGACTGGTTTTGCTTTGGCAATCGCATTGTTTTTCCCGAAACAAGAAATGAAAGCTCTAAATAGAATAAAATTTTTAAAATCGGCTATCTTGACTAAACACTCTCAGTGTATTGTCACTGCTTTCGTACAACTTTACTGCTTAGTGTGGAAGTTGTATGTACCTGTATCTAAACTGGTGCAACAGCACTTGACAAAGTATGCCTGCCACTGCAGTATGTGCGGGTGGCCCCGGACCAAGTGAGGGTGGTGGAGGGCCTATTTGTCCCCTGGTGCTCACATTGCGACAGCCGGGCCCTATTGCAGGCAGTAGGCATTGTGGGTGCAGTCATCATGCCACACAATTTGTACCTCCACTCTGCACTTGTTAAGGTACGTGTCAACATGTCTGATTATTTCTTGATAGTGTCTCTAACCAGTTGCCTGACAGGACAGGCTCCAGCTTTATGTTTTACTGTGATAGCTTTGAATAGCTACATCCCATGGCTGTCTTGGTGTTCAGTGGTGCTCATTGTCTGAAGTGCTTTGTGAGGAGTTTGTTGACAGATGAAAAAGGAAGAACAAAATTTACAGTGCACAATGTATATTCGAACTCCATGCTGTCAGATAAGTTAAGGTTTCATCTTCAGCAGCAGCAGAGGCGAGTGTTGTGTTTGGAGATAATAGGCATACCATCAGCTGATTTGATCAGATGACAGATTTTATTTACATACAGCACAATCTAAAAGCTTCCATGGGAACTAGTGCCAAACTGAATAGATTCAAACAAATCTGGCACCAGCAGTGAGAAGCTAAAGCATAATAGGCTAGACTGATGGAAAAAAAAGGTAATGCCTCCATGCTTATTCACTTCTGGGGATTGCCGCTTGTGCAACTGAGTGACTCTGTACACTGTTGGCATCTCTCCCCATAGAGTGCCTGCTTACATGGTTATATTGCCATCAATCATACAAAAATAGACAACTCATCTCTTACTCAAATTCTTTATTTCTGAAAAAGCACATTCAGTATGCTACTATGCATATCTGCTAATGTTAACACCTTTTGAAACCGCACATGACAGTGCAAAACATTTTTTTTTTTTGTTCAGTCAATCTTCATCCATAAAATTGAATACTTTCGTGCTGTAAAGAAAAAGAGTCTTCTTACTGTTCAACATATTGAAAGCATCAATATTTTAGAGACTGCGATTTGCTGGCAGAAACTGCCGCTTGACTTACCGTAGTGTATTATTCACAGTGACAACTTTTCTTAACAGTAGTATGGAAGTTACATAACTGAAACACATGCCTGCTTCCCGACCAGAAAATAGTAATTATGTTTACTGATAACTATCTCATTTGCCTTGCTGAAATAAATGCTACTTTATTTCTATTCTGAGACTCAAACAGTTCTGGCAAGTCGAAGGTAAGATACAGTGATTGTTCACTTTGTAAGAATGCCTTTTTTTTTTTCGTTTCCTATACAGCACTGCCTTTTCAGCGTGCCTGTTTCCCTTAAAAAACATGACGTATGTGACGTAGTGGGTCAGTGTGCCGCCGCAAATGGGCGAATTAGTTTTCCAAAAAAAATATATTCATAATATGACGCTCAAATGTACAATAAACAATCAAATTATCTCTGCCATTATCATTTTTTGTGTACATGACTTAACGAATGCGGTAATGATGCAAGGGAGCAAAACCGAAATCGATTGGACCCTGCCATACTACTTGCAGATCAACGCAAATGAGCAGAAGCCCTTTCTCTGTAGCCTTTTTTTCCACTGTCAAGATAAGTTGTCACCGAGTATAGAGTGAATATGTTGCACAATGCTTCGGGTGTGCTTGTGTTTCAGTCCCGGGCTGTAGACCGTACCGACAAGGTCCAAGTGCGGGAAGCCAACAAGTACTTCTTTATTGAGGCCTGCATAGCTCTCCTTGTTTCCTTCATCAT
Source organism: Rhipicephalus microplus (assembly GCF_043290135.1). NCBI lineage: Eukaryota > Metazoa > Arthropoda > Arachnida > Ixodida > Ixodidae > Rhipicephalus > Rhipicephalus microplus. Next base: position 277,229,968 of record NC_134700.1, on the reverse strand, counting down.
CAATATCTTCGTCATGGGCGTCTTTGCTCACGGACTCTATGGCCGCACGAATCTCGACATTGTGAGTGTTGATGAAAAGTTCTTTACCAATGTTCTCTTTGCATACAGTGTGTCCTAAGAGAGCACACATCACGCATGGGCCCATTAAGCTTTGTGTCAACAGTAAACTTTCACTAAATGAGGCTGAACTCGATAGTGGCTGCTTGTAGGCTAAAGCCTGAAAGAGGCTATGCTGAAAGTATACTCGGTATTTCCCTGTACCTGTGATGCGTTGAAGATGTACCGTATTGACTCATTGTAATGCAACCACAATTACAACGGGAGGGGCAACTTCTAGGAAGAAAAAAAAGAAAGACACAGCCTTGCCGCAAAGGCGAAACAACGAACGTGATAGCAATAAATTGAAAGGTCACATGCAGAATGGAAAGCAGATCGAAACATACCCCGCGTTTCTCACGCACAAATGACGCACAAGACGTACTATCAGGTGCGGATGCACGCTAATAAGCGTCTCATCTGTTACTTCGATGTGTCTGAAAAGCGCGCCCTTTTCGCAAACGAAGACTGCAATGATTGCAGTGACCTTTGTGCACCCGGTAATTACAGCAGAATCGTTCCAGGTAAAGCCCGAGGGCAGGCAAGACATACGATCCTCCCCTCCTTGCCACCGCGAGATAAGGGCACACGAGAGAGCGCGGCTCCCCTTCTCTAACCCAGGCAAAGTACGCGTAGGAGATTAGAGAGGGGGCTGCCACGCAATGTGGCGTGGCGACGCGTGCTCATTACGCCATCTCGCTGGTAATGCTGAAAACACGATCCCCCCCGAGATGCTTGTGAGCAGCGGTAAGTGGTAGATATAAATACCTTGCCGTTTGACGGGTGAAGGACGTGCTCCAGTGTGGCTCAGTGTTTAACCCCTCGCTTTCACGACGCTGAGGTCCCACGTTCGATTCCGTGCGCCAGAGTGTTTTTGTGGGTTTTTTATTTCTTGCATTTTCATATATGTATATATAAATACATATACATATATGGTGGGCGACGCCAACGCCGGCGGCAAAGTCCAGCTGAGAGAGTCCTTATATCCCAATAAAAATAACCGAAATGTAAGACTTGTCTGCATCATTAAACTTTTTAGACAACTTGAATTCAGGTATTCAATTGTAATGTGAGGGTTGACTTCACATAGCAAAAAGTGGGAAAAAAAATGCGTGCGACATTCGAATAAATATGGTATACGTTGTTGGTTGCATTTTTAAAGGTGAATAAGCACTCTCCTTCGAGATATTTCATGATTATTGACGCATGAAATGCTAATAATACTTACTGTGTCATTATTGCCATTCCGTGCAATACTCTGCCATTAAAGCTTCTTTTGGGAGATGAGAGCATTCTGAAAACTGTACTTGTAGCATTTTTATGCAGTAGAGTTGAGGCTTTTCCAACCTTGCCGCTCTGCAAATGTGTTTTATTTTTCTTGTTTTCAGAGGAATCAGTGTATGGGAACTGAGTTCCAGCACGTCTTTCATGTAAGTGGACAACAGTGGCAGTGCAACTAGAATCAGGTGTGGCGATTTTTGTGTTCTTATCCTTCTTTTAATTTTATCAGAACAACACAGATCCTGTGGATGTGGACATATACAAGGGTGTGAGTGACTTCAAGTTTTTATTTTCATTAAATTCAGTGTGTACCTAACAGATCTGCTTGCTGTCTATGAATCCCTTGATCTTCAAATTTTTAGATTCCTGTACAGGTGCAGTCTGGTCTTAGTTCCATGCATAAGCTGTGCACTTACGTATTGTGCATCTTTTTGAGCTTGTGTAACTTTCAATTGTTACTGTTTCCTGTTAGGTAGCCTTTGTCATTGTACTGCGATTGCTTCTTGATTACTAAATGAAGGAAGCATCTAGAAATTTTAGAACCCTTAACTTTTAGCATCTAATATAAGTGTGGTACTGTAATACAAGAATAGCCTTAAATGAAATTTTTTTTATTTTTGTATGTAAAAAATGGAGCAGCGAACAGCCAAGTATTGCGTATTATCATCAGTGGTGCTTGCAGTCAATATATAAACTCAGTTCAGATGCTTCCTTTTGTTGCCAGTGGTTTTGTTATCTTGTGTAATGTACACGTACTTCAAGTACTGGTCATAATTTGTGGCTTTTTAAATAATAATATTAAAAAAATGTGCAAAGTCATTTTTATCATTATTGAAGTAACTTGATATTTTTGCTGGTGCTGTTTCACAATAATGTCGCTGTTGCTTCGTATGTTACCACAGGGTGTCTACCTGGGCTGTGCATTTGGCATGTTCCCACTGTACGTCTGGGCCATTGGTATTCTAGCTGCTGGACAGAGCTCCACAATGACTGGAACCTACTCAGGCCAATTCATCATGGAGGTAGTGGAACATATTACTATTATCACAAATTGTTCGTTCATGTAGCACTCAATTGCTGCTGTTACAAAAAGCAGTCGTGCCTGTTATAATATTGCTGTCTTGTATAGGGTGATTCTTTTTAAAACTTACCTATTTTTTTGGCAGTATTTTTGTTAAAAATTGTCTGATTTTAATGCATATGGTGGCATAACAATCAGAAAGAATGAAAATTAGCAGTGCATCATTTTTTTTATGCATTAAATTGAAAAAAATATCAATAAGAAATATCGAAAACAACGCGGTTCCATGAAATTACACATAGGAGGGATGCCGCACACGTGCAAATGCGCTTGTGTCAAGGCAATGTGGCTCGTACAGTATAGAGTGCTCCGCTTTTGTGTCAGCATACTGTGACGAACCTGGCATCGTCAACTTCTGCTACTGCTGGCTGATGAGTGTGTTTTGCTGGGCTAGCCCTCCTTGTGTAGGCTTTTGTGGTTTTCTTTATTTCTTATTCTTTCCTTCCATCATTGAACAGAAATTGGGATGAACTGTTAAATTTTATTCTTTCTAATTGTTATTCCACAAACCACGTAAGTCTGTTACTTTTTAGAAAAACTACTACTTAATAAAATAGTTCTGTTCTAACAGAACCATCATATAGGTAGCATCACTTGGCACAACCACTCATCAGTCGACCCACTCAAACTAAACTCAGATCAGGTGCGTAGTCTGAGTCAGTCCGGATGAGTTCTTGGTGAGTTTGAGTCCAAGTGAGTCCAGTTGAGGAAATCTTGGTGAGTGTTAACTTTTATTGCCAACCTGTGGTCTTATTTACTCCTCACCAGCATTACTATCAGCTTTATATCAGCTTGCATTTATAGTCCAAAGTCTATCCACATGTCTCAATGCAATAGCATAAATGTGCCACTTAATATTTATTGATCAGAGGCCTGAGCTGAGAAGATGCTTCACCCCACAAACTTTTTGGCACCAAGTTCTTGATAAAATTATCTCCTGTGAGTCACGTATTTGATAAAATTGTGCTTACTAGATTGAAACCACTGATAACTCGCATTTGAAGACACAAGTACACAAGTTCGAAAAGTATATCATGGAGCACCAAATATATGACATATTTATGTTTAAAAGCATTCACACTATGATTAAAAAAAGCTAGTTTTACTCTAACAGACTCTTGAGTCGTCTCACTCGGGCTAACTCAGACTCAGGGCAAGCCATGGGTCTGGGTCTGGCCGAGTAACACACTGATGAATTTGAGTAAGATTGAGCAAAAGCTTAGTCAGTCAGAGTCCGAGCGAGCCCTCGGAGCAAAATATATTTTTCCTTATGTGAGTGAGCTCCAATATCTTTGCCAGGTGATGTCCTCTAGTATCATTGGCTAAGTATAGACAGGCAAAGACAAGAAATGTTGCCTACTTGTCCAATACCTTAGCCAAAACATAAGGAATTGAGGGCACCGCTCGGCTACTCAGGTGAACGCACTTACTTTTATGTACCAACGTTGGTGGTTTACTGCTGAGTGAACAAATGACTTGTTTGCGAATTGCAGGGGTTCCTAAACCTGCCCATCAGCCGGTGGATGCGAGTGCTGATCACGCGGCTAATCGCCATCGCGCCCACCATCTTGTGCGCGGTCTTTGGCAACATAGAGCAGCTTTCTGGGATGAATGACCTGCTCAATGCACTCATGAGCCTGCAACTTCCCTTTGCTCTCATCCCCACCCTGACCTTCACGACGTCAGCGGCATTCATGGGCGAGTTCAGGAACGGAACGTACGAACTGTTTTTACAAAGCTTAGACATCATGCGGGGCGGCGTGAGCTCTCTTTTGTATTCCATATTGTCATAGTCAAGCGAAACACTGGTTGAGCTGCTTTAAATAGAATATTTTTGAAAGGGGCCTTGCAGCACTTTTTGAACATGGTCAGAAAATGCTGCCAAGCTGAAGTGGGGCTCATTTATAGTGCAGCGTGTGGCAGGGAAGTCAGAATGAATGTTCTAAGTCGGCTAGAAATCGCTTATTCTTCTCAACGAATGATGCTATATATCCAAGTGATGCTATATACTACCCAGAATACAGTGCGTTTGGCTGGTTTGAACGCTGTGAATATCATAATTATTGCTACCGCTGGGGGGTCCGGTAACGTGCCCACACCGTGGCACATTGCGGCGCGGGAGGTAAACCGTGTGCAATGAATATACATTGGTCATGTGTTTGTCAAAGAAAAAAAAAAAAGATAGTGCTACATTTCATCCTCCTCCACTGCCTCACCTTTGTAGCGTTCTCACTGTGATGCAAGGAGAGAGAAAGCCCTTGTAGCTGCAACGAACCCCTGCAACTACATTCGTACTTGACAGATTTTCAGATTTTAAAGTTTTTGAGGCAGCTGGTTCATGACACAATAAACTCCGATAGTGAGGCCATTTTATCATTGTTTGGGAAGGCGTTGCAGAGCCCTTTTAGAGTTAGTTTATTACACAGCTTTGTGTATGTGATTACCAAAGACATTGTGGGTGTACATGCCGAGGTTATGCCGTAAACCACATCATGCAGGGAATGTGGCAAAAAAGAAAGCATTCCAGTTCGTGCTCTTTTGATTTTTTCATTCAGCGTATATATGACATCTGTAATGCAAACACATATCTATTTACCATGACAAAATCTTCGGCAACACATATCAAATTTAGTTTTTTAATTTTATAGTGAAACATGGATGTTTATTACAGGATGGTTTATGTCGATTTTTTTTTAAATATTTGTTTTCCAAGGGTGCCAGCTAAAGGTAGACGTGCTTTAAATGCAGTCAGCAGGGTTCAGGTTACTGGTATTCAAAAATGCACATTAATTTAAGAGAATGCAGTCAAAAGCAGCATTTACTTATAAATCAGTGCTGAGGTGCATGCTATGTACAAGTGTTAGTGTGACAACTTGACAGACTTCTGCATTCTTAGCACTGCTCTCTAAGGAAAAAAAAAAGTTGTGTGTGTATCAATGTTACTTCATCTCAGATGCTGCAAGCATTGCTCAAGGACCAACGTCACTGCACTTTTGGTTTTGCTTTCTGCTGCAGGTTGACCAAAATAGGTGCCAGTCTGCTGTCGATGGTTGTGATTAGCATCAACTTGTACTTTGTGAGCAACTTTGTGCACGAGAATCTTCCATCTCACTGGGCTGTGTACGTTGGAGTGGCCCTCTTCGGGCTCCTGTACTTGGGCTTCAATCTATACCTGGTGTGTTTTCACCTTTTGGAATCATCCAAGATGGTGCAACTTATGCCTTACCAATATGGTTTCGTATACTAGCATGCCTTTTTTTAGACCTTGTGTCATCAAATGTAGAGTTAACATGGGTGTAATGAATTAAATGTAATGCTGCATTGGCCATGCTTATTTGACGTGGACTATCCTAGACTGTCTTCATGGTGTAGAGGTGAATACTTGTTTTTCTGTAGTTTGTCTTGTGTGTTCTGGTAGAAGAATACAGGAGTAGAATACATTCGGGTAGCAGAACATCAAAAATAGGTACTCTTTCTGTGTGTGAATATAGATATTTGGTCAGTGTCTAGAGTTGGCTGATCCGATCAATGACTGCTTTCCAGATTCTGTTTGATCTTACTAATTGCATATTTGCATATTGACAGTTGTGCAATGTGCATTTGTAATTTGAAGTTGTTTATGTGCCATGTATTCAGATCTGTGGACAATGAACTTTGAGACTGTGCATGGGTAGATTGGGTTAACTGTTTATGTCAAGGGCTGTGCCTAACATGGAAGAACAGTAACAGTTTTTGAGATACAGCTGGACTGGGAAATTTATTCATCACTTGAAGTTCCTGTATTTTTGAAGAAAGAACCTCACTTTTTATTTGGACTTTTACACCGCTGCTAAGCCGATATTCATGCCAAAAACATTTATGCTGAAACACTCCATGCACTTTCAATGAAATGTAACCTCTCTTAATTTCCTCTGTAATGTAAGTTGGGCTCTCTATAATTAATTACAGTCTAGTTCTTGTTCAGTTACAGAGTTAACTCTAAGCAGGTAAATATTTTCCAGGGTTCTGTGTAATGTTATGCACCAACTTTATCTGCTTGTAACCACTGCTGGCTCTTTTTTTCTTTGTGTAGTGCCAATACGATCAGTGTGTTACATAGATTATCCTGTAGAAATTACCACACAGTTTATAACCTGGTCGTTTTCTTGTGGAAACGTTTCTAGATCCAGACACAGTTGTATGGTTGCGTATGTGATCTACACTAGTTTCAAGGCTGTCACGTGCACAAACATTCAGCTGTGCTAGTCTCAAAACTAGTGTAGACCACACGCAAGACCAGTCTTTTACTGCTTTTCGTACAATTGAAAGATTAGTGCTTCCAGTAGTAAGTACAATTCAGAAGTGCAGTGATCATCATGTAATAAACCTGCAACTGTCTTCCAGTTGGCCCACCTTTTGGTTGTGTTTGGCTGCACGTTACTGCTTCAACTTCCTGTGAGTTACTGTTCCTTAAACGCCTCGTGCATGCTCTATTTGGAAGAGTAAATTGCATGCATTGTTGCAATTTTGCAGTTCGTTGGCCCGCATCTCAAAGAGCGCAGTGACCGGGTGCTATTTAGTGACTCATCTCAGACGGACATGTCGTCATCTCCTGGTAAGATTGATTCTCTCGTGTAACTCTTAAAACCTGTTCTCGTGATTGCTTGGCTTTATTATTCCTTGTAGAAGTTTTCTGCACATTTTGATTAGGGTCAGGCTTCTTTATTGTGTATTTGTGAGCAACACCAGTCATCACTTTGGCTGCATTTAGACAACTAATGTGGTGTGATAAGGCATTATGCTTCTGTTTGTTTGTTTGTGTTTGCTTAGAAAAATTTTCTCGTTCCTATAAACATGGCATGAACAAAGCATATAAAATGCTAGGGATGGACTTGTAGCAGTTTGTCTCAGACGAACAGTCCTTCTCGTGGAACGTAGCTTTGTGCGAGTCTTCCTTTGTTTATTAGAATGATTGGAGGGTGATGGAATGGCTGCAGAGCTTGTACTGGATGCTATTTAGCTTGCTGTTCATAGCTCACTTTTCATTGAATATTCGAGGATCTTAAAGTTGCTTAGTCCAGAAATCTAAAAGGTTGAAACAAATTTAATTTATCAACTAAATACAATGTTTAATGTCTTTCTTTTTTGCAAGTGCAGAAGCTTGGGTTAGTTGGTCTGGGTTCTTTTTCTATTCTGTCCCACTTTTTTCCTACATTCTCGCACTGTGAAATTTGCCATCATGTCTTTCTCTTGTATTTCCTTGTAATGTGCAATGTCGCAGCTATCTTCTTTATGAAGGCTAATGTTATCTCGAGTTCTGACAGTTTGTCATTGTCATTTTTTCCCCTCTGGATTACCTGCTGCTGTCCAGATATTGTAAGTAGCAAGGAGAAAATATAGGAGTTCGCACTGGCAATGCTCGGGGATGAGGCCAAATGCACCGTGCACTTGTACACTGTGTCTGCTGTATTCTTCCTCCAAAGAAGGAAGAAGAAGGGGGCATGAGGTTTCGGTCTAATCTTTATTAGTAACGTGCATGAGTCTGTCAAAATTGCTGTGTTATGCATGTGGACCCACTTCAGTTTATTTGGTGACCCAGCATTAAAATTATCTTAATTTGCACATGAAAAAGTCATTTTTGCATCTTGTAGTTTAATTTGATAGATCCATGCAATGCCAAATGGTTTCTCCGACTCTTGAACTTTGCATTGAGGGGGCCTTAGAGAGTGTTCCATATTGAAAGGGTACACCTACAGAACATCTCATGGCATATGTCCACTGTCACTGGTAATTACTTGAAAAGTTCGCTTAGTGTTACTCTCTGGCTACCGTAAGTCTTGTTAGATTTTTATTGTTTGGTACAGTTAATTCAATCCATTTAAAATAACACCAGTCATTACATACTGTAACAGTTGAGTGCTTTATTGATATCCACCTTTTCACCCGATTATATGCAGCATTAACCCTTTACTGTGGAGTGTCGTTAATTTGCAACATAGCGAAAAACTTCGAACAATGTCACAAAGTGTTTGACACGTTTAAGGCCGGTTGTCAGGTACTCGTGGAGAACTTAGCTTTCAGCATGAGAAAGCTAGAACTGTCTTGTGTAAGGTATTCTATGCTAGAACTAAGTTTTGTAGCTTATGGTGAAGATCACGAAGCGTGTGCAGCAGCTTTCACTTCTTTGTTCTTGCTCGCCTGGGTAACGTAAGTTTTATATTCAATAATATTGTTTACTTGGTGTGTACACACTCAAGAACTGCGACATGACATGTTATGTACTTCTGAAGTGCAGTTTTCGTCGCTAATTACTTGCTTCTGTGGCACATTGAGAATTCGCAACATACCTAAGAGTATGCATTAAAGTTGCATGTTAGATAAATTAACTACAGAATCAATTAAAGGTTGCTGTTTAAAGCTGTAAAATTAAACTCTTATTTTATTCTGAGGTTTCATAATTCAAACAATAAAGGGTTAGAAGTCTCATAATTAATTCATCTAACTTATTGAATGTGATGAAAGATAGATTGTGCCATACGACAGCCACTTTCCGCAAAAATTGAAGATGAAAAGAAATTGAAATTTGCAAGAGCAAACATTGCATATGGAGGCTGAAATTATGACAGATGGCTTGGCAATGGTACCATGTGATGTAGTCAGTAGCATTAGTCTTCATTCAACTAAGTGGACTTGAAGCACAAACCAAGTACAGAGCTAGACTTTCTCGTGTTTTCTCGGTGCTTAGCACACTTCCTTCTTTAGTTGTTGTGCTCCGTATCAAACTATTGGTACTTTCAAATCTGATTAGACCAGGTATTCTTTTTCATTGCAAAAGTATATAAGTTAATCATATTAAAAGAAAAGCGGCGCACAAAAAGACGGAGACAAAGAAGAGAACCACACACAGCGCTGTGTGTGGTTCTCTTCTTTGTCTCCGTCTTTTTGTGCGCCGCTTTTCTTTTAATATGAATATACACCAACTCGCCCAACTTTCTATTCTGTTATTATATAAGTTAATGTGTGTAACTGCATTTTTCAACATTAAAAGTATCTTCTTTATCAGTGTATATTACAGAAAGAAAATCCGTTGCTTACTGAGAAAAACTGCTCGAGTTGAAAATGGGTACGACCAAATGCATTGCTCACCATTGCTATTCTGCATGAATTTAGAGTTTTGGCAGATCACTTCACAGATTCAAGGAAATTTCTTGAACAAACAAGTAAAAATGACAAAACTTTTTTATCTGTATGTCTGTAATTTTGTGCTACTGACCGCTGATGTTGCTTTTCATTGCACCAGTGTTGGCTCAGTGATCTTCAGTAAACATAAAATGGGGCATTATTAATGTGTGGATGGATTCTCTTCGCCACTGTAAAACTTGGCAGTGAATCACTTGAGTGCTGACGGGCTACTATGCTGAGCTACTCTTTTTGCGTGTGTGTGTGTGCACCTTTCGCCTATACAAAAGCACATACTAGGTACCCACCACTTCTGTCAGTAAAACATTATATTTTTTGTGCCCAACACGCATGCCCTCATTGTTGCACTTGCTTTCTACATGGAACTGTTGTGCCATGCTCTTGTTTTAATGCACGGCTCTTGTGTGTTTTTGGCAGCCACTGCAGCTTGTTGTTTGTAGCGTCACACCCTGGGCTGGGTTAATGCATCGATTTTCTTCAGATTTTCTTTCTTCTCCTTCTTGATCATATGTTCATGGGGTACTTAGTCTGTGTTATGGCCACAGTTTGGTCGGTCACATGGTGACGTAACCATGTGGCTATCTTTGTGCTCATGCAAGAATGCCAAGCAGTGGAAATAATCTGAAGTTCCATGCTTTAGCATGCCTTATAATCACTCTTTATAATTCAAAATTTTGATAATTGGTCAGTAGGGTGCCGTTCTAAGCTATATATGAATAAAACCGACTGAAAGGCACCACTGCATTATACTGGTCCCATCTTGCACGCAGCAGTAACTCTCAAGTGCTTGCTGCTCATTGATTGGTTGTTGTAAGTGCTTGTTACTGTTCTCTCTATAGCTTCTATAAGTATGTTGAGGTGCCATGTCTTTCCTTTACAACAATAGTAAAGGAAAGAAAAGACTGGTGTGCATCAAGTGTTAATGCGTACTGCCACCTGTTGCTGTGACGTTTTGTGGAGGGAGGGTAGATTTACGGGCACAATCCTCCTTCTCTCGCTTGTGCTTGGCTTAACAGTGGCCGTTTCTTCACTTTCTGTTCCATTCACCAGGTGAACTCGTACCAGTTAGTACCCACTTCTGGTTAGTATCAGCTCTTTTGTTTTCTGTGTCTGCCCGCTCAATGTTTATCTTTGCTTTTTTTTGTTGTGTCCTCATCACTGGTTAGAGTAGTGGATAATAGGGCATGTTTAAGCATCAAATGTCCTCTAGCGCTTTGTAACCATATCTTATGTCATGCTTGTGTTTCTTCACGAGTTTTTTCGTTACTTCCACCGCTGTCTGGTAGCTATTATTGTAATCCAGACACTGGTGTTGCATACCGTAAAATGGTGAAGGATAATTTGACCAGATTTGCTAAGGTGTGTTGCCAGGCTAGTTGGTTGGGGTTCATCATTCATATGGCTTTAGCACATTACGGCAAGAACACAGAAGAGATGCACACTGTGCTGTGTGTATGTCTCCCTTTTCTGTGTCCTTGACATGGTGCGCTATAGCCATATGAATGACTAACACAATCACATTTGGGAGAGGAGTGCTCGCTCGGTCCCAGTCCGAAATTCAGGATGGTTGCAGGAGAGCCGCTAAAGATAAAACATGTCCATTCATGTTTCTAATGAAATGCTTTATTTATAAAGTAGTTTATAAACAACATTAGATATGTATTTAGTGTACTCCTTCTTGTGGCTCTTTGTAGCACAAGCTGTGTTCACCTTGAAAAAAAAAAGCATTACCACAGGGGAGGAGGGCAGGGGGCAGGAGGGGAGGGAGAGCTTGCTTGGTCATTGGCACTTAATTCAGATCTTCCTAAAGATGGACGAGGTTCCCGCTCGGGTCAGAGCGTTTGCTCCGTATTTTAGGGTATGTTCAACTTACAAGGCCCTTTTGTTAGGCTTCTTTAGAAACATTTGAGTGCTGCTGTTTGTGGCTATTTGCTGAAAACCAAGTTAGGAATACTGCTACTGAAAGTGAAAAAAAATTAATTTAGGACAATAATAGAAATCGGAATATAAGTGAACGTGGAAAGCGTATACAGAAGGTCTAGGCTGCATGTTGCCTTCTTGCTTTATTTATCTTTCTTTGGGTCCTTTGTTGCCAATGAGTAATTAACAGTTGTATAACACAGTGCATCTGTAAAAGTGTCTATTAATGCAACAAGCCCTAATTTTTTTTCTAGTTTGCTTACTTAGCAGTCAAGTCGGGTAATTAACAATCATATAACACAGTGCATCTGTGAAGGTGTCTATTAATGCAAAAAGCCTTGAAGTTTTTCTAGTTTGCTTACTTAGCAGTCAGGTCGTGTATTGAGACCTAACACCATAGGTCGGCGAACTCACTCATGAGTAGACTCACTCAGATCGAGCCGTGAGTCTGAATCAGTAATTTGTTCGTGAGTGTGAGTCCAGAGCAGAAAATGTATTTCTTGAGCGAGTTCCACTTTATTTTGCCGACCTGAGCATAAACCCATTAGTTTTGCACCATGAATGTGCTTGCCTATGCGGCTTAATATTACACAGTTGTTCCTGCTTCATTATAAGTCTGGCTTTTAATGTTATGTGTGCTGCATTTATGTGCTTTAATATCTGCGATGGTGTGATGGGTTTTGGATCAATATATAACCTGCCATATCAAGAACAGCTCTGACCTTAAAAGGTGCATCAGGATGTTAAACCTTCTATGTGTATTGCAATATACAATGTTTAAAATTGTAACGGGGAAACAGATGTGTATGAGAGTGTCAAAGATTTAGACTGTGAAATCTCAAAAAAAAAAAAAAGCTAAGTATAGTACATCCACAGCCCAGGCACATAACCTCTTATATTTACATTGCAATCATCAGCTGCAGCAACAGACTGTTTATAAATTAATCATTTTGCCAAATCTTGTGGTTCACAATTATTCACTCTTGAATGTACATAGCTTGTTGCTTTGACTTAGCATTTTTATATACTGCCGATTATGAAGTGCACATTGTCTTTATTTTATGTCTCTTGCAGAGTGATTGCATCCTCCATCGACATGTCAACAACTGAACGAATTGGGTTGTTGAACTTGCAATTGAAGAGCGTTGGCGTTTATGTGAATGCGACGTTGTACATAGTGATTTAGTACTGTCCCTTTCTGTGTGCTGCCGCTGGAATCTGTCCGCACAATTTTATCGACGTAACTCGAATAATGCACAAGAGAATATTTATTGATGGCAGTGTTTCTCCATAATTATGGAAACACTGTGGACAGTTAATAAACAAATGTGCTCTTATAATATTACTACGGCATGAGCCAGGCATGAAGAAGAGAAAAGTTATTTTGTCAGAAAATTTTACTATATTATATATATGGTACTTATATATTTTAGTATATTCAATGCTAGTTGAGATGTTTGATGAAACATGGAATTATCCAGACGTAGTTATTTTTAATAAATTTCTGTTGATGTTTTTAAATCTCGTGTTCTGTGTGTTTCGTCTACACTTTCCTCACAGTTGCACGTACTCCTGCGTATTCCGCATTTTGTCATACACACAGCAGTAATGATAAGCAATCCACAAGAACGATCCAGGCCAAGCATACTTTGCTTCTTGTTCTCTTATAACAAGGTAAGCATGGTAGCTTTTGTAAAAGTTATTATTATTTTTATTGAATGTACATACACATTAATCAGTAGAGCTTTTCTTGGTCCATTGAAACACAGATATGTGGGAAAAAGAAAAACATTTAACTTGACATTTCAGCCGAGGTGAGTACCTGCCTGTAAATAATAGCGAGTGTTCACTCTAAAGTCAACAGTGGCTAGCACAGCACATTGGCTGTCTGAACCGGTTTGAAGAAGTACCGTGTCATGTGATCACTTTCTTGTTTTTTTTTTTTGTTTTTTTTTGCTAAGGCCTGTAGACACGTTAATTGTGCAGTGTTGAACCCTTCTTAGTGTATGGAAAGGTGTTCCAAGTAGCCACAGTTTCGTCACACCTTGGTAGCTTGGAGGACTAGCATGCAGTGTCTGCTTTTCCAAAGAAGGTCGAGGCTTTCTACCGACAAGGCGCAAAGTCTTCCATCATTTTTTCGCTTGGGGCAAAAGATCCATCGAATTGTTTCACTCAATGTGTTAATTGGCATCGGCCATACCTAAAGGGCATTTTTATGGTCATACATGGTTCTTGGCATAACCCTTCTCTCTGGTGTTACAACCACCCCCATGGCTATAACTCCGGAATCAGCTGTGCACTGCTGCTCACTTGGAACGAGTCCTCATTTACCTCATGTTTTAGTGCTGCCGAGGGTCGGCACTGATATCGCTTCTCATTATGAGATTACCTTTTGCCCCATCAACAGTGAACTGCAAGCATTCCCTAGTCACTAAATAAACAGGAAACGCTTAGAAAACAGTTTGGAAAAAAAAAAGGTTTGTGCAACCGTACTTGTATAGCAGCTATCTATGAGAGAGAAGTAGTGAGCATATGCAAACGAACGAGGCCTCCCTGTTTTGAAAAAAAAAAAATGTGGACAGAGCCCTTATGTGGAAATACCAATATATGCCAATTTAAAGATCATCGTCGTTGAAGGAGCTGTTTTGGTTGGTCGTCATGACAGCAATCTACCAAGTGCTTGTCCGCGCTCTCGCAGGTGCATTCTAGCCCGGCTGCCAGTTTACAAAGGCGAAAGAGCTGGAGAAAAAAGGGGAAGGCGCATAGATTTTCTTAAAATTATATTAGGAAACTCTATGGGAAGGCGTAGCATAGATGTTCAGGACAGTGGTGGTAGTTACTTGGAAGAAAGAGACACTGTTTCTGCAACCTGAAAGACTAAAAAAAGAGGGGAGGGGGTGCTACTAGCTACCATAGTGCTACAGTGACTAGAATCACTGGCAAGGTTCCTTTTGGCGTTGCATAAATCTCTTGCCAGACTTTGGGGTGGCTGTTGCCAGATTACCGCTAAATTTGGCGGAAAAGTTTTTTTTTTTTTGTGGTTGTAGCTTTTTTGCAAGAGTTTGGTGCTATCCGCGGTGCACTTCTTGGCTGAAAATTTTTGTTCTGTAGTTGTGGCTTCTCCGTAAGAATTTGGTGCTATCCGCGTTGCATTTTTTGGTTGAAAATTTTTCTTCTGTAGTTGTGGCTTCTCCGTAAGAATTTGGTGCTATCCGCGGTGCATTTCTTGGTTGAAAATTTTTCTTCTGTAGTTGTGGCTTCCCCGTAAGAGTTTGGTGCTATTCGCGGTGCATTTCGCGAGTGCATGAGCGACGCTGGCCGTTTTAATTAACGGAATGAACCGAGCCTAGCAGAAGTCGAGCGTGGTGCTGCCGTGCAATTAAGAGGCCGTTTTAATTCCGTTTTAACTAACAGAATGAACCGCGCATTACAGAATTCGTTTTATTTACGGAATGTACCGCGCCTACCAGAAGTCGAGCGCGGCGCTGCTGCGCAATTAAGAGGCCGTTTTAGTTAACGGAATGAACCTCCCATTACAGAAGTCGAGGCGCGTTCTCTTGCTGTGTGCGCAGCTGTGCGATTAAGATATCGCGTCCCAGTATTAGGGATGACGGGGAAAACTGAATAGAGTTGCAGGAGGTGATGCGCTGCCCCCCTCCCCCCTTACTTTTCTTTTTAGATGCGGAGCATCTAATACTCGAGGCTTGTAGTGCGGCGCCGTCCGCAAGCTTCCTCCTCCTTCTTCCACTATCTGTGCATCCCTTCCTCCTCTACACACCACGCGCGCTTCACTCCTCCACCATCTGTGCACCCTTCCTCCTCTACACACCGCGTGCGCTTCTCCTCTTCACGAACATTCGCTAGCTGTATAATGTAGCGCGCATGCGCCGTCACGCTTCGAGAACATCGGCAGCTGACGCGCGCGCCCCCTTCTCGAACATTCGACAGCTGACAGTGCATGCGCCGTCGCGCTGTATATATACTCAAGGTCGGCGCTCGCTCGCTCAGTTGCCGCTCGTCGGTTGGTTTGTACGGCGCGTCGACGTCCAAGGTCGCGGTGAAATGAATTCCAACGAATCCACAAACACAATGATCGACGTCCCTTCGACCAGCGCCGCCCTTTCGCATACGTGTGTACGTGTTCACTCATTTAACACCCCCTCCTACAACCACGTTAACCAATTTAGCCATCGACCCAAGTAAGTCGCAATTTAACACCCCATTTCACAACCACGTTAACCAATTTAGCCATCGACCCAAGTAAGTCGCACTTTAACACCCCGTTAACCAATTATATGCTCCGCATCCTCCTCAGTGTTCCCCCGAGGGAAGCTGCGGGCAATTTTTTCTTTTTCTCTCAGCTGATCGTGTCGCGTCGACCGCGCGCTACGACGGGGGACGCTACGCTTCCCCTAGCTGTGTCAGCACAAGACATATCGTTCGGACTCGTGTATACATGTGATGAATAAGCGTTCCAAGGCTGGTTAATCGGGGTACGTCGGATATGCTACAGCTATGTACGCCTGGAAGGCTGCTTTATCGAAGCAGATGGAGCGAATTAAGCGCGACTTGCGCGTACCTGTAAATGGGACCCGGCCGACGAGCCACCGTCGCTTACAGGGCCCAACCCACAATAAGCACAAACTACCAAAATTCCAAATAATGATTGTGTATTGTTTCTCAGCTCAAGAGTTTAGTATACAACAATAAGAATAAAATGACATAATAAACATAATAATGACAATAATAATAATAATAATACAACATATTGACAACATAAACATAAGAATAAAATGACAATATGTCTCACTACGCGCTAATCACAATTAAACTGGATACCGAGGATACCAACGAGACGACTACCTCACTTATGCCGTCTCACCAGGCGAGGTGAGACGGCATAAGTGAGGTAGTCGTCTTGTTGCTGTTGCGCACGAGACGGCGCTTGGCCCTTTGCCATTCACTTTCAATCACGGAGGAAGGAAAAAGGTTCAGTGCTTTCAATCCTTTGCGTGTTGGCGCCTGTCGTAGGATCAACGAAGTTGACACTGTGGTTCACGGTGTGCCAGTCCAAGTTTAGCGGTGTTCCGTTGGCATCCACAAGTCTGGGTATGCACTGGTACGCGGCCCACTCGTCGCTGTACACCGTCGTCCCGGGAAGAATGTGCTGCCGGTTGAAGCTATGGCGCAGGCGACAATCCGATTTCACGAAGGAAGGCCTCTTCCGTGGCAGGGTACCTTATGATGTCGGCGATTTCGACAATGCTGGGGTCTATCCATGGCGTGGCCATGACGAGACGCTTCCTGAACTGGTAACAGTGTTGCTTGCATGGCTAACGTTACGGCATTTTATAAGGGTCATTCGCTCGGAGGATTTCAAGCTGGACGGTTGTGCCCTCGCGATCTCCGACTTCAGCGTAGCTCCCGCCGACTGGTTCGCCCTCCGCGGTCTCCTGATGCCGTGCAGCTCTCGCATTGTGGCACCCCGCCCTTGGACTGCTTCGACCGGATCCCCACTTTCCTATCTCCTTCTATTTTCCTCTCGTTGGCTGGCGGCTTCTTCTCCGTCTATTTTCCTTCTATTCTTTTTATCCCTCCTTCCTTCTCCCTATATCTTTTATTCCCCATATCCCATTCCTCTGCTGACCTGTTGAGGTGTCCTCGTAAGGAGAGACAGTTACGGGTCGGCACCTTTCTTTTCTTTTCTTCTGATATAACCACTTATATATATATAAGGGTCATGAGGTGAAAGGGGGATAGACCGCTCTAACGTTGACAGGGCGCCTACGTGATGCAGCATCAGCGGGGAAAGAGGGGGTGGGTCACGGCGCCGACGTGGCGCGAGCATCTGCGGAGAAAGATTGGATGGGCCACGGCCCTAACCACGCGAGCACCTGCGGAGAAAGACGGGATGGGCAAAGACACCTGGAACAAAAAAAAAACACAAAAAAACCTTTTTGGACCTCTACCGTTGGTTGACATAACGCCGACTCGACGCCACGCAAGTGTCTGGGGAGAAAGAGGGGGTGAGCAAAGACGCCTGGAATAAAAAAAAAACATAAAAAAACCTTTTTGTACCTCGAACGTTGGTTGACATGGCGCCGACCCGTCTGAATGCACCATTCCGGTCCGTCGTCTGAATGCACCCTCCGCAGACGCGAGCGTCTGCGGAGAAAGAGGGGGTGGGTCTCGGCGCCGACGCGACGCGAGCATATGTGTGAAAATGCGGCATAGGCGAAGACGCCTCGAATCGTACAACACCTAGGTCACGTACTCCACTTCGGTGTCCCCCCTTCTCCACAGCAACGGTGACTTGAGCGGGAGTGCGAACGACGTTACGTGATGCTACGTGATGTGACCCACGTATCACGTAAACAGTACACCACCCAGGGCACGTACTCCACCTCGGTGCATTGGGCGTCGACACACGGCCAAACTTGCTCACGTAAACCTCCTAAATTTCCTTATTTGGTGCTCCCTATCTCGGTTGCAATCCCCAAGCTTTAGGATCGCGATCCTTATGAAATGCCGTAACGTTAGTTGTGCAAAGTACATTGTCACCATTTCAGGAGCCGTCGCGTTATTGGACTGTCGAAGACGCCATCGCTTCGAGTGGCAATTCGACCTTCAGACAGTCGGGAACAGCACAGAAGGGGCCGCCGACATCCGAGTGATGGCGAATTCGCAAGGACCTCGGCTTAATTATGGTGACCCAGGATGCAGTAAGTCGTCACGTACAATCGCCCCGGCAAAAAAAAAACGAGCAGACCCACTGTTTCAGAAGGACCAGAGAGACCGCAGAACCGATACGTCTTCGGTTTATTGTTGACAGAACAGAAAAAAAAAATATAATATGCAGAGCGTGACCCTGGCTACTTCTTCTTCCTCGCCTCCGAGCTCCACCTTCAATCTGTTTTCTACATCTTCCCGCCGGCCAGATTCAACCGAAGCAACCTTCGAGCGAATACAACAGTTGAATCGGCCTCATGACTAATTTTCCTTCAGGTGTACGAAGCAAGCATGTTCTCACTAGTCCATCCTTGCCTGCGAAAATCTTTTCGACCTTGCAGAGTTTCCACTGAGTTCTTTTTCGCGCTTCTCCGAGCAGAAGTACATCTCCTTCTTGTACATTTGTGTGACGCTCTGTTTTTCTGCTGGCACACTTAACCTCCCTCAGGTACTCATTTTTCCATCTGGTCCACCATGTTATCATTGCCCGTCCGTTTTCTTGCACTCCAGTAATCCAGCAAACTGTATTCTCCGAGTCTGTTTTCTTCCTGCTTGTTCATTGCTTGCCTGCCTCCTATAACGTCCGCCGGTGTGATGGGTTGTGGCTCGTTAGGATCGTCATACACATAAGTGAGAGGCCGGTTGTTAAGTACTCCTTCTGCTTCAACAACCACAGTCCGTAGTTCTTCTTCATCCAAAAGTCGAGCACCTATAGTTTTTGCCATGGATGTCTTAAAGCTTCTGATCAGTCTTTCATATAATCCTCCCCACCATGGAGCTAACTCTACAATAAACTTCCATTTTATTTTCAGGTTACTGGTATACTGTTGAACCCTTTCATCTTCCATCTTTAATATCTTGTTCATCTCTTTCTCAGATTTCTTGAATGCTCTTGCATTATCACTGTAAATAGTTGTACACAATCCTCTTCAAGCTACGAATCTTCGGAATGCTTGTATAAACGCTTCTGATTACATCCTCTTTACCAACTCCAGTTGTATGGCTCTTGTTACTGCACACGTAAATATCACAATGTAAAACTTTGTAACTTTTTCGCCTTTCTCCTCTCGAGCATTTAGCGGTCCAGCAAAGTCTATACCAACTGTGTCGAATGGCCTGGTCTGTGTTATCCTGTCAGCTGGTAGTGGTGGAATTTCTTGTGCCATTGGTCAAGAATTGAATCTCCTACATGTGATGTATTTCTTTATCACATATTTCACTATTTGTCGGGCACGCACAATCCAAAACTTCGTTCTTAGATGTGTCAATGTTGCCGCAACGCCACCGTGCATTGTTACTTGATGCGCGTTCAGAACTAGGAGTTCTGAAAAGTGACTTTCTCTTGGTAAAATAATAGGATGCTTCTCATCAAAGCTCAAATGACTCCACTGAAGCCTCCCTTTTACTCTCAGGACACCTTGATCATCTTCGAAGATGTTCGTGCCGTACAGATTCATGTTGTCATATGTTCGTGTCACTGCATTTTGTAGTGTTTTCTGCTCCTGCTTTATCAGCACAAACTCTGCCTTGTCCAATTCTTCTCCTGTCAGCGAACCTATTCTCCTTTCTTTTCGTTGGTTTCCTATATAACGCATCACCCACGCGGTAACTCGTAACGCTTTCTTGTATGATCCAAATCTGCTCACATCAATTATCTTTTCTTTACTCGTGGTGGTAGTTAAGCATGCCATTGTCTTTTCTTCGTCTTTGTTGTCATCACTGTCCGATTCTTGCGTGATGTCATAATCAGGCCTTTGTTTTTCATTCTTGATCCACGTGGCGCCTTAATTTCCACCATAATTCACTGTTGGTCACCTGGATAAGCCTCTTCTCTGCAATGGTGGTGTTGTCGTCCAATGTCACGTTTTCCTTCCATGGTAGCCGTACTTGGTATCTTCCTGCCTTGAACTCCATTGTTTGTCGGACGTACTCTAGCACATGTTCATCGTTCATCTTTGTTGATGGTTTCTCCTTGATGCCCATGTTTTCCAAGTCCCAGAATCTCTGCAGTTCGTCCACAGTCGTGCCCGATTTGGCACTGACCTTGAGTACCATAATCGTCGATGATTTCATCGGCACACAATGAAGTCCTACAGGGCCTTGGACTGTCCATCCCAATATTGTTTCTATTGCCATTACTTTTGGATGAATCTCGCAAATGCGACCAGTGACTACAGTCCAGTAATAATCTGCTCCAAATTAATATAGAAGTTTCCATATTTTTTCTTTCTTTGTCCGTCTTCTCGTTGTCATCAGCCAAACAAATTCCCATCGATCTTGCTCTTTCGTTTATTGTCAACGGTGGCGATGGTAGCACGTCACAGGTTATAACTTCTATCTCCAGTGCCTCAATCGTGACTGGCTCCGAGATGGGATCCTTCCTCACGCTGACCTCGACGACTTTCATGTCTGGTTCCATCTCTCCTCCTCCAAATGATCCTACAGTAATCCTTTCGGATGTTTTTACCTTGCACGCTAGTTTTCTTGCCAATCTTTTGAGGATGAATGTCCTCTGGCTCCCGTTGTCCAGCAGAATCCGTGCGTAGCACCCGCTGTCTTCTCCCTCCGTCCACGAAAAGGCTGTCTGCAGTAGTATGCACTTGTGTTCATCAGACTGCTGTGCGTGCATGTTTCAGGACTTGCTGGTGTCTAACCGGTCAGGTTGCGCGCTTTTACGCACTTGCTCAACATCACCGCTTTGCTGCTGTGCTGACTTTCCTGCAGGCGTACATGGTCGACACATGGATGTCGCGTGCCTTCCCTTGCATGTTTTGCAGCGTACGTTAGCGCGGCATATCTTCGCCGTGTGGTGAGGTCTGGTGCATCTGAAGCACCTTCGTTCCCGTTGCAAAGCTTCTTTCTTCTGTTGCATACTAATGCTTCTTCTGCAATCTTCCGTGTAGTGTCCAGTCATCTCACAGAAGATGCATTTCTTAATCGATATGCTTTGAAGCGTAGATGTTCTAGTCCGCCTCATACTGTGCGGTGACTGGGTCACGTCGTATTTTTCCTCCGAGTTTCTTCTCTGCTGCATATATATATATGTTTAAAAACTCCATAATTTCTTTCAAATTGCTCGTGCTGTCTCTTGACGCTGAGTCCGATTCCGTAGTTGCTGGTCTGTTGTCCCCTTTCTTTAACTCCTTCATCTTCATCTCAATCCTCATATCCACCGGTAGCGCAGATTTTACAACAGGAGCTATCACTGTGGCGTAACTACCCATTTCCACTCCTAATGACTGCAATGCTCGTGTGTTCACTTGCAACTTTTGGAAGAGTTTCTTCAACCCATCTACATCTTTAGGACTCTTCACTGCTTCCAAGTTTGCAAGCTCTTTTATGTAGGTTTCTTTCAAATTATCTTCTCGTCCGAAGGTTTCTTTCAGAAGAGCGACTGCATGCTCGTAATTCTGATCAGAAAACTGCAAACCTTCTATGAGGGACGCAGCCTCCCCGCTCAGAGACGCCAGAAGGTAATTAATTTTTTTATTCTTCGGCATGTTCACTCTGGTATGCACCGATGTCTCGAACTGATGCCAAAACCTTGGCCATGCTGTTTTTTTCCCATCAAACTTGATCATCTCAAGACGTGGCAACTTAACAAGCTCTTGCGTCTCCGAGATTTGGTTAGTACCTTGCACTGAACTCGCCTGTTTTGTGACTATTCTTGTAGTCAGTTGCGTCGCTTGTTCTAACTCGCGTAATCGCTCCTCTATTTTTGTCGTTGCAGCGACGATCTTCATCTCATAATGCAAAACTCTTTCAAATTCTGCCTCCGCGTCGTCTTCTTCAATGAACGGTTCTATCTGTTCGTTAACTTGTCTTAGCGTCTGTGACACGCTCTTCATCTGGTTCAGAAGCGTCATAAGTTGCGCTCAATCGGCGTCTTCTTCTATCTTCTCATCGATTTCGCTCGCAAGCGTCGTCACATTTGCTCGAAGCGTCTTCCGCTTCTTCGATAGGACCTCTTTATTCATGCCTAAAACGTGTTGAAAGAGCTCTTGCCTTTTTATGTGCGTCTCCAACAGTCCTCGGTCGTGGTCCTTCTCTCGACGGTTCGTCCTTGAGCCAGACGCTGCTGCTTCGTTCTTCAACCCGTTGTTGCGAATGGGGTTGAAGTCTGTGCGTCTGTCTTCAGATCATCCTGGTCACGGCACCATGTTTCAGAAGGACCAGAGAGACCGCAGAACCGATACGTCTTCGGTTTATTGTTGACAGAACAGAAAAAAAAAATAAAATATGCAGAGCGTGACCCTGGCTACTTCTTCTTCCTCGCCTCCGAGCTCCATCTTCAATCTGTTTTCTACACCCACACTTCAGGTACAACGGTTGCAGGAAACAGCTAGCTGTCCCAGCTCCGCGGGACACTCACAATGCTGGGTAGACAGGGGCAAGGCTCCTTTTTTTTTTCTTTTTTTTGCCTCTCGAGACGTACTTGGTCGTTGCACGTCTCAACGTGAAAGACCCTTTCCTTCATTTAATGGAGGTGATCGCTCGCCGATATCCCGTTTAGGGATCCCTGCCATATCGTGAGTGATGAGCGTGTAGTGAGACATATTATGCCATTTTATTCTTATGTACCCACCCTATTGTTTTATACTGCGCTCTTGAGCTGAGAAACAATCTGTGCTTGTTGTGGGTGGGGCCCTGTAAGCGACGGCTGCTCGTCGGCCGGGTCTTATTTACAGGTACGCGCAAGTCGCGCTTAATTCGCTCCATCTGCTTCGATAAAGCAGCCTTCCAGGCGTACATAGCTGTAGCATATCCGACGTACCCCGGTTAACCAGCCTTGGAACGCTTATTCATCACATGTATATACGAGTCCGAACGATATGTCTTGTGCTGACACAGCTAGGGGAAGCGTAGCGTCCCCCGTCGTAGCGCGCGGTCAACGCGACACGATCAGCTGAGAAAAACAAAAAAGAAAAGTAAGGGGGGAGGGGGGCAGCGCATCACCTCCTGCGACTCTATTCAGTTTTCCCCGTCATCCCTAATACTGAGACGCGATATCTTAATCGCACAGCTGCGCACACAGCAAGAGAACGTGCCTCGACTTCTGTAATGGGAGGTTCATTCCGTTAACTAAAACGGCCTCTTAATTGCGCAGCAGCGCCGCGCTCGACTTCTGATAGGCGCGGTACATTCCGTAAATAAAACGAATTCTGTAATGCGCGGTTCATTCCGTTAGTTAAAACGGAATTAAAACGGCCTCTTAATTGCACGGCAGCACCACGCTCGACTTCTGCTAGGCTCGGTTCATTCCGTTAATTAAAACGGCCAGCGTCGCTCATGCACTCGCGAAATGCACCGCGGATAGCACCAAACTCTTACGGAGAAGCCACAACTACAGAAGAAAAATTTTCAACCAAAAAATGCACCGCGGATAGCACCAAATTCTTACGGAGAAGCCACAACTACAGGAGAAAAATTTTCAGCCAAAAAATCTACCGCGGATA
This sequence comes from Rhipicephalus microplus, assembly GCF_043290135.1. Taxonomy (NCBI): domain Eukaryota; kingdom Metazoa; phylum Arthropoda; class Arachnida; order Ixodida; family Ixodidae; genus Rhipicephalus; species Rhipicephalus microplus. The sequence continues at coordinate 277,206,226 of NC_134700.1, read as the reverse complement.
GCACCAAATTCTTACGGAGAAGCCACAACTACAGGAGAAAAATTTTCAGCCAAAAAATTCACCGCGGATAGCACCAAATTCTTACGGAGAAGCCACAACTACAGGAGAAAAATTTTCAGTCAAGAAATGCACCGCGGATAACACCAAATTTTTACGGAGAAGCCACAACTACAGGAGAAAACTTTTCTGCCAAATTTAGCAACAATCTGGCAACAACCATCCTTCCAGTCTGGCAACCACTTATGCAACGCCACGGAGGAAGAAAAAAGGTGCGTGTGCAACGCCATAAGTAACCTTGCCGAATCACTGTCTACCGCTGCCCAAAACAGAGAATAAAGCTTAAACCAGCAGCTCAACTATTTTGTGCGCTGACCCGCAAAGAAGTTGTTGCCATTTTTAATCTTAGAGGCCATGCTTTTGCAACCTTTCGTTGTTTTTGACAAATACGCTCCGAGATATGCCAGCCAAAGTATTTAACAAGCCAACAAACGACACTAGCCATTCGGATCCACGTCGGCGGTCGTTTCGTGATTGCGCGCGAGCGAATAACATCAAATGCGGTGAAATCGTGAATGAAATGTAGAGGTGACGTGTTTATGCGTTGCTTAAAGCCAGCTGGGACATGGCAAGACGTTTTGAGTGTTACCGCTTGCGGTCTAGTGCTTAACAGAGCTGATGGAAATGAATCTGCTCGGTGAAGAGCTGGATGTTGCAAAGCTATGGCACAGTTTGTGCTTGCAGTTGACAGGACTTCCTGCAGGTATTCTCCCCGACAAAAATGTTTATTGGCGGTGCTCTTTGCAAGATCATCTGATTTTGTTTTTGTTTTTTTCAGACTCTGTACACGCCATCTACGAGAATACTCTAGCGGCTCTTGGATTGTAAGTACTGCCAACGCTTCCCGCGTTACTCTAGTTGTGTTGGTGCTGATATAAATTGGTCCATGAGCTTCGGCGAAACCAGCATGATTCCGCAGAAAAATTGGTTGGCAGTATCACCTCTTTCTCTTTGATCGTGGGCGCTAAGATCGTCGAACCATATAAAACTAGAGTACTAAGTAGTTTCTACGAGTGAGGAAGTTTATTGCGATATTCTGACGTTTAGTAGCCGAGAGTATTGAGGTTAAAATATTAACAATTGATTTTTGCAATCTTCGCAGTGCACTTGAAGGCCCCCAAGACCATGATGAGACTAGAGTCGCAGAGCAAGTCATTCAGTCTTGTAAGGAAAACACAGTGAAATACTGGCTGCTGCTACTGCGAGCACTTCCGATAATGTCTATCTCGTTTCAGTTATCGGAAAACACAAGGAAAAAGAAGCTGTCCGGTTCTCTGACCTGTACCGAAGGCTTCGATCTCCGGTAAGTAGCCTCGCGTTCAGTCCATGTTTACGTCTTCTTAATTTTGTCACACTTCACTGTTTACAAACCTTCTTTCCTAATCGGTAGTAATTGACAGAGGTGTCAGCAGTATGGAGGTGGTAAGGGTGTGCTCCCCTCCCCCAAACTTGTCGTCGGAAGTAGGGGGCGTGCCCCCTCCCTCTTCCTCTTATTTTAAGTGGCTGGGTGAGGGCCGATATATTCGTGCCGAAATTAGCAGATTTGTAAAGCAGGCAAGCTATCAAAAGTTTCTGTGTTCATTCTTCACCGTTGTGCTTTCCACCACACTCAACAAGCTGGAAGTAGTGGTAGTAAGTTTTCACTGGTCACCGTTGTTGGTTGAAAAAAAAAAAGAAAAACATGTTTTGTTTACAATTCTGTTTTACTCTTCACATCAGTATCTTTTTTAAAAATGGAGTGAATTCTTGCCTGTCATGTGGTGAGGACTGAACGCACTCTCAGAAATGCGAGTTCGAAGTGAAAGACTTTTTTGGTGCACGTTCCTTATGCAGGCACTAGACGGAGTGCTGCCCCGGCGACTATCCCTGTTGAAGCTTCTCTTGTGTCTGCAAGACTCTGGCCAACACCGAGGGACGACGCGACCAAGCTTGGTGGGCTTGGTCATCCACATTTCGAGAATTGCTGTACTTGAGCTGTCGTTTGCACCTATGTCACATAATACGGTCTTGTGCTGCAATAAACATACATTCAAATTTTACATAATCCTTCGTTTCTTCTTAATGATGAGGTGGAAAAACGAATCTGTTTCCTTGAGTGCTAAGCGCCATGTTTCTTGTGACAAACCTAGTACTAGGGTCGTTCCGCTACCGATTCTGTGATGTCGCCTGCGTTTTCCTATTTCTTGCTTGTCAACTCATAGTAAACACATTTTTTGGTCAGCGCTGGGTATGTGTCATTCTTCTGTTTTTGTTTTTTTTGCTCCATCTCGGCGTGCTGTATTTCACGCTCCATGCTTTGACCTTTGTGATGCAATGCTTGACTCTATTTAATACAAAAGTGCAATCTGTTCCCTCTTCTTAGAGCTTGATCATAGCGTTCACTCTTCTAGGAGTCCTACCGTCTGTCACAGAACCGTGCTTCGTCTAAGCCTACAGCGCGCATTGAGTTCTGGCCGTCTCACGGGAGCCATGCAGCAACTGATGGAACCCAAGAGCACTCAATGTCGGCAGGTGTCACTCAAGGTGTGTGACTCTGCTTTTCCTCTCAGTTGGGTTACTTTCTAGGTATACCCCACTAATCTTGAACATTTGCATTGGTTTTTGAGTATTTGCCTCTGCTTATTCTCTCCCTGCCTCTCAGCTGAAGTTTATCAAATTATTTATTTCAGCTGTCTAACTGGAAAAAAAAAATGATGTTGAAGGCTGTCCACTTCTCCTAACAATTTTTATTGGAGAACTATTGTTGCGTATTGCCTGAGTAGGAAGCACCAAATAGGCCAGCGCTTGATCTACTCAGGGGCCCTCGTATGTTACAAACATTGTGACAGAACAGCACAGAAAACGGGACAGTGAACAGACTGGACACAGCGCCGTAAACATTGTGGCTGTTCAGCCACAATGTTTATGAACTAACTAGCCCACCTGAGAACATTTGTACACTGTGTACAGTACTCACAGATTCAAATAAGACAATGATTTCTTTTAGTATAATGACTGGTATGCGCAATTGTTCGAGACACTCATGTTATATCGCAACGAATTTGGTTTCTAATGGTTATGTTGGCTTTCATCTATGCGTTCGTGTCCCGATTTGTGACGATATGACCTGCACTGATGACTGTGGAAATGAAAGTATGGTTGTTACTTAGGCCTAAATTGTCTTGCTTCTATGTGCGAGTACTGTACATTTGTTTATGAGCAAGACACTGGATCATATGTCTCCCTCCATTTGGTGCAGTGGTTGGAGCAACCTGTCATGTGGGGCAGAAGGTTCTGCGAGATGTGCTATTCTGTCTACAGGGAGTGTCCAGCAGCTTGGTGCAGTTCCATGACTTGCCGCTTGGAAGTTTCACTGTTGACGCTGAGGTAAGCCATGGCCTGTAGTACATTTAGCAGCACGAATGTGTCAGTAGGAAAGAAGTGTATGTTAAAGGGCTCATTTTCTTCGTCAGAAGTAATTATAATGTGAAAAAAAAAGTGGACGAAAAGATAACTTATAATAACATCCCCTATAGTTTCCTTGGCATGATTATTAGATCTCATTAATAGTGCGTCAGTAAGTGACTTTACTGTTGGGGGCCCTATAGATAGATGTCATTGACTGAGATGCTTGTCATCGATTGCTATCATTTTGTGTGTGTGTGTGTGTGTGTGTGTGTGCGTGCATGCATGCATGTGCATACATATGCATATATGCACGTGCATGAGAGGTAGAGATTGATTACCCACCTGAAGGTGCTTGGGACTCTGTTATATTCATTGAGGGGTTCAAATTTTGCCTTCAAGTCATTTGTGCATTGAACAAAAATTAAAACGAAAACTTCATCTGCCACCAGTTACAGATCTGTATCATAATTTTTTAGGTCAAGCAGTCGTGATCACTGCAGTATAATTTATGCTTTTCCAGAATTTTTCGTCATGCCCCACTCTTAATGTACTCGATTGTTGTGCAGTGTCAGCTTTCAAGTCCACAGCGGCAGATTGTGCGCAGTCTGGCCGTGCTTGGACGCCTGCGCATTCTGGTGGATGGCTTCTGCCGACCGGAAACATTGCGGCGTGGGCTACTGTGTGAGGCTTTTGTGGGGGCATTGCAGAACGAGATGGCGGAGTACTACCGGCTACTTGCACTGCTTGACACAGAGGTGACAGTCTGTTGTTTCTAAGCTTCAGAAGTGAGCATTGTTTTGCAGGGTCGGCCGCTGTGGACTCTTTCCGCAGAACATTTGTACAATGGCAGGAAATAACAAGCACAAATCAAACGTTGACATAAAAAAATGTTTTGTAGGGGGTCGTATGAGTAGTGAACTCTAAGACCAAATCGAATATGTATCAAATAATGGTGACACCGAGTCGAATACGAATTGAATGCTATTCTAATTTTAATTCAAACAGTAAACCAATACTTTTAAAAGTAGGCCTAGACTGGGAAGGTGAAAATTTTGAAGGAAGTTCAAGAATTCCACTACATCTTATTTGAAACAAATATTCACTAGCTTGAACAAATGAACATTATAATGACTAATTACTGACAAAAAAATACTATAAATATTTAAACTGAACAGCTTCTAGAGCCTTCGAAATATTTTGTAACTGCAGCCTAAAATACTATAGTGGTGACTACAGTATTCATGGTGGTATTTCTTCAGCAGCTTTTAAATAAAACTGATTCTTAAATATTTAGCAATTTTAGTAAGTTCACATCATCATAAATTTCGTAGAGAAGATAGTTGGTTGCTGACCCTGTTGCTTCGGTGACCCTGGAGTTTTAAAAGCAAGACGTGTGCATCCTGTAATTCATATGGCGTTGATATTGCCGTAAGCACATGGGCTGCTTGCATCAGGGTAATTCGATGAAAGCAAGAAAAGTTACCTCCTGTTGTTTCCTCGTCTAATCCCTTTGAGCATTTTTCATTGTTGCATATTATTCAAAAACTATTTGAAAAGTATTTGGTGTTTTGAATATGTGCTATTCGATTCAAGTACTGAATTGAATAAAATGCTATTCTATTTATTATGCGAAATTTTTTTTATATTTACACAACCCTAGCATTTTGGCCTCACTATTAAGGTTTTCTTCACAATAAAGGAAATGCTTTCAATTGAACCTTTTTGTAAGAGACAGACATCGGGAAGCAGTTTTTATCTCTTTTGTCTTTTTTCAGCAAGGTACCATGTTCTCATTTCCTGATCAACCCCTGTTTGATGTATGCACACTCGAGTCTCTTTTACCCAAATATTTGTTATGTTATTGTATCCTATTAAGGGGTTAACTTGTATAGGTTTACTGGTGTGAATTAAGCATAGATTGTATATTAGGAGTATATTGCCTGAATTGCATTTGACCGTTATTTTCGTTGTCTGAATGTAAAGGGATCGCAGATGAAGCCTTGCTGTTACATTCCTTTATTTTCGTAGTATGGTTGAAACATTTTGTGTGTTAATGATTGGTCGATGCTTGTTATTTCCGGGAACAGCATGAATTTTTTCTTCAAGACAGGCATTCATTGAACCCTAGAGTTTTCATTAGGTGGTACACTTTGGACCACTAAGGTTTTCTAAGCATATCTACAAATCTGAACTATGAAACAAGACTTCTTACACAGTGTCCATAGCTTCTTCATGTGCATTCGACTCCAACGATGTCACCATCCACTTTTGTATGCTTTCTATGGTAAAAGAAACCGCTTAAGATGCTCCAGTGCCACAATGTTTGATATAGCAATTGAATATGGCTGCAGCACGCGCTGCAAATAGGTTTCTGCACCGACTGTGCAATGATGTAAATAGTGGGAAGAGCGATTACTTCGATGATGCAGTTGAACAGCCTCCCCAAGCACTGTCATCGTGGGTGGCCAAGCAGAAAGCAGATGATGCAGTCTCTCTGAGATCTTGTTTTCGTTAATGACCTCCCTCTCACCTACATAGAGCAGCTAGATTTTCTTCAGAAACGTGTGCATCAGCTATGCGTGCAGCAATCAAAGCCTTTTCTGCAAACAAGGGGTACTTAGTTGCACTACCTCACATGCATGCAATTTAAATGTTTTCATTTATCTTTTGTCTTTTTTTTCTGTGAACCCACTTACAGCAGTTATTGGTTAAAACGATGGAATTTCCTTGGCTTTGGACATAGTTATAAGTGGACTACACAGTATAGCTGCATGAAGTAACGTTATCTAAATGTTTCTTCAAGTCTATCTACAATTGTAAGAAACTAACTGTAACGATAAAGGATTTTAGTGTGATCAACAAAAAGTTTAACCTGATATTGAAGGTTGTGCAAAGATACACACTGTGTTTAATGCTTTGAGCACCATTATGTTCATAGAAGACATCCTAAAGGGGCGAACCACTGGGTCGCTTCAATGCAGTGGCTTGAAAAGTGGTTTCTCCTGAAGCTATCAAAGGTATCTATTGTATAAGCAGTGTGATTACATTATACTGTGCTCTTAAGAGTACACTAACTAGTATATTGCATATTAGTCAGTTATACTGCACTGCATGACTTGTTAAACCACGCGATGTTAAGAGTTCTACAGGTTGCTCAATTAAAAGACAGCTATTGTACATACATTTTAGGCATGCATAATGTTGCCTAAGCAACACAGTAATCATGAAATTGAGCTGTAGCACAAAAACAGCTCTAAAGATGGTACATTACAAAAATTAAGTAGTAAACAGATATTGTTATAATGTTGCCTAAGCACCACAGTAATCATGAGATTGAGCTGTAGCACAAAAACAGCTCTAAAGATGGTACATTACAAAAATTAAGTAGTAAACAGATATTGTTATAAGGAGTGACGCACCTAAGTTCTGTTTCAAAGGCACTTTATAGTTTGGGTACTTGCTTTACTAACATGCAGTGTGATAAACTAATGAAGATATACTACTAGTATTGTCCATTCTTAAAGGCAACATCTGCCAGTAATAAAGCCAATGTAACCAGAATCTTAATCTTTTTATATAAAGGAACCAGCTACTGGAATATTTACATGTAAAGCATTGTTTTGTGAGCCTTTGTTCCATATCTAAGTGACAGTCGTAAAGGCAAAATATCACTAAATGGCTCCTCAGTCGACCATACTGCACGTAGGTTTGATTTCACATTTATTAATTTCACTTTTAGTCACTGTTTAATAAACTCCACTTTTTTTCCCGGAACTGCAGCTAAACTGCCCTGATGCCAGCACTGGTGCCCTGACATTGCCACGAGTGGTGGCATGGACAAACAAGTGCATGGTCAGATATCGTTTCCTGGGGGATCTTGTGCATACTTGTTCAGGTAGGAATTGGAAGAGGGTATAGTATTCAATGCCTTCTAGCCAGTGCAGTCTTACATTAACATAACAAGCATGTAATAACAAGACGAACGAATTTGTTTTGCCGCTGTACACGTCTATAGTACTAGGTATACATGTACACGTACATAACATGTACACGTCTATAGTACTAGGTATAGAACATTGACGAACCTGTTTTTGTGATGTGTGTACCAATTCATCGGGCCAGAGATGTGTCTATATTACAGTTGAGGTGAAGTGGTTGGAAAAAAAAGTTTGGTAGGGCACGTAGTGCGAGTCTGTATGACGGTTAACTGGTACTCTGTTACATTAATGAAATGAATGACAGGGATGTTGATGCATTGTCATGGCCACTTGTTGATTAGAGGGAGTGACAATATGAAGAAATTCTGAGGGGCATTGTGAGGTACACACATGAACGTTGTAATCATTGGTTGATTGTTAAGCAAGGTCATGATCCTGTAGTGGGCTTATATGAGCTCATGGTGATGACAATGCATTTAAAGGGGCCCTGAAACACTTTTTTGAGTAACGATAGAATTATTTCACTGGAAGTGCTTATTGCCTCACAAGTTCAACGCTGCAGAACATTTAAGAATCCGTCCAGTACGAGCGGAGTGTCATAGATTTGTCACACGCTGCAGTCGCATTCTCTCTTCTCTTGTCCCAACGACCGTGCTGGAAGCTATGCAGAAAGGGATGGGAGGGGCAAAAAAAAAACGTGATGTGCGCCTCGTGATCTTGAGCACTTTTTTCTTTTTTTCTTTGAATAATTGATGTTTTCAGTGCAATCGCACGCACGGACAAGTGACAGCCTTTTGCGACGGTCTATGTAACGACCGAGCGCTATGTTCAGATCAGCCAATGGCAGATAGATGTGCATTCTACGAGTAATTTTTGAGCGTCGTCTGTCATTTGTTGAGGGAAGAGAAAGCAATTTTCAGCTGACTTTCATATTTTATTGTGAATTACAGGCCGCATGCTGTGCTATAACATTTGGCTCACGTGTTCTTGGGAGCCTCTACTACCGACCGATAGCATTTTCTGACCATGATCAAAAAGTGTTGCAGGGCCCCTTTAAATATTATTGCTGGCCTGAAACATTGTGTATGCAAGGTCCGGTAAGGCTGCATTTGAGAGCTTTTGCAGAAACATGCAGTATCTTTCCAAGTTCAACTGAGCATTGACAGTCGATGTGGATACCTGTTCATTGGTTGCCTCTTGACATACGGGAACTAAAAACAACATTAGCTGTAAATAAAAGATATCACGACTAAGCTTGTGTGAATATTTGAATGCTTCAAATATTCGAGCGAATAGTAGCGTATGCGAATTCGCTTCGTTCCGAATTTAAATTATTGAAAATTTTGAAGTATTCTCAATGAACAAATTTAGTGCAAATTTGAGGACTTGTTTTCTTTGTTAGACAATGTTGATGAGAACTAACAGACAGTAATGCCAAGGAAAGTAGATAGAATGTTACTAGAAATAATTATGATCCAAATGTGAAGAAAGGACACATTAGGTAAATTCACATTTATGTTTACATTATGTGTACTTCACATTTACATTATAATTACTCCTAGTGACATCCTCCGTAATTTCCTTGGCATCATTGTCTGTTAAATATCATTATTGCTAAGTGCATATCCTTTGTTCAACTGTATAAGTGTCATGTTTTAAACCATGTCGGGTTCTTTTTGTGCACCTAAATTTAACTGCAGGACCATCTTTGCTATACATTCTTGCATGATACTGCTGCCTCTGAATTTTATCATGGTTTATTTAGCACAAAAAAAAAACCTACTGCATGTATATCACAGGCTCAGAAATTTAGGTAGTATGCGTGTGATGTACTGAGTACAAATGAGTAATGCTGGTGCATCAACCGTGATACGTCACTCCAGCCAAGGGTCACAGTTGTGCACAGTCACACTTCTCTCATGTGTCCTGTCATTGTTTACATTTACTTTGTTGGTGCCATGCATGTGATCGGATATAAAGCAGCAACTAGCCCAGTTCCTTGCTTTGCTCAATGTATGACAGTAATGTAAATGCCTTCGCATGTCATGTGCAGTGCTCAGAGGTGGCGAATTGGCGAGCCAGCTCCATGGCTGTCTGGCAGATGGAGATTCTGAAGTCAGTGTTCTCGCACGCAGGCTCCTCCTCGCGGTGAGTGGCAGTTTTACATCTGCTGTAGAATCAGAAGACGGAAATAGCTTGAGCACAACTTCTGCTTAAATGGAAGAACTGCCTATGGCATGATGGTTTTGTACTTGAATGTTGTTCCCCTAAACATCCCTCAGTAAGTGGAACTGCTGTTAGATGGAACGTATATTCCCAGCCCCTTCAGGTTTTGTTTAGCAAGATTTTTTTGTAATAGTAGTCACGTCCTCAAGGCGGGATTGTGATAGTCGTAGACTATGATAGTTGTGATTGACGGCAAGAAACACCTTTCCAGGGCTTATCCCAACATGTTTATAATAGTTGAGGTAAGCAAGTGGATGAGCTCCAGAAACAAACCACTTTTCTCCCTACTTTCAATGGCAGTGCCGTGTACCTTTTTAGTGCCCAATTACCAGCCACTCTTTTATGGTGACTCAGTAATTATAATGACCAATATTGTCAGTGTTTTTTATTTATTAGGTGTTATTTTATCAGGAAGCAAATATTAAAAAACAAATCTGAAATTACAGTTTAGAAAGTCTTGTTTTCGTAATGTGCTGTTGTTAAATATTATGTACGGTAGGTAGCAGAAATAACAAACACAAGTAAGGGGTTTCTAGCAAATAAAAGTTCTTAGCTTGATACTTGGGAGGGTATGTCTACTATAATGCCCTTTTTCTTCAAGTGGATGACCCTTCGTAAATATTTTCCGGGCATAAACAGGTGCTGCAACCCTGGTACAACATGCTTTGCCGATGGATCCAAACGGGCCAGCTTGAAGATGTCCATAATGAGGTAAAAGGCTTTTGATATACAATGGATATATACAGTGGATATAACTGGATATAATGAAATTGATGAATTCCAGGAAAAATTTCTTATAAAGAGGATTTCGTTATATGCAGGTTCGGTACAAAAATTCGGAAAATAAACGTGCAAATTAAACATAAGAGGGACTGAAGACAGAGCTAACCCAAACCATTTATTTTTCTGTAAAAAACTGCGTTATTATTGCAATAGCAATTATATGGATACTCTCTGCGGGATTTTGCCGTCGCCACCATGTTCTGTAACGAGTTCAAATTGATGACATGCCCCCGCACATCGTAACTTTCATGAGCAGGTAAAAGCGCGTGAGCGCTGCTGAAGCATAGATCAAATGAGTCGGCCCATCCCTATATTGCTTGGAAAGTGCATAACATCTCCCGCGTGTTGGAACTGCCATCGAATGTTCAGAGAGTAAACCACCTGTCTTGAACAAGCATGAAACAATTCGCGGAGGAGGGGTGAGGATCGCTCTCGTAGCTATAATGAACTTGTATTTTAAGGGCGGTCACGATCGCTGCCACACTTGCTATTTCGGCGAGTATCAATGGAGCTTCAACGCGAAGGGATTGTGTGAAAAGAGCACTTCTCCCTGGAGCGGCTGTATTCGCTCACACCAGCGTTTTGTAGGAGTTCCGCGATATCGGATTTAAAAGAGTTGGCTGCCAGCCTTACTTCCTATAACATTACAATTTCTTCCTATCACATTCATTGCATTCCATTCAAAGCGCCGTCGTGTTGTTGCCAGAACTAATCGGCTAATCGCTAAAGTTACCAGCCTGAGAACTCGCAGCACAGCGCAACACGGAAGCGTGTGACGAGTCGACCTCCGAAGATCTGTTGTTACCATGGTCTCGGAGAGTTTTCAACAGTGCCTAATCAGAGATCAATTCGGTGGTGACGGCATGGTTGTCCGAAATTAAGAAAAGTCACTTTTGCCGCAAGGGCGAAGTGATAAATGCAATAACAACAACTTGGAATATAACGCAGATTGAAACGTGCAGCGCGCTGCTCATGCACTAATGATGCACGAAAACAACATACACAGGACGAGAGCAAACTAACAACATTTACCGCTCGACATCTAACGTGCTGATTAAACAAAAACGAGGCATGAGACTTAATCACAGGTACAGATACGAGTGTGAACTAAAAAGAGCCCCAGTTGTTACTTCGCTGTGTTTGAAAAGCGTACTCTTTTCGCAAAAGGCGCCTGTCCAGTGAGCAAAGTGATCTTTGTGCGCCCTGCAAATGCAATCGTTCCGGTCAAAGTCAAAGGCATGCGATTCTCCCCACAGAAGGATAAGTAGCGCGCGCACACAAACATCTAACACCCCCCCCCTCCCGTTCACGAGGCAAAATACGCGTCAGAGATAAGCGCATCGGCGCTTCGTGATGAGCTGGCGGCCGCGTGCGGGTGGCTTTTTTTTCTTTCTTGAGTTTTCATATATATATATATATATATATATATATGTATATATATTGCAATATTGCAAGGGAGTTTAATAGCGACGCCAGGTAATAGGCAGGCAACCGGTACGGACAGAAATGTCCGTACCGTCTTCACCTTGGTTCGACATATCGCTTAAGCGTCTTAACAATAAGAAAAAGCGATTATATCGCTCGGCTAAACTGTCTAACAGCGCGAGCGCTTGGAACAAGTACCGCGGAACGGCAAAGGAATTTGAATCACTCGCTGCGAAGGCTAAGCGTTCTTTTTTCTCTTTTACATTACCTAATATATGCTACGAAATAACCCTAAACAATTTTGGAGAGCCATTAACCCCAACCCCACTAAAACGTTATCCTTACTTGATGAACACGGTGATCCTATTCCAAAACATGTTACCCCTCAAGTACTAAATACTGCCTTCTCTTCCGTATTTACCCCTGAATCTTGCAGCCCGCTTCTAGACTCCCCATTTCTTGATCATCCTGTCGTGCCAGGCATTACATTCGATTCATACGGTATTGCAAAACTAATTGACGAATTGAAACTAACGTCATCTGCAAGAATGGATGGCATCAATTCCACAATTCTGAAAAACACCAAGCCTATAACAAGCATTATTCTTTCGCACATATTTCAGCAGTCCATCTCTTGCGGAGTGGTGCCGGAAGACTGGAAGCTTGGTAAGATCATTCCTGTCCCGAAAAAAGGTCTTTCATCTTCACCGAGTAATTATCGCCCCATATCCATCACAAGTGCATGGTCTAAATTAATGGAACACATAATTTATTCCCACATAGTAATTTTTCTACGTTCAGTACATTTCTTTCAACCTAACCAACACGGTTTTCAAAAAGGACTTTCATGTGACACTCAACTCGCCCTGTTCGTTAACGACCTGAGTTCTAGCCTGGATAATAACATACCTGTAGACGCCATTTTCATTGATTTCGAAAAAGCCTTTGACAAAGTTTCTCATAACAGATTATTTTTGAAGCTTTCACACCTTAACCTTAATTGTCTTGTTTCTAATTGGATATGTGACTTCTTGACTAACCGTAAGCAGTTCGTTTGTGCTAATAACCATCGCTCCTCCCTATCCGCTGTAACCTCCGGCGTACCTCAAGGCACGGTCCTTGGTCCTCTACTATTCCTAATCTATATTAACGACCTCCCCAATAACTTAGCGTCTAACATTCGTCTGTTCGCAGTCGACTGTGTCATTTATCGTCCTATTCACAATTCTAACGATCCTGTCATTCTACAGTCTGATCTTTGTTTGATTCAATCATGGTGCGAAAAATGGCTGATGTCCCTTAACATAAAGAAAACTTGTGTCATTTCCTTCCATCGCCGTCAATCCTATTCCTCCAATAAATACTTCCTATTTGATTCTTAAATAACAGCAGCTAATTCATGTAAATACCTCGGTATCACTCTAACTTCAGATCTGACCTGGTCATCCCACATTATGAACATCATTAATGACGCCAACCGCGTGCTTGGCTATCTCCGAAAAAACTTACGTCTAGCCCCACCTTCTGTTAAACTTTTAACCTATCTAACACTAGTCCGCCTGAAGCTATAATATGCATGTGCCATCTAAACCATGTTATCGGAAGCCCATCGTCTTTCATGCCGTATCAGTCATACGAAAACGGTTTATCCACCCCGTGCGCATACCACTGCCCATCACTCTTCATTTTTTGTGCAAACATCAACAGAATGGAACGATCTTACTGCTGACATCGTGCACCACTCCAGCATCGCCCATTTCAAAGAAGCCATCGAACAAATCATCTGTTTGTGAACTGTCTACCTCCTCATGTAACACCCCTTGACTGGGGCCCTTAAGGTATTATAAATAAATAAATAAATAAATAATGCTCAAGCAGTCCAGCGTCTACAGCTCGTGCGCCCACTCGCGCTTCGCACTCCGAGAGAGATGGTCCCACTAGTCAGTGCCTTGCGAATTCCCCACTTCAATACCCCGGCGACGAAGACGAGCCATCCTGGCGACTCAAGGTGACGAGAGAACAGGAGGGTCGTAGCAGGGCTTGAGGCGATTGACGTGGACCGTCTCACGACCAAGCCGGCGCTTTTCCGTGGATGGCATGAGTGGTTCAATCACATAGGTGACAGAAGAAGGGTGCTGTATGACGCGGTAAGAACCCGTATACTTCGGTGCAAACTTGGGAGTCAGTCCAGGAGAGTGGAAAGGCAGTCGGAGCCACACGAGAGAACCGATGGGGAAAGTGTTCTGAACAAGATCACGGTCGTGGCGATCTTTTTGGAGGGCTTGATTATCGGCTAAGGACCGTGCAAGCTGACGACGCTTTTCGGCATGTTCGGCCATTTCAGAAACTGGGCTGAACTCGGAGGCATCAGGATTGTATGGCAGAATTGTGTCGAGTGTGCTGCATGGGTCACGACCATATAAAAGAAAAAATGAAGAAAAGCCCGCTGTTGATTGAATCGCCGTATTGTAGGCATACGTTACGAAAGGAAGGACAACGTCCCAATTGGAGTGGTCGGAATCAGTATACATAGCGAGCATGTCTCCGAGGGTTCTATTGAAACGTTCCGTTAGGCCGTTCGTCTGAGGGTGGTAGGCTGTTAATGTGTGGTGTACCGTGCGGCATGAATGTAAGAGCTGCTGCAGAACTTCGGACAAAAATACCCGGCCCCTGTCACTCAGGAGCTCCCGTGGTGCACCCTGACGAAGAACAAACCGATGCAAGATGAAGGTTGCAACCTCACGAGCACCAGCCGAAGGTGGCGCTGCCGTTTCGGGGTACCTTCTCAGATGGTCGGCAGCCACAATCACCCATCGATTACCACCAACAGAGCACAGTAGCGGGCCGTATAGGTCAATCCCAACACGGTCAAATGGGCGTGCAGGACATGGCAAAGGCTGCAGTTGACCGGGTGAATGAGGGAATGTCTTGCGCTGCTGACACAGGGAACATGAGTGAATGTGTTTGCGTACAAACGTGTACATACCCCGCCAGTAATAACGTTGGCGGATCCGTTCACACGTCTTTAGCGCACCGGCGTGTGGGTGTTGCGGCTCAGCATGAAAATATTCACAGATATCAGAGCGCATATGACTGAGTATGACTAGTAGCCATTTACGACCCACCACTTGATAGTTGCGATGGTATAACAGGCCATCTCGTATGGCGAAATGTGTTGCTGGGCGGTGAAGAGCACACGGGTAGCCGGAAGTTGATGCGTCAGAAAGCATATTCAAGAGCGAGACAATCCAAGGGTCTTTCCACTGTTCGGATGACATGTCTGTGACGCTGACGGCAGAGAGGGGAATGTCAAGGGCTGATATTTCCGTATCATCAGATTTCACGGGTGATCGTGAGAGCGCATCTGCGTCGGAGTGCTTTCGCCCCGATTGGTAGACGACGCGTATGTCGAATTCCTGGAGGCGTAGTGCCCAATGTCCGAGCCGACCAGAAGGATCTTTCAGTGAAGCCAACCAACAGAGTGCGTGATGATCTGTTACCACGTCAAAAGTTTGGCCATACAAATAGGGGCGAAACTTGTTTAACGCCCACACAATCGCCAGGAACTCTTTTTCTGTAACAGAATAGTTGGCTTCTGCCTTAGTGAGGGCGCGGCTGGCATAGGCGACCACGTACTCCGTAAAACCTGGTTTGCGTTGCGCGAGTACTGCACCAAGGCCGACGCCACTTGCATCCGTGTGTACTTCGGTCGGCGCAGTAGGGTCGTAATGACGCAGTACGGGTGGTGACGTAAGGAGTTGGCGAAGCGTTGTGAAGGATTCGTCACATGCTTCTGTCCAATTCGAAAGATCTGCAGGGCCAGCAAGGAGTTTGGTGAGCGGAGCGATGATGGAAGCAAAGTTCCGGACAAACCGACGAAAATAGGAGCACAGGCCCACAAAGCTCCGTAGTTCTTTAACTGTAGTCGGCTTAGGAAATTTGGCAACAGCACGAAGCTTGTCAGGGTCGGGAAGGATGCCGGCTTTCGAGACGACATGACCAAGTATGGTGAGTTGTTTAGCCCCGAAGTGACACTTCTTCATGTTAAGCTGGCGTGTTAACAAGGCAAACACAATAACACACCCAAGGTGGTGTCGCCTATGCTTGACTTATCATGAGGGCCCCCGACGCGCAGCCCGCGGTGCCACGCACCGGGGACCCACGCTACAGACAACCGTTCGCGGCAACCGCCACGAGCAGAAGAGACGAGCTTATTTCTCGCTCGCGGTTACCAAGGCTTGTCGCCGCCGCTATATCATGATGATGATAGTGGTGATCAACGCGAACACAATATGCCACTTACCGCCCGGTAGTTGTAACTCGAAATGCAGCTTTTGGGCGAGACACATGTGCCACGCAGCGCAAACAACTTCACAGGGGGTGTCAGCACCCCCACATGGTTTGGAGGGGGGGGGGGACACCCTCGTGCATGCGACCGTGGGGGCGAGAACGGCGGCAGCGCCGGCTCGTGGGGTGCAGGCCCACCTCACGCGCACGCGGCCAGTGTGCGCGTGATGTTCACCCCACGAGCGGCGGGGCAGCCGCGGAAGATGCACGCTCATACCAAAATGCCAAAATGCAGAGCAAAATTCTTAGATTGACCATGTGGAAAATTCGTTATATCAAGGTTGTCTTGGGCTGTTATTTTGTTACATAGAAGTCGCAAGAACATGTGCTTCTACAGAGCGATGGCAGGGAATATAAAATCTTCATTATATCGAGGAATTCGTTATATGGAGGTTCGTTATAATCAGGTTTACCTGTACCACTGACTTAATACGCTGTCTTTGTAATTATGTATAGATCAAGTTTCTTGCAATAAAACAGGCATGGTTAAATAATAATTTTAAAAAGCGTGACTGTCTTTTGCTCTCTGTGTGCAAGCAAGCCACAATAACATGAAAAAATGTGTGGAAAAAAGTATGCATGGAAGCAATAAGATATTACAATGGGCAGAAAGTGCAAGTGTCATGTGTTGCAATCAGTCATCGGGGTCACAAAAGCAGCAGATAAGTTGTTTGCTTAGACGCTGTCCGATCACGTCAAGGTAAGCCAAGCCTTAAGGCTTCTTGTTACGCACTTTCAGCATTACATGGCTCAGGACAGTGTGTGCTTGTGTGGTTTTCTTACTGTGTGACACAAAGATGAGCTTGACCTATGTATGTGAAGCATCTAATGCTGAGAACATAGTTGCTGTTCACTGTATGTGGGAATCGACAGTCTGTAGAGTTTGTTTGAATTCTGCACAGCTGAGATGACTCGTCAAAAATTTGACAAAATGCAGCAGAAGCCGACTTGTGTAACGTGTGCAGAATGTGACAAGGATATGTGTAGGCTGCAGAACAACCTTAGTGTGCAGGACAAAATTAGTCTTGCAATCTGAAGCTTATTGTTATAGCGATGTCTAGCATGTATGGCACTCTTCAGTTACCTTGATAAAGCTTACTGGGCCACTGCAGTGTTATGCAGTAATTACAACGCTTTGCTGCTGGCCGGAAAGACATGTACGATTCCAGCCCAGGCAGTCACATTTCGATTGAGGGGAAATACTGAAGGCCCGTGTACTGCATCTTCTCAGTGCATGTTGAAGAACCCTAGGTGGCCAAAATTTCCACAGCCCTCCTCTATGGCGTGCCTCAAAGTCATATCATAGTTTGGGAGTGTAGAACCCTAGAAATAATTAGGGTGGCATAAGTTCAACAGTACAGCTTACTGGAGTGGGGTACATAATTAGAAGAAAGCACGAACGAGCTTCGGTATCTCTTTGCTGCTATGTGACACGCAGTTCTTCATCGCCGCCAACGCTGATGTACCGGTGGAGAGCCTTTGGCAAGACAAGTATCACCTGCGCAAGAGCATGATGCCGTCATTCCTCTCGGAAGAACAGGCCCGGAAGGTGTGCCTAAAAGTCTGTCTGTCTTTCTCAGATTTGCTGCCTGACGGGTTCCACCTCGCAAATGTTCTCCAATCCTATGCCCTTACTCATGTCTTCCAAATGTTATGCAATCTGTGTATGCTCAGCGAGAATCTTCATCAATTAACTGACAGCTTAACAGCTGTTCGCAATATCGCTCCTAAACGCTCAGATACTGTATTTTTTTGCAGGAGAACAAGAAATGCCAGAAAATACTATATTTTATTACCGTATTCACTCGTGTAATGAACGCACTCGCATAATAAACGCACCCCCAACTTCAGTCGTCAAAGTATGGATTTTTTTCTCCCCTCGTAATGAACGCACCCCCTACATCCATCCACTGCAGTCCCACTAACTGACACATGCTGTCTCCTTGCCCGTTGGATGTCTTTCATTTTTTATCATTATGCCAACCCACCTTGGCTTGCTCCTTCCCCCACTTCGCCCGCTCCCGAGCACCGTATTGTTTTTCTACTTGTGTGCAGCACATCCCCCTCTTTTTAAGTTATGTATGCTCCACAGTAGGGTTCACGAATGGTGTGAGTGTAGAGACATTACAGCTGATAAGCACACAGCGAGCAAAGGTCACGAAACTGCCCGCGCGAACCGGCGGTCGCTTTCTGCAAATACGAAACTATAAGGCCCAACCACGTGCAAGCGAATTTCGAGTGACGACGATGACAAGATTTGCTGTTGCCATGGTTGTCACAAAGGCCCATTCGTGGCCATCACTTTGCAGGTTTCTATAAAACCAGAAAAAAATTGCTTGTTGCCCAGAAAAGAACGTGACTATTTTCGCAACATGGTAGCACCCCTGATTCTCGCTTCGGTTGCAATTTGCTCTTCGTGCTTGATATCTGCGCATGCGTCAAGGAATGCAAGATATAGGCTACATTTTCTACAGTTTTCTCATGTGGACAGTATTTTGTCGGTTATCTGGTTATTAACAGTTTGTTTTGATGCTTCTGTAATATACCTTGCTGCAGTGCTGGTTGCTTGCTACAATATCAACAATGGTGGCATGGTCGTCGTGCGAGGTTGCTGCGAAGTTAGCAAAGTGCGTTGTAGTGCATGCTTCTGGGCGCCCCTTGAGATCATGGCAGATACCACTGTTAAGGTTAAACGATTGCGAGGAAATATAGCCACTAAGTGCTTTTATGGCAAGCGCGGGCGGCGCAGGGGCAGCTTGCAGAAGATAGCACAATCACCTACCGAAAATGAGTGAAGTGCAATGAAGAAGCTGTTTCCAAACAATGTACGCATATGTCCATTGCAAAAGGGTAAACGACCTTACTTTTTTTTTGCAATGCCACATTTTTTCTCATCTCGAAAAAGTTTTTATAAAGTTTTCCCCGCATAATAAACACCCCAAACTTTGTTATGATTTTTCAAGAATAAAAATGCATTCATTACGTGAGTGAATACGGTATTTCTTTCGAAAACCCATCTGGTAAAGTTCTTTTATGTAAAGAATATTGAAATTAAAACACAAAAACTCAACATCTCTTTTTCTTGTTCTAAAGTTATTTCATCTAGAAACGTATCCTAAATTGCAAAGCAAAGCCACCTTCACTGTGCAAGAAAACATTGTTTTCTACTTCTGTGCAGATTCTGTGCACAGGCAAGGCAGTCAATTTCTTGCACCACGTTTGCCAGGATACCCCGCAGCAGGCGGACCTGCCTCCACCGAATTCAGGTAAATTATCAGGCCTCTACGTGCCTGGATGACATGCACTGGTTCTGTGAGCTTTTTGCTGTGACCTCACTCAGCAGAACAGCATCTTTGAACTCTGTAAAGGGGTACTGACACCAATTTTCTGAGCTGAGTTTTCTCCGTCATATAAATATCCTGTACACAAAGACGGCTGCGAGCAAACGCGAATCTCAGTAAATGCTGATATTTCATTTTGACATTAAAGTCGACCTTTTTTTTTTTGGCACACCTGCTGACATGATACTCTCGTGACGTCTGGCTACAGTGTTAAAAGGGGGCAGACTGGTGGACCAAAAAGTGACAAAAACATTCATTTTTAAAAATTTAAATATCTAGTTTCTGCTAGTATTTTTCGATGTCTGCTGGAAATTTTCACACACCAGGAAGTGGTAATTTATTTGTAATGTCATTCTAACTGCCCAGATTCTTCGTTCTGTTAACATGCAGAAGCTGCGAAAAATTAGGGAACTGACTTCGAGGCTTCTTCATAACTTGCCGGCAACAGTGTCTGAAGCTCTGCTACGAATCTACGAGCACCTTTATGAGGATTGCAAAACATGCACACCATGATTGTTGCTTTTTGAAGAAGTTGTGTGTATTCAGTTTTTTCATTTTTCTTAAAACAGTAAATTTACGACTGTTAAATTTTGAGGCCTCAATATCTCTGCAGCTAGGGCAGGTATAACAAATCTTTTTGCAATGGAAACCTGTATGTGTGCAAGTATGGAAGCAGAATTTAGAGCACAATCCTTTTTAGTTAATTACTCATCGAAATTGTAACACATTTTCAACTGCTTTTGAAAATGTATAGTTCATTTTACTATAAATTAACTAAGAAAGGCCTAAAAACAAAAAAACTCTTGCATGATTTCAGTCTATAGTCATTAGTATATGTTGGAATATCTTAAATATCACTTTTAATTAAGCACATTTTTTCTATTGTGGCCTTAAACAATAGGTGGTGAAATTAAGTTATCTCAGGAACAAAAGGAGTTACAGGAAAACTAATTAAATATTTGAAATGAGCAGAAAGAAACTGCATAATCCTGTGCAGTTTGATCAAGATCACTGAATAAATGAACAAAAAAATGTCCAAGACCAGTCTGCCCCCTTAATTCTGGTGACTTCATGCACCGGTACGGCTAGTTGTGATGATTTTGGGTATGAAAACATTCAAAATGGCCACTTGTGGGTTACTAATAGAGTCAATGTTGCGTAGTGAGCATAGAAACATCATATCTTCCGCAAGTACACGAAGAGCTTACACCGTGTCCTATTGTCAGGGTGCAGTAGAAATCGAAACCTAATTTTTTAAAACACAGTAGACTCTGAGTAAACGAAAATCTCCTAAACAGAACTGCTGTTTAAATGGACCAAATTGCCTCCAGCATGATTTGTTTTATACTTGGATTCACCACCCTTGTTCATCTCTCAGTAAACGGAACTCCTGTTAAACGGAACACATTTGCCTGGTCTGCAGCAATGTTGACGCCACGTTGCTAGTATGTGGGGAAAGCATTACCTCAATGTTGAAAATGTGATTCCAAGCGTTGCCATATCATCCTGAACGTTACAAGAAACGTTATCATGTGATCAAAAAGGAGAACATAAGCGCTTTTAGGCAACGTTGCTGACTTGACATTTGGGCACATTCATTCAACGTTGGGATAACATTCTGCGTTACTTGGGTTGAGGTTTCATTTAACAGGACTACTGTAGGTGAATCAATTTTTCCAGGTTCAGTCAAGCTTACCAGTACATTTTCTAGGCTCTTTGAGAGCTTAGTCTTTCATTTGATGCGAAAATTCCACAACTCAAAATTTTCGTGCCGGTACCCCTAGAAGGGTTGATGGTCCATTTTTTGTGTGCTGAATTTATTGTATTCCTGCCCTGTTTTAGAATTATGTTTATAGGTTATTCAAGGCATTCATATCACTTCTTCTAAGGGGACCCTGAAAGAGGTCTTACAACTTTTTACATACCCATTGATCTGGTAGCATTGATCCTTTTTAAAATTGTTTGCAGATGCTCTCATTACAGTCTGTAATTTACTATATAAGGTTTTAAACATGAGACTTGTGCTTCCAAGTTTCATGCATATAATGGCAAGCAGGATTTGCTGCCTCTTAGCTTTCATTTCAAATTCACACTGGATGTAAGAGATGCGCAGCTTCTGATTTTTTTCGTAGTGTCCCCCATTGTACCTTGATTAGAGCGTGTACATAGTATTTTGTGATGATTCACATGCAGTGGAGTGCCTCTTGAATGACCAGCCAGAAGGCTCCTTTATGGAGTTCTTGGAACAGGCTTATCACACACGCAACTGCCACATTCTCTCTGTGCTCAACACTCAGTTCAAGTTCAAGGAGCACTTGCAGGTTGGTATTTCTCCGCAGTCGCCGCACCCTATGCTGAACGCTATGCTGAGGAGTCAAGTCGCATGATCACATGCATCATCCTGATATTTTAAGTAAATTTCAAATGTGCCCAAGGCAACCATACCCCTTCTCTAAAGGCTTGTTTTCAAAGGCTCTTTTTACAGTGATGTTGTTTCATCTTTTGAGTGTTGCAACTGTCAACTAATGGTGAATCAAGCTCATGTTGACTGTATTCTTTTCCAGGCCTTGCGACAGTTTCTTTTGCTGGGTCAAGGAGACTTTGTCCGCCACCTGATGGACGTCGTAGAGTAAGTTGAGCCTCACTTCATATGGCTGCAGGGTAGCTGTCGTGAATCAATCAAACGAGTTATGTGAACAAACACGAGGAAGCTGGGCGTGCCTATGAAACAGAAAATTGCCATCCAACTGTTTTTAAATAGACAATATTTTTTTATTTTATGAATATGACTCGCATGTCTCACAGTTTTGCTACAGTTTAACATGAGTGGGTATGATATGTTTAGGCGTGGTCAAATAGAAAATTTTAGGCTTGAAGCGAGGAGTGATTTGGTTCGAATAATTGTTAATCAATTTAGAGTGGTATATTACATATAATTATGAAAAATTAGCATAGTTGTCATAATACCACTAACATTTGCAATATAGATATTTTTATTGTTAAAACAAAGCATATGCAGATGTTATTCTTTTTAGTTCAAAGGAAGTGGAAGCAACTCTTGATTATTAGCAGAATTTTACTTATAAAATACGTTAAGTTTCAGAAGTCACAATACTTAGAGCATAAAAGCCGGCACAGGAAGCTTTTAAACGTAAAAAAGGAAGAATTGATATGAGGGTATAATATGTTCATTTAAGCTAGAAATGGGGCTTCGCGGCAGTACGGTTTTTCTCTGGAAAGGTGCATTCACGGTGTAGCAACCCTTCCACAGTAGTGAAACCACATTCACAAGGGAGTTACATGTGGACTTCTATGCCTGTTCCTTCATTTCGAATACTTCAAAATTCCTGTTAATTTAAATTTGAATCAAACCGAATTCTAGTATCATAATATTTGTTTGAAGTGCTCGTATATTCGCACAAACCTACCTACTTGTGTTTTATTGTGATATAGTTGCCCACTCAATGTTGCCTTCTCTTCTTAAACAGAACTGATATAACTGGCTGATTTTGACTGCTGATTTTAATATCTTTGTTCCAATTACCATAAAAATTTTCTTGTCAGAATGTTGTGTTGCTTGAGAAAATAAAGAACCTGCTGATGTGCTGTTTCTAATGAACTGCTATGCACAGTTCCGTCTCAAGCCTGCGTTATTATTACTGTTGTTTCAAGTAGTAGACCTGTCAATAAACATTGACATCAGCAGTGCAGACATTCAATTTTAAGAATATTTGTTAGGCATGTGGACACGTATAATGATCTATAATACAGATCAGGGCTCAAATTGTCTACTACTGGTAAACAAGTGTTAAAGTGAAAGACAAATTTTGCAAGCAGTTCCTAATAATTATGGATGTCAAGGTGCTCTCGCTTCATGTCTTTAAGGTACAGATTTGTGAGAGTGTAATCACACTGGGAATATTGTTAGGTTAAAAAAAAAGAGAGAAAAGAAGTTAATGTTGTAGTCATATTGGGTAAAATAACCAAGAAGTTCTCCACGCTCATTGCCTGGTGTGAATTTTATTAGAGATACTAAAGAAAGAAATGATTTTTTGGTTTGTAGGTAGCCCTTCCACAATTTTAAAAGCACCGCTCTTGCCGTCACAAAGCTCGTGGTAGGCTCGGAAAGACAAAAATACAAAGTATACAAGTTGCAACACTGCCTGAGGTTCCTGCACCAACACTTTAAGTCATAGATTTCGAATGCATCTACAAGGACCCACATAATCCTTTATTGGTAGGAGTGAATTGAATTGTTTTATAAGAAAGTGAGAGACTTTGCTAGGCCACTTTCGGAAAGCTTTGTGTGAGCCAGTGTGGCCTAAGTGCTATATAATACTATCCATGACCCATGACAAGTGCTAGGTTTTTAGCGTGAAATACGGCAATGAAACTCTGCCCTATATTTTTCAAATAAAAGATTAACTGTGTTGTGCTTTATTGTCCCTACAGTGAGATATCAAAAGCTGCTTCACTGGTGTGTTGATTAGTGCGTAGTGTTGCTTGATGAGTTTCGTATCCCCCCGCAGTAAACAGCTCAACCAGCCTGCCCAGCTCCTGCGCGAGCACGTGCTGAAGGCAGCCTTGGACGAGGCTGTGCGCACCACCAATGCGCAGTTTGTGGACCCCGACATGCTGAAGAGGCTCGAAGTCAAATTGCTAGACGTAAGAATAGCATTAGTTAATTGATGGTGAACATGGGTGACTAATTTTACATGATGCAAAAATAAAAGGGGCGGTGGGGGTGTTATCTCAGGTTTTTCTGCAGCTGCTGTCACATGCTAATATTCCCATATGCTGCAGTAAAAACCTCATTCATTAAAATCCTATGGGACCACAAAAATGTTCAAAGGAAGCAAATGTCAAAATCTCCAAGGCCATGAAAAAATTTTGATGTGTGCTTGCTATTTTAATACCTGCTTACCAAATCGACATGCAAAGCATGTTCTTATTTTGCATAGAAGCAGTGTGGAAGCAGGAGCTCTGGCCACTTCATAACTGATTAACATTTGTAGCAGCAAAGGTTTGGGATGGGGTGGCCGCAGTACATGAACCGTGTCTTTGTGCAAGATGTGCTCTTCGTTACTATGTGCAGATCCCAATTAACTTTCTTCCAGTGAGCAGGATGGCAATAGATTGTCCGATTGCACGAATTTAGAGATGCCGTATGATCGTAATCATCACTATCGTGCTTGCAGCATGCCAAGGACACAAGTGACAGAGTTTGCTCTGGTAAATGTTTTAGTTGGAACAGCAAGATGCCAAGTTGGGCCTTTATGGCCCAACTTGCCATCTTGGAAACTTTATGGCCTGTAGAACTAATTGTACATGTGTCCGTCATGGCGACAGAACAGCTACGATTAGGCTCATTCGAATAGTAAATTTTAGGTTCGTAGCGAATAGTGATTTGGTTAGAATAATTTGGAATTGAAGCTGAACAGTATATCTCACATATTATAAAGGAAAATGAACGTTTGTCATGACCAAACTAACCTGTGCAATATTTTTTTTTTTTAATTTGAAACAAGACATGTGCAAATGCCATTGTTTTTGTTTCTAGATAAGTGCAAGCAACTTTGAATAGTGTAGTTACTCGCATAATGAATTCGCCTTTTTTTGGAAAAGTTGACGCCAATTCGTGAGGAGGGTTCATTGTACTGGAGAAAAAAAAAAGTCACTAGAGATATAACCTCGAAAATTTCGTGAGACGGTATTAAGAAACTCGCTGTCCAACCACTGCTGGCTTTCAATTCAGTGGCAGGTCTATGGAGCCTCTAAACCTATTTGAGAACTTGGCTTGCTGTAAGGGGAAAATGTCCTTGTTTTGGCCCGCGAAATGTGCGACAAACCTTTACTGTAACTCCAAGCTCTTGTTTTTTTCCTCAAGAAAGGGAAAGAACACAACCATCTGTTTGTAGCACGAAGCCACAAGGAAATCCATACAGATTTTTCAGAAAGACAGCCTTTTAGTTTCCGAAAATTCGTCCTGGTCCGGGGTTCGAACCCGAGACCAACGTCTTTTCTGGGCAGTAGCTCTGCTAATTGAGCTAACCAGGAAGCTAGCAATTGACAGCGCGAGGGCGAATTCATCGACAACTCGTAGCACATGGAAGCAAGCACTGCAAGTATTGTTTGCACTCTGATGGAAGCAAATTGCTAGATGCGCATGTACTGTGTAGTGTCCATGCAGATTAAAGAACGCCAGATCAGGATGTATAAATGACCAGAGCCCACCACTAATGCATGCCTCATAGTCATGTATCATGTTTTTGGCATTTAAAGTTCCACAAATTATTATTGGCAGTAATTGAGCTTGTGAGTAGGGCAGAAAAAATTGGGGGACCCTTAAAGGAGCACTGACATCAAATTTCATGATCTAGATGTGCCCATCATTCGATCGCTTGATATGCATAGGACTTCTTGGCCAAATTTAAATGGTATATGTCGCGTGGAAGTTATTTTAATTCGATGTCAAACTGCGTAGAAAAGCTAAGGAGGAAAAATGAAAAATTGACTGCCCTGCAACATTGACACTAGTGCTACGTGTTTGGTGTGAAACATTTCACAAATACCATCCTGAGTGACGATGCCCTAGTAGCGATGACATGCACGATCCTAGTGTTCTTATCGTGGCGCCGACTGGCACCGAAGCGCAGAAACGCACTCGCTCGTCGCGTCTTATCTTCGTCGCACCGGTTTGAATAATTTGTTGAAATTATCAAGATAAAAACCACCTTTAAAAGAACGGTGAAAGAAAAGAGCATGATTTAACGTGTGCTTATCGGTCAGCATGTCAGGGAATTGTTGTGAGTTACAGGTAAGTGGCAGTCGTCTAGTTCGAAGCACGGAAAAAGCGCAATGGGGGGGGTCCTTCCATATCACGTGTGCGTTACACATCAACATGACCACAAGCTTTCAAAAGTGAAACAGCGTGTAGTCAGATATCATCGCTAACAAGTAACACCCAGGTATTGTTGAATTTTAGTTCATCTGTAGACTTTGCATCCACGTAAAAGTGGTAGTACCGTGTTAACTGCGAGAAGCTGGATAGGTGGGGCCATCTGGAAACGCAAAAAAGAACCTGGAAAGCAGGAAACGTATTCTATTTCTCCGCAGATGCTCATTGGCGATAGCTATATCGCATTGACCCCTCTGCCTATACCTGAATGCTTTGCACGCCAAAACTCACAAATATAGCTAACTGAGACACACGAGGGAACATGGCTGAAGCGTGCATCCTGGGGCACCTCTGCAGCGCTGCTTGGAACGGTGTCCATTTCGGAATCACTGTTCTGCAAGAGGTCAATCAAAGCAAAAATAATTCGCGACGTCTCCAATCGCGGGGATTCCAAGCTCTTGACTCGTATTGAACCCGAGTCGACACTTTGTACGGCGACGACAGCAATGCAGGTGACAAGGCATGACTGAGTGTGTCCGCCTAGCAGACGAAATGTTAGCGAAGCAGCTGAGCCTGACACCACTCTTTTCTGTGGAGAAGTGGTCAGCTGTGGCGTGATCTGGAGGTGACCGCGAGGTAGCGCCACTGCTGGTGCTCCCAGCTCTAAAAATGGTGTGATTGCCGGCCGTTTTGAATAGTGCTAGATACCAGTGATATAAATCAATAAAAGTGATAGTTATTCATACCTCAGTTGCGTTTTGGGTCTCGAATCGCTGCTACGTGGTCTATAGCTACTCGCTGATGCAGAAATCTTGGAATGAGTAAATTTGATGTCAGTGCTTCTTTAAGCTTTGCCTTTCAACAAAACAATGCAATAGCGATATCCTGTCCCTAGTGCGTACTTCAACCATTTAGTGCATGCTTTTTATTGTATTATGTTACGTACTAGAGAAGTTTAAACTGTGGATTACTACAATGTAATCAATAAAGTTGAAATCTGCTTGTGTTGGTGAAGCTTTTGCATGTGGCTGCATCCTGTGTAATAGGCAGCATGCTTTTTAAACCACGGGCAACATGCGTGTGAAATCTTTTCAAACTTGCCATGCACCCACTACGTGGCCTTTAGGGAATAGGTACAGTAACGTGTGTGCCTCTTGTAGTGGGTCGCCAGCTTTAGACCACGAGGTTATTATGGTAATCACATGATCTGACATTCGATGGCAATGTACACTTAAACCACGCATTATTACTGCATTACTTCATGTTGTATTGGGAAGCGTGTGTACAGGATGTGTGTGTTTGTAAAGGATGAAAGTTATCTTTACTGCATTTCCTAGCAGAGAAAGTTGTTTTCACTTTTTCGGTGCAAACGCATGGCTGTGTGATAGAACACCTTCGCGCCATGCAAACGGCCCGAGCTCAATTCTCACTGGAACCCGGAATTTTTTATTATTTATTTTATTTGCACCTTTCTCGGATTTTTTTTTTGGTCCCGCAAAAGATTATTTTTCGCTCACAACCAACGACGTCGACGCTGGAGTTTCTGCGAAACGAGCTCTTTAACGCTGTTGCCTTAAAAAGAAAGCTTATGACAGTGTGCATGAAATCTCTCACTGCTTTTTCTCGGAACAGGCTCATTACTATCACATTATCAACATTTTTTTGCAGATAAATCCGGGCGACAATGGCTGGGATGTGTTCAGCCTTTTCTATAGAGTCGATGGACCCATTGGCATGGTGAGACTGTTTCTCCCCAGAAATGCTTTAGTGTGACTTGAAAAAACTATTGAACAAGCTCTCTGTGACATTGCACTGTCTGCTCAGAGTTGGTAAATAAGCAAACAAATATATAAATAAATAAATAGGCTCATACAAAACAGACATTTCATTTGAAAGTAAAAAGGACTTTATTCACTTTTGCTGCTGATAGAAAGCCAGAATAAGTGAAAATATAATAGTACAAGAAAATGGCTACATGAATACAAGAAAGCCTTGTTACAATAAAATCTCACAAAATTGCTTTTCTTATAGTCATTATTCATTCCAAGCACATAATTCCGTATGCACAGATGCTGAAGTTCACAAGAAATTTTAGTTTTTCATTGCACAACTTTATTTGTGCTCGTTATAAGGCCCCATTGTACGTTTTAATCGGTTACCCTGCATTAACTTGCATCCTCTTGGGCACAAAATTTAAATTGTGACATGCACCATTTCTCTTTATTTTACACCCTGTAGTTTTCTGCCAAGAAAATTAAATTGAAAGGCATATACGTCTCTGCCCTGATTTATTGTTTTTTTTTTTCAGTCAGGGTGATAGGCATCAACATAGGTTTCTATGTAAATTATGTTAAAGGGACACGAAAAAGGGACAATCACTTGTCTTAGATTGACCAACTGCACTCTGAGAACTCTAATCCCATACGTTTCACTATCATAAGTTCATTATTAGCGCAGAAAATCAAGGCTGAAGTTTCATTTTTAAATTTCACGCCAAATTCACTGCGCTTGATGTCGGAAATTTCAAAATGTATTTCTGGTATATTGGTGGCAATGACTGAATGAAATTTTCTGAAACTTCGTATACTAAGTCTATGGCACCCACAGATGGCAACATACTTCATTTTTATCGATTGGAAGCTATGTAGGACCCCAGTAGACGCCTTCAAAATTTCTTGCGTCACGGTGTTTAGTGTGGGAATCACAAGGTGGCGTCACCACCCGCATTTTCTTCTCACGCGTTTTCTCGCTTAC
Source organism: Rhipicephalus microplus (assembly GCF_043290135.1). Classification (NCBI taxonomy): domain Eukaryota; kingdom Metazoa; phylum Arthropoda; class Arachnida; order Ixodida; family Ixodidae; genus Rhipicephalus; species Rhipicephalus microplus. The sequence continues at coordinate 277,177,070 of NC_134700.1, read as the reverse complement.
CAAGTGTTGTGTCGTCGTAACAGTGGCATTTTTGTGATTGTGAAAGTGTACTTTACTAATACGCAAAAAATCTTTTTGCTCTTTAACGTCCCTTCAATGTTCGCTGGTACTGGAACACTCAAACCTCGATATAACGAATCTGGACACGGAAAAGCGAGTGTGTGCTTTTTCGAGTCTCTTCTTTCGTCTTCTTTTAAGTTTGCGCCAACGATGTTTTACACAGCTATACACCAACTAGCCTGACAGCATACGTTACTGGGATATCACAAAATTTTGGTTATAACGAAGTAAGTGAAAAATAGCCTTGCAATAGCTGTAGTGTTAGGAATATATCTTTATAACGAATTTTGGGATATAACCTAGTTGTTTTAATGTAAGATGCAATTTTGTTAATTAGGTTGGAGTCTAGTGGTGATGCTCATGGCGTGTAATGAAGTTTCCCGCAGGACAATGTCCGGCTAAGCCTTGTGGTGGGTGGGCTTTTGTTCTGTGCAGGTGTTCACACCATACTGCATGTCGTTATATCTGCGGCTCTTCAACCACATGTGGAGGACCAAGCACATGGAGTATGTGGCGACTGCAGCTTGGATGCAACAAACCGTCAACCTGAAGGTCAAGAAGTGCCGGCGCCCTACAGGTGCGTAGGTCTTTAAGTCTTCTCAGGGCACAGTTCTCTGGAGTTTGCTGGTTTTTATGTTGTCGTTTTTGTGAGTCTCCTTGATTCATTGCCTCTTCTGAAACCATCAAAAGGCAGGGAAGCATCAGCATGGTCATCAGAGGTTGGCAGTTCAGTCTTACATTTAGTCACCGTTTGCTCATGTATGTTCAAATGATTGTGTGAGGTATAAGCAGCTGGACAACACGTTATCTGAATTATATAACAGGACTCTAAATGTTTGTACTAGAGTGCTTCAGCATGATGTTACCATCCCTTTGTTACTGGCTGTGGTAGTACATTCGACATTTAGTGCGCAATCTGATGGCCGATTCAGGTACTAGAACCTGTGCTACTATCTTGTGGGGATCTTGAAGCTTGCATTATACTTTATTTATTGAGAGCTCTCAAACTGGTGTAATTTGATAAAATCGCATAGTGTGTTGTTAGTTCACAAGGTACAGGCAAACCCCTTTGTAAGAGACACTGATGTGAGGTAAAATTGGTTGTGAAAAACTGGTGTGTCTACAATAAATTAGGGGTTGATAAGAAAATGCATATGTAATACCCTGCTAATTACAGACACCTCATATAACAGACAAGAATAGCTCCCCAGTGCATGTCTCTTATAAAGCCATTCAACTGTAACTGTGTTTTCATGTAGGTACTTTCCCATTGAGGATTGCCCATATAACTTAACTTATTTACTTGCATAATAGGTGCACCCTGAGCTTGGCCATGATCAGTAGCTCTGCACCGTGTTTTCACGGTTGCAATTAGATGCCCTCTTACGTTGACTGAAGCGAGCAAAAAGAAAAGAGAAAAAACGCGTCAGATCAGCAGGCTCACCGAGTCAGGATGTAGGGCGGTTGTCTGGGTGTCGGAGTAACCTTTGCTCTGGTTCGGGTGTGGCCTTGCACGCTCCGCATGGAACATGCAATCACGTCCTCGTCAAGTGCACATCAAGTTTCCTGTTGGAAGAAATGTCGTTATCGTTTTCCTGGTTCGCAAATTTAAAACCTTTTTGGCTTTCTGACAGGAGCTTTCACCTTTGCTGCCACTACGGAGACTTGCACAAGCTCGGCAGACATTTGTCGCTGTTGATTCCCTGGCCGCGAACCTAAACATAGTATCACGTGCGCTGCTCTTGGATCACCGCTTAAGTGCAATCTTTTCAATGCCCAATTTTCATGTGTGCAAATTTCCTGCGACAACATGCTGAACCGTGCTCCGCCGCAGTGGTCTAGTGGCTAAGGTACTCAGCTGCTAACCCGCAGGTCGCGGGTTCGTATCCCGGCTGCGGCGGCTGCATTTCCGATGGAGGCGGAAATGTAGGCCCGTGTGCTCAGATTTGGGTGCACGTTAAAGAACCCCAGGTGGTCGAAACTTCCGGAGCCCTCCACTATGGCGTCTCTCATAATAATATGGTGGTTTTGGGACGTTAAACCCCACATATCAATCAACATGCTGAACTGTAGGCTAGGCCTAATCACATTTGGCATTTATCGGTGGTGGTCGCGGGCGATCAAATTTGCATTTTTCGTACGGAATTAACATAACTCTTTTTGATGGCTCTATCTGAAAGAAAGGAGGCTTGGGCGATGCTTGTAACATTCAAATGGTGGTTCGAAATTTGATTGCAATGTCTTGAGTGTGAAGTGCGAGCTCGTGAAGTTGAACGATTGTTGCCATTCAGCGCACAAAATTTCGTTTGTGTCCTGAAACGTTAACGGCGAATTTCCGCGATGGCGTTTTCTATTCGTTCGTTTCCCCCCCCCCCCCCCTGCAATCATTTCGTTTTACAGCGTGGGTATTTCGATATGTTAACTTTCGTAAATTTGAAGGCACACTGCATCGCATGCCTCGCTTCTCGGACTCGTGAGACTGCATGCTCAACATGTGCGCTTGCGTAGCCTGTGAAGAAGGTTGTTTCAGCTTTAGTGCGGATATTCGTGACTTCGGCGATGCATACATTATCAACGGGCATATGCTGTAGTTGGAAATAAAGTTTCGGAAATTTCACCCCATGCAATAGGCGCACCCCAAACTTGGAGCCGGATTTTCTGAAAAAAAAAAAAAAAGTGCCTATTATGCGAGTGAATACGTAATAACCATGTGAAATGTGTTTCCATCTCGGTGCAGAGAGCCAATGCACACTTCACCAGTGCCACATTTTGCTCTCGGAGATGATACACTTCATGCAGCAGGTCCAGTACTACATGGTGTTTGAGGTGAGCACTGTTACATTGCTTGAAAACATGCAAATACATTAGACCAACTTTTATTTGTTGGGGAAAGAGGCACTGCTGGTTTCGACAAGTATAATAGTTACTATGTCCATGACATGGGTGTGCATTTCTACTGGCATTCGTTTCCATATTTGTTTAGGTAGCTTGCGCTGGTATTTATTCCGGTCCTCTTTTTTTTTTTACCCATGTCTAGTTTAATGATGGAGTACTACTGCTGTTAGTTCCCCATAGAGTAAATAGTAGCGTGGTTGTTTTGACTCCATTCCTGCTCGACCTTTACAATCACCCATTTTGCATGGTTCAAGAAGAATAATACTATTTAGTGTGAGAAACTAGTGCGAAACTATTTTATTTAGTCACGAACTTTGTAATGTGCTTTTGCAGAGGGCACGTCAGTGCATTCAAAGGAACATATTTTGGAAGATATTGCATGACGTCTAGTTGGAGCCTGTGTTCTCCTTATTTAAACAGTTTTGAAAATTATCGCTTTATTTCAGTCTGAGCTTCTATAACAATCTTACGCTTTCCTTAAAAGTGCTTGTTTCAGCATAAGTCGCCTGAGAACCAATAGGAAACCCAACATAATTCTCTTCCACTCTTTGATAATCCTCGCATGAAAAGGCACGAGAAAATCAACTTTCCCCAGTCATGTGTTCGCCCCCTCTTATAGACATGCACACACCCCCGAGAAAAGCATTGGTTCCCATCGAATGATAGTATTCACTCAACAAATGCATCCTTGTGTCTGCTTTCACAAATGCAGGTTATAGAGTGCGCATGGGCAGAGCTGGAATCTCGTGTGGAACAGGCACAAGACTTGGACCAAGTCATTCACGCTCACGAGGATTTTCTAGCTGCCCTAATGGCTAGGACCCTACTTGAGCCTGAGTCACGGGTAAGTGCCCCTTCTCTCTTATCCCGCAGTTTTAGCTAAATAATTTAGCTGCAATTATCCGTACTTAACAAAAAGCGTGCTGAATACATGTATGGACAATGCCCGTTAGCCTAATGTAAGCTCCACTCATTGAAGGTCTTTATTTTGCAAATTATTTGTGATGTTTAGTTACGACAGCCATTGCAGCTGGTATGAACACGTAGCTGGGCCTGTTTATTTAAATCTACATTTTTCTTTGTCTAAATATGTGACAATGGCTCAGTGCATGCAGTCTTCTGCTGCTGAGCATGAGGTCACAGAATCAACTGTAGCTGTAGTCATAGTCTTTGGGCGAAAATTGCAGGACTACTCAGCTGCATTATTTGGCTGAAAAAAAAAAAAAAAACGGGACCATTCTAAGTAATTAGGAACCTTCCTTTAGAAGCTTTCACATGATCCCTGTATTGCTTGTCAGATAGAATAATATTTAAAACTGCATGGAAAAAATATTATAGTTTAATAGAACAACAATTAGTTAGACAATAATGAATTTAGCTAATGAGCTAAATTTTCTAGTTACCAGACAATGATTTTTTCTTCATGGAAACCCAGAGAAAGGCTTGCTGCCTGAACATTGAAGATCTCAGAGTTCCAGCTTGTATAATTTTGTCTCTTTCTCAGTAATGTCTGGACAAGTGGAGGCATAAATTGCCAAATTCAAGTAGTGATAATTCTTGAACTATTCGTCAAAAAGCAAAACAATTTTGCCTAAATATTAAGTACATTGTAGCCTTGAATCCCATGCAATATTGTTGTTCTACACAAAAAAGAAAAAAAGTTATTTACTCATAAACTTACATTGTTTTGCCCATTTTGATAGGAGTATGCATCACTTTCTAATGGCTTCTTCATAGAAACCTGATTGATATGTGGGGTTTAACGTCCCAAAACCACCATATGGTTATGAGAGACACCGTAGTAGAGAGCTCTGAAAATTTGGACCACCTGGGGTTCTTTAATGTGCACCCAAATCTGAGCACACATGCCTACAGCATTTTCGCCTTCACCGAAAATGCAGCCATTGCAGCCGAGTATAGATCACGTGATCTGCGGGTCAGCAGTTGAGTACCTTGGCCACTACACCACATAACGCTTCATTAAGAGGCTCAGCAAATTTCATTTGGTTATGTTGGACAGTTTTGCCACACTGCCAGCACAACGAATGCTTGTACAGCAAAAACGCTGGTTTTTGCTCACACTGTATTTATCAGTGTGCAATACTGCTTCAGACAAGGCTAGAATATTTCCTGTCATTTGTAAGTGCAGAACGTGAGCTTTTTATTGCAATACAGTTCGCACCAATACGATGAGCGCAGTCAGCGTAGTGCGTCAGCAAACAACCACTAAAATGCAGAATGAGTCCTGTCGGAGTGGGACAGCCACCCTACGCAGAATAGTGGTGCTGCCTTCATTTGATGTAGGACCCAATGGTCATCAACAGGAGCATGAAAGTTGTTAGCTGAGGGCTTAGCAACATGTTCCGACGTGTTGGAAGATTATGAAGAGTGCCTCGTGACCTCTCACATTGCCTCCTGTGACACGTTGCCAGATATAATCACGGATGCCATGAGCACCTGTATCACAAAACAGTAAAAAGATGTCACAAGAGACAAGCACTCGGGAAACTTATTTTATTTGCTTTAAGGCACTTGCTCAGCAACCTTCTCCTGCTCATGTCTTGTCCTGCTGTGATGGCCGGCGTCCGGTGTGTACTCCAGTTTTGCCAGTATATACTTCTCCGGTCGCTGCTCAAGGGGTCTTCTCAAGTGATTCCAACAATGCTCACTAGATGGTGCGCCGCCATCCGAGGCGTTGGTTTTCGATGGCTTATGTGCTCGCCTTCTTGCGACTGTCAGTTTTCGATAGCCTGCGTGCTTACTTTTTCGCGACTGCGTGTACATCAGTGTTCCCAGTATACACTTCTCTGGTCGCCGCTCTAGGCGTCTTTACTGGTGATTCCAAAAATGCTCACCAGATGGCACGCCGCCATTCGAAGCGTCGGTTTTCGATGGCCTGCATGTGCGCCTCCTCACGACTGTCGGTTTTCCCTGGCCTGGGCTTCCTTGCGACTCTGTCCCCTTAGTTCTCGTTGCTTCCTAGGCACGGCAGCACGTGACAAGTTCCCACGATCAGTGTTGCGCAGGGGTACCGATATTCTCCTAAGCCCACTCACCTGCCTGCTGTGGTCCCCGTAGAAGAATGCCTGATAGCTCCATGTGTGCAATTTATGACTGTCAGGCATTGGACTCATGGCACCGACCAGTATGGCATGAAGAGGCAGGTGGTTAACGTACTACCGTTCGGCGTGGCCAACACTGTGCAGTGCCAGCCACAGAAGGTGCCCAACAGCACTGCCTTCGACGTACACATCATGCGGCGGCTCGTTAACAAACCTTTCTGCAGAAATGTTTTCGCCAAGAAACTCCCCGTGCACCTCTGAGCAAGCTCCTCTAACATCATTCACTTTGCAGATATATGGTGAAGTTTTTTTTTTTTTTTTTGAAAACGGTTGGCAAAGTCATTATGAAGGTGGTTAACCATAATTTCATCCACTCCTGTGAAAGCAAAACCTTGAGCCCTGATTTGAGGAGAGGTATTGGTGTTACCATCGTTTCTCACGGTTGCTAAAAAATGTGCAGGGGTGCAACAGCTGTGCCAATCGCGCCAATATGATACATTTATACATTGTTGCGCCGAGCTGTGCCAAAATCATGAAATTTGCTGAAATTGCACCACACTGCATTAAAATGCCCAACCACCTTCAAAATTTTCTCTGTTGTGCTAATGTCAGCGAGAAATGTAGACCACATTGGCCACCTGCACCTTGCATCACCTATCAAACCGATATTGCTGTTCGTATACCCCTAAACCACGTTGTAAGTTATATACTTGTTATGCGAGGACTCCTGCAAGACGGGATCAACCAGATCAAGTATAAGATAAAGAAACAACGCCGCTCGCCCATCGATTTGCTGACCACAGCAGATATTTGTTGGCTGGGCGACGAAACTCCAAGCCAAAAAAAATGCATTACCGTAGCCATCAACACTTCGGGAGAAATGTGAATCATCGAATGCGGTTACAGCATGTTAGAGACGTATGCGGAATTTTCCGCGCGTGAACAAGTTCGACGTGCTGCTAATGTTATCGTTGCCAGCCACCACGTTGGTTGCCATAGCAATGACACACTACCGTAGTTTTCTGCCTTAATGTTTTGTCAACCCGGCGATAGGTACCTGGTGCTGGTTAAACGCACTTTGCAAGCAAGCTGAGAAGTTCTGCCCTAAACCTAGCCACACCGTGAGAGGAAAAGAGAAAGAGTGGGGGCAGGTGTAGTGGTTCGAAATTGTTTGGCCTTGTTCTAATGTGCGCAGATCACTCCCTAAGCTACCTTTGTGGCAGTACACAGGCGTTCCGCAGAAAAGCAATATGATTTGAGATGGGCTTTTAGCGTTAGCCACGAGACACAGCACATTTTGTTCAACTACTCATTTGTGCATGCGCTGCGTAGTTTTAGGTACTAGTATGATCGATGACGCCTGAAAAGTTTACTGGCCCCCATTTGAAGCAGCGAATCACATTTCTGCTGTCCTAAGAAAAAAAAAACTTGTGCGCCATTTTTCTTTCTTTTTTTTTTTGCCACCCCTACTCCTAGGTTTAATTTTAAGGTGCCAACTAGGCAGAGCCCCATTTGAATTTGCAGAGTCTGTATAAGTATTCGACAGGCGTGGCAAATGCTATTGTGAACTTTATTGTTGGCTCAGTGGGGTAATTTAGAATACTTTTTTTTTATTGAAATAGCAGTGAAATACCCCTCTACACGATTTAGGTGGGTTGAACGTTTTGTACATATATTTTTATTCTAAATGTAAGCCTTCTTTTTTATACTGCTCCAAATTCAGTCTTTCTTGATAAAAAAAATTTTCCTGCAACTTGCTTCAAATTTGGATTTGAGTGCTCCAAAAGCAACGTTTTGCTGTTCCAAAAATTGCTCCTAATTCTATTTTGGCTGTTGCACCCTTGGATGTGTACCAACAGTTCAGGTGCCTTTTAGATTGAAAAATAGAATGAATAATATAGCCATGCAGATCTGAGAATAACCATTGTCACTACAAACACTAAGAACGGTGAGCTTTCTATTGTGCCAAAAAAAAAAAAATGGGTTGAGAAACATCGGTTGTCAGTTACTTTGCATAATCTCATCTAGACATTCAACTGTGGCCTGACGAATACCTTCTGAACATGTTTCAATTACCCTACTTTACTCCTGAATAATCACTAGTGCTCACTTGCATTAAGACTGTTGAATGGCATTCATGTCTCGCACGCAATCCAACGAGCTGAGGGCCTTTAACTGCAATGTCGCAGAGTCGCCATCAAAATGCCAGACAATGTACTTGTGATATTTGTATGTCTTGCGATTGCATTGGCAGCCATTGCGAGCATTATGTTCTTCCCATGTCCAGGACATTCTGTCCCAGCTACGTTCCATCTTTGACCAAGTGCTTCGCTTCAAAGAAGTTCAGGGGGAGCTGCTTTTTCAACTGACCAGCGGCAGCAACAGCCTACGGGCACAGGCATCCCTCAGAATGATCTCAGAGTCTTACCAGGTATGCTTGCTATATCCAGCCCCCCGCCCTTTTTTTTTTTTTTGTCGTTGCATGCGCAAAAGAATAAATAAATAAATGAATGAAACAAAAAACAATAAATAGATTGGAGGCGATTCTGATCTTTCACTTTGGCGTCTAGTTGTGGCACTTGCTCGTTGGCATTAATGTGTTTTATCGCACTGCCAAAGCAGATCTTGGAGGCCACATAGAATGAAGCGCATGGTTGAGAGCTGCTCTACCAGCTGCCACAGCGATCCCAACTGCCAACAAAAATACTGTCAGCTTTTTCAATAGAGCTGTGTGAATAGCGAAATTTTGAGTGCAAAGCGAACTCGAATAATAAAGTCTGATTGTAAATCGAATTGAATAATTTTCCAATACTTCAAAGCCAGATTACAGAAAGAAAAAAAGTTGTGGAGAAGCCCTAGCATATAGTTAGGAGATAGGAACATGAAAGCGTTTCTTTAGGCTTGTTTGATGTATGCTGAAACTTGCGGCACACAAAAAAGATGCAGACAGGACAGTATGCAACAAGAGAAAGCGTATTGTCGTGTCAATATTTTCTTTGTCTGTGTCATTTTCGTGTGCCACAATTTTCACCCTGTATCAGTTGCAACAAGCCCATTCTTATGTCCTTTAGGTTGATAAAAGACTGGAGGTATGCTGATAAATTGGGTTCCCTAAATGTCCTATAAAGAATGTGAAAATGCAGAGGCCAAGTTGCATTTATTGACATGACTTTGTATACCCAAAGTGTTGTCGACAACACTATCATTTTTTGTGTTAGCCTTATCATTTTTGTGTTTGGCTACAGCACACAGCTGTTGTAGGCAGTCTCAACTAGAGGACTGAACCAGCCTCAGGCAAATTTGAGTAATTTAAGAAAGGCACATTGCTCACTGTGGAGCTTCGCATGTGATTCCTCGATAAGTGACCTTACTTCACTGCTGTTCCCTTACCCTCACCCGTTTCCTTAAAGAGGCATCAAGCCACCACTTATTTTAATTTCTCTCTTATTTGACTAACTTTAGTGAAATGTACTTATTAAAATTTCATTCATTTGTTGGTAGGGTTGTAGGGCCCACATGCTATCAAGGACCCACTGTTGTAGCATAGTGGTTGAGGTACAGAGCTGTAAACACACAAGGCTGCCAGTTCAATTTCAGACCACAGTGTCTGAATTTCGATGGTTGTTAAATGCAAATACACTGGCTCATATTTAGACTAATATGCACTGTAAGTACCCCAGGGGGAGACCCCTACAGCATGCCTCAAGGTTATGTCTTCAGTAGACTATAATTAAATGGAACGTAATGGGACTGAGAAATTATGTTTCATTTAAAGGAGTTCCATTTACTGAGATGAACGTGGGTGCAGCATTCAGGTATATAAGAAGTTTCTCCATTTAGGCTTCTATTCTGGTCACGAGATTTCCATTTACCGAGGGTCTATTGTATTGCAGTCTGGCGTGTGAAGCAGCAGAACTTTTTGATATATGACAAATCTGCACAAAACAGCAGTTATTTCTGGCGAAGTCATTTTTTGTTCATATTATGGTAAAAAATTAGTCGTGGTGTCTTTGTGTACAGTGCATTGGTTCGTAATTTGTGTGAACTCTACTCGCCAGTGGAAAGAAGCTTGACAGCTAACTACTTATCACAAATATATTGTGTGACAGTGACTATTTAATCTGGAATCACTCATAGCCATTTTTTTTAGTGCTGGAAACTCACGAGAATTTCAACTTGCTTTGAGTTGTAACTTACTTCGAGTTGTAACTTACTTCAGTAAGGTAATGTTGGAATGATGCACACTTGAAATAAATCGATATAACTGCCTGGACTTAAGGCTTCATAACTTTGTCATGTATTACAATTAAGCTATATATTCACAATGATCACTTCAGGTTCTTTTGTGTACAAATTTCATACTTTTGGTCAAAAAACTAATATGAACCTCGTTATGTAATAAAGATAGATACACTTTAGAGAAGCAGAGAGTTAAGAAAATTTCATATGATTCTATTGAATTGTTTCTTTTTCTTTGTACAAATGAGATAAATCTCTTGTAAGTCATGTCATAGCTAAATGACACATTCAGAGAGTCATGTTGATCGATAGAACGTAGCTAATTGCTGGCATATGAAGTATTATCTTCAACTGAGCAGACGGCAAGTCCCATCGCTAGTCAACAAACTGACAGAAGTCGTGGGGGCTTTGCAGCATCTTGTACAGGATTTTCTGCTGAGCCTCTCTCGCCATGATGACACCAATCTTCAAGGGCTGGGCCTCCGACTGGACTTCTCCGAGTTTTACAACAAGCAGAATGCACTGCTGCGAACTTCAATGACGTTCCATAGCCGTCGACGGTACCAAGGGTGGGGGTCCCTTTAATTTTGCTTCATTTTCACGTGCAACTGCAGGGACCTCAAGTGTTACATTAACACACATGTTGTGATGTGTTTGTGAAGAATCACAATATTAACTCTGGAATGGTGGTAGTCTTGTCTAGTTCATACTCAATTGTTCTTGAAGGTTACAGCACGGTCATTAGGTGACAATGACAGTGGCAGACAAACAAGTAGAGTTGGTATTGTCTACTCTAACCTTTGTCACTTATTGTTAGCATTGTAACCTTTATGCACAAAGGAATCTTGTCAAGAGTGGTAGATAACAGTTCCGAAATACCAGAAGTAATCAAACATTACCTGTAGTCTCCCTTGCGCCATCTGAGAATGAAACACCATCTTTGAATGGTTCAAATCAACTCGTGAATCAACTGCTTCGTCTATTGATACTTAGAGCTATATATCCAGTATTTCGTCATAATCAATTCTTTATAATGAGATTCAACTGTGCAAGCGGTATTGTTATTTCGATGTTCTGCTTTTCATATGCTGCAGGTCTGCTACTACCCAAGTTTAGATGATTCTATGGCTGCTCAGCTGCCGCCCATACTACCGCCACCTGCAAGCGCACAGTGAATGTCATAATTTATATCGATAACGCTTCGAGGTAATGCCTTCCGAAGAGGAGGCATGCGGAACTACACCATACTTTGGCTGGCCTTCGTTCGGAGCCGATGAATCTGTGAGCAACGATAATTTTATGCTTGGATTGCGCTTTTCGTTTATATGTGCAAAATGAATTTCTTGAACATGCGTTATCATGAAAAACGTGGGCTATCAACAGAGTTCTTGTGCTTCCCACGACTCATTGACTGCAACCTTAGCGTAAATGTTTATAATTGTGCAACGATCTTAAATAAAGTATGGCCTTTTTGTATTTTACTACTCAGTTATTAGTGCGGAAAAAAAAAACAAATGGAAAAATGGTTTGAATAGAGCGCTAAGCTGTTTTATTTTTTTTGTTTCTTACCTGTTGTGCTTTAATAGCCGTATTATATTACTACTGGACAATGCAACTGTGTCCAAATTTTTAAGGTATGTTGATACTAGTGCTCTGTCCTGTTTAAAACATACTTTCTTTGAGTTATTTCGTGCCAGCAACTTTGATGCATCATTACTAACTAGCCTCGGTTAATTTCCCAACGGTATTTGTTCGTTAGGCAGGACAGAGTATGGCAATTTGTTTTATAAGTGTGGAAGGCCGACCAGAAGCGGGTTTCAGACACCTTGCAAAATCACACATTAAAAAAGGGGGGGGAGAGCGTTTCTTAGAATTATTAAGATTACTTCTGCCACGCAACTGTAACAGTCATCTGCCTCACATAATTTCCTTGCGTTATCACGGCAGTCTCCATGCACACTATCAGCATGACATCGCTCTTGGGATGCGGAAGTGAGAAAAGCCGGGTTTTCGAGAGAAAAAAAATGTGGCCAAGCCAGATGACGATTATAGTTATGTGGCAGGAATACTCCCCGAATGCTTTATTCTTTTTTTTTTCCTGCTGGCATAGTTGGAAAGTGCTACCAGTAGTCAAAGTTCCTGTGAACCTGGGAGCCAAATATTAGTGTGCTGCGTGCTGCAGGGAATTCGCAATTATATGCATAACGAAAATGGCAGAAAAACCTTTAGCTCTCTTTTCCAAAATGTCATTGTCAAATAACATGGCAAATGGGCATAAAAGATACCAGCTGGCTCTGCAAACAGCACCAGCAAACAATCTTGAAGGCTGTGCACCACTTGTGCGAGTACCACGGATGGAATGCCAACATGTGCCAGCGTCTCACGCTGCTGAACTAGTAGTAGCGGCCAATATGGCCACACAAAAAAATACCATGAAGTACTCCAGAGGCACCCACCTCACGTCCACTTAAGAGTGTATTAATCTTGATATGGGCACTTGTCCAGTCGAACCAGGAAAAACCCAGACGATTGCCTATGAAAGGCTTCAAGGCAACGCTGGAGCTTCCGATGCACAGTACGGGTAGGTGACTTTGATCTTCATGACGAGGGTGTAGGCGCGCATAGTCCGACTGAAGGATTGCCTTTAGCGGTCTCGTAATGGCAAAAATTTGATACTTGGGCTGATGCTGGCACATGGGAAGTGCGAGTCTATAAAATTCGGAATTTTGAAGCTTCGGTACAGTTACTAAAGGGGCTGCTGTAAAACATGTCCCAACTTATTCGATCACCAGTTCATACAAGTGAGAACGAGATAAATGTGTTTTCAGCAGTGCTATGACATCCTTTGGCTCCATAGCAATCTTTTCAGTGCCAGAGAGTGTATTTTTTATTGCATGCACTAGAATGCCATCTTCTGACAGGACACTTGAAACAAGTAAACGATTCGTTTATTTTAAAAAATTACAATACCATCCGTACGATGACGCAGTAAAGATTAGCATTGGAAGACTGTCTTGCAAGGCCTAAGGTGACTTCTGTGGGCTTTCCCTAAATGAGAGTGTAGGGGGTCAAGTGCGGGGATCACGTGCCCTTCTTTGCCTTGTAATCTTCCCAACCAGCGCTGTATTCCCGGGCACTGGAAAGAGAAAGTTATCTCAGCACTTTGCATAACAGTTCCAGATCAGTCACTTCTATGTGCACTGCTTTTACACATGCTCCATGAACCCTTTTTTTGTGTGTGTGTTTTAATCATGTTTTACCTTAATGATGCAACTTGAACTTGGATACAAAAATACCAGTTAAGTTTAAAAGCCTGCTGCACTGAGATATTTACCTCAGCTCTACTATATTCATTAATTTATTCAAAAGTACTGCCAATCTACTCAGATTATAGCAGGGGAGGCACACTAAAAAGCTGTTTCGTTATACAAGATTATACATGGTCACCATTATCCATCACTATGGTATTAAAAGAACACTGCATAGGCAACTAATTTAATGCAAACTCAACAAAAATAATAATAAAATACAAAAGCTGTACATCAATAACATGATATAGGCTCGAAAAGTTTAATGATTTTACATTGACATTAGTGATACTTGAGAAGCAAGCAATTAATCTTCAATGACAGTTGTAAATTTGCTTTACGTGTGTTATAAATAGAGGATGTCACTTAACTAAAAGAGTTGCCTGTTGAGTTGAGTTGCCTGTTGCAGAATGCCATAAGGGCTGCGAACAATTTCTCATAAAAACTAGGCATCTGGCATTCTTAAAAAAAAAAAGTCGCAGCAGGGCCATGACTACAAATACCTCGTCAACTCGAAGTCATAAAACCCAGGGAAAATTTTGAGACAATAAATGGATTTTCGAGATAAGCAGAGTTCCGCTAATTGCCAGGAAAAATGAGCGCTTTTCAGAAAAATCACTACTACTTACTGGCTCTTTAGCGACAGTTTTGTAATCTTTTTTCTCGTGCAGGTTTAAAAGAGAAATAAAAAAATAACATGCTAGAGACTTTAACCGGCTGGGTTGTGCTGCACTGCCATTTTATTTAGCAGAGAAAAACTGCCCAACGCTCATCTGCTTTGCGGTTGTACTTGGGCCTAGGAAGGCGTCCTCCAGCTCCTTGACACATCGCAGCAGTCTATCTTCCCCGCCGCTGCTCCGTATTTCCAAGCAATCGCAGCAAATTTCTCTCCTCAGAAGATTTCGGCACCTCTCGATGTGGTTTGTCATTGCCATAGTCTCCGCCGTGCCCTACGTTAGATGCCGTTCGTACGATTTCGATGTATGTAATTTCTCTGGTCACCGCCACATACTTCTCACACACTGCGTACTACAGGAAAGTCACGTCATTTTGGGCTGCACCGTTACCTGTAAACTTGATGACCTCTTGACAAAGTTCCTCACAGTCTGTGAAGTCACCTGTCTGCTTCTGGCAAACTTGCGGCACGTGAAAACTCGGCGTGCTCAAAGCAGTTGGCGCTAGCCGCTGTGCGAACTTGCTGCCAAGTGCTGCTGAGAAGGTGTACTGCTCCCAGCAGGTCAATTTCGTAGCTTTTGCCGTTTTCATAAGACAACAAAGTTTTGTAGAAAAGGCACTATCGGTAGGTTTTGCGGGCCACTTCGATGACACCTTGGTCTATCGGCTGCAGCACAGACATCATATTTGCAGGCAAAAACTCTACTCTCACTGCCTCCAAATTCTCTATTTTGCCATGGCCTGGACAGTTGCCGACAACGAACAGGACTTTCCTGTTTCTCTCGGCCATCTTGTTATACATAGCGGGGACGTACTCTTCAAAAAGAGTATCAATTATCGACGCAGCTTATGGTGACCCCACCGCTAACTGCAGCGGACGATCACCGCGGGTTCAGGCTTAGCGAGCCACAGGGCCGCTACTCCGTTTACTCGCGTGTAGCGCACCGCTCCGCGCGCGCTCAACTAATAAGGCGTTTAGCGCGGCGCGGCAAATAGACAGTGTTCTAATGCAGAAGTACACAACACTTTATTGCCACTGGCGGCACCCCGAACCACAGTACAACGTCCGCTCCCGCACGCGGACGTTCACAATAAGGGGAAAACCGCGAGCACGTCGCAGCTGGCAATGGCGAGCTTTGACGCGCCGGTCGGGAAAAGGTCCCTCGCGGCTATGCTGCGCACTCTCACGATGGCCAATGGGCCTGGTCGCGAGTGTTAGGGCAAACCTCGTTTGCGTAGGCCTACGGCAAGTGCGGCTCGTTGTGGTACGACCACTTCAAGCACTAGGCACCGCTGTGGGCTTAGCGTACGCTACCGAAGCTAGCACTCAAGTAAACAAGCCTGCCGAGGTGCCCAAGGCCACCCCAGGCAGGCTACAGTCCGGCGATTCCCAAAGGGGACGCGGACGAAGGAAAACACATGCTTACCCGGCGCCGACCAATGGAAAAGAGACCGCTCCCTCGGCGCGCGCCACTGCGCGCGCCGTGCCCGCGCGTGGCGCCATCTATCGCCACGTGGTGTTAACAGAGCAGGAAAGCAAAAGGGTGTGGCCGTGTGGCGGAATGCCCGCGAAATGGTCGCGGGCGCGCCTCGGATCTCCACAAGCTCTGCGTGATAGATAACGCCATTCGGCAGTCGTGCAATACTAAAGCACCTGGGCTTGAGAGCTTTGCCAATTATAAGTAACGGCAGCTTCTCTTCGTCTGTGGCATTTTGCGCTGTAAAGTACAGCAACCATGTCCTTCCGTTGTTTCACTCCCGAGCACGCTTTACCCTTTGGTGTGAAGGTGCATCTCGGCAACATTTTATAAAAAAAAGTGCTGTCTCGTCAAGGTTGAAAATGTCGTTGTCAGCATATTCTCCCGCAACTCGGCTAGCTGGCTGCTGTGCCAATTGTCTGCAGTGGCAGCGTCGACAGTGCCACTTTCGCCGTGCACCAACTTGGACACAACACTGTTCCCTTTTTTGAAGCAGTCAAACCAGCCACTGCTGCAACTGAAGTCCGTGTGCCCCATTGGCAAAGAAAGAGCATCTGCATTCTCCATCATTATTGCTTTGGTGATGGGAAGGTTGGCCGCTCTGGCATTTCGCAGCCATACCATCAATGCCGCTTCAATGTCTAGGAATTTCGACCTTCGAACCCGCTTTCGGTGGCTGGAAAAAGCACCTTCCGCTTGTTTTTCAGCACCATCGAAAGCGTAAACAAAGAGATGCCGAATTCCTGCGCGATGCTCAATTTTGTTCGGTCTCCTTTCTCCACTTCATTAATTAAAGCAACTTTTTTTTTTTTACCATTAGCGACTTGCACTGCTTTGACGCCATGTTTGTCGCACTCATTTTAAGTTGCCGCTCCTCACAGTCGGCGAAAAATCCGCACCGCTCGGTTCGTGCACATGAACGGAAATCACACTTCAGGGAAAATAATGGGTGCTGCACAAAGCAAACGAGATGAACTACGCCAAGCGTGGGCAGAAGGCCTCCCCGCTCAGCGCATGTGTCACATGACGTGCCACAGGGTTGCTTGACAAAGTTTATATGTTGCTGGGCTGAGACTTCGCGCACTTCACATTTGCGGAAAGCATCGACGTAGTGGCAGGCGTGGCTAAATAAAAAATCTACAGACTTCACGCGTGGCAGCGTTGCACGAATCTTGTGAAATGGTCTGGCAGCGGAATTTCGGTTTCACTCCCAGTCCAGATTTCGAGTTACCCGCAATTTGACCCGAAAATAGTTCGAGGTGGAAAGGAAAATATACGTGGTACGTATATGAAATAGCTCGGTGCCGCAGAAAATTTTGACTTAGCTGATTTTTCGAGATATGAGAGTTCGAGTTAACGAGGTGCTACTGTAAACAGCTGGAGATAATAGTAAGCACCCTGCACTATTTCATTTTTCCTGAGAAATGGTCAACGTTTCTTAGCAGATGATACCTCCTTGTTTATAATGCTTTTTAAACAAGATGCAGTTTCAGTGATTTAGACTTGAAGTGATTGACAGTATGTACACCACCCTGAATATAGATTTATGCCACCTTGTAGTAGCCTTGCTCAGGAATGCTGCATAAGTATCCTTGCTACTTCATCGTGACAACATTACACATACTGTGTGTAGCCGGCCTTGTGAGCGAGCTTGAGTGCTGCATGGCTCTTGATGGGGCCAAGGCCGTAGAACACAATGTTGTGGTCGTAACTTTGGGGCTTCTGCGCATGGTAGGCTTTCTGGAAGGCCTCTTCGGACATCAGTAGGGCATCTTTCACTTGTCCCACTGAAAGAGTGACAAAATTCAATTAAGGACTTAGACGCCTTGATGGCTAACTACGGTTACAGTCGGAATGCTCCCGTTACCTTTTGCAAGCCGGCCTTCGCTACAGCAACACGACCAGTTAGGACTGCTGGATACATGACAACACATTCCACAAGGCACTACTTCATTTTGTACACAATGCCGGCCGACCAGCGCACGTTTATGCACATATACGCACAGAATATGCGTTAAGGGCAAGTCTATGTTGCAATGAAAAAAGAAAAAGAAAATTTGTTCAAAAGCCTTCGATAACATCATCAAATGTGAAAATAGACTGTCGGCGCCATGAACATGACTGTTCACCACCACATGATGAAGTCTTTGCATGATGTCACAGATCGCCAAAATTTGTGAGGTGACGGCATCATCACATGACGTTGTTGCTATGTCAAAGGTGCCTGCTTTTATCACGGAGGAAGTGCGGAACCGTGTTGGGTGCAGAAATATTTTGACGAGGAAGCACCAATACATTCACGGAGTATAAAAAAAAGGAACGTGGTTTTTGCCTTCAAGTCATGGTCACCGTAGACCAGCGCATAATTCCAATGGCACAGAAGTAAAAAGCTACTATGCTGGCTACTGCCACGCTTATATCGTACACAACTTTATTAGGCATCTTTACCTACACCTAGTGGCGGCTAGTTCTCCAATGCAAACACTCTTCTGTGGGGTTGTTTCTTTGTGTCATTGACTCGAGAAATTACTCAAAATTACTACACTTGGCTGTAACCGGTGCCTATCTGTGGCTGTTTTGGCTAACAATACATTCCATGGAACAGTAGATCAGGCTTTGTATAAGGGTTATCAAAATGAAATCAACACACTGTGCACTTCTTGCTTTCCTCTGTGCAGGACAACGCTACGTTGTGAGTTAGCATGCGCATGTTCACCTCCGTCTCATCTAACCCCACTTGACTACTGTCAGTCTGACTACAGTGAGAAGTATTGATTCTCCTCTTGTTAAAGGAGCCATGAAATTATTACCCAAAGATTTGTTTTCAGCAAAAAATAGAAGTAGAAGGTCTATAATGGGTATAAAGATGTGAAAAGTGGGCCGCAATAAAAGCATCGTCATCATCAGCCTGACTGCGCCCACTGTAGGGCAAGGGCTTCTCCCACTTTCTGCCAACCAACCCAGACCTGTGCTTGCTGCTGCTGCATTGTACCAACAAACCTCTTAATCTCATCTGCCCGCCTAATATTCTGTCTACCTCTCGCACGTTTGCCTTCTCTTGGAATCCGCACTAGTTACTCTTAATGGCGTTATCCTGCCTATGCTCTAGTGCACAGCCCATGCCACATTCTTCTTGTTGATTTGAACAATGATATTTTTTACATCCATTTGTTCCCTGACCTACTCTGCTTTCTTCCGGTCCTAAGGTTACACGTCATTTTCCTCTCCATTGCTCGCTGCATCGTCCTCGATTTATGTTGAACCTTCTTTGTAAGTACCCAAGTTTCTGCTCAGAAGGTAAGTGCCAGTAAGATCCAGCAAAAAAAAAAAAATTAAAACAAGCTCTAGAAGTCACCCGCTGTGAACCTCACCCACTGATAGCGACCACTATCCTACCATGGGGTGTGTGATGTCATGTGCAGTCGCTGGAAGAAGCGACTTCAATTGTCACCCTCTGCTGAAGTTTCAGCTACAGGAAATAGTTCAATTTCAGTGCTACGCTGAAGAAAGCTCATTCCTCTCGCTTTCACATGTAGCTGAGCACGGAACATTATTGTTCGCTGGAATACAGATGCTCACACAGCAAGCTGCTTGTTACGTCATTGCTCACGAGTGCACCAGTGTTGCCCGACTCACAGGTCACTCACTTGTTTATAAAAATATTCAATTATAAATTACGTGGCTCGACCAAGTGCGCTAAAATTTCACCACCCTGTGATTGCACAAGGGTTAACGATTGAAGTTTGGGTGTTACGGCCTGTTTTAAGCGAACCTATACAGTTAATTGTCACAAGAACACTGCAAGTGTGTTACTCTGACGAAACATTTAGCTCTGCTCTACACTGATGTGATTCTGCTAAAAGGTAAGTCACACGGAGATGCAACACTAGTTCAGTGATTGCTATTTGTGAACTGCTAAAACTGCATTCTTTTTCCCTGAATGTTACTGCTCTCTTGTGTAAATTATTTCAATGCCTATTATATTATATATTTTTATTTATACAAGTGCCTGTAGTGCCACAAACGTGTTATTGCAGGAGGACAATTTAGGAAAAACTAGTTATATAACAAATTTTATAACAATTCACATACAAAGATAAAAATATGAGCTCATTACAATGTGATGGTTACAGCATTGAAAAGTGGCAACACATACAAACAAAGGAATCATCTTGAATGTACGCACAATTTCATCAAGAAAAACAGACACGAAAGTCCAGAGTTTCTTGAGTGCTCACACAGAACAGTTCTATTATCACAAAGGATATAGCCATCGTATGAGGTACAATGTCTCCTAATACCACTAGATTAATCCAATATATATGCACTGTCCAGACTTCATTTCATATTCTTAGGCATACTGATAAGCTTGTTCTGCATGTGGGTTTGCACCATGCTGGCTAGTACACTAGTGACAGAGGAGGGTTACTTGCATGGAATGTTGATGGCATTGCCGATTTTGCCGGAGGCAGCTACCTCAGCAGGCTCGCGCACGTCGATCAGTTGAATGTCGCCACCTTGCATCAGAGCCTTAAGGTCTTCATAGCTCAGATCCTGGAAGTTGACACCTGACGTTGACACAGAGCGAGCACTCATAATACCTGCAGAAACCAACGTTGGGATAGAAAACAAATGTATAGAATTGTTTTCAGAAAAATTGTTGCAAGGAATGGTAACAAGACAAGAGCATACAGAAAGACTGAGGTGGAGCCAGTGACTGCAGCCGAATGAGAAAAGCTTTTGCCTGAAGCCAACATTTCGATTTGAAGACTTGACGGAACAATGCCACCAGCTGAGGCTTTCCTTGTATACCCTACTTTGGTTGGTTCAAAAAAAAAATGGTGTAACAAAAAAAGGATTCACTAGAAAGTGAAGAAAGTGACAACTGCATAGTCACATGGGTGAATTGAAATGAAGTTGCAAATGTCGTTTGTGAATGTAAAGCTTTGGAGATTATGCTACCTTCGTTACGTGTGCTAAATTTTATAGTACGTAAAGTTGAAGGCCTACCGACGCAAAAAATTTTAAATCCTTGTTTTTCGGTACCAACAAGTAGCTAACGATACATTTTCCTTAGCTGGAAACCTAGTTTGCTTGAATGTGCATCTGTTAATTATTTGGAGATGTTTTTATTGTGACCAATCGCAGTTTAGGCGTTAGAAAGTCCCAAGAGAAATTGGACCTAGTGGTGTTTTTTCGTAAACACATCAGACGATGTTGGCACACATAACAGACGCACCCACCATGTTTGCAGCATCAGAAGTTAGCACAAACTCGCGATACAGGTGGTGGTTGGTTGTTTAAAGCAAGTTGATGACCATGCTGATGTGCTTTGTTTTAGGTGCAGTTGCATGACAAACACTTGAAAATTTGTTTTCAATATGTTCTAGGCAAGGTTACTGTTAACTTTTGGTTGGTGATGTGTGCGTGTCCACACCAACCTAACTCGCAAGTTATCTCACCTTCAAAATTTTGTGTCAGCATTACATTAACGTACTACAACCGCAACTGAAATACCTGGTAGTATATGGCTTAGAGAATGCATCACTATGCTTCACAAACATTTCCAAGCTCTCTCAGTGTGCCCATAGTTCAATTCAAAGCACATTCCCATTTATATAGACACTACGACACTGAAGATTACGTCAAGAGCATACCTGAAATCTTAATTTGTCAAACCTGTTTTAGAGATCATGTTTGTACTTGACAAAAAAGCATTGCCCCCTTGTGTGGCAACAATTCTAAAACATTTCGTTGAAGCAAACACCTTTGCGACCCAAACACAATGACTATTGTTTGACGTATGAAATAAATTTCGTCTATGTGTTTAAGAAAAAAGTTCTGTGCCCAATAAAAACTATTTCATAACTTTTTCAAGCAGGAGCTACGGTACATTAAACTGTTCAGAATAAATTGTTTTCATGGATATTTATTTTTGCTGAAACAAGAATGAAATTGCAGCTGACACACAGTTTGTAAGAGATATTATGAAAAATGGTGAGGCACTCGCAATGTTTTTGTTTGTTTGAAGACAATTTTATCACACTTTATCCAGCGATAGATGAAAAACAATTGCCTGCAGGTAAACATTACTTTTCTCAGGCCCCGTGCTTTTTTTTTTTTTTGTAACCAGTTTGATATAGAATTAATACCTGTTGACTGTCACATTTATTTATATTTTTCTTACAAAAGCTTTACTACAACAAACTTAACTAGTACCCGTCTTCACACTGATCATATTAGAAAACCGCATATGTTCCTAGGATAAGAACTTGAAAATACAAAAAATGCAGTGGTTCTAATAAGCAATTTTTATTCAAATCACGGCGTTTTGCAACAGAACATGATAGAACAAACGTGCCATTTTTGCTTCAACTCCTCTTTCAAGGACAGCACAGAAAATCAAGGGCAGGGAACTTTATTTATTGCTCTCATACTCTGAAGCAAGCCGCACGTGTTCTATTATTATTTTAGCTGCACAGTCTGCCAACAGGAGGAACTAGCAGCCACAGTTCCATTTCCGCGGCATGAGTGTAGGAATGTCCGACAGCACTTCGTGCAGCCCAGCATAGAGACGGCAGCGCAAACTTGCTATCTACGAAGTCGCTCGCCCGGTCACAGTGACATCACGAGGGCTTACAGTAAAGCTTTTCACGCAGAGACTTGTTTCTCGCTGCAATCGAGAAATGTGTGCGAAATTACGTAGCCTTAAGTTATCGTCGAAATATGGTGTGCTGAACCTGAAAGTAAACAAGGCGCGCCCTGCTTGGAAAGAAAAAAAAAAGGGGGGGGGGGGGCAAATCGTTTTGCGGATTCTCCGGTAATGCGCAGTCAATTGAAACGAATTGACCTAGCAGGCGACAGATGGTTATCATCAAGTAGAATCATTCACGAAGAAATCGTGTCACGACAAATCGACGCAAGCTCACGATGTTTTCAAACCAGATGAAAACTTACAAGGACCGAGTTGCGAGGAGCGGCATGCCGTCGTAGCACACGCATCGAGCACGACGACCTGTTTCGTATGAAATCCTGTCACGGGCGCAGCAGCAAGACGCCGTCCCAGCAGCCATGGGACTCTGTTGGAACGAGCCACTGATATAACAGGCTTGAATAACATGACTGCCCTTGCTGCGCACCGTGTAGCCCGTTTTGCCGGCCTTCGTCAGCTTCTCCTACGCGCACTCGGTGAACAGAGGAGGACGCTTCGCTGATTCGTTTTTCGCTCACGATGAGCGCTGTTGCAGTAGCTGCTGCGACCACATGCGATGCGACCTCCGTGGATGCAACGCGTTGCTTGCGTGCCGCGCGGCCATATCTTATCAGCTTGGGAATCGTGCAGCCGGTAATCGACCTTGCGAGGTCACGCTTGAAGATTCCCGCGTGGCGTGAATTTCGTGCGGTCCCAAACCAGAGATCACCTACCACTGCTCAAACAATGCGCTACGTACAAATGAACGCTGTTAACACTGCTGACGAGGTTATCCGGCAGGTGTGCAACCGTTGGCGGTTCGTTTAAAATTCTCCTCAGCCGTGTGTCTTAAATAGTTCTCGCACTCGTGCCAGTCACAGCCTTCACCTATGCCTTCACAGCCTTCCATCTTTATATTGACCGGTCATGAATCGTATGACTATGACCAGCTCTGAAAGCATTTGATCAGTCCGCTCAGGGTGTGGACAACACGTTGTCGTCTGCTACGGCGGCCGCCATTGCCGCTGTCGGTGGGGGGCTGACGTGTGCCGAATATGTTGGTTGCGATACTTTATTGTGGTCCTGCAAGGCGCGCGTCAGCGCGCAGCGGGGGACTCCCACGTAGGGACCGTTAGGCCTAGTCTATTGGCCGCTCCGTGGGCCTGCTGGACGGCCTAAAGTTGGTCGGCCAGGAGGGAGCTGCCGAACCTGTTGCTTGTATTAAATGCGATGTTTCCTCCGGCGTTAACTGTCTGTCTGTCTGTCTGTCTGTCTGTCTGTCTGTCTGTCTGTCTGTCTGTCTATCTATCTATCTATCTATCTATCTATCTATCTATCTATCTATCTATCTATCTATCTATCTCTCTGTATGTATGTATGTCTCTCTCTCTCTCTCTCTCTCTCTCTCTCTCTCTCTATATATATATATATATATATATATATATATATATATATATATATATATATATATATATATCTGTCTCTATCTATCTATCTATCTACTTTATGCTCTCCAAACCGTATCATTAATATGATTTACTACGGCGTATCATGACTGTATGCCGAACATGAATGACTGGTCACACTATGAAAATCATGGCTATTTTGTCAGGAGCGAGAGGGTTTGCACTCCACGGCCGAGGCGCTGCTGTGGCCGTTTTACCATGTTCTGTGGTTTTACTTTATATGTAACGGCGAGAGACGTGAGACGACGTCGTGAAGGTGGCCGGCTGGGCCGTAGCAGTTTCGCCACTTTATTCCTTTCGGGTCGAAGCTCAGCGGCGACGGCTGCCTGCGTCCGACGCGTCAGGGCGCCTGAACCCGTCCTCTTCTCGCGCAGCTACAGTATAGTACACTGTAGCTCGAGTTGGGCATCAGCTGCGCGAGAGGAGCGGCGCGGTGGTCAAGAGAGTGATGATGATACACTACAGGCATATCCCAAAACTGGTATGTGATGAAACATTTCTGTACGAGCATTGGCCAACATAAGTCACTCGTGGTAATGTGAAAATCGGGACGCCCATGTCATGTACGACATGATTTCCTTGCCACGCTCGTGGATCGATGACGGTCGTTTCGCTAGCTCGACACACACCAAATAGGGTATTGCATGACGAACATAAGTGAGAAGTGGTAATACGGGAATTATAACGCGTCATACACGACATGACTTGCATGTCGCGCTCGCGGCCAGTTAGCTAGCTTTATATACACCGAAATCGGTATTGCGTATGACTGTATGACGAACAGATATATGACAGCTCCTAACATGTCAATCATGACATACATGTTACGATTGTTTTTCTCCGCATGTTTTGTTCCTTGGCGGCTGCTTCGCATTACATTTGATTCCCACAATGCGTGGCATCTGCCGATTTTTTTTTTTCTTGACAAATGTACGTGCAAAAGAACTGCCTCACGTTTTACGAGGCACAAAAAGATGAGCTACGTGACACTCGCTGTGCGAACTGCGAAGCATAAAGACGATTCTGGTAAACCGCTCCAGTTCGCCTCCAAGGATGAAGTAGACGCGACGGAAGCTTGGACATTTGTGTTTCGTCCGTATACTGTTCAATGTGCGAACTAGCCTTCTCTTTTTCTAATAACTGTAGCGTACGCATTCTTTTGCTAATAACTGTAGTGTACGCATTACAGGAAAATGGAGACTGCATGTCAGCATCAGAGGCAAGATGAAGGTATACCACCGTTGTACAGTATGCAGCGCGCTCCTCCTCTCCACTCACTCTCCGATACTCCGCCCGCAATGTACTTCAATGCATTTCTGTACTATCAATGTATTTCTGTATTATCATATTACAGTAACAGTAACCTCTCTGTTGTACTCTTTATTGCGATAAAACCTTGCCCTCATAACATGTTTCTTTATTTCTACATATGGATGCGCGAAATTTGAAACCTCTATTGAAAGTACACAGTGAACGCAATTTGAAAGAAATGAACAACAGCGGTAATAATCGCCATAAAAAATTCATGTTTTGTGAATTAAAAATATATATACAATGGTTGATGCAGACGTATACATGCGAGATTTTATTGCAATGACTGATGGCCTATATATCAAGCTAAATAAATACCAAATTCAAATCATATGCAGTGCTGAGTATATATATATATATATATATATATATATATATATATATATATATATATATATATATATATATATATATATATATATATATATATATATATATATATCCGAGGAAGTTTGAATGCCCATTTGTGCGTTATATGTGTGTTAAGGCCTGTGCAGTGTATTAAGTGAAGCGGCGTTTTGCCGAATCTGTTGTGTATTCGGTGTATAATGCTCGAAGAAACGTAGTCGTCCCAATTCTCACTTTTTATTTTGTCACTTACGTTCTCTATTTCCACCTCACATTCGAACGTGTGAATGGAAACTGTGCGCATTCGATGATTAGACGTCGTGCCAACTAGCCTCAGCTGCAGCTTTACGGGACATGTCCATACATGTCCATACATGCCCTTTATATACCCAGTATTCTTAGCTCTCTGTATATATATATTTTTTCCTTTGCATTTCTCGTCGTTGTCATCCATATTTAACGAAGTTAAGGTGTTATGTACAGTGACCAGCAGACAAATCAGTAAAATAAGGCTTCCGTCTAAGTGCACTCAACCCCCCCTCCCTCATTTTTTTTTTTTCTTTCGTCCAAGGGACACAGCTTCGTTGCTCTGTCGTAAAAAAGAAAACCAGTTTGGTTCTCGTTCGAAGACTCTGTAGCTTCAGCCTTCACCGGACGGCCACAACGGAAAGATTTTTTTTTTTTTTTAACGAGCGCTTGTAGAATCCAGTTTTAGATGAAGATGTACGCTTTCGGTATGTGACGCCACTTCTGAATCGACTTGAGAAGTTAGCGGTCCACGCCCAAGGCCACCTATAGAAGTTGCACCTCCAGCAATATCCGCGAAGAGCTGTAAATAATTCATTAAGTGGTTTCTTTTTTTATGAATCGAGCTAGAAATTTGCAGCGTAAAACTTGACGCTGCAGAAACTCTCTGAATTAAAAGGGCCGATCGTTGCTTCTAGGGATCGGTGGTCTAGAACTTGGGGAGCACATTTGCGAGAAAGAAATGGTAGCGTGCAAAAAAGACGATGGACATGGCAAGTGTTCATCCACAGTAACCAAAGAACCTTATTTTATTGAAGTTGTATACCTCTCTCTCTCACTCTGATAAAGCTTGTCACGTCATTTGTATGCCGGCCAATTAAGGCAAACCACGGTCGCACAGGGCAAGCGAGTTGAGGCTCAAGGCAGTTTCCGAGCATAAGTGCTATTTCGCTCTCGTGGGCTTCCTGTCGGGTTGAAAGGGTGAGGGGCAGGGGGGGTGTATTTTTAAAAGTGGAAAAGCAAGAGAAAGGCACGGTCCGTGAGTTTCCTTTTCGTTGGTGTAGCGATAGTTGCGGCCAACGGTTAGAGGGCCCGCCTTGCTGCGGTAAGTGATGATTTCGATTCCCAGTACCGTCGGGCACGCATTCGTTTTTTACCTCGGCCGGGCGCCCGGTGTTGTGTTTCCGCTGCCTCCTTTCACTTTCTTTCTGCCTCTCCCGAAGAGACACAGCCGCGCTCTCTTACAAGTTGCAGCAGGAAGCGTCTTCAAGCGATCAACTGCTACGTCTCGTAAATTTCCACGGGTGCACCGAACATTCATGTAGTTGACCAAAGGCATCTGCCGCGTCGGCAAATGCTTCATGGACAAGTTGATCATCAAAAAAAAAAAAGTAGGGTGAGGCGAGGGGGTGAGCTCGAAAGGATTAGCTTCATAACTGCGCATCTTCTCTGTCACCAAAGAAGAGAGAGAGAAAAAAGGGAGGCAATGTGGGGAGGGGGGTTGACGTGCAGGTAATAAAATCTTGAATACGATTCGAATTGCCCCTACTCTTCCATTCATATTGGTTTCGAGTATTCATTATTTCATGTAGGGGTGGGCGAATATTCGAAAGTTTCGAATCACTAATTGAATAGCATTCCATTCGATTCCGTACTCGAACTGAATAGTACGTATCCGTAATGCCGATTATTTTTCGAATGATAAGCCGCGACGGGAGAACCTCAAAACAAAGAAAACCGCCGATCAGCTAACTGTGATTTTTCTTCTTTAAATCCCTGTATTAATTCTGCATGCAGCCCGGGCTTTCACGAGACTACCGACGCTGTATTGATTACCGGGATGAAGGCGTTTGTTCTGAAAGCTCCACTCTTGCTCACTTATTGTTATGCCGGAGCTGTATCGCATTAATCAGTTCTTGTCTTTGTGTCGTGATAACTGAAGGGGGGACTCCGACTGCATTCAGCTTCGTGACTAACAACGTACGCAGGTATTGTGTTCGCGCAAATAGTACTTGCAGATGTATACTGACATTTACATGCTTTCGGTGCCGAGGCTCATGTTGTCATAACAGGTTGGTCTGTTTCATTACTTCTTTAGCTGTACCCGTGGTGTTTGGTTCAAAGTTGTTTAGTTTTTGTTAGATAATGTAAGTTGAAATCAGGTGGCTAAGTCTCACATTGATTATTGTAGTGACTGCTGTATTTTAACTTACATTTACAAATTATTACGAAGGCTGATTTATGTGCAGGGTTTAACGTCACGAAACCACCATATGAATATGAGAGACACTGTAGTGGAGGGCTCTACAAATTTCGACCACCTAAGGTTATTTAACGTGCTCCCAAAGCTGCGCACACGGGCCTACATAATTTTCGCCTTCTACAGAAAATAATTATTACGAAGGCTCTGGTCTTTGCTGCATACAAGGTTACCCGATTTTAGTATAATTGTGGTGTTTTAGTCGATCAAATGTAACCGTAATTTTTCTTGGTGAAAGTTTGTAAATAAGTTAATTAAAATGAAATGCTGTGGAGTTCCAAGACAGCCTTTAAAAATTGTCGTCTTACTGTTCGAATAGTGTTTGATTAGTGGTAGTATTTGATTGGTGTCATCACTATTCGATTCGGTTTCCAAATTTACTATTCATACACCCCTGATTATTTGAAATTGTGAAACGTTTGCCTTCTGCTGCGATTTTCGAGTCTCCCGACAATGGGTCGAGCTCTCCGAATGCAAAAGTGGGCTTCTCTTTACAATTAGTGTGGTCGTGACGAAGCCAGCTTTGCTAAACGCCTTTGTTGTTTAACAAAATTCGTTGATGCGCTAGTCTGTTCGTGATCTTAAATACTAGATTGCAGAGATACGACGCTGGACGGAGAAAGAACACTGGTGCACAAGACAAGCACTATACCCAGTACTCAAGCATTACGTGCATTGTGCTTCCGTCTCTTTTTCTTGAATCATTTTTATGGCGTTAGTACTCCCGATTGACCACCGAGTGGTTCTGTTAAAATAAAATAATAAAAATAAAGAAATAAAAAACGCTAGGATAAAACAATAAAAAAACGTGGTTTTAATGGTTGCACATGATTGATACAGCATAAAAGCGTAATATTAGGAGAGAAAGGATCTATTCAACCGTACTAATAATTTGTAAAAATTAATTTGAAGTGTGACAGGTACTAGGATGAACGCATTGCTTCGTCCAAGGGAACACTCGTGATTGACGTTTGGTGGGTGCGTCTATAGTTGCACCTAAGCATAGCTTTTTCTTCACTTCACCGCGTGCTGGCTCCGTGGTGACATGAGACTCAACAGCGCTTGTTGTTTGTAGCTGGTTGGTTCATTACTTGGGCAAAATAGGTATGACGCAAAAAGGACGCGGACGAAATGAAGGCACGAACCGACAAACTTGCTTCCCTACGGGCGATCTTTCTCGCATTTTCAAGCACACAAGCTCTGTTCGTGGCCGACCGCGTGATCGCTTGGGCCTTTCTTGTAAAAACCAACCAACGGGCGCCCTTGTTTGTCTCTTCGTGTCTTCACTTTGATCCCGTCATTTTTGCGTCATCGGCCCGTGCGTGGTGGTCTAGTGGCTAAGGTACTCGGCTACTGACCCGCAGGTCGCGGGATCGAATCCCGGCTGCGGCGGCTGCATTTCCGATGGAGGCGGAAATGTTGTAGGCCCGTGTGCTAAGATTCGGGTGCACGTTAAAGAACCCCAGGTGGTGGAAATCCCCGAAGCCCTCCACTACGGCGTCTCTCATAATCGTATGGTGGTTTTGGGACGTCAAACCCCACATATCAATCAATTTTTTTGTGTCATCTCGAACAACTGTTATGGGCAGTCCACCGGGTCAACGACGCAGCAGAGAGACTTGGTCTTTCTGTTCCGACGTTGGAGTTGCCGGCAACGTGCTAAAGCACGTTCCGAAGGACCAGATAAAGCTCATACATCCGTCCATCACAATTTCCTTGTGTAAATATCTGAGCACGTGCAGAAGCTGTGGTGCGTCAGTGCAGGGCCTTAGACCCCCCTCTCCTTCTCTCTCTCCTTCTCTCTCTCTTTCTTTCTTTCTCTCTCTCTCTTTCTCTCTCTATCTATCTATCTATCTATCTATCTATCTATCTATCTATCTATCTATCTATCTATCTATCTATCTATCTATCTATCTGTCTGTCTGTCTGTCTGTCTGTCTGTCTGTCTGTCTATCTATCTATCTATCTATCTATCTATCTATCTATCTATCTATCTATCTATCTATCTATCTATCTATCTATCTATCTATCTATCTATCTATCTATCTATCTATCTATCTATCTATCTATCTATCTATCTATCTATCTATCTATCTATCTATCTATCTATCTATCTATCTATCTATCTATCTATCTATCTATCTATCTATCTATCTATCTATCTATCTATCTATCTATCTATCTATCTATCTATCTATCTATCTATCTATCTATCTATCTATCTATCTATCTATCTATCTATCTATCTATCTATCTATCTATCTATCTATCTATCTATCTATCTATCTATCTATCTATCTATCTATCTATCTATCTATCTATCTATCTATCTATCTATCTATCTATCTATCTATCTATCTATCTATCTATCTATCTATCTATCTATCTATCTATCTATCTATCTATCTATCTATCTATCTATCTATCTATCTATCTATCTATCTATCTATCTATCTATCTATCTATCTATCTATCTATCTATCTATCTATCTATCTATCTATCTATCTATCTATCTATCTATCTATCTATCTATCTATCTATCTATCTATCTATCTATCTATCTATCTAGGAAGAGGGTATGATGCCACGTCAAAAAGCCTCGCCTTTACGCGCTGCAACGGCTGCGTGTGGTCACTTCGTACGGCGCTTTCTTGGTGGCGCAAAAGTTGCTAAACCAGAGGTTTTATTTTTTATTTTTTTCAGAGCAACAGTTGTTGTGAGATCACAACAAACGTCGCGTGCACCTTAGTTTTCCGCCGCTGCCGGTGTCTGTATAACCATTATTGCGCAAATAAAAAAAAACTAAATAAAAACATTAAGTATACAACGGGATTCGAACCCGGGTGTCGTACGTGTCAGCCCATTATTCTACTACTGAGCCATGCCGGTGCTTGAAGTTTGAGTACAAACTAATTCTAGACAGGCTGCTTATCAGGAAAAAAATTTCTTTATAATGAGTAATGAAGCGTTTCGGAACAGCAAAGGAACAACCAGGCGTTGCCCAACGCGAATAGCGTAACGAGTGCGTGGTCGAATGCTCCAACTCATTACAAAAACCTGAGCTACAATTCTTTATCGTCGTAAGCCAGTCAATAAACTGCACAAAATTCATTGCACGCGTGTAGTGGGCACCATGCTTCTCCAAATGATAATGAATGCATCCCTACTGCACACAAGTTATGATGACTTATGAATCACTCGTGTCTGTTGTCTGCGTTATTTTTTTTTGCTTATCGATATCTCAACAAGAGCGTATTCGTTCGCTGAAGAAGAGGGCACTCTGCTGTGCCCACAATGAGTGTCGAATAATTCTTGAAAGACCGATTGGTATGCTCGGATTGCCGGTCAATACATCCGCCCTATTATCGTTTGGAGCCAGTCAGTTGGGTGTGGGCCGCAGTGCTATTCTGTCAGCGCTACATAAATTCATTCAGGCAACCGGAAGGATACGCTGCTAGTGGTACTGCCAGATATATCCAATTCTTTCTCCCCCTTCCTCATTCTTGTTAATTTGTTTTATATATTCTGGTTTATCGCATTCTTCTGCAATTTTTTCACGTTTTTTCAAAGGAACATTATTATTGTTCCTATCTAATTTCTCTATTTATTTTTTATCAAGCGTTGTAAAAAATGATCTATTATGAGGTACAATGTGGCCAATCCCCCATGTGGGTGTGAGCCAAGATCTCCTAGGAGACAAGACAAGACAATGAGTGGATGTCACGAAGCCAATTTCTCTCTGTGTGGGAAATGACTGACAGTGCTTTTTTGTGACCACTGTGGTATCGAGGAGACCTGAAATTGTCCTCGTTATACGTTGTGCAGAAGCGGTCACTGGCAGTCGCTATTACTGGCCTTGATCACAGTTCGACGTCGCTCTGGGTTAACGTATCGCTTCATGGTACTATACGACAGGTCAACTAGACGAACTGGAATGCTGGAATGTCATCGCGCAAAGTCATCGCGGATGAAGGCAACGAATGCATTGCTTATTTTTTTAGAAGCAACAGGCTTGCATGAGCAGTGGTAGTGATGCCGTATACACACAATACTGATGATTGATTGATTGATATGTGGGATTTAACGTCCCAAAACCACTATATGATTATGAGAGACGCCGTAGTGGAGGGCTCCGGAAATATAGACCACCTGGGGTTCTTTAACGTGCGCCCAAATCTGAGCACACGGGCCTACAACAGACACACAATACTGATGGACTGTGACGTTGTGTGTCCCTCTTCCTTTCTCCCGGTCTCTCTCTCTCTCTCACACACGTCTAATGCTTCTGACTTTCCATGTCCCTCATTCACTTTTCATGTCTAGGGTAACATACCAGCTATTCTGAACTGCATTAAAACTTCTTGCTGAGCTAATAGGCGGTGTACGACGGTGTACGTAAGTTGGCATAACTTTTAGCGCAAAAGTAGAAAAATGAAAGAAATCAGAAAGGAGGATTGGTCAACCTTCGTGCCTTTGCCCTGTCCCGTTTTCCTTCCTTCTTCGCCTTTCGAGAAAATGAGGGGTTTTCTATCCTGGAACGCACATTTGAAAAGACACAGAGGAGGTCATCTCAAGGTGGGACGTATATTGACTGCTCTTATTTATGGGAACGACGTTGGTGCTAGCGGGATTCTAAAGCGAGCGCAGATGCCTATAGTGCAGGCGCGAATAAGGCGACACGACCGCGCCGTTCCGCCGTCCGAAATATGGGGGACTGTCCTCTGGCGTGGCCTCTTCGCCGTCCTCTTCGCCGTCGTTGGGCCAGGTAACTCCGCTGCCGCCGCGTCCACTTATGCCTTCCGGACCTGTGACGCCTCCTCGGGGTTCTGCATTCGGCGTGCCAAACACGCGTTCCCAGCGTTCTCTCGTCAGACAACACATCTTTCGCTAAGCAGTTCGTCACGCGCAGTAACATCAATCTAAATGCTCACTATTTCAGAAAGAAGACTTTCAGATTTCCGTTGCACTTTATCTATTTGAACTTACATGTATATATAAACATACATTTTTTTCTCTTTCTTCTTTAGTTTTTTTTTAGTTTGGTTAGCAGTGAAACATCGTTCGCGCTTATCTCTCGTATTACTTATTATTGTCTTTCCCCGTTATACACAAGATCAATAAATGCACTTTCTCTTTCGTTGCTATTGCAAAAGTCTCTTACAGACGTCTGAAATATGCATACAAATCAACCAAAAAACAGAAATATACAAGAGAAGTATATAGTGGCCGAGTCATTTGCAGAGCTACACTCTTCCCCTCGCTACAACCACCAGTAATCTGTCTTTTTTTTATTTTTTTAACCTTTGACGCTTCCACCTTACGTGCCACAATATTCAGCTGTCCTATACTTGAAAGAACGCGCTAAATTAAAAGTTATGGTTTGTAGCAGCGATGGCGAAAAGCGCCGTCGACTGAAGAGCCAATGCTCAGAAAAAAAATTTCGTTCCGCCGCTTGGTGGTGTGCATTTTCGTAACGTGTCCGACTTGCATAGCAGGACAACATTTATAGTAATGACTTGGTGACGCTGCAAGAGTGCCAGACACACACGGACGGACGTGCATACTCACGCTGACTGGAGACGGGACACTCTTCGATCCGGCCCGGCCGGAGACACCGGGGTATGGGGTAGTCCCAGTCGCCGAAGGGCTGGCACTGGAGTAGCGGGGAGCCGAACAGCTGTCCGGGTGGATCGCACTCGAACACGGCCATGTCGAAATTGGCGCGCATTCGCAGGCCACGTGGAGGCGTCAGCACGGGACACAAGCGGTCTGCGGGACGGACGTCAGTAACTGTAATACGCTGCGCGCTCACTGTGCGCAGGCTCCTTTTCGTAGACACTCTAATAACAGTTTTCGCTCGGCTGTTGCAGTGTTTAAAACACCCGTAGTTCCAAGAGCTCGTCTTTTTGTGTGAAGCAAGTATACTCGCGATTCACAGAAGCAAAGCGCGCACGTGATCGTTCCCAAATTTTAGTGTTTATAGTAAAGTTAAACGATTGAAAATAAACATATAGGAAACATATAACATATAGGAAACATATAAGAAACATATAGGAAAGTTAAACGTTCATTCGCGACTGCAAATAAAGACTAGGTGCACAACCACAGATTGTTACATACGGCTTTTTTATTTGTTTTTTTACTACGAATTCAGGCAACTGCGAAGCTATTGCACGTTGTCTCCAAGAAACCAGAAGCAATGGACGAAACTATATTATCAGTCCATTCATTGATGCAAGAGTTGACTGCGAATTACTGCTAACAAAAGAGGAAGTAGAGGAGGTATAGGCACTCGTGTCAAGCAGCTATAGCTGCCCAATGTGGGTTAATATTGAAATCAGTTCAGAGTTTAGCTAGCGCTTGTCCTACACTCTTAGAAAAAAAAAGGTGGTATAGTACTTGCTAACTTTTGGGGTAACAATGGTTTGTCACATATGCTTCAACCCTGGTAGTAAGCGCAATTAGCAACAGCGAGGGTGGTAATAGTTACTACCTTTGCTATTACTACTAGTTTAGTAACCGTTAGTACCTTAGCCGTTAAAGGTTTCAAGAAAAAAAAGTAGTGACCGATAATACCTTGTTTATTCATTTTGGCATATTATTTCTCCACTGCTAATGTTCGCCAATCAATGTCTCATCACTAGACAACTTCGGGTAATGAAGCGTGGTGTGTCATGAACGCGAAGAATACATAGACCTAACAAGTTCACTATTTTTTTACGCACACATGTAGTATAAAGTACGCATGGGGCATATATTATAGCCCATACTTTGCTGGGGCATGTCGGGCACAGGGGAGCACTTGTGTTTTAGGATGGATTTTAACATAAACCTGTAGCACTATATTATACTACCTGGTTACGTATGTTTGTGGACGTAGCGCAAGCCGTTTAATCAGCCTTATTTATAAAAAAAAAATGTGTGTCACATTTATTTATTATAAAAGGGTCCCAAAAAGGCATTATGGACAGTGACTGAAACAAGGTAGTAAACTTCTTCTCACTGCATTTGAATGCTTCACACGGCTGATATATCAGCGTTTACAAGGTAATCTTCATTTTGGTGGGCTTGACGCGCCAAAACAATGATAATGTTTAGAGACACGCCGCAGTGGGTTGATTGTGACCGTTTTCGGGGCTAATTGTGACCGTCCGATTATTTTGATCCGCCGGTCTTGTGTAATACGTGCTGTAATTTACTAAGTTTGTTGTAATTGTCTATTGCAACGCGTGCACACTTGCCTACGGTTCGTTAACTTGTACTTCTCCGTTTCGACAATGTCAGAATCGCGTTTGCGCGTCTCAGTTGCGTAATTTAAAACAAAATGTATTTTCTTGATCTATAGATATCTTCTGCGTCATTTTTTTTCGTTTAATGATGATACGTCGAGACGATTCCTCTCTTAAATAATCAGAATCGAAATCGGAACACACACACACACACACCACACACACACCACACACACACACACACACACACACACACACACACACACACACACACACACACACACACACACACACACACACACACACACACACACACACACACACACACACACACACACACACACACTCACAATAAGTATTTCCCGAGATCGACAGCGGGGCACGGCCCATGAAAACGTCGGTAACCGTAACGTACTTGCGGAAACGTCACACTGGTGCCGCATTCGGAAGTCGATATTCATTCCTTCATCCCGCCCAAAATGAAAGCGTGACGCTGCCGAGGCATACTCAGCGCAGTAACACACGCGCGAATAGTCCGCGCACTCACCCTTGACGCGCATCTGGACGGTGCGCGTCTCGGCCCATCCGCTGTGCGGATGCGATCGGCAGGTGAAGCTTCCATCGAGGACCGCCGGGGGCGCCGTGAACCGCAGGTGGCTCGTTGATTGCCGGTAGCTGGCGCTCTCTGCGAGCGTGCATTTGAAACAGCTGTTACGTGCGTATGAGTGCACGGCCGGAGTGTGGCTTCCGTCATCCTCTGCACATGTTGAAAACTCGACGGGTCTCTTTCGCGCAGTCATATAATTTAGTTTTATGATGTGCCTGATTCGCAGATCGCTTACGAACACGGCTGACTTTTTTTTGTGCGTTTTCAGTTATTTCCGCTCAAAAAAATTCCGGCGTATCCTGCGTATAATGCAAATATATCTAATAAGAATCAGTTAGCGAGTAGCAGCTTATGCCGAGCCTTGATTCAAGTCATACGAGGTGTATTTTGAATAGTTATTGTGTGTAATTAAATAACGTTAGTAATGTCTCCTGTTATTTGGTTGGCTTCATAATATGTTCCCTCATGCTGTTGTGTATTCTAGTCCACGCTTTTGGGAGGGAACGTGCCGCTCGCATTGAGAGTTTAACCGAAGAAGGGATATATATATACATCTTTTTTTTTTCTTGGGGATGAGTCAGCTTATTGAAGTCCAACACCCATACTCGCCTTATATGATCAAAGCTTAAAAGACGGGAGGGGGGGAGGTATTAAGGAATTTGATCTTACCCTTTGGATCTGCCAGTTTTTTAACCAATCCCGCCTGTCGTCGAACTCTCGCCATTGGAAACAGAGTTCATTGCGAACTTCTATAGGTTATGCATGTTTGCGTTTCCATATATAAATTTTTAGCCTATTGGCACGAGTGCGCATTTCCTGTCTGTAAACCGGTTATCCTGGGCTGGTTGACCTCACTACCTTTCCTTTTCTTCCATTTATTTTTCTCTTCTTCCTACTGGAAGCTTTAATATACATGGTAATAAGGGCTGCAGCGCAAGCACGAAGGTGCTAGAAAAAACGTGAAACGAAAGGCGAGGCAAGGAAAGCAAAGAGGACAACACGAGCGCTCTTTGCTTTCCTTGCCTCGCCTTTCGTTTCACGTTTCTTCTAGCACCTTCGTGCTTGTGCTGCAGCCCTTATTACCATGAAATTTAACCAACTAGCCTAAATAGCCGTTCTTCTTTGGTATACACTGTACATGCATTGATCACTAATAGCATATGCGCCTAATGAATGTTGGGATGCTTGCTTCGTTTGTTTTTATAGCATATAGTGGCGTAACTGAAAGACGCAATGTGGAAGCTTATGTAAAACGCAGAAATATCGCCTAAACTGCGTGCTATGTTGTCAATAGAGTTGGTGTGTAGGCCATGTAGTAGAGGGGTGGTGCGGTATTGTTTTAAGAAGTGAGGCGCGCTTCGTGTATTACCAAAGGCTGTGGCGTTGACTTGTGCCTCCAAGGACCACTGGGGTGGCAGTCCCGGATCGTTGCTGGTGCACACCATGTTGACCTCCGTGTAGGGCAGCACGTGCACCACGCCGCCCGGGGAGACGGCGTGCGGGAAGTTTAACGTCACCGACAGGGTGTGCGCTGCGTGAAGAACACAGCAGCAGAAGTATTTATTAAGTGTGAATGCTTTAGGTGCCTCCATAACAACGTAAACGTAGCGCGAAAAAAACACGGACAAGAAAGGCCACACCACAAGCGCTTACTCACAACTGAAAGCTTTGATGCTTGAACCGAAAGTATATAACGCTTACACTAGGTGCCCAACAAAATCCCGCGCATGCTCATCGCGGGCGAAACAGAGGCACTAATAAAAACCAAGAACACAGCTCCTGCACCTCCCTCCCCACCGGTCTAGCCCCTTTCCGCGAGCAGCGCGACTTCCTTTTCCGAGGTGCCTCGCTGCGTGGTCCATTCAGCGAAACACGGCAAGCGAATGGAGTGGCGGCGGTAACGGTTCGGTGAAGAAAGGACAAAAACTAATGTGACCTACTTCACTAACGACGTCATACGGCGACGTCACGATGAATCGTCGTCATCAAGACTATCGAGGGGTGAAGCGCTAAAGGCCTGACCACACGTGCGCGTTGCTGATTGTCAGAGTGGTGACTTTTTGAAGCGGCGCCATGGCTCCGCGAAGCTCCGCGTCCTCTCTCTTCAAGGAGAGGGTGCGGCCTCTCCTTGAACCTCCGCGCTGCACGCCTCAGAGAGAGAGGGCGCATGGCTCCGTGAAGCTCCGCATCCTCTCTCTTCAAGGAGAGAGAAGCTTCGCGCCGCACCCAGAGAGAGAGAGAGAGAGGGCGCATGGTTCCATGAAGGTCCGCGTCCTCTCTCTTCAAGGAGAGGGAAGCTCCACGCCGCACCCAGAGAGAGAGAGGGCGCATGGCTCCGCGAAGCTCCGCGTCCTCTCTCTTCAAGGGGAGGGTGTGGCCTCTCCTTGAAGCTCCGCGCCGTACCCTCTTCAAGGAGAGCGTGCGGTGACGCGTCAAAAAGCCACGCGCTGACAATCGGCAACGCGTATGTGCGGTCAGGCCTTTAACAAAGACGGCGTGAAGACGCGTAATGACAGTCGCGTTGACGGCACCGCACAAGCCAGCGGTGTTCCGTACAGGGAATTTTCCCTTATCCGGGGAATTTTCGGCCGCCCTAAGGAGAAAAAATGGAATCTGCCGTATGGCGGGGAATTTCAGCAAGGGAAATTCAGCGTAACATGACTAAAGCATGCCAGTGACAGTGTGGTTAGGGCTTTGGCAGTTGCTGAAATATATAATAATGAACTCGTTGGTGAGCCATGACATTGATGGGGCAGCGCAAAAACGATGCGATCACGCACATATAAAAATGAAGGCCTGACGTGTGGCCAGGCCTTCAGGTGAACACAAGTGTTCGGTGTGTGCGTGCTAGTTCGTGCGGGCGAGATTGTTTTTTGTGTGCCACTTCATCAATTACTGCGCTCGGTCCTGCCGCATGCAGCACTGAAAGGCAGAACCCTTGAAATTCGTTTTCGATGATTATATGGCGCGATGTCTTGTTCCCTCCTGTTTTCGGCTGAAAACTCACGTATGTAGATACAATTCACGAGGTTAGGATGGCCATGCTTTCATGACGTGCAATAACGCAACACAAGTCATATTTGAATAGTCGTAAACATGTCACACACATCCATTATATATGTGTGCGTGCGCACGTGTGTGCTCTTGCTTCACGCATGTTACTATACTATAAAAGAGGGACATATGTGGGATTTTTTTTTTCGAAGCATGCAGGCTAAAGTGCCCGAAATAAAGAATTTTCGCGCCTCGAAATGGGAATTCCTTGGCGTAAGACGGAACAACACTGGCACAAGTTGCCGTCGCTCTCAAAAAGAAATCGTCCTGTTGCGAAACCTCAAAGGGTGCAAGCTGAAGCACCGAAACTGTTATGTGCATTGCGTACTACCAAGCGTTGTGGATAGGATTTTTTTTGTCGCAGCTCCTGCTATATCGGTCAGACAAACAGCTGCCTCCGTGACCGCCTTTGGGAGCACGCCTACAGCGTGCGAAACGAAATGAGATGGTCTTTAGCGATCCATTGCAGCACATAAGGCGGCCAGCTGGAATTTCAGGGGACCTCTTGAAGCGGTTTGCGCTGAGCGCATGAAAAAAGACGAAGAGATGGAAGGGGGGGGGGGGGAGTGAAGGAAAAGTTAGTGTAACATGGCGGATGATACCCGCATGTCTGAGATTATGTCTGTTTAATGCCCACGTCGTCCTTTTAGCGTTTCATCCCCCTCGGTAATAACGAAACATCAGTTTGCACAAACTACCACCTTACTAAGTCATCATATATAGCGTCACAGATCTTACAATTGGCAATGCGAAAGAGGTCATCGACTGACACGTGTTTGTTACAGTAACCGTTTCATGACCCTTCATAGCAATGATTTCTTTCACAATCCTTCCGCTATACCTTACGGGAGTCCGCAGAACCTATTTACGTAATTTGTTACGTCATCACACGACGTCACTGCAATTCTTTAAAGGTACTTTTAAGCGTGTCTCTGACTCTGCGCCCCGTCATGTCTAGTACGAAATCTGATCTGGATCCAATTGTATAAGCTGATGCATTACCACATGTGGTGCCGGCTCTTGCCTTCAAGTGTTACGGAGAACGTTATCTTGGTGTTTTTTTTTTCACCACTCCTGCTTCTTACAGCCTCCATGGACACTTTTTGCATTGTTGTATAAGTACATGGAAGAATTGATCTGAAGTCTATCAACATTTATCGCACAGGACTGTATTCTCTTCTTCCGAGACTTTAGTACCGTGTCTTGCGAAAAGAAAAAAAAACAATCTTTGTCATACTAGGTGTCTCCACCTTTCAAGCTAAGTACCCGGTCCTATATATTGCACTGACTCGGGGGCATTAAGTTTGGATACCGATATTAACATAAAATGTATTTATGTAGATGGTTACATGGAATAAAATGGTCAATATCCACTCGATGAGCTTGTTCATAGATCTGAAACATTATTTTAAACAAAGGGCATCACTTCTTGGATGCAGAGAAAAACCGCACGTTAGTTT
Source organism: Rhipicephalus microplus (assembly GCF_043290135.1). Lineage (NCBI taxonomy): Eukaryota > Metazoa > Arthropoda > Arachnida > Ixodida > Ixodidae > Rhipicephalus > Rhipicephalus microplus. The sequence goes on along the minus strand of NC_134700.1, from coordinate 277,136,680 downwards.
TGATACCCGGGTACCGAGATGTTCGAATAAAGGACACAAAAAACTCTTTGCCGATGCCTCGGCATCGCCATCCTGATAATATGGGCCGACTTACGTCTGCTGACGGCGCAAAGTGGAAGCTTATCGCTCCAGCGCCCGTCGATGCAAGTCAACTGGGCTTCGCCCAGAAGTTTGAAGCTGCCCACGGGCTCGCAGTGGAAGCGTATCGACTCGCCGGGCGCGACAGCGTCGCCCGCCACGACGCGACGGTTGTCGACGAACGCCTCGATCGCTGTCGGCAACTCGGGCACCACACAAGGAAAGCGGGATCCTTGCTGGCCTCCCTGCACCGACGAAGGGCAGCCCTCGGCCACGAAGCATGTCGGAGGCTCCAGGTCCCACCGCCGGAAGTTCTGGCAGCGCACGCTCAGCGGCCCCAGCAGCAGGCCTCGAGTGCACGCGAACTCGGCATGGATCGAGTTGGATCGCGTGAGCAAGTTCCGGTCCAGCAGTGGTCGAGGGCACCGATCACCTGAGAAGAAGCGCACCAAGAGAGAGTTGCAAACAGCATACTGCCGAAATTTGGCGTTCCGAAACTTCACCAAGAATGTGAGGTGTAGCTATGTGAAAGGGACATACTACGAGCCGAAGCTATGCATAGCTTCGGTCAGCAAGCTTCGCTCAGCATAGCTTCGGTGACGTCAGCAAGCAGCCAGGGCTGCTTGCTGACGTCACTAGCCTGTGAACGTTGCGGTGACCCCGAGACACTTGAGCATGCCCAACGTTGGCGGAGGTACGCGCAGACTGACCAATGCCTACCGGCAACAGGGCCTCCGTGCAACCACCCCCAGCCATTTCCCATTTCCTGCGCCTGTCAACGTCAGGGCACAGCCTATAGAGGAGTTTATGGTGGTGACGGAAATCACCGCCACCCGATAGACGACCGCAACTTTCTGGGCACTGACTTTTCCATAGGCCTCCTCATGAATGACCCAGGTTCTTATTCTTCTATCTTTCTACTGTCTTTTTCTTTCTTCTGCTTTCCCCTTTATTTCCCATTTCCCTTTCTCCTGACGCTGCGCCGTTACCCATAGTGGGCTGCAGAATTAAGCGTCAGATCTACAATAAACTATACTACTACTACTACTACTACTACTACTACTACTGTATTAGGTAATGAATGGTCAAACGATTATACTATGGGTAAGGCGTTAACTATTCATACACGCAAGGATATCGGACAGGTTAAAGGCTACTCGTCGTCTGTCTGTCTGTCTGTCTGTCTGTCTGTCTGTCTGTCTGTCTGTCTGTCTGTCTGTCTGTCTGTCTGTCTGTCTATCTATCTATCTATCTATCTAATTAGCAGCATTCACAAAGTACAGTAATGTTCTGTAATTACCTTCAGTTTACTTTTTGAATACTTCAACAGCAAGAGGTGCAACAACGTGATAGAAGTCGAAAGCGTACACGCACCTCGTGCTTCGAGGGTGACCGTCACTTCTTCGTCGCCGTCCGAGCAGATGAACAGTCCGCGGCTGCCATCCACAGGGTCCATGCGAATCGTGGACGTCGGAGAGGTCAGGAAGGTGCCCTCTGCGAGTCACGGGTTCATGATTAGAGGGTGGCGTAAATCGGTAGTTCAATCGAGTTGCATACTCGAACTCACGCGCCCTCCGGAGAAGAATAAAAGGGTACATGACACCGACAACTACGCAAACAGTTCGCCTAACGTGCTTTCGGTCGCCAAAGCTATAGAGAGGGACGCCCACGACGCAAGCTGAAGATCCGGCGAAGACCTTGCCGGAATGTTGGCATTCAGTCTCCACGACCATTGATGTGCAGTAAAGAAAAAAAAAAAACTATCGGAATAAATATCGCGTCATCCGTCATTCACGCGTATAGTGAGTGACCTATAGCCTAAGCTGCTCTGCCACTGCTGCTTCTTCCGCAGCCATATGTAGTTTATTATATATGTTCGTACTTGCATTTTATTTTCTCTCTTCGTTTACACGAACAGAATCTTACCTGCGTTCCTATGCGTCCTTTGAGTGCGGTATACTGAACGTGGCACGATTATTTATCTTATCAAGGTGAACGCCTTATATGTCCAATAGTACGTCGCGGTGAAGCAGTCCACGTTTTGGTGCTCGGCTGCTGACCTGGCCGACGCGGGTTGGATGCCGGCCGTGGTCGAAACCTCCGCGTCCCTCCACTACGGCGGCTCTCATAACCACGTCATGGTTTCGGGCCGTTAAAGCCCAGATATTATTATTATTATTATATATGCGGAATAATCAAGTTAAGACGGTTTCGAGATTTGGCGAGAGGACGATACATCGCGAGACCTTGGCGGCGGCTTGGGCATCGACGCGAGGTATGCATGAAAAGAAAAAAAAAGAAACGAAGTCATTTAAGTCGGTCAAAAGTCACCTGATACTTAGGGAAACGTGTGTGCTGCTCGCACACTGCGTGCCACGATATAACACTCTGTTATCACTGACATCATCAATAACGTCACAGATTGCCAGATATCGTGACGTCATGATGTCGTAATCGCACGTCATCGCCACTCGGTTCACAAAGGCACGACGATCACGGAAGCTGTGCGAAGCCAGGTTAGGTCCAGCAAGCTTTCTGTGAAGGATCAATACAATAGACTCAGATAAAAATAAAGGAGATAAAGGAAATGGCTTTCGCCTTCCAGTCGTCTTAGGTATATATGCATGGAGGATTCCGTGTGACATTGTGGGCCGGCTATGTGTGAACGGCGACGTATATAGGACACATAGGTGTTACGTCATTTCACTCACCCTTAACGAAGACGTCCAGGTTGGCGTCCCACTGCCAGGTGGGCATTCCGCCTCTTCCGCCCACGGTGCGGCGGCAGGTAATTTCGACGGGCGCGTCTGGCGGCACCACGTACAGGCCGCCGGGTCCCAGCACGTAGTCGGCTTTCACTCTGGTCACCAGCCGTCGCTCTGCGAACACACGGTACAGCGTTTGGCCGTGTACGCGCGCACGTCCTCTCACATCCGCCTACACACCGCTACAGCGCGCTGCAGACGCTGAAAGCTTCCGAGATAGAATAAGGAAAGCAAATCGTGGTGGTGGTGACTCCGAAAGTCCAAATTCCGCATGTATACACTGGCGGATCTGTCGTCTGCAACGCGCAACCTGTGAGGCGAGACGAAAAGCAAATGCGAGTTTTTTCGGACATTGCAATCGAAGATCGACATAACTAGACTATTCGTTTCGAGGTCGTTGATATGTGAACTGCATTTAATCTTCCCGTTCCTTTTGTTTGTGAGAGAAAAGACGATGATGGAGCGTCTGGTGAAAAAAAAAATGACAATGAGGTGCGTACTAATTTTGTAGACGCGCATTCTAGTCACACCGCTGGCAAGTAAATGCATCTCACGCGCCAACACATAGGAACGGCTGCATATTATTTCAACCCATCCCATCCAGCGATCAGTCAAAAAGCTCGCCACCCAGCAGAATCTGAATACCAATGCTCGTTTGAAAAAAAAACGAAATTTGCATTCTTTCCCACTGAAAACGCGTGATTACTTAGATATGTGTCATTTGGCCACGCGTAACGTAACATTTCCAGGGACTCGAGAAAAACCGTATACACTTCATGCCGACCTCTCGCAAGAGATAAAAGATCCCCGTGGCTGCATGTTATCAGTGCGCATAACGAGAGTTTATTTCTAAGCGTTTCCCGTATATTGATAGCGTCGCCACGATTACCGGCTCTTTCCTATCTTTCAACGCCACCAGCATGCACTTGAAGCGCTTAAGCTCTCCCCACCGATTTGTCGTAGACTTCAAAGGAGAGCAAGCCGCCAGCGGATTGCACCGGAGGGTGAAATACAGAAACGGTGGTCAAAATGTCCGCTTGGGGAAAGGGTGGGTGCTTGGGAGGTATTGTTTACAAAGATTGCATAGCTCGTTTACGTTCGCCTTACTTTGTTGAGTTCCTGTTCCTTCATAATCCCGCCATGTCCCTCTTGCTTCTTTCTAACGTTCCTTCCTCCATTTTTCCTTCTCTTTTTCTTGTTTGTTTTTTGTTGTTGTGAATATTTTTCTTCTGTTCCCTTCCCTCCTGTCTCGAGTAGCTATAAGAAGACACGAAAATGTGTAAATAGTATTATGCCTTGAAAAAGACGGGGCTCCCGTCGAAATGTCGGCTGAATAAACAAGTTGTTATGTGAAAGTGCATCTACTTTTTTTACTATATATATATATATATATATATATATATATATATATATATATATATATATATATATATATATATATATATATATATATATATATATATATATATATATATATATATGCTTTGCCAGCTAATGACGCCTTTCTCCTGCAAGATAACCCATATGTTTTACACCTCCATATCAAGTGCTGGTTCACTCCCAAATTGAAATAGTCCCATTATACATATGCTTGTTTTCTATATATCCCTTTGTATGTTTTTTTTTTGTCGAGAAGGCGCCATACCTTTTGCGTTGTTGACTTTATTTTGCCAACGGGATTGCCGTAGAACTTCCCAAAGAACCTAGCTCATTGAAAAATTGCATTGCAGTCTGTACACTTTAATTGATTTTAGGGTTGATAACTTCTCTGTCTTCTTCACTGCGATTCCTGGAACACGCCGGTCCTTGTGTACCGCTGTTGTTTGGAGAACCGTTCCAGCAAATGTTCGTATGTGACATTTGTTCACCTTCTACTTGAATACCACATGCTTCCTCTCGTGGATTGTCACCACTTCCGCTGAAGCGGCTATCAAACGATTGTCACCACTTCCGCTGAAGCGGCTATCAAACGAAACATACTCTGACCTCAATGAGGGTGGTTATTTTGGTTAGTTGGTATGGTAGCACAATAATATATGGTGGCGCAGACATAAGACATGGACAAGAGAAGGCACATTCAAGACAGCACAGAAACACAGAGAAAACTCCTTATTGAAGGACAAAGAATTCTGCTGGCGTATGTAGGCGGCGTCTACATGCCACGTCGTACAAGTAACAAGGGAAGGGGATTAAGGGCAGCAAGATCCCACCAGCAGTAGCGCAAGAAAAAGAAAACGTCACCGTGGTAAGTGGAAGTGAGAACGTGATGCTTGCGATGTATGACACTTCACAGTTTATCAATGAAGTTGGTGCCCTCGGGAAGCCTGAACATCGATTTTTCACATTTGAATTTGATCAGTTTAGGGAAACGTTTTGTTCCAAGCAGATTCCCCAGATTTAGCAGTGCTTTGGAATTTGACCATGTTCCACTTTGGAGAAGTGTTCTTTGTTCTCTGTACGCCTAGAAATTAATTCATTCACAAAACATTGTTAGTGTCCAGAAGCCCGGTCTTCTCAGACCGAGGCGGGTCGCGTCCACGTCGGTACCGTCAGGCCGAGCCTTGTGGCGTCATTGTGGACCTTCTGGACTGCCCGTAGTTGATCTTGATAAGACGCGCTTCGCACCATCGTCTGCCGGTAAAACCATTGTTCTTCGGGGTCAGCGAGAGTCGCGGGACAGCCCGCCCGCATGTGTCTGATCCCAATGATGCAATCACACGCGTCACACTTGTCTTGAATTTCGCTGTCAGGGTGAATTTTATGTAGAAAATACAAAGTGGGGTAAGTTCAGGTTTGCAGTAAACGTTGCGCGACTGCCTGAGCCCTGTTCATTTTTGCGTGTGGCAGTGGGAGTTGCCTACGCCCCAAGTATTAATATTTCGTGATGTCGTAGTATGTGATAAAATTATCTTTATAGTCCCCGGAATGGTAGTGGGCGTCGGGTCGGGTCTGACCGGCACGGCAAGCGAGTCCTTGTGCCAGGTCATTCGTCACCTCGTTGAGGTTGACCCGAGTTTCGTCCACTTGCCCATATGCGCAGGAAACCATTGGATTTCAGTATCCATTGGATTGACTTTGTTCATAAGTGTAACCACAGTCCCAGTGACATAGCCCTTGTCGAAGCTCTTAATTGCTGCTTTGGAGTCGCTATAGATGTATGACCATTTTCTGTTCCTGATACCCAAAGTAATAGTGGCTTGTTCCGCCACCGTGGAGTCCTTAGTGAGTATAGTCAGGGCGTCCCGTACCTCTCCCTGGCTGTGGACCACCACAGCCGTGTAGGCCTCTTGACCTTTCACCCAGGCTGCGTCCACGACGGCCGCCTCTTGTCCTACCTGTTCGATTTCTTTCAATAAAGCTTTCGCCCTCGCTTTTCGCCTGTTGGTATTGTGTTCCGGATGCTTGTTTCTAGGTAGGGGAGTGGTTCTGATTACGTCTCTAAGCTCCGCGTTCAGTTCGACCTTGACCTCCCTCGGGTTCTTCGATCTATTTGGGACTGACCCGATTGCCCTGAGTATCAGCCTACCCGCACGTGTCCTCGTTAGTCCTTGCTGCGCCGTCTGTTGCGCTTCAGCCATTTCTTGCATAGTATTGTGCACATCTAAGCTCATGCGTTTCCCATTCGACGCACTGTTGGGTACACCTAGGGCAGCCTTGATTAACTTTCTGATAATGGTGTTGAGTTTGTTCAGCTCGACCTGCGACCATTGTAGGAGACCTGCCACGTAGGTAAAGTGACAGAGAGCGAAGGCGTGTAGTAGCCTTAGAGCGCTGTCCTCACCGAGGCCCCTGTGTTGGTTGGGGATTCTTTTTAGTAGCCTGAGTACTTGGTCAGTTTTTTTTGGAAATATGCTGAATGGCAGTGAGGTTGCTACCTCCAGCTTCTACGTAAAAGCCTAGAATATTAATTTTTTCGACCTACTTGATCGCGGATCCGCCATGACAGCGCAAGATAATCTTGGGTTCCTCACCTGGGACACAGCCCGTGGGTCTTCGACCCCTACCTCGGTTTTTTTATAAGCAAAAGTTCTGACTTCGCCGCCGAACAATTTAAGCCCCATTTCGCCGAGAGTGCTTTTCATGATTTCTACACTCTCCTGAAGTCTAGTCTCCGTTTCGCCTATGTTTCCGTTGGCGCTCCATATGGTTATATCGTCGGCATATATTGCGAAGTGTATATCTTCTATCCGCTCCAATTCCCTCGCAACTCTAGTCATTGCTAAGTTATATAACATGGGCGAGAGCACAGCTTCTTGTGGGGTGCCTCTGTTTCCCAGTTTCCGCAATTTAGACTTTAGTTCTCCTAGTGTGACGCCTAGCAATTTAACAACATATTTTCCATTGTTTCTGAGGTGCCACAGCTGTCACAGTCTGAGCGAGTGGTCAAACCAAGGTGGCGCAGCTAGCTATTCGCGAATGCTTCGTTGAGGCAAAGTCGATGATAGAGTGTCTCAAGGTTGAGGAGAAAAGTGATGTGGTAGATCTCACTTTAAGTTGGGGTCTGGACTTAAAGATCTTGACGGGAAAGATCATATAATCTATAGTTAACCTGAATCTTCCACTAGAGTCATGTATGTGGCAAGTAAGGACTGTGTGTGTATGTGTGTGTGTCTGTCTGTGTGTTTTCGCAGCACTAACCTTTCTTTCTTTATTTTATTTTCCGTTTCCTAAAATATACCATACTGACGCATTCACCTTTTCCTGAAGGCCATTCCAGTTGTTTCACCTTTTCGTAAACGCCTCTAATTTGAAACAGTAAATAAAAAAACGAGTGTATCTTGCTTCAGAATGTTTTAATACCCTTGAGTACCTTTGACACATGGCGGACAGGAAAAATATGGCATGGGGATAGCGTCCCACGAAATTACAACCACGCCTGGAGGGCATGCAGTGTCTCGCGCGTGCTCCGGCACATGCGGTGGTAACCGCGGTACACACCGAACGCCACACCTACACACCAGATAACAGCTGCGACTACGGCTGTGTTCCAATTCTTAGACAGCACGTAGAGTGTCTACGCAGACTGCTTAGAATAAAGCACCGAGCCCATGCTGTCCGAGAATTGGAACACTTCTGGACGGTTTTTACGCGACGATGTGTCACCTCGCGTCGAGAAGAAAAGGCTAAAATAAACAAACGTAACAGTTGTATTGTATGGCTTATTTTGTGTTAAAATCAAAAACAAATAAACGTTACTAACATTGGGCGTCTGGGAAAGCGTTAAGCTTGCGTGCAGACGACCATTCCGTCGAGATCTGATCTATCTGAGTGATTCTCTGAGTCGCCACCTTGTTTAGACAGCAAAGTAGTCTGCATCGTATGTGTCTACGATGCGGTCTTCTCGGAGCTGTCTACTTTGCCCGCTACGTGAGAATTGGAATGGGACTTAAGATGGCCGCCGTCCATTTAACTGTCTATTTAGCCGTCTACGGTGAGTATTGGAACACACCCGATAATGGCAGCCAATTTCGCGATGGTCACTCCTGAGGCCGTTCCTTGACGAACCTCGGCATTGTGACGGTCCTGTATCGCCAATACGGCAGTCGTGTAACCGCATGCCGCCGCTCTCCGTCGCATCCTCGCGCGTCTACCTGTCCGCCGTGTGTTATTTTCGCGCTGTTAACCTGAAGTATGCACAAACAACTAGCCCAGTCAGGTACACCTCGAGCACTCTTGAGCACGTATTGCCGTCCACATCCGGCGACCGTTCGCAAAGCTCGTCATGTTCTAAACTGTGCGTGTTACAGTTGTAGCAAAATTCCTGCCGCGGCATGCATCAGCTGGTATGTGTGCGCATAGAGTTATCTCGCCCTACTTATTCACAAGATCATTGCTGCGCCTCCGTCACAGCGTTCTGTATAGAGTTGTACTCAAGTGTGCGATAGTGATGAGCGCTGATAAGTGGGCGTATGCTTCTTCCAAGAACCGCAACAGTCACTCAGGAACGGAATCTCGATTGGATCCTCTCAACAGATAACGTGAGCGTAGGTTTATCTTTCTCCTGCACAGGATGACAAAGATGGGCTATAGATCCGAAACTGTGCGAGGGTACAATTTTATCAATTCGAAACTATAGACCGGTACAGTCGCATCACTATTGGAGCGGGAGTGTCAGTACTTGCGGCGTGTCGCATTCACGAGCAGTGTGTCTCTCGAACAGCACTCGCGAATAGATTGCTGCGAAAGATGTTTGTGCTGCCGCTGCTGCTGGTGGTGGTCACGAGTCCCACAATGTGCTTCACGTCGGCGTTCCGGGTCAACGCGCGTATGGCTGCGCGCGAGTACTCGGAGAAGAAGGACCCGTACGGACACCTGCGAAAAGCGATAGCGGCGGGCTATGCGGTTCAGGTGGACAACACCAAGTGCGCCAAGACCCCAACGCCGCTGGCTGTGTACCTGGACGAGGGAGGAAGAGAGCCGTCACTGATGGATTCCGCCCTCTTCCGTGGACTCGTGAAAGACGGCCGGTTCTTGTACTTGGAAGTGAAGTGAAATGAACTTCATTTGGTCCTGGAGAACTGGTCAGACGCCCCCCTAAGAGGGGTACGCCGCAGTTGTTGGTCACGTCCACGCCGGGACTAGAAGACCGTGGCCCTCCGCCCGTTCGCAGGCCTTCTAGACTGCCGAGCATTGGACGAGTTCGGGGCTTTTAAGAGCCCTCTCCCAGTCTTCTTCTGTGCTAAACTTGGCGCCATGTAACGCCGGGCACTGCCAGAGCATGTGAGCGAGTGTGCAGTTATGTGCCTCACAATTAGGTCATCCTGAAGTTATGCCATCAGCAAAGTAGCTAGAAAATCTGGTGCTTCGAGGCTCGCCAGCGGGGGCCCGAGAACGGCTCCCTTGGATGTTACTCGGACGATGGTGGCCACACCGTGCTGATCCCGCTCGGCGGTAAAGTGCGCGGGTCCGTGTTTGCGAAGTCGTGCAAGGGTCAAGGTGAATTGGTTAATCATATGGCAAAACGTTCCGATATTGCCGATGCCATCGAGAGGTGCCCTTGGCGAAAGTATCCAGTTGGTTCGCTGGTTGTCGCGAGATGCGATGGATCTACTAAGACGGGGTCGTTCACGTGTAACGAACAATTAATGTGGGATGTGAAAGGATGCGACGAGGAACCGCAACGGACCGTGTTTGTGCCAGTAACCACTCATGTACTTGAATCCGATCGCTCGTATTACCTGCGCATCGCAAAAATAACCGGAATCGTTTCGGGTTGCATACTTCTTGTTAGTGGCGTGTGCTCCGGCTGCCGGTGGATCTGTAAAAAACTCACTAGAGTCGTGGAAGACTCGCCGAATTCTATCCCAATGACTGCGCCCTGAATCGCCCATGCAAAGGTACAGGCAGTCACGTTCACCGTTCGCTCACCGCGTTCAAGAAGCGGTGTAGACTATTATAAATACGGTAAATACACGACCCTGTGACTTTTCAACTGTCATCAATTGTGTCTGTCTGCGTTACTCAACTCCGACATAGCGCTTATTTGTGTGCACCACAGTGCAGTGCGTGCATATACCGGTGTAGAGAGAGAGAGAATAAATTGAGAGAAAGGCAGGGAGGTTCACCAGAAACTGAAGCATCCGGTTTGCTACCCTGCACTAAGGGAAGGCAGAATGGGGAATAGAGATAGAAAAAAAAGCGAAGAGCAAAGTAGACACGTGAGAGAGAAAATAATAAAAATGATCTGGGGTGTTATAGTCTATTCAATAGGCCACTACCACGCAAAAAGTTCAATAAGGCCTTTACTGATTTTTTGTGCGAAGACAGATTTGCTTTGCGCAGAGGCAATGTCGCACTCCAATACCGGTGTAAATTGTGAAGGACCAAAGGTCCTCGCCTATTGTTCGCGTTATTCGAAAGTGGCAAGTTTGCTTCATGCCGGCGGTGAGTTGTCTTTTCGTCTACTTTTCTTTTTTTCTTCCACATTTATATCATAAATTATACAAATAACATACCCTATACTTTCTTTGGATCGATCGCCTGTTAGTTATCGTTAGGATTGCGTCTATAACCAAAACAAAATCGAACCCTTAAATTGGGCTTCTTTCGCTCATTTATTACGAATACGAAGAGCAGTACTAACTTTTTCGATCTTTATATAAGTGACAAGCTGGTTAGCCTGCGAAGTGTCGTAAATAGAAGTTTGTCTTTCGGCTAAGTCGTGCCAAACGTTTCAGTAAATAATGCACGTGAACATTATATGAACGCATTCAATTCATTATTCTATTAGCCAATTATTAGTATCTTATCCAGTTATTACTATATTAATCAAATTCTATCAACGATAAAATGACACTTCTGATAAGTTGTAAAAGTCCTGTAAGATGTCATCCAGCTACATCAGTATGAGTGGCCCCAGAGTCGTCTAAACGGTTTAGAGTCTCTTAAATAAGGCGTAATTTAGGCGGACCTTGGTGGCGACTTGGTTGTCGTAAAACGCGGGCTTATCCAGAGTACTGAAATTCTGTTATGCGCGAATTCGGCCCTCGAAAGGAGATGCGCCGGTCACACGCGAAATTTGTATGCACCGTTTTTTAACGATTGATGCTCATCGTAGAATTGTTTTCAGGGCAACGGGTTAGATTTGGAAAGACAAGGGACACAGCGCTGAACTCAATACTGAAATTTATTTGGAGAAGGATAAGAACATATACGGGAAACAATGACTCATCAAAACTGTGCGCATGTTCACATGTGTTACAACGCAGCATGATTCATGTATGCAGGTATAATTATATTCTTCATAGGTGATAGACGGATGACTTATGCACTTGTCATTGGATCTAATGAAAAATGCTTTGGCTGTTTCACGCGAGCGCTGATCAACGTGTCTATGTCTGATAGTTGCTTTCTGCAAGTGTAGCACGCACCCGCATGATCTGCAATGAGCTGCCACATACATGAGACGTGACTCAGCAGCTCCTGGTAGCGTCAGCTCATGCTCTCGGCCTACGCAGCCGCAAGACAGTGGAATGACATGAACCACGTGCACTGTAATATAGCGAAAGGCGCATATCCATGGACTTGAGTGGACATGATCTCTCCTTATTGGGTTTGCCAGTGGTCATCCGGCGCCGATATGAAAATGTGATGAATAGTCGAGGTCTCTTGTCATTTCCTGCTGCCGCGTGTTATTGTAAAGTTTAAACGTCGCATTTCGGTGCTTAATTTACGCGTTTCGTTGTCTAATTAACTGAAGTGTTGCGCTGTTAAGCACGTGAGTGTGAAGGTATAACTCTAGGCGTTGAGAAAAGAAGTATTTCAAGGGAGCGTCGCGCAATCCGAAAAAGAAAGAAAGAAAGACAGACAGACAGACAGACAGACAGACAGACAGACAGACAGACAGACAGACAGACAGACAGACAGACAGACAGACAGACAGATAGATAGATAGATAGATAGATAGATAGATAGATAGATAGATAGATAGATAGATAGATAGATAGATAGATAGATAGATAGATAGATAGATAGATAGATAGATAGATAGACAGATAGATAGATAGATAGATAGATAGATAGATAGATAGATAGATAGAAAGATAGATAGATAGATAGATAGATAGATAGATAGATAGATAGATAGATAGATAGATAGATAGATAGATAGATAGATAGATAGATAGATAGATAGATAGATAGATAGATAGATAGATAGATAGATAGATAGATAGATAGATAGATAGATAGATAGATAGATAGATAGATAGATTAGATAGACACGCAAAGCTTCCGTTGCCCCAATTTTCTCTGTGAGGGAACGGCTTCTATCTAATGTTTTCAACAAACATTTTTTTTTTCATCACTTAACTGAAAGGGTGCTACGAGAGTAGACAATGTCATTAAGTCGAGGAGCACAGGTGCTCACCGAGAAAGGCCCTCTCGCACCTGGGCAGCGTCTCGTTGAAGGTGCCGTCGATGCAGATGACCGACTCTGGACCGATCAGCTGGTAGTACTGCTGCACCGAACAGTGGAAGCGCACCAGACCCCCGTGTGGCACCACAGAGCGGGCGCCCAGTAGACGGTTGCCATGGTACGCGCTCGGACCGGCCACCGGCGGATCGCTGTGAATCGTTTTTTGTGCAACAATCTAAGAACGTTGCTGAACTAGTAAAGCCATTGCATGTGCATGTGTTAATATATATATACTCCGACAAGATTGTGAACATGTATGCTGGAACTTAACAGTGCTATAGCAAGCAGGAGTGACTATGGCTTCGCTTAACCACCATATGAAGGGTGTTTAAGGTAACCGCACGGCGAATTTTCCCTGACCATCAATGACTATATCAAATTTTAAAAAAAGATTGATTGATTGATTGATTGATTGATTGATTGATTGATTGATTGATTGATGTGTGCAAACTCGCATCGTGGAACATGTCAAATTGATACATCCGGACCGGCAAAAATTCACATAAAATGTCTACGTAACCGCTTTCGCCGAACGTATAGCACAAGTTACTGCCGAGTGATGGCCATCGTTTCTACATCGTGATTACAGGAGCACTCACTTGGGATATAAGCAAGCGAATCCCAGCCTGCTCCCGAGTAGTTCCACGTCGGGAGGTACCGTCCCGTTGGCAACGTCCGGTATCTCGTTGTTGTCAGCGCCTGCGAAACCTGTTGGGAGCTTCAGAGAACTGCATATTGTGACGTGTGCTACTGTGTTATGCGTTAGTACAGTGCTTGTCTTGTGCATCACTCACATATTCGTACCGGGGTCGCATCGACACAAACAGCAATTAAATACTTTTCAAACCATGAACGCATGATTAATTAAACAAATTAAGTAAACAAATAAATTATTTGTTTATTTATTTATCCTTTGCTTGTTTCCTTATTAGTGGTAATTAGTTGTAGGCATCGTTTTGGTAAACTAGCTTGGTAACAAAACGCTCGCAGCATTTCATCGATCTTCGAGGTTATGGCGTGATTGTTTCCCGCTTCTGTAACTCGGCAAAGCGATGTAACTGCTGTTCTTCTCGCTATGCGTACAGTTAGATGCGCGAAGTTTCAGGTGTAAAGAAAAATAAATATTTATCTCGATGGAGATACGATAACGGCATAAACAGCGCGCCGCGAGTCCGCGCAAGTCAGCTTCTCTGCAGCAACCGCAAAGTCGCGAAACTGGCTTCGCGGGCAAACTCGCTTTTAAAATATCTTGCGTGACGCTTCGTACGAGCTATTTCTTGAGCTTAGCGTTTGCAACTGCGCCGTGGCAAACACGAACAGTGAGAGTTGTCCAATTGTGATTAACGTCTTCATTTAGAGCTACCAAGGTGAAAACTTCAGGCCAAACCAGGACTGACCACAAAGAACAGGCGAGACAAGCATCATGTTTTTCGTGGTCCGTCCTGGTATGAACTGAAGTTTTTCCGTTAAAAGCTATGTGCCAATCAGTCCCAAGAGAAGTTTTGCTGAACTTTCTGAAATGTTAGGGAGCTTTAGTACCGGGGACCCCAAGAGCTGTGCGTACGCACGCTCAATTGCTTTCCTTTGTTCTTCCAGCCACACCTGAAAAAAAAATGATTCAATGGAACGCAAGGGCTTGTCGCTTTAAGGCAACGTCCCTAAAGCTCCCTATTCAACGCTATAGGCAGTGGCGTTTGCGCTCGTCTTTGTCTGCAAGTTACAACGTGACAGTTGTACCTGCCACGTTGGAATTGGAAGTACCTAGTCTCAGGGTCTGTGCTGATGCCGCAAGGAGCAAGCCCGCCGTCTGGGTGACCGCCAGCGGGACAGCCAACCACATGCCGGCACAGGTGTGGACGCTGCCGCCTCAGATACCGGCTCTGTTCCTTGCTTTTCCCACTGGTGGAGCTGCCAATGAAAGCAGAGGAATGACCGATTAGTCGCAACGAATGTGTCTTGACACCACGTGATAAGTCTGCCGCCTAATTAAGTCTAAAAGGAGACTAACTCTTGAGTCACATTTCTGCCGGCCCGCGAGCAGCATGGATAGATGGAAACAACTTTATTGAACGTCCGGCAATGTTTACAACCCAGACTCGGGTCTCCCATGAGGGGACCTCGAGGTCTTGCCTCATAGCCGCCTCACGGGTCCACTGGACTGCCCAGCTCTTGTGTCTTGAAGTTGGAGCTGCGCAAAGTGGCTGCCCGCTTCGACGCAAGGGCATCCGGAGATACTGCCATTTGAGCTGCTGTGACAGAGCACTCCCGCAATATGTGCGAGAGCGTCGCTCTAGTTGCCTGTCATAATTTGCAGGTGTCACTCGGGTACTTCGCGGGAAAAAAATGTGCTGCAATCGCACTGGACTGAGGAAAGTGTCTGCCTGCAGCTGTCGCTAGACGACTGCCTGGAATCATTTCAGCTTGGGTGGGGACCATATCCGCCTGCCTAACTAGTGGTGCTTAGTAATTAGTTATACCAGACTAAGCGTTCTTCCGTGTGCTGAACCAGGAGGTCCGAACTCGACAAGGCGGTCGCAGATTCTGTGCGGCGGGTCATTTCTCGCACATAGCGGTGTAGCACATCGTCCGAATCAGGGGGGCCTTCGTCGGGGGGGGGGGGGGGTGACATGTGCTGGGAACCACAAAATCGTAGTGCTACTGTGTAGACGAGCCTTCCTCAGAGTCTGTAGAGCTTCAAGAGAAATGCGTCCCTGCACGTAGTTACGAACTGCGGATTGTCAGTCGCGAAGAACTGCCTCGCAGATGCGGTCGGTAAGCGCAAGCGCAATCGCGACCTCTTCTGGATACATTGTACTGACACTACACGCGAGGGTAAGCCCGGAGGGGACATCCACTACTACCTCCGTGAATTGGTGTTTGTGTGTGCATTCCGCCGCGCCCATGAAGCGCGCAGTCCTCTCCCCACCGAAGGAGTGCAGAAGTGCCTGGGCCTGGCGTCGTTTTCCGTGATGATCGGGGTGCATATTTCTAGGAGTAGGGGCAACTATCAGCGTGTCAGCGATGTTATGTGAAATGTCATCTTTCCGACCTTGTTGGGCCTGATAATTCAGACTGAATCCCTGCAGGATGTACCGATCCGCGTCTCTCAGAGACATACTTCCTGTTGTGCCGTGGGGCATGACAGGAAGTCTTTGATCTAGTTGCAGCGTCGCTCGCCCAAGTTGAACTTCTTAATTCGGATCAGGATTGCTGCATGTGTTAAATTGTCGAACGCCTTTTCTAGATCCAGGCCGAGGATGGCCCGGGTGCCGCTAGTCGGGTCGGTGAGAATTTGGTGGTAAAGGTGGAGCATGCATGATGCCTTGTGTGGAGCGGTGTGATCGGATGCCTACCATATTGGGCGGGTAGGCTCCAGTGTCATTAGGTAGTGGTTGATACGGGTAAGGAACGCGCTCTGTCCCCTTGCCAAAGCAGCATGTGAGTAAGAATGGCCTCAGGTGATTGACGCTAGACGACTTTCCTGGTTTCGCTATATCAGAACTGCCTTAGAGTGTTTCCACGCCTCTGGTATGCGACTCTATCGCCAGCATTTGTTGATGTATACGTTGTAAGAGCGGCGATAGGTGATCATCGACGTTTCGTAGAGTCTTGTTTGTAACCTTGTCGAGACCAGGTGCTCATTTTCCATTAGGCTGGTAGATCGCTGCGCGCATCTCTGATTCATGAAAATCTTCATCAAGCGTCGAATTTGGCTCGCCAGTGTAATCGCCGTGTTGAACCTCGGGTCGTCGAGGAAAGTGCTTCTCTATCAGGCGTGTTACGATCTGCTGATCAGTCGCGGTAGCCAGTATTCTGTGCGAAAGGCGCTGCAAGTTGGCACGCTGGGACGACTTGCTCTGCGTTTCCCCCAAAGGAAAGGTGACGGAGGATACGCCACGTGTGTTCAATGCGCAGATGCCCGTCGACTACGTTGCAGATGCCGTACCACTGATGGCGGCTTATAAGGCTCCAGCAATGCTATTCTAGCTGACGATTGATCTGTGTGATCTTCTTACGAAGCTTTCGATTGTTTCGTTGCGTCTTCTATCTTGCGTGTTGTGATGTCTTGGTTTCCCAGAGATGGGCTATAGTCGGCTGTCGATCTTCTCAACCTGGACTTCGGATGCGACCGTCTGTGTCGCCCTGTTTACGTCGCCATTGAGGATCTCATGCCTCGATGTCACCGATGTCATTGATGACCGAGGCGTGTGCATGAAAACCTAGAAGCTTTGGTAAGGTGCCTACTGTTTCCTGTATTATTATGACGTCAGGCTTGGGTTACGCGTGTCGTACATATTGTTGCAGCAGTGGTTGCTTCTTAGTGAAGCCCTGACAGTTCCACTGCCACACCACGAGCTCGTTAGTGGGGCTTGTCATTGTGGTGTTGTGCGTGTGCTCTATAAGAGATATGGCAATTGTGAATGACGGTAGGGCCCACAGTAAGCATCATTGACGTACCTTGGTGAAGGTCTATGTAAGTCTCGATTCTGTCAATGTGAGATTCCACCCTGTCTGTTCGGGCAGTGAGGTTATTGACTGCAACGCTGATGTTGCGGATCGTACTTCGAATGTCAGTGAGCCTTTTCTTCATTTCTTCTTGTTCTTTCCGCCATTCACATATTGTGGCTTGTTCTGTGCGCCAATCTCTTACTGTGGCTTCAAGCTTGTCGTGCCGTTCATATTCAGAGCTGGTTGCGGCTGTTTTTTTGTTTTGTTTTTTGCGAGTGGCGCTTCACCGTCGTCAAAGTTCGCAACTGAAATTAGGACTGAAACGAGTTTAGGTATAGATGGCTGCGCCATTGGCTGCTTAATCTCGCGGATTTCTTGTGTTAAATGCTGCACTTGCGTGCGTAATTGCGCGTTTTCGCGCTGTACTGCTTCTAATGCCGCATCTTTGGGGTCCCTCTTATTTTTAGGTTCTCAGGCAGTAGCTCCTTGAGCCCCTCGTCTCTGAGCACCCTTAGCCGTATCTTCGAAGCTCACCTTGTCAGGTGAATCCCAGCCCTGGTTGCTTCGAACGCTGCTACCTGTAACGACCTTGCCTCGGTCCGGGAGTTCTGCTCCGGGACCGGCTCTGAGACTGGCTATGCTGGCGACATCGAGGGCCAGTTAACCGCGCCCGATTTCGAGAGCTGCAGCAGTAACAGGAAGGAAAGCAAGTGTGGACTGTTCGTCGTAGTTCTGCTGCTAGAGCTTGAGGGTGGCCTCCGCTGCAGCCCTTAGTCGGTCACCATGTCGTTTTTTGACGAGATTAAGAGGCCTTAAATCTAGCCTTGCAGGCTTTGTTCGCAGTGGGGAGTGCTCCCCCGCAGAGGCGACACGTTGGCGTGCATTCGGGATGGAAGAGTCTGGGTTCGAAGCTCCACAGCCTCTACACACGCAACCTTTGAGGTTTGGACAGATGTCCATGCTATGACCGACACGTCTGCACTGGCGCCACACGCCGATCTGCTTTCTGTACAAGGTGCAACTCAGCATGGTACTCCCGTAATACACCCACGTTGGGATCTGGCCACCGTCAAAGGTGATGATGACCAATGTGGTTTTGCTCAGTGTTTTGGTCGCCAAGGCGCTCGGATTGAGGTTAAATAGTTTCGCGTCTTCATCGAGGGGAATACTTTGTACGACTCCCTTGACTGTATAGACGGGTGCAGTCTCGTAAGCCCGTACCTCGAACTGGTATTCGGTGAGCTTAAAGCTGGCGAGTCGGGAGTGCCGTTCAGCATTAGAAGAGTGAGTTGTACTCACAACGATGATGTTCTGCTGCACGTTTGGACATATGCTATCTTCCTTGGCGTCTTGGGGTGATACACGTGCTGCCCTGTATAGGGCCGAAGCGAGGTGAAGGACTTCGACTGCTGTAACGTCCAAGCCGCCCCGTGGCCTATAACTTTGTGGTGATCACGGATAAGGGCGGACATCTTGCTTGCCCGGTTTAAAGCTCACTGCTTGTGCGCGCGCGGGCCTCGCTGCGTTTTGTTCGTGCCTCCAACGCCGGCTTGAGAGGCAGAGTTAGGGTTAGCGTGCTTGTTCCGAAAAGAATGCAGTTCCCTTGGGGTAATGACGCACCATCCTGCTTCTTCAGAGATCTTGGTGGGCGAGATGTCAGTTCCTTCAACTTGCACCTCTATAGTGGCTTCTGTAAAGTCGACGTGCAGCCGTGACTGCTGCAAGCTTGGCGTCGCAGGGGCTCCGGAGAAAAAAGTTCAATAAAATCATGAAGAAGGCTGTTCGCACCTTTAAAAAGGTGGGAATTTGTATTCAATAGGCCAGTTTCATCTAACCCTCATTCTCCGTGGTTCAATAGCACTTTGAAACACATGCGCAATAAAAAGAAGCGGCTATTCAGACGCGCGAAATCAACAGCCGAAACAGACCATTAGTCTTCCTATCAGGCATTTAACAGATAATTCTGTACTGCACTTTCGAAAGCCAAAAAAAGTATTTTTCAATAAAACCCTTCCTTCGCTGCTGCGCTCTAATGCACGTAAGTTTTGGAGCATCATTAGCGGAACTAAAACACGAGATATACAATTAATCCAGTCTGATGTTCCAGTCGCTTATAGCGAGTGCTACAACGTTCTAATGTCCTTGCTGCACACTTTCATAACAGCGTTTCCACTATGTTCCCACATTCAATAAAGGCCGATTTCTTGCCAATAGACCCCATTATCATTGATGCAGTTGACGTCGAAAAACTCATTGTAAACTTGAAAGTGTCATCATCGGCTGGTCCAGATTGATCTTTCGTCAAAAATGTTAAAGTGTACTCAAGTCCATTGTCCTCCATTATAGTCAAAAATTTTTGAGCAGTCATTACAGACGTCCACGCTGCCATCTGACTAGAAGGCTGGGAAGTAGGGCCCTGTGCATAGGTCTGGTGATGTAAATTCCCCCAATAACTACCGGCCCATATCGTTGACATCCATTCCAGTAAAAATCTTAGAGCGTGTCACACACTCACACCTCATTGAATTTCTTGAATCTAATTCCTTCTGTAGCATTTTTCAGCATGGCTTCTGAAAAACTTTTTCATGCGAAACACAGTTGCTGTGATTTACTAACGACTTGTTTGTTAACGCAGATCTTGAATCTGACACTGACTGCATATTTTTAGATTTCGCGAAAGCGTTTGACTCCGTTTCACATGAACTACTCATTTTCAAACTTACTCAGCTGAACATCGACCCAAATGTACTTACATGGATGAAGGAATTCCTCTCTAACCGCAGCCAGTACGTGACTGCTAATCATTTTTGTTCGCCTAAATGCGCAGTAACATCTGGTGTACCGCAAGGGTCCGTTTTAGGCCCGTTGCTTTTCTTAATTTACATTAACGATCTTTCTTCTTGTGTTTCTTCTTCTACTGTCCGACTCGTCGCAGATGACTGTGTCCTCTACCAGAAAATAACCAGTCATGCGGATCATCTTAACCTTCAACGTGACCTAGAGTATATTCGCATGGTGTAACACATGGTTCATGACACTTAAAATCATCGAAATGCAAGAGCATGCAAGTTTCACGTCGCACTACCACCCACTGTCTGCGTACTTATTCCCTCAATAACATTCCAGTACCATCAGTGGACACTTATAAATACCTTGTTTTTCACGTATCGTCTAATCTTTCCTGGAATAAACACACGGAATATGTGATTAATAATGCTAACCGCATGCTTGGTTATCTGCGCCGTAACTTTTCCTCTGCTCAATCGTCAATCAAGTTATTATTGTATAAAACATTGGTCAGATCCAAATTAGAATATGCATGCGCCACATGGGACCCAACTCATGCCATTATCATTCAATCTCTCGAAGCCACTCAGAATCCCGTGGCACGTTTCATCTTATTGAATTATTCACGTCATTCCAGCGTCACATCCATGAATAGCACCCAAAACCCGCCCGATCTTTCATTGCGCCGCAAAATTTTGCCGCCTTAACCTTTTTCACAAAATCTATCATTATAGCAGCCATTGAAGGACGCCCTCTTTCATCCACCACGATTCATATCATCCAGGACCGACCATCGCTTTAAGGTTGGCTTACCCTTCTGTCGTACGAGACTGTACGATGATTCATTTGTGCCAAGGACAAGCACCGCCTGGAACCACCTTCCCGCCTCCATCGCCTGTATAACGGACCTAAAGGACTTCAAGCTCGCCGTACATAATGCCCTGTAAATTTTTTTCCTGTTTTTTGTTTCTTTATCTTTTTTTATTTTATTTAAACTGCACTTAAGATTGTTTACACCACTCCTCTATGTATTGCCTTCGGGCCTTGAAAGTACCTTCAATAAATAAATAAATAAATAAATAAATAAATAAATAAATAAATAAAAAGAATATCGGTGGAGTCCGGGTAACTTGCATGCAGGAGACGATGGCGTATTCATGCAAAAACAACACGAATATTGTGCTAAAACACTGCGAAATCATTCACGAATGACACAGCCAACGTGAAACGCGTCCGCTCTTTTCGGCGCTTCTGCGAGCAGCATCTTTTCCACGTTTCGAACAGTTTAAAGAACCCAAAAATGTGAAATTGCGTTACGTTTTTTACACTCTGTCTCTTGCTTCCTAACGCGGCACGTGTAGAATTACTCAGTATAAGTCAAGGAGCAAAAAGGGTCGTATAAGTTGGTTTTATTTTCAACTACAACTGCACTCACTTAATTTGTGTTAGTGGTAATAAGTTGCCTTTTTTTTGCTACTAATTCAGGTCCACACTCATCCTAACAAACCCCTCTGCACACGTTTTTAGGTCTGACGTAGAGCCGGCTTTTCTGCAATGTAACCTGGTGCTACGACAAAGCCACGCATTTTTTTTTTTTCATGAAAGCAAGAAACTATGACTTCATTAACGGGATGGACGGTTGGAACACTGGGTTCAGCTCTATGCGCAAGTGAGACTTTCAGCCTGCTGAACGGTTCTCAACTTTTCTGTTTTCTCGTGCCTATCTCACTAGAGCAGCTGTCGCACCTTTGGTTGCTCTCTAGAAGGACATGAGGTGTAGTGCTGTCACTTCGGTAAAACCCTGCTGAGGCGGTAGCAAGTGTAGCCTTTGCCTAACACTGAATTTGTGATAAGCCTAGATGTTTGTGCTTTGACGAAGGCAAATCTACGCCGTCTGAGGTCTGAGCAGGACTATGTAGTTGGTGCGGTGACGAAGAGGTCTTTCACAGAAACTTTGACTTTACCTTCTTTATCGACGTTTCGTCATACAGCAATAGCCCAGGAAGTGTTACGCATCAAAAGCATAGTACAACTACGAGCAACGCTGTAGGGAAAGGGCTCCAAAAATTTCGACCACCTGGGGTCCTTCAACGCGCATATAAATCCATGTGCAAGGACCTCTAGCATTTTGCCCTTAATCGCTATCACTGCACTCGGAATTCGATCCGGAGACCTTCGAGTCATCTGTCAACCATCGTAGCCACTTGAAAAGCGTGGCGGTTGACACTTATTCACTTCAAGACTCCCTCTTGCTCTGAACATCTTTCTGTCTTATTTAGATCACTACACGCAAGAAGGTTTAGACATCTCGAACAACTCTGGTAATAAATGCGTGGGTGTTAATTAAACCCAATCCAAAATTTTTAGGCATTGTTAGCTTATCATGGACGGTGGAGGCATTGAATATATACAGCCGAAACATAGACAATAAAATGGAACACTGGCAACCGGATGGGAAGTGAACAGAACAGATTTCCACGCGAATACATTAGCATGGCCTCCTGCTAGAATTTTTAGATTATAGCGTCACCATGATAGCACGATATGCGTCTCATCGAACGTTTGTTTCGGAAGTGGCGCTGTATCCCTGCAGATAGATAGGAGTGGTGTCGCTTGAATTGATGTGTGCATGGAAACCGCACCTTCCTTTCATTCGAACATACCGTAACTAAACACTGAAGTATAATTTCATATTGATCTCTTCTGTGACGACGTGATGACTTCGACTGTGTAAATCGAGAGCCGGTCAGGCCGCCAAGGGAATAATCTTTGAAGCGAAGTTTGATCACAACCATTTGCCGCTTATCACGATGGTGTGTGTGATAACAACAGTACCTGTAACAACTGTACGTGTAAAGCCGGCACTGTATCGATCAGAGAACATACTCATGTTTATGTGCAAAAAGGGACACCTGGTGCATTTTTCTTCCGGGAAAGTTGGCGTCGTAGAGTGTTCCGTCTCATTGACATCAGCACCGCGGCACCTTGACATTCAGATCGTTGTTACCCTTCTCGCATTCAATTGAGGAAAAATTAAAGCTGCTATGTTTGCCCAATGATTCGCGTAAATATTTCCGCGTTTCCACCTCCCCTCCAACTCTCTTTAAAACATTGATAGCATTTAAGTGTCACTTTAGGTGCACTAAAGGACCATATAGTGGGTAGAAATATCGTTCCTAGAAAAGTGTTCGATGTCCGGTACATCATGTGTGAGCAGCCATGCAGACTTCGGATTTGTCATCGTCTTGCTGTAACCCGTGACGTCGGATGTAGACATCTCTGTTATCTTTACTGTCGGCACATTCGCCGCCGTCGTGTACGAACGGGCGTCGACCCGACGTCGTCATCAACTTTCGTCATTCATCCCGTTGTGTTATCCTCGTTGAACACTGTCCTCGTCATCTTAGTCTTTTGTAGGAGCGAAGCTCCTCTTAGTCTAATTTTGTCCCGCGTCAGGCATAACCGGCAGTATCTCCCGAACGGTATAATAGATTGCGCTGTCTCATAGAAGTACATGCAAACTGTAGTTGAGTGATGATATTCTAGATGACGTAGTACCGCTACTCTCCGATTGGCTGCTGTGGGGGCTGTGCCTGGGTGCGAGGGGAACGAGTCCATCTCCCAGTCTCCTGGACCGTCGCAGCACGTGTCGCAACGTTGGTGGGGCATGGACGAAGTGGAGCGGCGGCTCGTGCTCATCGCCAGACAAACAGACAGACAGACAAACTGACAGGCAGACACACAGATAAACAGACAGACGGACGTACAGACGGACGCGCGGATGTACGCACAGGCGGAATAACGAACGGACGGACGGATGAATGGACGAAAGCACAGAAGGACGGGCGGATGCATGGACGGACGCACGGATGCTTCGCTCCATTCGTCTTTTACTCCGTGGATATGCTGTTTTTTTTCCCATTGCGGTGACGCTCGTCTCTGAGTGCGTAGCACCGCATACTCTGCTTTCCTTTAAGTGCGGCGCACGTCAGGGGTCCAGGCTGTCGCGTCATGTTGACTCGTTGAGTCTCGTGTCGTTTTTTGCGTCACCACGGCTGGTCTGGAGGCGCTCGCTCCCTTTTCTACCGAGCGCACGCCTTCAGACAGGCTGTGGCGTCACTCTCAAAGAGCCCAAATAGGTCAAAAGAGGGCGCAGCACGTCTAGTCAAAATAGGCCGCGAAAGTGCGCCACTGCATCAGAAAATGAAGGTTACCTTTCCCTCCATGGACGCCAAGCAAGATGCACGCTTGGAACGCGAGTACGCTCATGTCCGTGACCGATTAGCATCGCAGAAGGGCTAATTCGACTGTCTAAGCCAACGAAGTGATTGCCAAACGTTAGCGCTGGGACATAGACGCACATCTACGGAAGACAGAAGCAGAGACGAAACGCTGGCGAGTGTGGGGTAGCCCTATAGCTTTGCAAGGCTCAGGAGCAAGCTGAGCGCCAACAAAGACAGGTGAACCGCAGCTTCGATATGGTGGCTAGCCGCCATAGTTTCGCCTCGGAAAAAACATAAGCAATGCGTCAACGGAGGCACGCGAATCCCCGTGCATCTTCCGCGGCCTGTACAGTTTTGGTGGCGTGGAACCTGCTCTGATTGTTTTTCTCTTACTTTTTAGGGGCAAAGCTCCTTATAGCGGCACCCGTTTGTCCCTCGTAGTCGTAGTAGCAGCCGTAGTGTGTAACGAGTCTTACACTTTGACCTACAAGGTGGTGCCGGTGAGAGATTTCTTCTGTGCGTTGTTGAACAATAAAAATATTCGCAGCGTGCGCGTTCACTAAATACCGAATTCACCTGTCTCTCATTCCCCCTTTCCAGCCATTGGCATGTACATTAAGCACTATCTGACAAGAAAGGGTTGCTACGTTATACTCGCTGGGCATAACCTCCTTGGTTTTAGAAAGGTTTAGCGAGCGTTGGGCCGCAGTGCCATGAATACAGTGAACTAGTATATACCAAGAACTCGAGGTGGTTAAAAGTGGGAAGTAGACACGATGCGCAAGCCGTAAGAAAGTGTGCGTGTGCCACCTCTCACTTAGTCCTTGGAATGTCCGCAGGATGGCGGTGCATATGCGGAATATATAAGGGGTAGACACGGTATGCAGTGCGTGTGGAGAGGAAAAAGAAACTGCCGAACACTTGATAATGTTCTGTGAAGGGCTTCACCCTATAGTTCAGTATGATGGCGCAGAGTTTTTCAAAGCACTGGGGTTTAGGGACAGGGAGGGCAAAATAGACTTTAGGCGGGTAGAATTAACTAGAAGGAGGTTATCTGATTGGTGGCTAAAGTCAAGGCACGAGTGAAAATTAAACCCTTAATTGCAAAGTACGAATCCTCAACCTAACTATTTAAGGGAAAAAAACATCTAGCTTTTGGTTCATCAAGTATTACGGCTTGGTGGCGCTAGCCACCGCCCGATCCAAAGGGTACAGCCGCATCCATCCATCCATCCATCCATCCATCCATCCATCCATCCATCCATCCATCCATCCATCCATCCATCCATCCATCTGATGAAAAGATGCGAGATGGTGGTACTTGAAGTGTTGAATAGATGGACGAACTGACACACAGACAGTTGCATGGAAGGACTCACAGATGGCTGCACCGACGGATGGACGCATGGACGGACGCAGGGGCGGGTGCATGGACGAACGCAGGGACGGACGCATAGATGGACGTGCGGACGCACGGACAGTCACACAGACGGACGCATGGACGGACGGAAGCAAGAACGAATGGACGGGCGGATGCTTCGCCCCACTCTCCATCATTCACTCCGTGGATATGCTGCCATTTTTTTTTTTTCTAACGTCGCGATTCGGGAGAAAAGCGAGTTCTGCACCAAAGGTTTCCAGTGCGAGGGCGCGGTCATTCCGGGGGCAGAAAATATCGCGCGGCCAGTCATGCGCGTCACCGCGCCGTCGCCACGGTAGAACAGCCGCCTCGCGTCCGCATGTGTACGCCAGCTCGGACGAGGATGACAACCGGCGCCCAATCTGGGCGTGCACCACCAGGAAGTACAGCTTAACTGACAGCTCGTCACCGATTAGTAGATTATGCTCTCACGACATTCGTCACGACTTGTTTCAGAGCTGCTTCTAAAAGCACGATCGAGTGACTTCTTCGGAAAACATTTGTTTAACATTTAGACTGATTACTCGTTTTGCCCCCTAAAAAGACTAGGCAATGTATGATATGTGGGGTTTAATGTCCCAAAACCACCATATGATTATGAGAGACGCCGTAGTGGAGGGCTCCGGAAATTTTGACCACCTGGGGTTCTTTAACGTGCACCCAAATCTGAGCACACGGGCCTACAACATTTCCGCCTCCATCGAAAATCCAGCCGCCGCAGCCGGGATTCGAACCCGCGACCTGCAGGTCAGCAGCCGAGTACCTTAGCCGAGGCGGGGCAAGACTAGGCAATGTAGGGGTGGCACGTCTCACTTATGGTGAAACACCGCTACAATTCTATAAACACGCGCACGCTCTCTCGACTGCAACTTTGACATTTACTCTCGACACTATTCCATATCCTGAGATGAGCTTTTCTACACGTCTAGTATAAACCGCCGTAGCAGCTGCGTGTTTCATACGTATACTTGTATTTGTATCCACTGGTAATGCTAATCGCTTAGTGTGGCGGTGAAACATCACTAACGAATGCTGTTGCCGCAATAGTTTACTGTAGCTAGAAGGAATGGAACAAGTGTGTGCTTACCGTAGCTATACAATGCCCAGCAACAGTGCGCCCAGTGAAGCGAAGAAACTCTGGAGAATCTGAAGCCCTCGAGCGAACGGAGGCGTCGCGCGGTAACATTAATCGAATCTGTGTACTGCATGCAAAGCCGGAGGCGACCTTCGCACTCCCATACCTTCACTGTCTACGAAATGCGTGTTTTCCTTCCCAATTCGATCTTATAAACCGACTCCTCCCTTAATTCATTGGCGCATTGGCTCAAGCAGGCCAACAGAACTGTATATCAGGCTGTGCTTCGCGGTAACACCGTCTCGCGCATTCTAAGTACACTTTTGGCGAGGTAAAGTTTTCCGCGAGCACAGGTGCCACTGTTTTTCCAAGGACAATATATCTTGCCGCTGCAAAGCATTCCCGACAATCTTGACGCTCGCAAGGGGCTTAATTCGCACAGATATTGCTGACTCAGACGCTCAGTTAGCATACTGATCCTTCGTGTTTTCCAAAGGCGCCCACCACGATGGCCTCCATGCAGCCAAGTCACGTCGCGCAGTGAAAGTGGTCGTTCAGGCTGCCACTTGACAATTACAAAGCATTTATTCAACGTTGTATAGATGGTGTTTATCTCGTTTGTATCGCTTGTTTCAACATTGACCCCTTCATTACGGGACTACTAACATATTGGACCAACCTGCAAACTGAACTGCACAGCATCATATAGACAAGTTTAAAATCAGAGGCGAGAAGTTTCACAAGTCCACCAGGTAGGTGTGCAGTACATTCCTGATCTTACGTTATTCCGCACACTGTACTGTAGACGACTCTAATATGGAGCTCCCCTTATCTTGTGGCGTATAGGCAACAGGGATGGAAATGTTGAATGCAAAGACCCGCATACAGATGGTCACGTATGATGTTAACAGATGCATGTCGTACATCAATACTAAATTCAATATTCACCAGATCTCATACTTCATGAATTGACACACTACTCTATTGGTGTTTCTTATACTTCACAAACAGAAGAAAAAGAAAACACGACTAATCATTCATTGACCGAAAAGCAAGGCGCGAACTTACCGAAAACGTACGACGTAATTTATACGGGGCTTACGAATGTATCGCCCGGACCAATATTAGATCCAACTCATTCCGAACAGACAGATCGTTCGTTGGCCCGCGAGCGCGCGAGAACGCCCGAAAAGTCAACGCTTCCCAGCGGGAGGTCATGCAACCAGTGCACGTCGCCGTCGAAACCTGCGTCCCCGCTCGCGTCCGGTCGAAAACCGCCGCACCACGGGCGTTGCTTCGCCGCCATGCCAGAGTACATCATACACAAACACACGCACTATCCGCGTGGCTTACCGGGTCCCTCGGAGCGCGCGCTGCCTCTCTTGGCCGAGGGTGGTCGGAGTATGCGAGCTGGATCGACGCTCGACGACCGGTCCTTCTTAGGGTGCGGCAACCGGCGGCGCGGCTTCGGAGCGGAGGCCCCGACACAAGCAAGAGCTGGCCGAGCGGTGGGACCCGGTGGGCGAGAGATGCGACCGCGGATAGTACACCGATGGCCGATCCGGTCCCCGAACACCAGGACTGTCAAGGACACGCGTCCTGTCGCCGCGGCTACCGTCCCAAGGCCGCAAGGGAGCAACAGCCGCGCAATGCACACAGAAGACCTGTGTAACGCGAAGGGTGTTCGCTCCCGTGGTTAATGCTCGCCGACGATTATCTCTGGTTTAAAACACGTATACGGGCGCGCTGTTCGCCCCTCGCATACGCGACGCGGTGTCTATTTATTGCTCTCGCGACGCCCGCGTTTGATGGAGCGACTGGTCCGGACGGACGTCTTCCACGAGCTAGGTGGTAGCACGGTGAAGCCATGCATGCATGGACAATAAAAATAAGAAAAATGGCAGATAGACCTCGGCACAGCAGCAGCTCTGCATGCTGTGTGGAAGTTTTTACTACCCTGTCCACGTCGCCCTCGTGATATCTCGCCCCTCCTTTTGTCGGCACTCTCGGTGAAGTCTATTTACTTGCAGTGCCACAACGTCCACCGCGTACGGGCTGGCCATTAGCAGGTCCCTTGTGCAATTCGCGGTTTTTTTTTTACTCTTAAAGTGATGAAAGCCCCCCCCCCCCCCTTCCCTCTGCGGACGCGACAACCATATACCCGCCGGCATCATTCGGTCCCGCGTTCATATATTTAACCTAGCAATGATGTGATTGGAGTAGACGTGCAAAGAACTTTAAAACGCGCTATCTATTCTATCTTAGAGGAACCCGAAAGAACGAAACCCAACAGAGATAAAGAAACAAACAGGTGATGAATGCCGAGTGAACCTCATCGGAAATAACTCCGGTCACTTCTGGTCTTTGTCAGGGCAGATCAAGAACACGTGCACAAATTGAAAGGTAGTATCAGTCGTACTCTTCTGAAAATGCTAGTTTGTTTATTTTTTAAAATTAAGAGCAAGCTATACGAGTGGCACCAGGTTGCCTTTGGTGCACGTTCACCATACTACTTTACTTCTGTAACTACCTGTGCTACATAGCACTGAATAGAACGAATGTCTCACGGACATCAGCAAAATGGACATGCTGACAAGCTAATCTCTTTCTCTCGGCCTAACTCAGGCTAATAAAGTGTGATCTACAATATGATGTCGGTGGCTTGGCTGTATAAGTCTTGCAGTGTGTGCTGCCACACTGTGCGTTGCGTCGTTTCTTACTGGACTTGACAAAAGACATTGAGTTTGTCACTGTCGGTCGGGCGCTCGATATTTCTCGGATGGCTTAAGCATAGCAAGCATACCAGCGGTGCATCTAAGAGAATCTGTGCGGGACATTTGCTTAACCCCTTCCCTAAACTGAAGACAAGCTGAGCTCGTCCAAGTTGAAGGAAGCAAAGCTACTCTGAAGAGCTTTTTCAGAGTTCTCTTTGGCTTGGACAGACAGACAGACAGACAGACAGACAGACAGACAGACAGACAGACAGACAGACAGACAGACAGACAGACAGACAGACAGACAGATTTATTATGATCCTCAGGTGGTGACTAGGAAAGCCGCCCCTCCCACGTCGGGACGGGCAGGCCATTTTTGACCGCCGCGTCGCGGGTTCTCTGGACGGCTCCGTAGGTGAGCGGCGAGGTCGGAGCTGTTTACCTGTGGCAAGACAATCGTTGTCCCGTAACGAGAGAGACCGCCAGAGCATGTGCTCTGAAGTGCAGGAGGGATCTCTGTAATCCGGACAATCAGGCTCGTAAGAGTCTGCGCTTACCTGCTGGCACTGGTTATGCCCAGGATAAGACCCACTTTGCAACATGCGAAGAATAGAAGACTGAGGCCTGGAGAGTTTGGTGTGGGGCGGAGTATAGGTGACGCCTGGTGACAGATGGTGAAGTAAAAAAATAATAATACAGACGCGCTAAACGCGCTCATTTTGGACGAGAATTGACTGGATACTGGTAAGCAGAATTACAAAATGGCGTCCTCCATCGGGCGCGCTTGCCATCGACCAATCCGTTCGGGAAAAATGAATAAATAATTGCTTGCTTTCCGAAAATTTGTGGAATAAAAGATTGCAGTTATTCTGCGAGTGATGTAGCGACCACACAGAGCATTATTTTTTTTTTCTAATCATAGGATTGGGACGATGGCCGCGTCTCAGCGCATCGGCATGCAGTGGACGCCGATAGATGTGAACAAACCTCTCGCCGTGGAAAAGTACGCGCGGCTACAAAAAGCTGTACACCCTTTCTCTTTACGAGGACGGGCGTGGCAGCGAGTCTACACGGCAGGCGTAGACGCGTTGTAACTTGTATAAGCGTGAAGGCGGAGGAGTAGGGGTAAGTAAGGGGGACGGCCACTCCCCTGGTCAGACGGGAGGGCGCAATGTCGGCCACATAATTGACATAACAGGGACGGGGACGCTGCGACGAACCTACACCCCCTCCCCCACGCCTCATGTGAGGGAGGGCTTCATAAACATTCCACACGCATTAGTGAAATGATCAGATGGGATTTCAGCTCGTGTTGCTTTGTTTTCGTGCTGATTCACTCCATAAAAGACACCGGGCCATCTGGGAATTGCAGGTCGTTTCACTTGTTCTCTGAACCATATGACAGACACGAGTAGAAGAAGTCAATGACTTTGTGGAAGTGGTGAGAGGTGCAAGTCGTCAGCTACGCGCTTTATAGCACGCGCGACTGGCGCATGCTTATTTAAATCCATAACAGGGAGATAACTCCGGATACTATACGTTCACCCTCCGACAAGGTGAACCAGTTTCTTTCAACGCGTGCGAGCCATGTTTGCCAGCTCCCTTGTAAGGCAAAGCAGCCTTCACGTTACACCACTACGCTCTTTCGCTGACACATGCTTCCCTGGCCGCGCATGTGCAAGCAGCGCTTAAAACTGCGCTGACTGCACGATTAACTGCGCGCGCGTCTCTTGGAGGCGAGCGAAAAAGAGTTCAGTTGTGACGACCCCTTCTCTGATGCGTAACTGCGTTGCCCGTCGTGCTCGTGCAATGGCGGCGGACCTTTCGAGGAGACGAGCCAGACGACGTCTTCGCGCGTGCCTTGTGCTTCAAACGTAGGCCTCCCATCTACAGCAGGAAGGTGCGTATAGTCTTTCGGGCGCAGCGTCATTAATTACTCGGGCGTCGCGCAGTCTCCGGAGTGGTCCACGTGCTCGCACGTGTGCTCGAGCAGTTCGAGACCGAGGCAGCCCTCCTTGCGCAGGACGTCGTCGGCGGGCTGTTCGGCGTGCTCAAGGTACAGCTCGTACAGGGCCTGCATGGGCAGCAGCCAAACGTTGAAAGGCTGACCCGGACCGCGACATAGTAGCCGGCGGAAGGCCACCATTGTGGCCAGGCGCTGCAGCCGGTCTCCGGTGGCAGCCAGGTAGAGAAGTTCGCGGGACGCGCACACTGGGTCCACCTCCAGGAGGATCTGCGTTGTTTCGTTGTAGACAAATACGTGCGTTAGGGAAGCCGAACAAGATGCAGCAAGATTCATACACGCTCAAGCGCTGCTGAAGCAGCTCCACTGACTCACCATGCATATGTCAGGCGTCTACTGCTTTCGTACATCATTTTTGGTGACAGCGCGAAAACGACGAAGACGGAAGACAAAAGGGACACAAACGAGCGCCGACTCACAATTGAAAGTTTTATTTGAATAACACAAGAACAGGGAAAAGATCGTAAAAAAAAGCCTGTCAACATTGCGCGGAAGTGTTAATTACATAAAATATTGTAATTACAGAATCTTATAGAATCTACCGTTTATTTTTGTGGCTGCACTAGCTACCACGGCTCTCATAAGTGGCCATGCTGAGGACGCCGTCAATGCCCTGCTTTATTTACACTGCCATGACAAATACCACTACCGTGCAAACGTTAAGCCACGCACAATACTACACGTTGTTTGAGTGAAATGAGCTTGAATTCAGTGTATACAAACGCTATGCAATAGTGAAACATTTATGTAAACAAGTCAGCTAGTGTGTGAAAATCATCCTAATAGACGTTGTCACTCATTCCTTCCTTCCTTCCTTCATTCATTCATTCAATCATTCAGTGATGAGAGTTGTACAGAGTGGATTGAAATGCGTTAAAGCCAAGTGAACTTGCAGCACTGCGTACATGTAAGATCAGTTATAATTCATCGATCGCAACGACCTTGAAGCTGGCTGCGGTGGCAAGTATAGGCATACTGACGAGGGGGGGGGGGGGGGTCTATGGTTGTTCAGTGGGTTGGTGGTCCAGTCATATATATATATATATATATATATATATATATATATATATATATATATATATATATATATATATATATATATATATATATATATATATATATATATATATATATATATATATATATATATATATATATATATATATATATATATATATACATATAAAGAAGTGTATACATAAGGGCTCGTTTTTCCGTGTTTTGACACAATATTAATGAGATCTAACAGACAATAATGCCAAGGAATGTTCCTTGGCATTATTGTCTGTTAGATCTCATATATATATACGATAACTGGGCAAGCTAATCTTGGGCTAGTGCATGCTACACAAATATATACGGTGATGACAGCAAATGCCACAGCAGCGATATATCTTCAAAAAATATATTCTGTTCGAGTTATTTTATTTGTTTGGTAGTGCGATAGCTTATGAAAATATGCTTTACGTGCGCAGAGTGTCTAAAGTGCACGCGATTTGGTCGTACGCATTTGTTTCAAAACAGACACGTGTGACAGAGGATACAGTGCAGTGCTAAATGACAATCGTGAGTGCAAAACGTGCGAACTGTTTTCCTCGATAAATAACAAGGCCTACAATCAACCGGTTTTGTAGCAGGTGGGTTGTAGTCATCGACGATGGCGTCCTTTTAAACGCACGTGCATTGACCTACAGACAGTCGGTACTTTCAACAAGAGCGTCGGAAGATTAAGGGCATCACAACAACACAGTGTATATATATATATATATATATATATATATATATATATATATATATATATATATATATATATATATATATATATATATATATATATATATATATATATATATATATATATATATATATATATATATATATATATGTGTGTGTGTGTGTGTGTTTAATTATGTCAGCCATTTCTAGAGCACCAAGTCAGGTTAGTTGAGTTGACAATCACCGTATTTTTTTTTCAACTGCGTTGACAAACACGGAGACAAAAAGGGAACAAGGCTGGACACGTGCGTAAGTTCAGTCTGCGTTTTCTGTAATTTTTCTGGTTTTTCCTGGTTTTGCTTTCTACAATATATTTCATGATTGTCTTTTCCATCTGTATTATTTTCTTGAGTGTTCGGTTACATAACCAGGTGTGACACACACATAAACGCATACACGTATTTACGTCACTACGTTTGGTCATCGGATCATTTGGAACAACCTTCACACAA
The DNA here is from genome assembly GCF_043290135.1 of Rhipicephalus microplus. Classification (NCBI taxonomy): domain Eukaryota; kingdom Metazoa; phylum Arthropoda; class Arachnida; order Ixodida; family Ixodidae; genus Rhipicephalus; species Rhipicephalus microplus. Next base: position 277,103,002 of record NC_134700.1, on the reverse strand, counting down.
ATCTTCATTAGTAATTCGTCAGTTGAAATGCGTCGAGCAGCTTCCCCATCCAAGTTAACCAGCTCTGACATTGTACGAATACTTAATTTTCGGTCACCATGGATCACATCAAGAACTTGGGCAATGTTTTTATCTTGAACCGCTGACCTTAGAAGAACAGAATGTCTATCATATTCCACGCTGTCCCTTCCTCCTGAAACCCATTTATGCCACTAAAACACACGTGCACGAGACAAAGCTTCACATGATCGATAAACCTCTGTGAACAAGAAGAAGAAGAATAACTTTATTTATGAAGTCCAGCGAAGTTGATTTGGGGCGGGCCTAGGCGTCGGCCACGAGCCCTTGGGCTCGGGCGGCTTCCTCGGCTCGCTGGACGGCCCACAGTTGTTGTTCGAATGAGGAGCTGAGCAGAGCCCCCTCCCAGCTCCCAGCTCTGTGAACATTTGAAATTTTTTTTCGTGGTGGATTCCTTAAGCTTCACAATGAAACTTGATGTTGATTCACCACTGCTCGCTTTTTAAATTCGAAAATTTTCCGGGAAGACCCAGTGGCACGTGTTTGCTCAATGATGCAGCACTCACAACTGGCGTGATTGGTCACCGGTGTTAAGCCGAAACTGGCCGCATGAATAGAGGAGGTATGTGTCATTATGTCAGCAGAACAGTTGTTGCCAACTCCATTTTTTTTTCAAGCTACTCATTAAGTATCGTTCGTTTCTGTGTGTTTTTCACACCTCGTATTTATGCACGCTTATGACTGAACTATCCATTGCAGCCCTGCTTAAGAACTTGACTTTCATACGAGTATGACGGCATATCAATTCGATCAAGCCGTTAACTCGTCCCATAAGCTAAGGGTCTAAATGTTTGTTCAAATATTTATTGTGTATTAAAGCTCTGATTGATTGATTGATTGATTGATTGATTGGTTGAGTGAGTGAGTGAGGGAGTGAGTGAGTGAGTGAGTGAGTGATAAATTGTTAGCCGTACCGCTTTCCTAAGCTTTGGAGAGGGGAGATACATGCTGTGTTGTTGGTGCAGAAACTGCAATAAGAACTTCGATTAAAAAAAAGAAAACGACAAGCCTGTGCGGAAAGCGCAGTGTAGTAACAGCGGAAGATGGAACGTTGTTGTTGTTGTTGTTGTTATTGTTGTTGTTGTTGTTGTTGTTGTTGTTGTTGTTGTTGTTGTTGTTGTTGTTGTTGTTGTTGTTGTTGTTGTTGTTGTTGTTGTTGTTGTTGTTGTTGTTGTTGTTGTTGTTGTTGTTGTTGTTGTTGTTGTTGTTGTTGTTGTTGTTGTTGTTGTTGTTGTTGTTGTTGTTGTTGTTGTTGTTGTTGTTGTTGTTGTTGTTGTTGTTGTTGTTGTTGAACATGGCTAGTACCCAGTGGAGGGAAATTGCCAATTATAAGGTGCATTTTCTCGATAATTTCCGCGTCGCTTCATGCCTATAGGCCACTAGTTATTTAATTATGATTTGAAGTGCCAATTGCGAATTTGAAAATATGTAGTGCACCTCCAACTTAGCAAGATATGTATTCCTTAACGGCGAATAAAACATCTATGTGGCTGTGCCTATAGTAGAAGCGCCAAAAGAAGAGGAGATTCTCATAATTCCAGGCCTAGTTTTTGAAGAGGTGGTGCTAGTATATATGCTTTTCCTGAATAAATGGAAACGGCGACAAGATAATCAAAAATGACTAATCGTTTTTTCTTGATTACAGCAAATGCACATAGCGGAATTCAATAAATGTGATCTATGCAAGTAAAAACTGAGGTAGGTAACGCGGCAACGAAATTTTGTGACGGCAACTTCCATCATCCTTGAATTAGACAGATCGCTGCGTCAGGGAAATAAGTGGCTGTACTCTGGAGAAGCCGTCAGTGCAGGGTCTGGTGAATTTTGCTTGATTTTAAGCGTGCGAAATCGCGCCACCGAACTGTGTACTGTAAGTGGGAAATAGGAATGATCGGTGACGAAATCGACGCTTTCGCAAGAGAATCAGCCATTGCACTTGACAACGAACTTTTGTGTCTTGGTGCCCAGATTAAATGAATGCTTCGGAGATGGCAGGTAACCAAGGATTCAAAAAGTTTCAGTATGGGTGGGCCACCGGATGTGGACAGAGAAGATCATAGAGATAATGAGTCAGTTATGATTGCTATGACTGTAATCGAAGTATTTAACTTGCGCAAAGCTAATACTATTGCCATATTTTCAGCAAGAAAGACAGGAAGAAAATCTGGTTAGCGGCAGTAAGAATGACCCGTCCAGTACAGGGCAATATATTCCGACGCCTGATTTTTCATCTTTGCGATGTGTCCATTGCAATAATGGCATTTGATCGCAGAGTACTTGAATGTTCCTGCAATAAACCATTTAACATACCGCTAGGTAATAGCCTATCGCGTGAGTTGGGAAGATATCACGGTAAATAATTTCTGGAGAATTTCGTCGCGCATGCAGTTAAAGGAAGCAGATCGCGAACCTGTACATTTAGAGGATCAAATAATGTTTGAACAAATACTATTTGTGGTTTGTGTAATCTGGGTCAATGCGTGGAGAAAAATAAGTCAGGATTGGAAATAAAAATTATGTGATGAGAACAAAAGGTCGTTTTTGGGGCAACTAATAGGAGCACGCTGGATAGGTACCCACTACGCTATTAATTGAATCGGTGGCTGATGACGATGAAGTATGGCTGAGCGCTTTGTAATAAGGTTGATGGTACTCAACGACCTACTCGTCGCGCAATTTATATTGTGTGACGCCTGGTCACACAATTCGCATTCTGTGACACTTGGTTGTTATTTTACTCTTCTGTGCACGCTATGTTGGGTGCCGCGGTTCCTTCCCGACTGAATGCTTTTAGTATTTTCGTACGCAGGACTTCCGAAGACCGGCAAAGTTCTGTGCAATAAAGTAAACAAAAAAAATTGCCCGCAGCTTCCCTCGGGGGAACACTGAGGAGGATGCGGAGCATATAATTGGTTAACGGGGTGTTAAAGTGCGACTTACTTGGGTCGATGGCTAAATTGGTTAACGTGGTTGTGAAATGTGGTGTTAAATTGCGACTTACTTGGGTCGATGGCTAAATTGGTTAACGTGGTTGTAGGAGGGGGTGTTAAATGAGTGAACACGTACACACGTATGCGAAAGGGCGGCGCTGGTCGAAGGGACGTCGATCATTGTGTTTGTGGATTCGTTGGAATTCATTTCACCGCGACCTTGGACGTCGACGCGCCGTACAAACCAACCGACGAGCGGCAACTGAGCGAGCGAGCGCCGACCTTGAGTATATATACAGCACGACGGCGAATGCACTGTCAGCTGTTGAATGTTCTCGAAGCGCGACGCCACATGCGCGTCCACTGGAGAATCAGGAGAATTGTAGATGTCGAACGCGGTGTGTAGAGGAGGAAGGGTGCACAGATGGTGGAGGAGTGAAGCGCGCGCGGTGTGTAGAGGAGGAAGGGATGCACAGATGGTGGAAGAGTGGGCGACGGCGCATGCGCGCGCGTCAGCTGTCGAATGTTCGAGAAGCGTGCGGACGGCGCGGACGGTGCACTACAAGGCGCGAGTATAAGATGCTTCCGCATCTAAAATCGACAGGCCTGCGTGACGCAGAGCACAGTCACAGCGAAAGCTGAAAGCGCGGCCTTTCAGAGCCTCTTTAACGCGACAGCGGTTAAAGATCGTTCTTGAGGCTACTAATACGTGTTAAAGTGCTCTTTAACGAGATAGCGAGCTCTTTAACGCTACAGCGCTAAGTGGGCTCTCTAACGAGCTCTTTAACGCTACAGCGTTAAAGAGCTCGTTTCGCTGGAATTCCGGCGTCGGTGTTGTTGGTTGTGAGCGAAAAAAAAAATCATCGTGTACCGTGACCGGAAAATAGAGAAACATGCAAATAAAAGAAATAATAAACCATCTAGGTCTGAGTGCGGATCGAACCTGGGTCATTTGCGTGGCTAGCGGGTGTTCTGCCACAGAATGACGCGTCTGCTTTGAAATGCAGCGAAAACTTTCTCTGGTTAGAAGCGGTGTGAGAGTAACGCATGCTTCACAAACGCACGCGTCCTATGCCCGTGCTTCACAATTGAACATGTAATGTCGCAGTAAAAATGCGTAGTACAAGCGTGCATTGCGATCGGGCGACAGAACCTGTGACTATCATGACTTCATGGTTTACAAAGACACTACAGGCAACTATTATGCCGACGCTAATTGTTAAAATGGTAGTCCAATGAAGTGCTTAAATTGAAATGAAATCACGTTTCAGTGGTCCGCATCGAGTCAGCGCACTTCAAATTACCCGCCCAAGCGGAACGTCTCATGACACTGTTGCCGCGTACAAAGTTGTTCGGCTTTACTGCGCGGCTGCCGACACCAGTAGCTGCAGAACTAAAGCAGTGGAGGCCACACAGCAGCAACAACGGCCATTGGACAATTTCCCGCCATTGGCTCCGAGATGGCAGACATGCTTCGTTCAACTGGGCCCCGCTAGACGGCACGACCTGTCCAGTTTAATTAGAGTGCCTCGATATCTACTTCTCCGCGGGGGCGCGTGCATCGAGCCACGCTAAATTTAACCAGGCGAAAATTGAACTTTTGAGCCACTCGCGTCATTCCCCATAGTAACGTCCAGCAGTCCTTTTTTTTTTCATGAATCAAACAGAAACGAACAAGGAGCATTTTAGTACGTATCTTCATGCACGGAAGGTTCTTCATTTAGTGCAGATAGTTCGATTACCAGAGATTAATTGTAGGCAGTAACTTTGATGCCATCAGCATCATTTTTAGAATTTATACTGCGGCGCATATGTTCTCGTGCATTTAACTTAATTGCTCGGTAATTAGGACACTGCTGTTGATAATATTGTCTTTTTCATACATTGAACTTTCACTCTCTCACGTAAACTATTTGACATTGGTGTCCCTAATTTGACATTGGTGTAGCAGGCCACACACGTCACTGGCACACACGTTACTGCGTAGTTACCCTTATATATATATATATATATATATATATATATATATATATATATATATATATATATATATATATATATATATATATATATATATATATATATATATATATATATATATATATATATATATATATATATATATATATATATATATATTAGTCTTGATTAGGATGAAATAACGGTGCATGCCTATGCATATATTCAGCAGTTGCTCTACTGACACCTACTGTTCGATGCATTTTCCCAAAGAATGACGTTCGATTACTTTTTCGAGTCATTCTCGTCGTCGTACAACCGACACTGCTCGCTGTCATCATCTCGAAACGCTGCGATCTTCACGCGACATCAGCAGCGTCTCTGTCCGTCTCTCTTTTTTTTTTTTTATTTATCCCCGTGGCTTGTACTGCTGAAGTTGTGGGACGATACAGAAACGAGGAGTGTAGGAGCCATGTATGAGACAGGAGCACATTATTTAACTTGAATGTCCATTGTGCATACATTCATATCCGCTTTGTCAACAAGTCACAGTCCCTGTGGGTCCCATGTTTGCCTTTTCTAATCAAGTGATCGAAACGACCATATATGTTACGTTTCGTCATAGCCTATTTGCAAAAGTCACCTCTGACAGGCACAACGACCACCTTGATCCTTTCGAAGCCTAAATTCAGTTTAAGCAGAGGCCGCTACTTTGCACAAAACGGCGTTTACGAATCGATCATAGTTTTTTTTTCTTTGTCGCTTGTGTTTCTGTATAAGTTTCTCGGAAGCTGCTATAGGCTATCATGCATGATGGAAGACCAGAGAACATGCACCGGTGCAAGTTGGTTCGATCTGCTCTTACGTCAGTTGCGTGAAAGCACTCACTCGAGTGGATAAGCCGTTGCACTTAATGGTATCCGCATTTTGTCACTTCAGGTTCGATTTGTGCTACTCAGCATGCGAGGCTCCTTTCGTTCTAGGTTTCTCTTCCTTTTTTGCAAATTGAAGCGATACCAGAATATGCTGACGAATGATTTTGAGCGCACTGTTATTTATCGTCCATATCTCTTTCTATTTACACTTCAGCTGATCATTAGCTTCCTGTCAAGTTTTTGTAAATCTGCTCTGGAATTCTGAGCCCAAGACGCTTCGAGCTCAATAATATACTGATACTGATAAAGAACAGCGATGCTGGCGATAAAAATAAATCTGAAAGACAAAGCTTGCCGGGTGTAACCGAAGTGAACCGAAGGCGTAATTGGTGAAATACATTGCAATGATTGCAATTGAAACAGCCTTTTCATTGCACGAGTTTCAATTATTTGAGCCCGATCACGAAAATAAAAGTACGTATTAGACGAAAGGGGATTTCATGTTCAACCTTACGGAGAATAGTTATAGCGCGAGAACAAAACGACGACACAGAGACAAGAAGGACACGAAAGACTTATAGGTTTTTCTTTGCCGTTTTTCAGTGCTTTTGTTTTTGTGTTGTTTGTTTTTGTTTTTCTCTTACTCATGTTCTGCTCTCTGTGCCATATGGTTTTTATCATATGGTTACTGTCTCCTCTATATATTTTCGTGCTCTGCGCAATAAACTGAGTTGGAAGTTAGCGCTCGTGTCTTTCGTGTCCTTCTTGTCTCTGTGTCGTCGTTTTGTTCTTGCGCTATAACTATCGTCATGCCATACCAACTAGCCCAAGCTGCCACACTTCTCAGTCACGGAGAAGTCAGTCCCACCTCACGCAAAGCCGAGAAGTCGTTGACAGATCATCAGCAAAAGAGTTTAACACAAGAGAGCGAAGATACTTATATGTGTAGTCACTCTCGTACCATCGCCATTGTCCATGTTTGCCAAGTTCGCATGCGTAACATGATTCCACCGAAGTGAACAGGCGGATAATGAGGCTTATGCAAGGGTGACGCGTCATTGTATTTTTTTGAAAATACATATACGACTATAGCGACCGGTTGCGTAGGGACCAACCTAGGCCACCCGCGTAGCTTCTCGGGACCTCAATAAAAGTTTTCTTTTTTAAGCAGTAAATTCACGGTTAACCTAACCATAAACTCCGCCCTGTCAATCTGCAATATCGGCATAAACAAGATGGTCGCAGCTTTTTTGCTCACGCCAATAACCAATCTGGGATCTTGCTGACAAGTAGCCAAGAAAAATGGATCGACAACACGGTTTGATTCTATTATTCTTGACTACTTGTCAGCAATGCCCAAGACTGCAAAAGGGTATAGTTAGTATGAATCCATGGTAGAATGCAGCGCGAATAGACAAGACGAACACGCAGGAAGAAATTACGAGAACAAGTGCTGTTCTGGATTGGTCTTCTGTGTGCGCGTCCCCGCCGCGGTGGTCTAGTGGCTAAGGTACTCGGCGGCTGACCCGCAGGGCGCGGGTTCGAATCCCGGCTGCGGCGGCTGCATTTCCGATGGAGGCGGAAATGTTGTAGGCCCGTGTGCTCAGATTTGAGTGCACGTTAAAGAACCCCAGGTGGTCTAAATTTCCGGAGCCCTCCACTACGGCGCCTCTCATAATCATGTAGTGGTTTTGGAACGTTAAACTCCACATATCAATCAATCAATCAATCTGTGTGCGCGAAAGCAGAGCGACCATCTTCTTCATGTGTGTAGGCCTTTCAATGACCCGTAGACCATCGGGCTCGAACTACGAAACTAAGGCACTTACGCACCGACCGCACTGGTGATTAGGTCCGTACGGTGCAGCAAACAGGCACAGAATGAAAACTATAATAAAATGAATGTTTACCGCCAAAATTATTCACTAATCATGGTTCATTATGTATAACCAACTAAACTTGCAACTCGGACACAGATAATAATGAACGAAGATTCTGACGCGAACAGAAAGCGCGCGCGTTCAGGAGCCCAGACGTGCGAGCAATGGACATGGCGGGCATTACGTACGAACTGGGCTCCAGAGCACGCACCTGCGTCATCGCCGCGCCATGAAGGACCATGCCTCCTAGCTGAATGGAGGAACCGACGTTGTGGCTTCTCTGTAGGATCGTGTAGATGCATACACTTCTTTTTACAGCGCAAGAAGCTACGAGACAAGCGCTGTCCATCAACTCTGTAGAGTTCGTGGACAGCACTCATCTTGTAGCTACTCCCTTTTTGTCGCTTTTTTTTTTCTTTCTTGCGCTGTGAAAACGATGTGTCTTCTGCTCGACTATGCCATTCTAGACAAATCCAACGGAATGTACGATGCGCTTATGTCTGCTTCCGCGCCCCGTCCAAACCTTACGCCGCGTCGCAGTGACGCACATGATATATAGAAAAACAAACGCGCATGCGCTGGACATTGCGCATTGCAAAGTATACACGCGCATGCTCACCAGCGTCAAGCCGAGCGCCTTGTGGCGCACCGAAGCCGACGGCGATGCGAGCAGGTGGAAGACGCTCATGAGCAGCTCGAAGCAGCACTCGCGTAGGCCGGCGCGGTGCCGAAGAAGCAGCGATCCGAGTGCCTCAAGCGCAGCCTCAACGAGAGGCGGGTCGTCCTGGCAATGGCTGATCCAGCGCAGCGCCACCACCAGCACGAGCCGCGGTTCGCCGGGCTTGGACAGGACTCCCGGGTGCCACCGCACCAGCTCGAGCAAGGCCAGCTCGTGGCTGCTGGGCCCGAAGTCGGTGCCGCGCTGCAGGGCCATCCGCAGACCCCGGCGGCCACAACGCCGCAACGCCCGGCCGCGCAGCATCGTCGACCAGCAGCGACTGCCTCAACTTCTTCGACCTCGCCGCGTGTCCCTGCCAAGTGCTTTCGCTCTTCGTCTTCTTCATCCGTTGTCCTTGGCAACCAGTTGCACGCACCCCCGAGTGTTCCTGTCGAATGCTTTCTCTACTCGTCGTGCCTCGCCTCTGACAGCCAGGTGTACGCAGCTCCACGTGTTCCTCCTGCCCAGTACCTTTATCCTGTTTCATTATCCCCCGGCAACCAAGCGGACGCTGGTCAGCATCTGTCGTGTGAGTTAGCAGGTTTTTTGATTCGACATTATTTGTTTCACGGAATACGGTGCAGTTGATAACGTGCAGATGCTGAATCGAACCATATAGATGATCTGAGCGACGCTTTCATGGGTTGTTAAACGAATGTTTTGTTATTGTTGTTTATCGCGATGTGAATTGATAGGGTCGTAAAACTTCGACTGCGCCGACCCATCCGTTTGCTCATTCGTATGCACACACCGTAGCACTGTTCCTCCAGTTAAAGATACAAAATGGCAAGGCTGTCGGTTGAATACGATCAAATTGAAACACATCTGTGAAATAGTCAGTGGGCACCGTTCACCGTCAAGATGGCGCTACGACACCTTCGCTTATCGGGCCTGCGTCGGCGGTTCCGGCGATAACGAAAGTGAGTAAAAACCATGTGTCGTATATTCCACGTGTCAGAGACCTACGGTTAATAGCTCATCTAATCGTCGCACACTGAACTTCGTTAGGCTCAATTTTAGCGATGTTCGCGTATCTTAAACCCTATCATAGAGCTATCGGAAAGATTTTCGGCCACTGAAAACTATAAGCAACCTGAGGGGTCACGATAAGTGGGCGTCACGTCCTTTTGAGTTGTTCTATTCTATCATCCGCTGGGTTGTGTGTTCAGGAGTTATAAAATGTTACAAAAAAAAAGCTTCAAAGCAAGCTATTTACACTTGCGGTCCAATTTGCTTTCCCTTGGGGAATTGACCACTCGCGGACCCATTGGCGCGAACAACAACAACAACAACAACAACAACGACAACAACAACAATAACATTATTATTATTATTATTATTATTATTATTATTATTATTATTATTATTATTATTATTATTATTATTATTATTATTATTATTATTATTATTATTATTATTATTATTATTATTATTATTATTATAACATATTTCCATGCATAGATACGCTGTGTCACAATGATGGGAAAGCAAGCCCGAGGCGTCATTAACCGAAGCGAAAATGGCACAGTACGTCCTCTGCATCATGCTCGATGTAGCTGCATGAATATGCAACGCGCATTTTGATTTGTTACGCGATCACTGCAGTTTCTAGCAATGTGTTTAATCGCGCGCCTACATGTGCAAAACAGGAAGGTGGCACGGGCCTGTGAGTTAACCCGACGTTATTCTGGAAGTGGAGTGCAATAACGACAATCGTGGTTCCAGGTTGGGCCTACAGTGATGGCCTGACCCATACGTGGACTCGTAACTTGCTGCCCGAGCCTTCGGGACATCCGGGACCACGGCAGTTGGACGGAACTCTCCCACGTCAATATGGCATCGGCCCCTGCTACTACAGTTATGAAAACCCAATTTCCTGTTGCATTCTTTAAAATTTTTGTTATTCCGCCTTTGCGCATGATATTTAGGTGCACTTTTGTTGTTTTGAATTTTGTGACATAGCTATGTTTTCTTTTCTTCCCTTGTTCACGCTGTTAAAATTTTTGAGGAACGCTTTTTGGGCACAATTATCTATTTGTGTGTTCATTAGACGTCACTTTCTATTTGGTGTCAGTCGCGCTAGCTGTGTTCATTTGACATTAGTGAAAATTAGTCGTATGAACACTATTTTTACTTGACGTCAGCGTGAAAGTTAGCGTGGACGTGTTTTTTTTTACTTTAAAACTACAGGGCGCGTGTGCAAACACATTTATCTGATCTTGACCTCTCCACGCATCCACGATGGATACATTGACCAAGTTCAAGTCCTTGTTTCATTTGGCAATATCTGCTTTGTGCCAGCGGCCGTAGGTGTGATTAAATATGCGAGTTCTTTGAAGCATGAATTGCTGAAAAAGTTTGCCATATATTTTTAAAGAAGTGCTAGAAACCAAACAAAGGACAAGGATGCGCTAGCACGAGTGCTTATATTATACTTGAGGTAAGCTTCTAGATAAATATACGAGATTGCTGTCTTATGCCACTGAAGGTTCGCCCAAGTGTTCATCTGTTTTCTTCTTTTTGATGAAGGAAATATAAAGAACGAGTGGGGAAGAAGCTACGTGGGTTAATCAGCGCGCATCATGACCACGAATATATTTTTTTTCTTTCCTTGAACGCGCGCTCAGATAGCTAGCGAGCGCGCAGGCACGTGGCGGCATCCAGTGGCGGCCTCTGTAACTATGGAACTCACGATGCTCGGTTTATAGCGTCACTTGTCGAGAGGAGAGTGAGCGATTTACATCTGACTTTGAAAAATAAATGTATATTTCAGGCCGCATGCCGCACTATAATGTTTGTCTCGCGTGTTTTCAGTAGCTCCGAAGTAGCAGCGTTTTCTGAGCATGCTGATAAAGTGTTACATTAAAATACTAGCCATATTGGTCAGGGTACTGCTTTCTGCGGGAGAGGAGAACCTCGTGGGTAACATCCTTCTCACACTTCTACCCCTGTCACACGTGGCCACTTAAGTGCACTTCGAGCGAGTACACTTAGCCGTGAGTGTCATTTGATAAATATACGTGATTGCTGCCTTATGGCACTGAAGGTTCGCCTAAGCGTTCATCTGTCTTCTTTTTTGATGAAGGAAATATAAAGAATGAGTGGGGAAGAAGCTACGTGGTTTAATCAGCGCGGATCATGACCTCGAATATATATATTTTTTTTCTTTCCTTGAACGCGCGCTCAGATAGCTAGCGAGCGCGCAGGCACGTGGCGGCATCCAGCGGCGGCCGCCGTAACTATGGAACTCACGATGCTCGGTTTATGGCATCACTTGTCGAGAGGAGAGTGAGTGATTTGCATCTGACTTTGAAAAATAAATGTATATTCCAGTCCGCGTGCCGCACTATAATATTTGTCTCGCGTGTTTTCAGTAGCTCCGAAGTAGCAGCGTTTTCTGAGCATGCTGATAAAGTGTTACATTAAAATACTAGCCATTTTGGTCAGTGTACTGCTTTCTGCGGGAGAGGAGAACCTCGTGTGCAACATCCTTCTCACACTTCTACCCCTGTCACACGTGGCAACTTAAGTGCACTTCGAGCGATTACACTTAGCCGTGAGTGTCATTCGCGCGCTGTCACACGAGCAAGTTTAGTGTCACTCGCTTCAAACTACACTGTCCGGCAAGTGCGTTCCCCAACCCCACTTCGCTGCGACGAAGTGTGTAGCCTCAGTACCAGTGGCTTGGACAGAATAGGCTGTTGCCTAATGTGGCACTCATACCATTTTTAAACTATCGTTTTCGTTATAACTGATACTGATATGTATTAAAACAAGTTATACTAAATCAATGAAAATTCTTGCTGCTTTCACCCTCGGCCAGTTTGCGGTCACGCCCGCTAAGCGTGTGCGGCGGCGCATGCTGTGCGATGGCTACGTCCGTCGCGTTGATTCCATCGAGGCACACTTGCACATGTGTAGGCGAGTCGTTCTCTAGTCGTTTACGTTGGCGTGTGCCACTGGTGCTACTTCAATGAAGGCAACGTGTTGCGACGATGAGACACGGGCATATTCCCCTACAAACAGACAGTTGCCACTGTCATCATTTCCAAAGTACGCTTCGCATTCTCGTGTAGCAGCGAACCGCCGAAATGACGCTTTGTGAGCGTAAGTACACTCGCTCAAAGTGCACTTACGTTGCCACGTGTGACAGGGCTATCGGATATTTCCATCAAACGGTTGAATAACTGCGTGTGTTGTGATGGTTGCACAGCGACTTGGCGCCCACCAGTGCTGAGGCTTGGCCTAGCGTGCATGGCGTGAAAGAGTGCCAACGCAAGGCATTTCAATAAACGACCACAGCTCGAACTGTGTTCTCTCTGTTGTTGCCTACTCGAGTGCTTCGCTTTGACATCAATGCGACACGCAGCTTTATGAACCGGTGTGAAAATTAGTACTCGAAATAAGAAATGCCGTGGCGACTGAGTTTTTTTTTTTTTTATTGTTCTGGAATCTTCGTCTACGAAGGAGACCTATAGCTTTCGCTTTAGCTAACCTTCAGTTTGTCAGTAATTACTGGACATAGTGGCAACAAAGTGTCGTCAGCATAGACCGTTTCCCTTTACCTGCGAAGTGGAGCACGCTTTGATCCTTTCAATTACACAAATACAATATTGCAACATTAGGCTTTGGGCAAGGGGAACGGATGCCCGTCGAGCCAACACTACCCTAGACTATTCTAGCGTGGTGTTTGGTAGAGTTGTCACACACCACGGAGATTTTATTCCGATCGCGGGCAAGAGACGCTGAACAGTGGGCTCTTTATGTCCAATGAATTCCATTACTGCTCGGAAGCGAATGCTTGGGCGAATTCCTTCTATAGGCCTTTTCAATATAGACATCAGCTCATTCTTGGGCTGTTGCAGGGAGTACCGAAGGGGACGTCACAGCCTCGGAAGTGCATTTTTAAGGCGCCACGCATGTTGACAACAGCCCAGAGAGGATTTATGGTGGCGTGCAGAGAGACTTAGTTGACAAGGTGCATAGCCTTCTAGTCAGTAAAGGCAGAAGTATAACTTGCATATCATAGTATATATGCTGAATTGTTCGTGGTCAATCGTGCGTAGGTAAATTTTGCCCAACCAAAAGTTGGCGCGACTCTGAAACCCATACGTGTATACCATTGTTTCGTTTGAAGATGCCATCAAATCACTGTAGATCCCAAGTATGCAGTCAGAAGAGTGACAAAAGCCACCGCATAAATGCTGCAGTTACTCTGAAACAAGCTAATTACGATAGTCTATCAAATACTTCGTTTGTTGCACGGCAGAGGCCGCCGCTGACGCAGGACGTCTGCGTCAGCGGCGTCCACAGTCTTTGTGGTTATTTTTTATATATAACTCTCAATTCCCGATACCATGCATTCGACGCTAGAACGTTGAAGATTTATTTAACCATGCTTTCTTGTTGCTTCATCATGCAAGTTTGCAAATATTTGTACACTTGCGCGCACCGAAGAAAAATGTTATGTGGACCATGAAACCATAGACCTACGCGCAAGGAGTGCCTCCCCCTTCCCTAATTATTTAACGGGGGCACCACCATACCCAGTTGGGCACGCCCCATCACTGCGCAGGCCTGGTGTTAAACGTGCGCACGAAGGGGGCGTGGACGTGGAAGCCACATCAGCGTGATTGTGGCATGTAGAGGCGTAACATGTAAAATACTTTTGTGTGCAGCTAACGTTAAGTATACGCGAACAATTCATTACTGTGCTGTATTGATGACTGAAAAGCAATCGTCGTGAAATAAATGGTTTAACGGCCAGCCGTAGTGTAATCCGTCCTGACCCACGTTGCTCACCTTGCCTCTAATTTTTTCATCATACGATTATTGCATTTACATTGGTGTGCACTGCGTAAAATATTAACTACCGTTAATTTCTAGGGTTTTAAAATAAAACAGTAAGCACTGCAATATGTTAATCATTGACCTTGCATCATTATAATCTGCATTCCGGGACTGAGAATTGCTTGGAATTTTGTCAAACCGTTGCACGTCAGTTCAAAAATTCTCTTTAAGAGAAAGTTTACAATATCGACAACAGTGAAAATTAGGCGAGAACATATGCCCTATGTGCTTTACAGATAACGCGCTCAAGTACTACACGTTATTTCGGCTGAAGCCCCCCCCCCCCCTTTTTTTTTTCTTTGTTACCTAGCCAGCGTGCGATTTGTGTGCGAAAGGGTGATTCGAATTTCGCGCCCAAGTGCGGAATGTGGGAGTGGCTGCAACGCGCCGTAGGCTCGCTGTCAACGTGTTTCGATTCGCTGTCAACGGGTTTCGATGCGGATAATCTTATCCAAAAGATAACGTTATATCTTGTTTTACAATCCGTCTTTCATCTACAGTAGATCGACGCTAGTACTGTTCTGTCGAAGCCTTTGATAACGGAATGCAACACATTGAACCCAAGCTGTTGCGGCACAGTTAGGGGAAAAAAGAATGTGTATACCACGTTGTCAAATTTATCGGCGATATCGAGGGAGGGCTTCGTAGGGCGCGTATGTAACGTGTGATTCGTTTTCATTCCGTGACATGCGCACTGGGCAGCACCGTGTTTAATGTCGCCAGTCGCTCGTCCCGCCCGAAACGAGCGATATATATGCCATTTACGCTAGCGGCGCTCCTCAGTGAAGTGTCAGACGCCTGTGTGACTTGAAATCCGAGTGGCCCACAAAGCAGGTGGCTGGAAACTGTTTTGTGACATCTCAGCTGCCATCCCGACTCGGACCGCCCTCATGCGCGCCACGTAGGTTCCGGTTTTCAGTTCTCTGACCCCGCAGTGATGTCAGGGATGCCTTGGTCGCCTTCACCAGCCTCTCTTGGGTTTGTTCTTGCTTCTTTTTTTGTTATTTACGCTCTCGTACTGCGGCGCGCGTTTCTAGACTTTTCCGGCAAATAAAAAAAAGGGGGCCGAATTCGAACGCAAACCGCAAAATGAAGCGCTTGTCGCGAAGAAAATACCGAGGAACGAAATTTTCTAATAGCGGAATGCCAAAACGGCGGGGTAAAGAAAAAGAGAAAGAACGTTGACGTCATAAGTTAGTTTCGTATCCACTCAGTGTACACGTCAAAGTGCTACTGCGGTCGTGCCGTGATATTTGGGCCCACATTTGCGCTGGGGGCTTCGGAATTCGTTTCCGAGCCGATTGTTCCGGCGCACAATCACTTCCGACGTTTGTCTGGCGTGTTTTCAGCCGTGCCCGATGCCGACAAAGTTCCAGACCGAGTGTCAATATGCCTCTCGGCGATGAATGTTGCCCACAAGTATGAGGTAACGTTTTTTTCTTTCTCTTTTATCCCCCCCCCTTTTTTTTTTTTTTTTTGCCCGATTAGATACGGCCAGCGGGTTTGTCGCTCCCAAATTGGTATTCCCAGCTCGGCCCGATCATTGTCTGTGACATTGTGGCGTGTCGAACATAGCCGCCGCGGACGGCGTCAGCTGTTTTCAGGCCACGACGACTCCCCTCCTCCCGTCTTGACACTTGCGGGCAGCACGGCGACTTGTTTCGCTGACGTGTTTGACGTTTCTGGCCGCGAAGTGCTTGACATTCGAATTGGTCGCCTTATCCGCGTGCCGAGCGACTCTCGGAGACCGTTCCGCACGGTCCCAGTGGTCGGGGGGGTTGCCTGGCGTGCGATCGGTCGTCACTCCCACTTTTTTTCTCCCCCTCTTCTATGTGATCGCATCTTGCGGGACAGGGCCACCGTCAGCACATATAAGCGTGGCATGTCTGCGCGCAATCGCCCCGTTCACGTTCGCTCTTCTTGGAACGTTGCCTGAACGTGACGCGTTGCGAACGCTTGCGGGGAAAAAACAACCGCCGCTCGTGCAGTAATCTTCGGCGCGCGACTCTTGTGGTCACTCGCCGATTCGCAGCCCTGTTTAGCGTTCTCTTCACTGCGCGTGCCTTCGCTGTGTTGCGGTATTTTTCCGAACCGAACGGGCGCTGCCAATATGCCGACGATGAAGTGCTCCGCTATGCGACGGCATCGTGTTTCGAGTAGGGGCTATCCATGACGCGATTCTTTTCTTTTTTTTGGGTGTTTCTTTCTGGAGCTCATATCTGTCAGGAATGCGGTGCTACAACTCCCGTGTTTTAAAGTATAAACGGACCATGAACAAGCGTTAATGTACTTGGCGTGCGGAGATCGTGTTGCTTCCCGAAGGTAAAACTTCATTTGACATTCCGCGGTTTGACAAAAGGTAAAAATTTAGTCCCTCCGTGACATTTTGAGATCGCATCTTGACTGATGTCGTTACGCTATTAGAAGTGTGGTTCGTATTAATAACAACAACAAAGTGCGAAACTTGTCACGCTAGCACAAACCTTTAACTTCAAAGTGACATCGGGAATCGATATTCTGCAATCTGGGTCATTCTTTATTGCTAGTTGCTGAACTTCGCAGTGCATGTCAGAAAATTTCGTGCATGTCACGAGAGCTTCTGTGAAGGCATGTGTACCGTTTTTTGACAGAAAACCTAACTTCACTTAACGTAATGTATCGACAGAGACCCCTGGATACATATGTGTAAACAGTAGTTAATATGTTCGCATTACTTTTACACAATATGCATTCGCGTTTTGAAACGGAAAGTAATTTCTAGAACAAGTTCCACCGCGATGTTATTACCAGGCTATCTTGAAGCTAGTGCTATAAATTATAACACTGGATTTGATGCATTGAAGTGTGGAATGGCCAATCTGTGTGCTGATTAGATGCATCTGACAGCAGCCATAAGAAAAATAACTGGTTCTCATTATTATATTAGTCTCCAAGTTGCCTGAATAAACATAAAATGCACTTGAGGGGTTGTTTAATCTGTGTTAATGATCAACGCACTTCTGGTATACAACAAAGTAAACAGCCGAAGCACAGTTACGCAAATATGCTGCTTTGATAAGCTAGTAATTCCACCGAAAAAAAAAAGAGCAGTTTTAATATGCTGAATTTTGAATTTAAACTGGACACTGGTGTTAGGAAGATACTGCAGAGAAAGCAGGTCAAATTTTTATCATGAAAATAGCCTACTGATTTAACTTCTAATGTTTAGTCAGGTATGTTCTGACATTGTGCTTGGCCTCAAGCCCATTATGGAGCTACTCGAGTTCACTTCCTCCTTCACTGTTATGCCATAACTCACTGCCTAGTCTTAGGTATTGAAGTTGATTGGGTTTGGAATTGATTTATTGCTAAGAACTTAGCCTCGTCTAAAACAACACATTCTCAAACGGAACAAGCATTCTTTCACAGACACCTGTAAGAGTCCCTCTTATGTGTTCACATATTTGCCACATTTGAGATACCTCTACTGGACCATTGTTGCCCATTGGAACATTCAAATATCGAATGAGCAGTTAATTGCCACTTCCTGTTGCACTTATAGCTTAGTGTGTAGGTTCCATCTTCCTTGACATTAGTATGATTAGGTTTTAGCTTTTCTGTCAAACGCGAGACATCTTTGAGATTCTTCAACTTGACAAACGTAAGGTATCTTTGTCCAAGATTCTTTGACTGAACTAAGTAAACATGCTTTATGTGCAGCATAGTGATGTTGTAGCTAAGTAAAGTTGAGGACATGTTAAAATACCAAAGCGGTGTTGGAAATGGTTCTTGATATATTTACATGGCAGTTAAAAACCTGTTTCTTTGATGCTGGGAAGTGCATCTGCTGTGGAAATATTTTCGCTCAAGTGCCGTGTAAATCAGTTTTACACAATATGGAAAGACAATTGAAGCATGTTTGTTAGCATTAAGTTCATATCAGTTTCATCCATCCCCCCCCCCCCCCCTCCCTTTTTTTTTGACCTCTATACTACATTTTCTTGTGACATCTCAATTGACCATTTACAAAATCCGCAAGGTGGTTTTCTTGCAAGGTTGTTTTGCAACCAAAAACTCTCATGCACAAGATTAGTTCCCTCGCTCTCTGTGATTCTACCGCTCCTGATTTCAGTGAAAGCACACGAGTGCGACAAAACCACTTCTTTCCTCAACAATTACAATGAGGTTGTTTGCCATGTACAAACCCTCAGCCTATAAGATCGCATGGTTTACGAAGCACCTGTCGTTCGTAAAGAATTGATTGATATCTGGGGTTTAACATCCCAAAACCACCATATGATTATGAGAGACGCCGCAGTGGAGGGCTCTGGAAATTTCGACCACCTGAGGTTCTTTAACGTGCGCCCAAATCTGAGCACACAGGCCTACATTATTTACGCCTCCATCGGAAATGCAGCGACCTGCGGGTCAGCAGCGGAGTACCTGAGCCACTAGACCACTGCGGCGGGGGTCGTTCGTTAAGAAGGCACTGGGTGTGGCGGGAAGGCAAGAACACAGTGAGTGAAAGAAGCAGTCTGTGACTGAGAGGTATTGGTTTGAAAACGAGCTTACAGAAAAGCCGCCTTGCAGTTTTTTGTAAATGGTCAATTGTGAGACATCTGCGCCATTATACCTCAGTTTTAGAAAATCGCTCATTCATTTGGTCATCTGTACCTTGCAGGTTCCATCGTTGAGCTGTGTCTATATCCATTCTGAATTTAATGCGAGTAGCTAAAGGCAGAGTTTTTATCTGAGAAGCAACAACCTGAAATAGGTTGT
Organism: Rhipicephalus microplus; assembly: GCF_043290135.1. NCBI lineage: Eukaryota > Metazoa > Arthropoda > Arachnida > Ixodida > Ixodidae > Rhipicephalus > Rhipicephalus microplus. The sequence continues at coordinate 277,083,954 of NC_134700.1, read as the reverse complement.
AATTCACATGGAACTGTTGGCCAGAGCATAACGCTTTGTCATGGTGTGCCGGTCTGGCTGGGTGCGTGTTCGTTGGCCGCTTGACGTTCTCTTTTCGTTTTTATCGGACTGCTGCGCAGTGAAATGAAGTGTACGTTTTCCCTCTGGGGCTGACATTGAGCCAGTTGCAAGTGCTGAGCAGTTTTGTCTTATCTCTTCCCCAAGAGAAAGCGGCCAGCATCGGCTTACAAGGCCACGTGCACACTCCATCTCTCAGCCTATTCGTTGTATTTCTGGATGCGTGGGGTAGTGGCAGTTGAGTTCACTTGTGCTTTTTCTCCTGTATTCTACCATGCAGGTAGGTTACTCCTGGGTAGCTTGCTTACTTTATCCATTACTCGCTGAAAGACTTACTTGCTGCAAATTTGCAAATTAATGGAAGTTTTCTGTTTGGAGGAAAGAGAATTTTTTTGCGATGTTCACCCAGTCTTATTGACATATTCAACTTTCACTGGTCTCGTTATATTACATCGCATTGTGCTTGCATTTAATGCATATTCATTTATTTTATAGATGGCTTAGTTTTGTAGATGTCAGTATCTGTGTGTGTGCACCCGTTTACTGAGGTATGTCTTGGTTAGTCTAAAATCTGGCTGGCGCACTTAAAATGTGACTTTGAACATGGGCAGCATTCTGGCGTCTTCTGTCCTTGTTCATAGTGGCAGTTTGTTGATTTTCTCTTATTCTCAGTTACATGGAACGTTGGTTGATAGAGTAGTCATCGGCTGCTTCGCCAAGTTGGGATTTGGCTGCGAACACATGGCCACAAGTTTCACCATAGCTCCATAGCTATTGTTGTGATGCTTAGTTATGGATCTTTGGCTGATGTAATGTAACCCAGCTGTGCTCGTTCCTTCGGGGATGGATGCGAAAACATGAGCTTCAGTATTGTGCAAGTTCTTTCGTCTGTTTTGCTTCGCTTCAGCGTGCTGTCATTCCGCAATGAGCTAGCAACAGCATTGTGGCCTCTAGGTCTGTTTTCTTGAAAAAGTCTCCCAAATAATCACACTCTATTCTTTTATTTTTCTTGCCAGCTGTGTGTGTTGTTGTTTAGGACGGAGCAGTCTGGCTTTTGGAAACCATGAAAATAAAAAAAAAAACTTATTTTAGCAGTGGTGGTCGGGACATTGCTAACAAATGTTAGCTACATTCGTATGCCAGCATTAGGTCATGGCGATGTAGCTTGTAGCTATATTTTCATGTGCATTGAAAAATCTATGAAGCAATGAGATTTATTGTGCTCAATGTAGAAAACAGAATCTCATTTTAAAGTGCAAGGTCTTGTGAATATCTAAGAGTTGCTTGTTGGGCAACTTGGTACATACTTAGTGAACTACAAAAGCCACAAAATGTCGAAATTGGAAAAAGCAGAGCAGCAGAAACAGAGACGGACGTCTCTGCTCTCTGTCTCTGTTTCTACTGCTCTGCTTTTTCCGATTTCGACGTTTTGTGGCTTTTGTAGTTCACTCTTGTAAATATGTTTGAGACGCTAAAGGCAGCATTGGTTGGCCTTTATTGCTTAGAATAATGCATGCGCCGATGCGTGCAGTGGAGTGTGTTGAACTCCAGAATATCTCTAGTGCTTTCGAGCCTTCTTTTTTTTTCTTGCAACATTTATTGCTTCCTGATGCTATCTAGGTGCTTCATGTTGCATTACAGCACAGTGACAAACACAAGTGCAGATCCTATGCATATGCATCACGAAGAAAAAGTCCTCGAATACAAGCTCTCAAGTTGTAAATTCTTCAGCTGCCCTGCAGCTTTTGACTTGGTGATTTCGGTGAGCTATGTACATCGCACCTATGTGATGTAGATAGCTGCATACATTGTTTTTGTAATTGTTATTCGTACTTCCGAATTTATTAGTAGGCTTAATATATTCTTAAAAAGCTACACTGTGCAAGGCACAACTACATTGAGCATTGGTAGAAGCTTTATTAGTCACTAGATCGAATGCGTACTATCCTAAGTGTCAAATGCTACACATTTAATGTATTAAAATAATGGTTAAGCGTGTCAAGTATATCATTTCTTAATTGTTTTTGGTGTTTTGAATGATTGAATTATAGAGTATTTTAAATGCAAAATGCATTAGTTGTGATTGTTGGCAGTGAGCTTTGTTTCAGTGAAACATGTACGTATGGTATGACTATTGGTATGATAAGCAGAAGTGAAGTAATAGTACCCCCCTAGGTATTGATGCTGGGCTGCTTACTGGTAGTTAACGAGAGAGTGGGAATGAGAAATTTTTATCAAAGGGGCAACTGTCTTGTTTACTCAATGTTAAGATTTTAATCTACATTATTCTCTTTAAAAAGTTTGGTACTGTTTGCAAAGAACCATCTTTTGAAAATATTCTGAATTCTCTACCCTTGGGCTTAACCTGGGTCTAACATGCGACAAAATTTCAATTCTTAGCATTTTGCGTATGCTCGCATTATATAAGATAAATTTGCAGAGAGATAACAAGAAGCACCATTACAGGTCAATGTCGCTTTTGGAAATTGTTACAATGTCAGGTGCAAAAATGTTTCGATGTCATTAGGTATCACTGCACTCTCTAGAGGCTCATTATGAAGCGGCAAGTAAGATGGCAAAATAACAGCAGCCGTGATAGTCAAGTGCGACCTCTTTTGTGGGGTTTGACACCTGGGCTTTCAAACAATTAGCTTTGTATTTATGTAATGCTGGTAAAGGGAAATCTTTTTTTGTTTTTATTTTAGCTTAACAGGACAGTGACCCTGAAGCTTGTTATTAAAGTTTACTTCTATTCATATTTTGAGAGATGATTTTTAATGTTTTTTCAGGTTCGCTGGCCTGTGACACAGAGCGTGACTCGATGCCTGCCATAGCAAGCACTGGTGAGTTCATATTGAGAAATTAAATCTAAAATTTTAGTGTGTTTATTTTCACAGATTTTAACCTTATCCCTTTTCCATTGCAAGGTAGAGATTGAGTTTAAGTTCTTCATGCCTTTTAAGCAGTCAGGCTAAGGAAGTATACCAGTAGTGAAGAAATTTGCCCATTGGGTATACACACTTATGCTCGGGCCATGAACTATTCAGCTATGTCTTGTTTTCGTGGTAATAAGTGCACATTGACAGGTAAGACAGTTTGTTCATATCCTGTTTGCATCCCCTTCATCCGCATGTTGTTATTGACGGTCTAAAATGTGTAAAATTCAGCAACATAAATAATTCCAAGGCACTTGATGTTACATACCAAGAAATAAAATGAGGTGGCACATTATTTTGCATAACTTTCAGTAATTAATGATAATTGGTACATAATTAAGTGACTAATTATTCTGCAATCATTCACTTTCAGTTTTCACATAAAATAATCTGATATTAGTCTCAAATTGCATGCTAGTCTTTTTTTTTTCTTCTTTTTTCCCTTTTGAGCAAAGAAAAATATTACTCTTGACATTAGAGCTAGAACACTGCACATCAAATGGTCGTTGAACATTGCGCTGGTAGTGTTTCCAGCAAAGTGATCCTGTGCAGCAATGTACAGCACAATGAAGATAAATGACCACTAGTTGTTCACTCAGGCAGCCTGTGCAATCGGCATCAAACCAAACATGAACAGTGCAGTGTGTGCCATAAACATTACAGGAAGTAAAAGAAGTTGTTGTTGGGCTAGTTGGTATAACATTTCAAAAAAAATAATTTGAGCACAAACACACTACACATTTACACACACACACACACACACACACCCAGGCATCAAACACGTACAGTGCTGTGCGTGTTTGATGCCTGGGTGTGTGTGTGCGTGCGTGAATGCATAGTGTGTTTGCGCTCAAATTAATATTTTTGAAATGTTACAGGAAGTGTTGTCTGCACCCTCCAATAATCGCCTAAGACAGGTCTGCTACGCACATTCGGTGTGGCAGCACTGTGCGATTCCCCTAGAGTCTGATATTTTAGTCTGTTCTATTTATGATATTCTAAACAAAGACAACAAAAATTAAATTAAGGGATAAATGAACAAAAGCGCCTGGCATGCCCATGTTGGCCCCTGCCAGCCCCATATCATAGCTAGAACACAAGCAGAAATATCGCATTGCTGAGAAATCGCGCAGTGCTGCCAAACCGGATCTACGCACTCGTCAGTGGTGGTGACTCGATGGAGGGCACTATACCATTGCTAATGCTTGGGCCACACGTTCTGCTGTTTGCATATAATTTGATGTTGATAGCACGAATGTGTACACTACATTTCAAGCAAAAAAAATCGTGCAGTGCGCAACGCACCTTGGTAGGTAGAGGTGTAGAATTGCACACGGCTGCTGAAGAGAATACCGTTGACTAACTTATTGGGTCAATTTGTAGAGGTGTAGAATTGCACACGGCTGCTGAAGAGAATACCGTTGACTAACTTATTGGGTCAATTTGTGTCCCTGTGACACTAGTCGATGCATCGTTCATTCTTATGTTCACTTATTATGTGCCACTTAAACAGTAGTGGTATTAACAATCGAATGGACTTGCTTACAGGTTAAAATGATAAATACTTGGCCCAGCAAAGGGATCTTCAGCCAAGCTGCTGCTGGCTCCTAATGCATTTCTGTGCTTGTCTCTTGGCTTTACTGGGCTTAGTGATATCAAAACTTTATGTGTAGAAGCTTTATATATATTTTCCTGAAGTTATCAGTTTTAGCTGTTTCAATAACGCTTACATGAAGGCTGTTTTGATTGTTAAAGACGAACGAAACTGTTGTAAAATCTAATTGTATTTAATTGGCAAAGCAAAAATTTGTTCATGTTTTCATCAATTTTATGGGATAAGCAATTCCTCATATTCAGTTAGGTCTTATCAAATCAGATTGTTCTCACTTTATTATTTTGACAGTGAGAGTGGTATATGGCATAAAATGTCTACAACTTTCTTAGTCATGGAATTTCAAATTACAGAAAAAAAAGCAAGATTGAGTGATGTCGCACATTGCTCCATGCGAGATAAAGCTTGCTTCATTTGGATGGAGTCTCATGGTTCGAGATACCAGTTCGAGATGCCAGGTCGAAAGAAGGCCAAGTTGATCATTACAGGATCACCTTGTCAGCGAGATATCGCCGATCAGTTGCAACACGCTTTGTCATGTAACATTATCTGGGTCTTTATGCCTACATCAGTACGAAGTTTTTCCTTCTATATTTCTTGCGTGGTGATGTGAAACAGGGCTGTTACTATTTTATGACGCACTTGTTCTTGAAATAGTGTAATCTACTGGTCTGGCTATCTTGTCTCTACTTGTGCGGTGTGTATGCTTCAGATCTTTTAATGTTGGGGATTTAGCAAGAGCCGCACTCATGGAAAATATCAAGAACTCTTGCATAATGACGCGTTTGCCAGCTTAATCTAACAAATGACTGCAGTAACTTGAAAAATTGTGCAAAACAATACCAATATAACACATACAACCTAATACACATTATGTGCCACAAAGGCTGCATCAAAGACAGTAGACTCACTCTTGTGAACAAGCAACAGCATTGTGCCTATGGACCTCCCTCTAGAGTCTACCATCTATGGTGGCATGAAGCCCCCAAAAGAGCCCAAGTGCTAATTCTCGTGGGCCCGCATAACCTCGTTTCTAACTGCCGCTGCTACTGGTTACACTGTGCTAACACTTTGGCAACTCTTGGCAAGAATTAAGCTAATTATGATGCACAGGTGCCATGAGACGAAAAAGACTTCGCAGGTTGTGACGGCACCCCCACGTCGGCATGTACTGTGTCCTTCTGTTCCATGAGGGCAACTCTTTTGAGACGCCACAATTGTAGTGTTGCATCATTCAAATAAATGATGCTGTGTGTGCAGGGTCCCGTGGAGGAGGCACAGCTGAGCCCCTGATGGCTGCCCCACCCGGCAACCCAGAGGCACTCCTGAATGGTCAGCAGCAGCAGGCACCCTTTAGGCCACCCAGGCAGCCTGCCGCCACGCTGCAGCCACAACCACAACCACAGCCACTCAATCCTGAGGTCCTCGGGGATCGTGGCGAACCTCGCCTACCAGGTCACTGGGAGGTATGTACTTTTTCTTGCACGTCAACTCCCTAGAATAAGCTTTTGTGATTATTGACTGACTTCAGCAGCTTTTGGTTGACATCTGCCGAAGTTTCAAAGTGGAGCAAAGCTCAGAAAATTTGTACCCATCCCTTGGAGCTTTCTAGTCCAAAAAAATTCCCCGTGGTACTGGACTTGATCCTGAGACTAATGCCTGTTCATAGTGGTTGCTCTGCCGTCTAGGTTTACTTGGTGGTTAGCCGATTATTGTGCAAGGATGAAGTGACTGACGGGAAAAAATGACATTTGCTCTTATGAGCTGTCTATGTTCTGCATACCTCAAGTAATGGCAGGCATTGGTGGTAGATGCTTCTCCGAGCAGTGTGGTGGCAAGTTCAGTCTCCATAACTGCATTATTTTCATCCACATACTCATTTTCTGGCAGTTCATGTGCATATGCATGCAGAAATAAAAAGATAAGAAATTTAGGAACCGATGTGCATTTACTTTACTGCGTTGTGCTACCTTCAAGTTGATGCCTGCTTTTTGCTTTGATTCTCTATGTTGCCCTCTTTCAATAATCTGTAGCTCACTCGGGACATGTTCCTGTTTGTCTTTACAGGTGGTGAATGGTGAAAAAAGTGGACTGCGCTGCAAGGGCCCAGTGCAGAAGGGCTATAACGCTGCCCCCATGGGCGCTGTCAGCGCTGCCGCTCCGTCTTACGTGGCACCCCCGCATGTGGTGCTTTTGCACATAAATCCGGGAGAGACCATCTTTTTCCAGATGGGTGATCAAATGCAATTTGTGCAAGGTGAGTGTGTGTCCTCCCTATGAGACACTTCTATTGCCTGCAAGCTCTTCCACAGCGAAACCATATTTCCCTACCTTGGGCTGTTGTCCTAGCAGTACACAAGGACAGTAATGCAGATCATGTGATCTGAGAGGTGAGGGTGATGCTTGGAAGGAGGGGGAAAGGGCTGCGCCTTGCCAAGAGTGCTGGTAGAGGGGCTTGCTTGAAAGCAGAGAGGACGAGGAGTGCTATCGTACAATCAAATAAAGAGAGGGTGTACAGGAATGCCCCGCCGAACTTCTTGGTGAGACATGGTTGGGACGCACGCAGTGCCGCATTGTCTGTTCTCACACACGGCACCCCGAGAGTTGTGGCTCCGTTGGTCACTACCATTGCAGCCGTGCTTGTTATGCACAGCACCAGTGCTTGCAACTTTCAATTCGTTCCTGCACATTCATGATACAGTGTAACCTCGTTACAACAAATCTGATTACAACAGACAGTCTGATTTTACATACTAGTTGGCGGCGTTATTCCGACCTCCCTGTTTGTTCCATTTATTTAGCTTCACTTGCTACAGATTCTGGTACAACGGACATTCAGATATGATTGACTGATATGCGGGGCTAATAAGGAGGTCAGGGCTCCTTTAGTAGACTTTTCTACGACAGACATGCCAAATCCTATAACTTCCGACTTCAAACATCGCCTGGCATACTGTCAGGGCGCAGATCTCCGGTTCGTTAAGTACTAATTACACGAAGCTACGGCGATAAAAAATCTCCGCACAGCGTGCTTGGTGCAACATGCAAAATTGCTGGCCGCTGCCCCTGCCGTTCCGAGCGGTCGGTGCGTAGCGAGCTTGGCCAGGCTCCGCTACCGATGCACAAGAGGCCTATTCGCGGTTCTAAGCAGCCAGTGGCCAATGTGGTTTGTTGCTTGCGATGAAGCACATTACAGCTTCTTTGCTTTCGCATACCCGCTAGTGCAACGATCTTGCCCGCCAATATACTATACGCGCCAAGTTCGGAGTGAAGTTAGGCCTAGCCACGACTTCGAGCAAAAAGCACGGCTGCGATATGCATGGCTGTGGGGTCCAATGTTTTTAAGTACAACTACGACATGCTGAATCATGAGTACAAAGATTTCTCTCATCGTGGTTTTCGTCACAAGGTCCAAAGCACTGATAAGCAGAACGTTCCCATCGAGTCAACAGTCTGTTCGAGATGTGCATATGTGATGTTCACAACGAATGCGACGCGTGATTGTAATCAACTCAACTTCCGCTTGCAGCAGCCTTAACTAAGGCGTAATTGTATTCTGAATGATCGTCTACCTGTGAATACAGAACGAGTGCGAAAACGTCGTCTATTTGCGCGAATTTAGACAGCTGGGACCTCGCAGCTGTCTAAATTTATGTCTAAAGCCACAGTAAAATGATTTAAAGAATTCTCCTTGTGCAAGCCAGTGCATTAAGGCACATGGTGTGTTATTTCAACACTAATGGTTTCCTGCCTGCCTTCTCTTGTGCATCACGTTTGCACCCTCCATGGACAGTGATGTTGGTCACAGCAGTGTGTCGAAATATTTGCTTCAGCTGCGCTGTTACATTTACTGATCAGCCTTGCATCCTCCGTGATGCCACTGTCTCCTATTGTTCAAGGACTGCAAGTTCTATGCTGGCGCTTGATATCACTGGAAATGGTCGACCATTTGTGCGTAGCTGGGGAGGTTTTTTTATTCTTAATCTTATGCTTTGTCTATAGCTTTTGTACAATGTGTTTTCTAGGAACACTTCTTCCTGCAGTATGCAGGATTTAGTGTGACTCGTTGTTGCTGTGTGTTGGATACAACGTGCCAACAATCTTTTATTGCCTGTACCTCCTGAAAGTACAGAGCAAAAGTTTTGAAGCATAAGTTATTATGAGCTACCAGCAACAGCCTATTTTAGTGGCCTAGTTGTCTGCTGTCACTGGTGTCTGTTGCAAATATCGTGCTCAACAACAACAAAAAAAAAAAAGCCAGGATCAAGACTGGACTACGGATTGACTCGCGTAATGAACACACTCGCATAACAAACACACCCCCAACTTCAGTTGTCAAAACTTATTTTCTTTTTCCCTGCTTAATAAGGGCACCCCCTACATTTATCTGCTGTAGTCCCGCCAACCGACACTTTGCACCTCCTCACCAGTTGGATCTATTCCGTTTTTTTATTATGCCGACCCCCCTCAGCTACCTCGACTTGCTCCCTCCCTCCCTTCACCCATTGCCACGTGTCGTACTGTTTTTTTTTTCTATCTGTGGGTGGCACGTATTCTGTCTTTTTTATCTGTGCCCCACAGCACAGTTTATGAACTCTGCGAGTGTAGAGACATCGCAGGTGATAAGCACACAGCGAGCGAAGGTCACAAAACTGCCCGCGCCAACCGACGGTCGCTTCCTGCGAGTACGAAACTTTAAAGCCCAACCACATTCACGCGATTTTCGAGCGACGATGACAGGATTTGTTGTCGCGAAGGGTCATTCGCGTCCCAGGTTTCTGGAAAACCAGAAGACATCACTTGTTGCCCAGAAAAGATTGTGACGATTTCCGCAAAATGGTAGCACCCGCAATTCTCGCTTTGCTACTTCTCCGTGCGTACAGGAACTTCTCATGTGAAAGCGAGGCGGTGGCCGTATTTTTTCATTATTCTTGTTATTAGCGATTTGTTTTGATGCGGAGAGGGTAGCTTGCTGCAATGTTGGTTACTTCCTACAATGTCAATGGCGTCGTCACGGTCGTCGTGTGAGGTTGCTGCGAAGTTGGTAAAGTGCGTCATAGCGCATGCTTCTGGGCGCCCCTCAAGATCACAGCAGATACTATTGTCGCATTTAAATGATTGCGAAAAAAGATAGCGGAAAAACACTTTTATGGCGTGCGTGGGTGGCGCGGGGACAGCTTGCAGAAAATAGCGCCATCAACCACCGAAGATGAGTAAAGCGCAACAAAGAAGCTGTTTTGAAACAGTGTACGCATATGTCAATTGCGAAAGGCTAAGTGACCTGGTAACCTTTTTTAATGTTGCATCATGTTTTGCTCCCCCGCCACGGTGGTCTAGTGGCTAAGGTACTCGGCTGCTGACCCGCAGGGCGCGGGTTCGAATCCCGGCTGCGGCGGCTGCATTTCCGATGGAGGCGGAAATGTTGTAGGCCCGTGTGCTCAGATTTGGGTGCACGTTAAAGAACCCCAGGTGGTCGAAATTTCCGGAGCCCTCCACTACGGCGTCTCTCATAATCATATAGTGGTTTTGGGACGTTAAACCCCACATATCAATCAATCATGTTTTGCTCCTGCTGAAAAAGTTTTCATAAAATTTGCCCCTCATAATAAATGCACCCCCAACTTTTCTCCAATTTTTCGAGAAAAAAAAGTGTGTTCATTATGCAAGTAAATACGGTAACTATAATTGCCTAACTCTTTCATTTGCTACACTTATGGTCCTGTGATGGTTGAGGGGTTTGTAGAAATGGCTAACTTGGGCCTTCTACATGGCAGTCGAGTATTGTGCCAAAAAGCCACGCTGGTGCCTGAAACCTCTTTTCAGAAAAAATCCGAAGTAGGCGTCGTGTCTGGCAAGGAATCGCTGTAATAGATGTAATACTGCACAGCAGAAAAGCAACATTCTACTAGCCATCACGTATTGTGAATAGCATAACAGGTGGGTGTTTAATAAGGCTTTCACCCCATTACAAATAGCCTAGCTATAATGCTTTGTCATCACCGGGTACAGCAGTGACAAAGTGTGCAGCTGTAGGCGTGTGTATAGAGACCCATAGTGGGCTGTACCCTACTTCACAGAACGAGGATTTATTGCATGGGAGGTACCGTGCCACTATATTTGCAGTAGTTGCCCCAAGAGAGGTTACAAATGAAGGCTGCTTCTGCATTCTATGCTGTGCTTTTATATAATTTGCTACGTTGACGGTCCTGTGGTTGTCGAGATGTTCTCAGATATACCATCCGTCTGTACGTCCGTTCATCTGTCCATGGACCGGCGCATCAAGGACGGACAGTAGCATGGACAGACTGAGGGACGCTTCGCCCCATTCATCATCATTCAATTCATGGATATGCTGGGATTTTTTTCTATTTCTTAGCACCACCTTCTCAGCTCACCTGTTTTCCAAAGTAAACATAACGTCCACGATTTGATGGGTCACTGTGTGGCCACAAGCACGGTCTTTATTTCAAGAAAAATATACTTGTAATATGATACTCAAATGTGCACAGAACCATTGAAATGTTTCTCCAATTCTCAATTTTTGTGTATATAGTTTTCTAAATGCATTAACGATGCGAGCGAGCGAAGTTGGAATGAGTCACAAGCTGCCGTACCACTTGCGGAGCAGCAGGAATGGGCAGAAGCCCTGCCTTTGTACTCTAAGCTTCACTGTCGAGATCAGATTAGTTGTTGCTGACTATAGCATAGAATTGGGCATCGATTTGCAAGAGCACCCCAGGACCACACAGAAAACTGACAAGGGAAGGAGGAGTAATATGGAGGAGCGTCCAGCAAGGAATGTACCTGCGCAGGAGGGTATTTGCAAGCACGAGTTTCTACAGGCAGGGGCCACTGTCTCGCTGCACTGTTGGGCAGTGGGATTACAAGTGCAGGGGGGGCTGGCAGCGTGTACAACTTGTAATGCCACTGGTACACAGCCTAGAAGAATTGATTTAGCATTTGGGCAGGTTCAGTCAGCCCAGGCCCTTTCAGTGACATCAATTTTTTTTTTTAGTTTGCAGTCGTAGCAGTGTTTTACGGTTCGCCTTTTTCTAATACCACTACACAAGCTAGCTTGATTGTGGTTGTGTGCAGGGCCTGCCACAGTGCAGCTTGTGTCCAACAGCAGCACACCTCCCATGGCGGTGCCAGTTCAGGTGCCTCCAGGTCATGTGATGCAGCAGATAGTGGATGAGAACGGCACCCTGCGCCACATCATCCTTTCGCCGCAACCTCCCCATGTCGCCATGCCCCAGCCTGCCCCCTATGTGAGTTTGTACCTCGATGTTTGAAAACAGATTTATTGGAATATCATCACATGTCTTTAAAAGTTGTAGACACTCTGCCACATCCTCTTAGTAGATAAGTAGACAAGCTGTGGCTAGTGCGCAAGCTTGTAAAATATTTGAAGTACTTTTAGTTTTATAATAATGTTGTCCTCCAAGCCTCAGATTTGGCATTTCTAGTATCATCACCTTGTATGCCGAGATATTACTGCAATATGCCAAGTATATTGTAAATAAGTCACTATATTATAGCACATAAAACTTTGTGGTTCAGTTATACTCGTGTACAGGGCTGTCCACATCTAAGTTGAACATTTCGTTAATATTCAAGACGTCACCGAACCTGATGGTTAGTGCATGTAATTAAATAAATTATGTTCATCTACACTGCAATTAGATACCATGTAATAAGCATGTCACTTGTGAAGCAGAATGAATGCTTCAGTTACGAGCTTGAATATTAACACAGCGGTGGGCCAACTGTGCCAATCGCACCATTCTGCGACAATTGCATATCCCTGTGCCTTGCTGCACACATTTTGGTGCAGCTCGCCCCAAGTGCATCAGAGTTCACTAGTACACCTGTTTACACTACATCGTACTGTTCATGGCTCAAAAGTTAATTTGTCACAACAAACACAACTAGAGCTTTTGCATAGTGCCGCTGATACGCGCTCCTTTCCAGCTTTTTAGCTTCTTCTTTTTCTTTCTTTCATAATATTTAGTCTAACCAAAGTTTCTGCACTGCCGCATCTGTCTTTGTTGTTTGAAATTTAGCATGCCCCATTGATAGTCTTATTTGTTAGAGAACTGGAAATAACACCTGGAACAGTTATTTTTTTTTGGGGTCACTTTAGCCGCCGCAGCCAAGCGCCAACAGCTATCGGCACCACACTGTAAAGGGCATCTTCATGCAAAAGATTCGGCCTCGCAAAACTTGCGTATTTTGCAAAAAAAAAAAAAAATTCTTATCATATAGTTAAGCCTAAATTGCCCTCATAGAGTGTGCATGGCTTGATGTGGTGCAGCTGCTGCTCGCGCATGTCCAAGTGCTCATTTCACATCTTGATTGCATCATTAACGTAACGCAATGGAAAGCCAGCATGCGTAAAAACAGCTGCTGGGTCAGCCAGAATATCGTAAATGCCGCTAGAACAATCAATGTCGTCATCAATCGACACAAAAGGTAAAATAAAAAAAACTCACAGCATTGCAAATCTTCCCAACTTAATTTTTCCTTCCCTGGCCACCATTTGTCCTTGAATCGCACACTGGCACACATTGATCGGCGTTGCGGCGGAAATTTCTTGCTGTTCACGAACTACCCTAACAAGCCATGCAGTAACTTCGGTGATCGCAACTGCAAAGCGAAACTGTTAATTAAGTGTAGTAGCATTAGTCCTCGGCACACGGTAAACCCCCCGAACCTTCTTCCCGGACCCAGTCGTAGGGTCTCTATAGGGGTTGGGGGGGTGCAGTCGTTCCACCTCTCCCCCCCCCCCCCCCCAAAAAAAAGCGGTGGCACTCCTTTCACTGACCCAGTCGGCAGCCTGTCGTCTGGCTTGTTTGCGGAAAGCCAGTTATTCCCTAACTCTGTTTACCTACCAACCTGGTATATTAAGCATATTAAGGTGAAGAATTTGTGAACATGGGGTGTCACTTCGGAAATGAACGCTTCGACAAGCGGAATTGTCTTTTTGTCAAGTGGTCAGCCTAATGTCCTTGAAAAGTAAAAGGAGAATGCCACTCCGTGTTCATGCCTCGAAGACTTATCAATTACGATGGAACATCATCCACGGTGAGCTGTGGTGATCATTGAATGCACTATGTACGCAAGCAATTTTTAACATTAGGTTCTCAGTTGCAATGAGTTTTCTTTGTGTTTATTGGACTGCTGGTTTTGTAGCAAGGACTTCTTTTTTTTTTTGGGGGGGTCCTAATGACTTTTGTCATATGCAGTGGAGTACATGCATCCTCCCCGTGTCTCTAATGCTTCACTTCAACACGCATCTTGCATAGTGCAGTGAAGCCCGAGTGAGACACTCATTTGTGCTAAGACTTTGAGTAATGGCTGCTGTCTGGGTGTTGGCCTTGTCTCCTTCTTTACATTGCAGCCGCATTTTTAGTACGCATACTAAGAATATTTGCCGAAAATTTAGACATGTTTTGCTCATAGTGATCATAAATTTCATTTTTTTTGCTCCAAAATACAGTTCCTCCTGTGCCAAATCTGCTCTGAAAAACGTTTTCATGCTCCAAAATTTGCTCCATATCTTAATCTGACTGGGCCACCACTGCTAATGAGGTGTTCACCTTCGGTGTGGGCCACCCCGTATGCAATTAAAAAGGGGCCCTGCAACACTTTTGCAAGCAGCCATCGAATGGCATCATTAAAGGAGTGTATGGGGCCTCATGAATCGACCGTCAGAAAAAAAATTTAAAATCTGTTTAGTCTGAGTGGAATTGGAGATTTCTCTTACGCTGTAATTGGCTTCTCTATTCTCTCCTCTTTACAAGCACGCTGGAAGCTAAGCAAGGAGGGATAGCACAGGGGAAAATTGTGTCACGCACAAGAACTTATGGCATGACCTTGAGCATTTTTTTTTTTCTTTCTTCAAATGCATGACTTACTTTCAGTGTGATTGCGAGCACACTCGCAGGCATGAGGCGGCTTTCTGCAGGGGCCTTGGTAACTACACAGCTCGCGACATTCAAATCGGGCAATTGCCACGATTTTGGGTATAAGGTGCAGTCATTTGGGTATGTGACATAATTTGTAGAAAAAACAGGGAACGATTTCTAGCTGACTTTGTGAGATCTAATTGCATATTGCAGGCCACATGCTGCAATATGCAATTGCATGCCATTATACATGCTGCAATTGCAGGCCCGTACTTTTGGCTATTTAAGTGATACCATTTACTACAGGTTGAGATTAATGACTTTGCGTAAAACTTTCCGTAAAAAGCCCTTACCCCTTGTAACACTTCTAGGCAGGGGCGGATCCAGCCACTAATTTTTGAGGGTCGTTCGCCTGAAGTAACGCCAAAGAAGCGGCTTGGTCATGACTCCTTTGTTTTTACTAGCAGAAAAACCCCTTCATAGCATACTGTTGATCTGTGCTCACAGTGGTTTCACTCATTAGTCCTAATTGGCGATGGGAGGTGGACTACAAGCGCTGTAGTGAGAAGTGAAGATGCTGACTCAACAACTTTGGGGGGTCGGTCGCTCTTACTGCTCACTTTCTGGATCCGCCACTGCTTCTCGGTCCGTTCGATTCACCTGCACCGGTCGGAACCGGTTCACGGCTGTGCAAGCGAAGTTTAGAAATTGTGCAGCTTGAGTTCAGCGGTGCAGGCACAGCACGACACCCGAAACAAATGACGATGTGCCGACAAGGTGTTGGCCTTATTTCTTTTCGGTTAATTTACACCATTGAGCAAACACTGACCTATGGCGAAACGCACATGCGGACAATTTATGAGGCGCAAACATCTTGGCAAAACACTTCGCATTTGTAGAGACGGGTACGGCGCCTAAGCCACCTACGTCTAAGTGCTGCGTCGTCTGCTCAGCTGCACGCGCGCCTGCACCAAGCCGGCACCGTCAGCAAAGGAGGTGCAGGAAAATCGTGAACCGGTGCTGCACCTTTCAAAACGAATGGCAGGGTTCAGTGGTCGTTAATGCTGCACCGCTGAAACGAATGGTAAGGTGCAGCACCTGGTGAACTGGTTCACGTGGTGCAAGCGAATCGAACGGACCTTCTATGAGTGTACTGCTATTCATGCAGTACCAACGCCTCCCCGAGAAATATGCCTGCGCCTTGAGCCGGAAAGCTGGTTCCCGGCCCTCTCCTGTTCTCTCCTCCTCCGCTGCCCAGTGTCGGCATCGAGCACTCGCTGCGGCGGGCGCTTTAAACCTTGCCGCCTCTGAGATTAAAGTAATTTCTACTGCTGTCTCGAAGGCATAGTGGTCGTGTCTTTGTGATAGCGGCACTTCAAAACCGAGCGGAAGTAGTAGTGTCGGCTGCGAGTGCTCTTTGCGAAGAAAGCACAGAACTACGAGGACTCTCCCGTCCCCATAGGAAAGCGTGCGATGTCGCAGGCATCTTTCTAGAGGAGGCGTTGGCAGTACTAACAGCCACAGCCTCTTAGATTTGCCTTGCCGGCCGGATTATCGGCGGCCACTTAATAAGCGGCTGTCGTCGAAACTGCGGTTAGAGTGTACTAGAACAAGGGGAGTGCCCGGACCGGCCGCAGCACCAATGCATTAAAAGTGAAGCCCAAACGGGGTCAAATCCGCTAGTGGCGCTGCGATCGGTAGTCTGTGACCTGTCGTCGTTTTAAGAGCCGTGCGCAGCTCCGCCGAAGTGGTCGAGGGGTAGAATGCTCGCATCCCACTAAAAAGACCCAGGTTCGAATCACCGCTGTGACCATAGATTTTTTTTTTAATTTCACGTGTACAACTGTATTGTTTGGCTTTTTTTTTAAATATGCCTTCAGTTTCTACATATTGCTACAAAACATTACGCGAGATATGAAGTAAAGGAGAAAAAAACTTGACAGCAAGCGCATTTATTTGCAGCGCCACCGCACGGGATTCAACGAAAACTTAAAAGCATAGCTTGCGAGATTTTAGCGAATAAAAGAGAGACGGTGTGCTTTCACTCGCCTGCGGTCGCCGCCCACTGGCTCGCTTAAAAAAAGAAAAAGAAAAACTGAAAGTAAACGATTTTCAGTCGGCGGGAAGTCGCGAAGGTTTGAATACTGGTAAAGCAGCGATGTTCTGTCTGCTCGAGTAAAGCGATCACGAGGTGTGCGGAAAGAGGTGAACGTGTTGATATTTTGGATACATATGTAGTATTCCTGTACAACTGATATTGCGAACATATATCTTATAATTATGGCCGCCCTCAGCGAAAATAAATGATGCAAACCAATGCTTGTGTTTTGCGGGCGCATCTATATGTGATCGGCGCGCTTTTTGTTGTATTTAGCTTTTGCGTCATTGGCGCCTGCATCGTTTTCAACTCTCTCAGCGGCAGCTAAACGGCAAAACTAAAGCGCGCCGGTTGCCTGTGCTTTTGATGAAGTAGTATTGAAATACAAATGTACTTTTCTTGTACAACTATTTTTTGTCAACGTATACATTTTGTCTTTTGAAAGCATATTTAGTGGTGCACACTTTGTGCATACGGCCGATGGTCACTAGCGTTTATTGTAGGGATGGGGTGGCACGGAACAGTGCTTAAGACGCGTGACACAAGGTAAGAATGACAGATACGTCATGACCATTCCAGTAGTGTACCAACCAGGCCTGCCCATTACAGTTGTAAAGGAATCGGTTTTGATGTCAATGGCACAGTGGTGATTGATGTGCACGAGGCTGCTGACCCGCAGATAAGGATCGCATCCCGATCTCGACAGTTGCATTTCGATGGCGTGGAAATGATAGAGGCCTGCGTTCTTAGATGTAGGCGCTAAGAACCACAGGTGGTCGTAATTGGGAGAGTGCTACACTGAATACGGCGAGCCTCACGCGGTATATAGTTTTATCACGCAAAACCATTGTCGTCGTCGTCGTTGTTGTTTTGTTTTGTTGAAAGTGCGTTGGTTCTATTCAGACGTGATGCCAAAAATGTAGACATGAAATGATCCGCGGTTGCATGGTAGCTACGGGAGTTTTCGCAGTCAGGCTTAAATGTGAGGTCTCCTAATCCTAAGTATAGCGTGCTATGCCGAAGGCAAGCAAGTGGTCGTGGTTTGTTTTGTCTTGTTAGTGACGTACATAAAAAACACGCTAGCACATAGTACAAAATCATTCGTTGAACGCGTATCCGCATAAGTTGTGTTCAACTGGCGAAGAAGTCATAGGTGTACAGCAAACAATGAATGAAATTTCTCTGTATTTGCGTTGAGATTTCGAAAGGAGACGACTTGCATACGCAATTGCACGGTCGTTGCCCCGCTGAGTTTGCGCCAAAACTGCACCAATGCCGTGACTACACGTGTCTGTGCGCGCTTCTGTAGGAGCATCGGGGTCGAAATGCGCAAGAATAGGGTTGTCGTGAGAGTGGTAATTAGTTGAGAGAAGGCGTCAGTTTGAAGAGGGCCCCAATGAAATGGGGCATCTTGTTTGAGAAGGTCGGTAAGTGGCCGTGCGAGTGCCGCAAAGTTTTCACGAACCGCCGAAAGTAGGAGCAGAGGCCCACGAAACTGAGAACATCATGGACAGAGCGGAATATTATAGAATGGTAGAAAGGCGTTCAAGGTGTGTGGCGAAGGTGGGTGAGAAGTTATCACGTCATCCAAGTAGCACAAGCACGTCGCCCATTTAAATCCTTGAAGTAGCGTATCTGTCATTCTCTCGAAGGTTGCCGGGGCATTGCAGAGGCCAAACGGCATGACCTTGAATTGGTAAATGCCGTCAGGGGGTAACGAATGCAGTTGTCTCACGATCCATTTCGTCTACAGCAATTTGCCAGTAGCCAGATCGGAGGTCGGGAGATGAAAAGAAGGTGGCGCCATGCAGACAGTCAAGTGCGTCGTCAATACGGAGAAGAGGGTACACGTTTTTTTTTTCGTAATTTTTTTGAGGTGCCGATAACTAGCGCAGAAACGCCAGGAGCCGCTTTTCTTCTTTACCAAGACCACTGGGAAGGCCCAAGGGCTCGACGATGGCTCGATGGTGTCTTTCGTTGGCATTTTGGCCACTTCCTTTTGAATCACTGCTCGTTCTGATGCGGACACGCGGCAAGGCCGACAGTGGATAAGCGCAGAGTCACCATTGTTAATTAGGTGCTTGACAATATTAGTCTGGCCCAAGGGATGACCACGGATACCAAAAATGTCACCGTGATCGAGTCCGAAACCTGACAGAGAGCATCGGCCTGATCAGGCGAAAGGTCTGATCCAATCATACTTCGAAAATGGCTTCGTCAGAACTGGGTAACCGTGAGACGTCTACCGATTCGGTAGACGCCTATACCCGAGTAGCCGACTGATTTAGTGCAGTCGTCTGCCGTGCAGCAGTGTCGCCGAAAAGGTCACGGATCGTCTCCTTGAAAGTGTCCCAGCTGGCAATGTCGACTTCGTGCGTCTCGAACCACAACAAACGCAGTAAATGTCACACTATATATTCTACGTAGAGGAAATTTGGTTTAGCCTTGTGAGCTTGACATTTCAGTAACGTGTTCGAATAACCTACAGGAACCACATCTGCAGTGGGCCATCAAGGTAAAGAAACACGTTGGCGAGCATGAGTGTCGGGCCCACCTATAGCCGGCGCTGATCTGTTCGTACACGTTAAGGCACTTGTCAACGTCAAAGCGTGCCCCGCCATGGTGGTCCAGTAGCTAAAGTACTCGGCTGCTGACCCACAGGTCGCGAGATCGAATCCCGGCTGCTGCGGCTGCATTTCCCATGCGGTCTGAAATGATGTAGGCCCGTGTGCTAAGATTTGGGTGCACGTTAAAGGACCCCAGGTGGTCGAAATTTCCGGAGCCCTCCACTACGGCGTCTCTCATAATCATATCGTGGTTTTGGGACGTTAAACCCCCCATATATATCTAACGTCAAAGCGATCTATATATCCTGGAAATATGCCAGGATCACGAGCAGGAGGTATACGACAACGTAGGTAGGAGTCACAGAAGAGGCGGGTGGTGAAGACGATGTTCCTTGAACCTGTGACATGGTTGGACCCGTGATGATACGTCCGAAGTGGAGCTTCGTGATGGGTACAGGGAAGAGCCAGCAGCTCCACCACAAATATGTCACGTAAAATGACTATTCGCGAGTGTAATAACACCGAACCACACAGAGCACAGCAAGCACGGCGGGCAAGTCAGTCCATTCTTTCGTTGTCATCTTCTGATCGCTGATATGTCAGCTACGTAGCACTGCACGAGTACTCCCAATGCACATCGAAACCGAACTTTCAATGAATTTGTTTTGATGGCCACTTCTTCATTTATAAACAACCCTGGCTCCTTACGAGCACCTGCTCTGTTTTCTTTGTTGTGCAGACTTCCGCCTAGATGGCTGTGCACGATTCAAGGCTTTGACAAAGAATCTCAGTCTTGTCAGCACATAAAAACCTACCACTCGTGCCGTGACATGTTCACGGTGCTCCTCGCATCCAATTAGTTTTGCTTTTTTCACCTTCAGAAGCTCTATCACATCCATGATGCTGTCATGGTGCACGCGGCGAGTGCTAAAACATTCAGTGAAAGTGTCTTCGAGAAAACCAATAAAGTTGGACAAGGTCGAAGATGGGTACAAAAGGCCCCCGTAATCACACTGTTGTGTGAACTGTGCGATAGCACTTTCAGATTCTCGTGAAGTCAACAAGTCGTTTTCGCAAGCAGAACAGTGCAACGGCACGATGCATTTCCTTGCAACATACCCGCTTATGTAGTGGACCAGTCTGCGGTCACTTCTGACAGACACGTATGCCTCATGGTCACTCTCATGTGTCACCACATCATCCAACATGTCGTTTTCATTGCTTTCAAAGTGAATTTCATCTAGTGCATGAGTGAAGCCGGAGGTCTGCGGTGGCGGTGACGGAGGCGAGCACAGTATAGGGGACAAAAGAGAGTCAAGTGTGCCAGGAGTCACATTGCCCTTGTCCGGCGAGCGCACAAGGTTGCAAAAGCTGATGCATGCCATTGTGTCGAGGAACTGCTGCGGCGTAGGATGATCATTATTCCCGCTGCACTGCCGCACTATACCAAAAGTGTTCTCCAGGGGGTCTTGGTTGAGCCGGGCTGTCATCAGGTAGGCATAGCCTACTTCCGTCGTCAGGTATTCCAGCAATAGCAAGGTGCTTTTGATGGTTACTCGAAACCCTGCTGCTGTGGACTGACTAAGGAAGCCCCGCGTGCCTTTTACGTGCGACTCCCATTCAGTCAAGTACGCAAGAAAGGTGTAGAGGCAGTCGACCGCACTTGAGTTCAACCGCAGCGCTACTCTCGCGTACCGAGAGGACATGATGTTGATGATGCTGTTTATCATCCTGCATAAAATAAAAGAAAATAAGAAGAACGTTACTCTCTGCACGCCGTTTTATGTATTTGTACGTGTGCAAGATAATTTTACCAAGACCGCGCAATGCACATCACACTGCATGCCATCGTGGGGATTCGTGCCTCACTATTTCAGGTGCATGAAGGTGTCGCCAAATTAATAGTATGATATAATTATGCTGTTTGGTTTACGGACAGATGTACACTGAGTACAACTTAGCACAGGTAACGTTGCGAAATTTACTACTAAGTTTGAAAGAAACGCTGGGGGTTTGGGCGACAAGAAACGCAGTAAATGCCACATGTTATAATCTGCGTAGAGAAAATTTGTTTTATCCCTGTGAGCTTAACATTCTAGTAAGATGTTCGAATAACCTATAAGAGCGTTTTATGTGGTTTCGGAACATGCCACAGGCTTCCCTTGCAGCATGTTCGAAGTGTCCTGCAATATATCACAAGGAGAACAAAACGCCGTAGTAATGAGGTGTCCGTTGACGACAGTTCCTAGGCTTGCCGTTTCAGGTGACTCTGATATATACACACACTCAGCACGGTACACTCGCTCTAGTGTATATTGCATGCTCAAGTGCCCAGCTGTGCAAACATATATGTCCTTCTACTTCCCTCTTCAAACATATCGTAAGCTTTGCTGTTAATACCAACACAATTAGGATGTCGGACACACTTACTCAAAGAACCGCAAAGTCGCCTGTATGCAGCTGCGTCTCGACGGTTCGACATCTTGTTGGTAGAACCGCAGACCACGGGTCACTTGTGGACCGAACAATTGGTAGGCGTAGGGGACGCGCATCTTCTCAAAGTTGTTCGGATTGAGGTGGGCCTCCCGTATGCCATGCATCACGCGAAGTGTCACGATGCTCCCATCCATTGCGTAGACGTCTTTGACAGCGTCCAAGGAGACCTGAAACATAAATCATATGTAATTGAAACTAGTTCTAACAATTGATGGGGAAGTTCGAATTATGTTGTAAAACCCGGAAACTCTTCAACTAGAGGAAGTAATTTTATGGCTCTTCAAGGGCTCAAATATTTAACGAGGCAACGAATAAAAAATATCAGGTCATCGTTAATGCCACCAATCTAATCCTGCGTATGTGAAAATCTGCTAGGGGGTTCTGACATGAAGCCTCCTCTAATGTCACCCGGACAAAAATGGAACCGTTTCCGGGCGAGGTTTCCATAACAAGTGAATTCATGATATGTAAAGACGCGGTAAACGAAGGAAGTTACCGTGTGAGCACGGGCGGATCTAGCCACTTATTTGAGATGGGAGGTCACATTAAGTAACACAGGAGGGGGGGGGGGGGGCGTGGTAATGAATTTTTCTTTTTACTAGCAGAAAAACCTCTTCGTTGTGCCAACACTGTTACTATGTGCTCACAGGGGTTCCACTCATTTGTCCTAATTGGTGATAGGAGGTGGACTGCGAGCATTGAATTGAGGGGGAGGAGCGCTGACAGAAATTTAGGGAAGGAAGGCGATCGCCCCTGTTCCCCCCCCCCCCTTCCCCTGGATCCGCCACTAAGGCCGATGCACAAGCTTGGAAGGAGACGGTTACTGCCATGAAATCATGAAACGAAACATCGCCGCACGCTTCATACGGTACGTAAAAGGTCGACTACCGAGTCCAATGCTCAATGCCGGTAGGTGGCGTGCGGCTTCGTCAAACGAAAGCTAACGTCGTAAGAAGTATAGACTTTTCCACTGAAGGCTGCCGGAGCGCCGCCATAGTCCTCTTTGTGGGCTGTTGTTACCATGAGTGACACTCCCCCCCCCCCCCTCCAAGAAAAAAAAGGAAAAAAAAAAAATGTCTGCTGAACTTGAGATGTCGGATTTAGGGCTCCCATGCAACAGCCCAGAAGGGACGGGGTCCTCGATCCTCTCCATTCAAAAAACAATAAAAGAAAAGAAAAGGTTTGTAGACGTTTTAGTGCGACAACGTTAGAACTGTATCTACAAAATAAAAAAAGAATCCTGTGTTCGAGTGGGTTTGGCGGACAAATTCGTACAGTTTACGAATCTCGGATCATTCCCGACTCTTCCTCCTGCTGAGCAAAGGCCTTTCCTTAGCATATAGCAATAGTTTATTGTAAAGTGTCAAAATAATGTTATATATATATATATATATATATATATAACCATATATAACCACCGTGCACCATATATATGGTGCACGGTGTGTCCAAAGTAGTGAGAAAGAGCCTCGAGTCGTTGATAGTGCTATCGGTCCGATTTCTGTGTGTTGCTCATTGTTCTCGTTAGCGAGTGAGCAGAGAGTGTTCCGATAGACCGTTTTAGGCAGATATTTTGTGCACGTGGCAAGGTTTTATTTGCGAGACACCATGGATCTCGAGAAGTTAGTAGGTCTCGGTGAAAAGATGGGTGGCCTCGTGGCAATATATATATATATATATATATATATATATATATATATATATATATATATATATATATATATATATATATATATATATATACGTGTGTGTGTGTGTGTGTGTGTGTATACTTGATTTGGCGATGTTCCAGAATTAGCGAACGAATTTGTCCGCCAAACCCACTCGAACACAGGATTCTTTTTTATTTTGTAGATACAGTTCTAACGTTGTCGCACTAAAACGTCTACAAACCTTTTCTTTTCTTTTATTGTTTTTTGAATGGAGAGGATCGAGGACCCCATCCCTTCTGGGCTGTTGCATGGGAGCCCTAAATCCGACATCTCAAGTTCAGCAGACATTTTTTTTTCTTTTTTTTCTTGGAGGGAGGGGAGGGGGAGTGTCACTCATGGTAACAACAGCCCACAAAGAGGACTATGGCGGCGCTCCGGCAGCCTTCCCAGTTTGTTTTCCTCAACTGTAGTGAGTGAGTGCTATCTTACATTGACATTTACCCAATGAACCAACTGGACGCGAAGCATACATTTCTCAACGAAGTGTATCTCCATAACATAAACGCAAAAATTATCGGAAAGCATTCGTTCAAGTTCTATAACAAACACACAACAATAAAACAACAGAAGAAAAAGGAATAAATGGGAGCTTGAAAACCTACCAGCCCATCTGGAGTGTTGAAGTCGTGGAGGAGCAAGTTGTTGCGAAGACACTTTATGAGATGCGGAAAGTCCGAAAGGAAGTGGACGTAGCGACTGCTGTCTTTGGGATGCCTCATTCTGCATTGAATGTTCTCAGACGTTGCTTCGATTCCAAGTACCTTCCACATCTTCCTGTTCCATGTCGCACCGTCGCAAGTGACAAAGTCCACGAAAAGACCGGCATCTTCTGCAAGCAATACAGCCTCCACTAGAATTTTCGCGAGGAGCTCTCCTTTAACGTTCCCGTGTGTTGCGAATACTGCTAATACTTGTGTCCACTTGCCGGTGAAAGGTGCAAACATAATCACCATGCCATGGTCGCATGGCTCACATTTATCTTTTTTTGATGTAAAATGGCCTAAATCAACCAAACCTTCAATAGTGGCGGCGGATGTGACTGACAAGTGTTCAGATAGTTTCATTTCATCAATTAGCAGCCCTCCGTGTCGCTTAAAGGCGTCCATAGATCTCGTCTTTTTTTTTAGAGCACTCAGGACCCTTGTGCAGAAACCGAACCCTGTCTTGTACGAGCTCAAATATTTCCTCAAGGTGTCTTCACTTGGTAGGACTAAGATCTTGTTGCTTCTCATGTATTTGTAAAGCTTTGGACTTTTCATCTTCATGAGCAGACACTCTAAGATCCAATTCTGAGTGAATTTTAATCCCCTGGTACTCGCTCGTTTGGAAGCGCGGAAAAAATGAAGTGCTGCTTCTCTTTGTTTTGGAGGCATGTCAGCAATACTTTCTTCAAAAGTGCCTTCCTTTATAGCTTTGTTCTGCTTCACCATTTCTCTCAGTTTTGATTTCAAGTTTGACACCCGTCCAAGCAGTCGGCGATTTTGCTGTCTCAAGGTTTTCGTTTGGCGACAAATGGCTCGCTTTGCAGAAGTGGCACCAGTAGCAGCAGTGGTACGCATCACCTTACATTTTTTCCTAATCAGGGACAGCCTTGCCTTGGCGCATGGACGGCATTTTACACCTGCACAGTTAAAAAAAAAAGGTCTGATTACATGTTTACGCCCCACAGACAGACACACACAGACGCCTACCCACAAACAGTCGCATTAACGCACACAAACATATGCACGCACGCACCGTCAACCATCAAGCTTTCTCGATTTGAGAGGAGTAATGGGAAGAACATTAACTCACAGTAGTGTTAAACAGTGATAAATTTCACTCGAGTTCTTTTTCTTTTATTTTCGTGATAATAATTGCACACATGAAATGTAAACTTGTGCGATCTTTTTTTTTTATACCTCTGTAAGAGAAACACCCCTGCCCGTTAGCAATTAAAACATGCAAATGGAAATAAGATGTGCATATTAATGTCGTTTCCTTGCATATATTTTGACAACTCGTTCAAAATCACCATAAATTTTATCAAAACGTCCCTCTCCTATACGCTTTAATTTAAGCTCTGTCCGTATCGGTGAAGTACATAGACCTACTTACCTCCGTTAGGTACAACACCTTCACAGCTTCTGCTGTAAAACGCTCCTCCATGGCATCTGAAGTTCCGTCCAGAGGCAAATGTCTCAAGTGGGCCATCATTAGGTTCATTTTTCCTTATGGAGCCAGGGCATACAGAAGCTGCGTCGATTTTTTGCATATGTTCCTCTGCCTGTGCGAAAGATAGAGCCCGTTTTTCGTCGTAAGGACTGCCGTTTATATGTGTTCGGCAGAGAAGTCCGTCTTCTTCTTCTTTCAGGAATATAACTTTGTCATGGGATATTTCTGAAGGCGGTATTAGTGTGGAGGTGACATAGAAGACACCATCAACATGCGGGAACTGAAGGGCTGTCCATCTGGAGGTTGACGGCATCGTCAGTGTAAGAAGGGAACGTCTTCCTTCATTCGTGGTACCGCCTTGTGTCTCCGAATTGCAGTCCATCACGGGATGCGCTGCCGACTTCACACACTTTGCATGCCTCTCTGTCAAGCTCGCAGCGCTAGAGGACCTTTTTTTCTCTTCGCACTTGGTCATTGATGGCCCGGGGGCATCTTGTTTGGCATGCTGACGACTTGTCGAATTATTAGTCACCTGGTCACCCCCGTCGGAACGTTGTTGTCCACTCAGTATAACAGGCACTGCTCCGACTGCAAGCTTTGGCCGGTCACGGGGCAACCTGACCTCTCTACCGCCTATAATGTGCACGAAGTCTCGAAGCAGATGATGCGGCTCGAAATGTGCCTCGCAGACCACACTTGAACTTTTCATGTGCCCTCTTGGCAAGCGTAAGCTGTACTCCCATTTCTCCCTCAGGGTCGGAGATGTTGGAACGGCGAATAGCGAACACTTACTGCCTTCAGTAGATCCTATGTAGGTAACCCCGCAGCCGGGCACACAGCAGTTGCCCTGCCGCTTTGGTTTCATTTGCGAAAGGTGTAACAGGACGTGAGACTCTCACTTGTACAGAGGGGTCCACATCTGAAGGGGAACACGCGTGTCGTCTGCTCGGCTACACCGCCAGCCCGCTGCGGCAACTATGAGGTTTCGCGCACGAGCACTGCGGACAGCGCTTTTTTATCGTCTGCCACAAAAATATGAACACGTTCACCTGTCTGTTTCCGCACACCTCGTGATAGCTTTATTAATGTTACACGCCAATATCTTACGCATTTAGTGTGAGGAGGAACACTGAAAACTCGAGCAGACAGAACATCGCTGCTTTACCAGTATTCAAACCTTCGCGACTTCCCGCCGACTGAAAATCGTTTACTTTCAGTTTTTCTTTTTCTTTTTTTAAGCGAGCCAGTGGGCGGCGACCGCAGGCGAGTGAAAGCACACCGTCTCTCTTTTATTCGCTAAAATCTCGCAAGCTATGCTTTTAAGTTTTCGTTGAATCCCGTGCGGTGGCGCTGCAAATAAATGCGCTTGCTGTCAAGTTTTTTTCTCCTTTACTTCATATCTCGCGTAATGTTTTGTAGCAATATGTAGAAACTGAAGGCATATTTAAAAAAAAAGCCAAACAATACAGTTGTACACGTGAAATTAAAAAAAAAATCTATGGTCACAGCGGTGATTCGAACCTGGGTCTTTTTAGTGGGATGCGAGCATTCTACCCCTCGACCACTTCGGCGGAGCTGCGCACGGCTCTTAAAACGACGACAGGTCACAGACTACCGATCGCAGCGCCACTAGCGGATTTGACCCCGTTTGGGCCTCACTTTTTGGATCTCGGTCCGGGCACTCCCCTTGTTCTAGTACACTCTACTGCGGTGATGGCGCCACTTAAGTAGGGTTGTCTTTAAATAACTTTTTTACGTTTTTGGAGCTTATATGCAACAAAAATAACTTCAAAAAGTTTTAAAAAGGCGTAACGTAATTGCAATTAGTTATAATTAGTTCTACGTAGGTGACGCTGCCATAGATGAGGGGCGTTTCGCGCTCATTCAGCAGGCAACCCTTTCAATACAAGGCATATCCTCTGAAATTATCGAAAGCCAAAGTTGCCGATCTCAAAGGCCAAGTACAAAGACGCTTAACCCTACGTAGGTAGCGCCGTCATAGCTGACGGGCGTTTCGCACTCATCCGGCAGGCAAGAAAAATATATGGGGTTATATAACAGGCTTACAGCACGTAGGCCGACAGCAGCGGTTAGATCGCTGTCGATTCACGAATGAAAACGAAAAAAAAAAAGCCCGTACATAATATTTGACGCATAGCTTTGGTGCCCGTTGGATTGGAAGGACAACATTGGAGGTGACGGTTTGGTTCAGCTACAGTGCCTTCCGAAATGTGCAGCCGTTGCGCACTCGATCGGCTTTTTGTAGTCCTTGCGCTCCCTCATATGACGGCAAGTCTTCGGATCGAGAGCCTCTCGAACAGTCGGGAAAAAAAAAAAATGCGAAGATATCAAATTCGGTCGTGAATTGTGCTACGGAAACGCGCGAGAGTCTCTCGAAAGGATCGGCCTGCATTCTCCCATTTTTTTTCTTTTGTTTCGTGTCGCGAGCCAAGCTGGAGTCTGATTACGGTTGCGGCAGGTGTAGCGTAACTTCCGCAATTTCTAGCCGTCTCTGCAGCCGTATAGGAAGAAAAGATGCGTCGCGCATCGGTCCGTGTAAGATTAAAAAAAAAAAAAGCGGGCCGCTTTCTGCGCGTGCATATCGGGCAGATTTTATCTTGCGAACACATGTCGGCGCTTTTTTTTCTGCGCCCACAGAGGAGAGAGAATTGCATCGTAAAAGGTTTCGCGCGCTGCATCACCGCACAGCCGAAACGGGCGGTAAATATATGGCCACGCGGTCGGCCGTCGCGAATAAAAAAAGGAAGGCGGCGACCGTCAGCGAGCGAAAGTTTCGGCGTCGACATCGGCATTTTGCGCTAGCACAGCTGGGCAGCTGACCGATCACACGTAGGACGCGTTGTCGCTGACGTGGAAAAAAGCTTGCGCGGCGGGCGGCGACAGCTAGCGCCCCCGCGCCAAGTGCTCCACGTAGCAGCCGCTCGCTGCTGCTGCTGATCTTCGGCGTCCCGTTGATGCCGTGGAATTCTCGCGCTCGTGTTGTTGTCGTCGTCCGTGCCCTCGTTGCCACGTTCCTGCGGCGGCGCACGTGTCCGGGCGCCAATTTCGAAACTAGGCGTCTCGGAGGAGCGTTCATCGCGCAGCGGTTGCCGTCGTCTTGTCTGTTCCGCAGGTGGTACTACTGGCACGGGATACAGTGCTATGCTTTTCTTACCTGCATTGGTTCTACTTCTGAGCGGGCCTCGTGTTTGTGCTTACGCTGCCCCAACCCACGGTTACGCAGTTCTCGCGTTTTCTGTGTATCGCCACCGCTCAGTTGTTCGGTGTGCGTGCGTGTGCGCGTGCGTGTGTGCGTGTGTGCGTGCGTGCGTGCGTGTGTGTGTGTGTGTGTGTGTGTGTGTGTGTGTGTGTGTGTGTGTGTGTGTGTGTGTGTGTGTTCCTGCATCAATATGCAACCGCCAACAATCCTTTAGTCTATGCTGTTTTTTTTTTTTGCGGGAAGGGGAAGAGGACGGATTCGGGGAGAGGGGTGTTGAACTGTGCCAGTTCCTATTCAAAACCTTCCTCTGCAGCAGCCCTCGAAGTTCTTACGTTTTTCGATCTCTAACACCACCACTTTTACTTACACTTTTACTTATGTATGGCCATGCTTTGCCCCCTCCCCCTCTTATACAACTATGGGGTATCGGCTGCTCTCCCCCTCTCCATGCACACGTGTATAGTTGTTATGCTTTAAGTTACAATGTCGTTTGTCATTCCATAGGCACTGTTTAAACTTTGCATTCACTGAGAAGGCTATGTGGCGTTGCAAGTAATATTGGCTTTAAATTCT
The DNA here is from genome assembly GCF_043290135.1 of Rhipicephalus microplus. Lineage (NCBI taxonomy): Eukaryota > Metazoa > Arthropoda > Arachnida > Ixodida > Ixodidae > Rhipicephalus > Rhipicephalus microplus. The sequence continues at coordinate 277,054,621 of NC_134700.1, read as the reverse complement.
TGTTCAGTTTTTTTCTTATGCCTGGTGAAACCTGTCATTCACATAGGGCTGAAATGAGAACAGTGCCTCTGTTATCATTTTTTTCATCTGAGCAATAACTTCTTGCACTTCTGTGTAAGTAGCTAATGATGTTTAGAGAGCACTATAGCAACTGTGGCCACTGTCTTCAAAATTTGATACATGTCTAAGCTTATTTCTTTTGCAACATTTGGGATGCTCTGCCTAGCTTGAAATTCTGTTTTTTACATTGTATGAGCTCAAATTAGGCATGTTTTGTCAGTTTACACTGACCTTTCTCTCTTGTGAAGCTGTGCATGAGTTTTGCACCATAACTTCGCTCGTCAGCAAAGCTTGTGGCATTTTACTTTCATTTGAATGAGGCATCAGCAGCTGTTTGTCGAATTTGTGGATTTGCTGCAGCTTTCTTCACATGAGTGGATAGTCTAGCCCCTAAATCTTTGGCGGCTCCTATCACATTATCTATGAGTTGCAAAGGGAAGGGTATATTCATAAATGCTTAGCCTTTGCCTTTTCTGGTGTGTTTGATATACCACATCTATTGTAGAATGTCTGCTTCTAATGCAGGCTCTTCTGGGTTCGATTTGCAGTGCCACAGGGCACTTCCAGTTTACCAAAAGGACAAAGGAGAGGGAGGCGCTTGGTAGGGTGGCTGCTCGTTACGGGAAATCAAAAAATATGCATACCATCATTGAAGGATTCAGTATAGAACAGTAAAGGGCAAATACCTGTTTTATGAATGCTTCCTTGATGGGTACACCTTTTTTGTATTCAATAAGCATGTACCAACTAGACGAGCTACAAGTTTTAGTGGCGAGTTCATTCTCACGAAAGTGGCCTTTTCTACCTCTGTTCCACCTCTTCCTCCCATTCGTGCTTTGCTGCACTTCATCATTGGTTGCAGAATTTGACATTTTTTCGAACACTCAAACCATTATCTCAGTTGTGTGTTCTTTAGAAGAAAAAGGCACGAGATCAGGCTGCAGTGCACCATGATAGAGCATGCTTTGCTAGTTACCAAGAATACTTGGCAGGCGTGTATGTTACCGTTCCAACTAGTAGGTGTGGCATTGCGTGTAGCATGCTGCGCCCCTAAGTGAACGTGATCTCACAGCTGTTTGGTTCTATCCACAATACATACAAGACATGTCTGATTTAAACATGAACATATTCGACAGAGATTTGTCTGGCTGGATTAAAATTCATACGAATAAAATAATATACAAAAGAAGCTTTGGAGAGTTTATTTTTTTCTTATGAATATGTGACTGTGATGGTCTAGGCTGTTTCAGTGGCAAAATATTTTGTATTAGTTACTTATTAGTTACTTATTTGTTTTGTTAACTACTGCCAGACATTCGTTCTCGTACTTGGGTGATATTGCTACCACCATGCTTTTACCAATGTTGGGAAGGTTTTTGAATTCCAAAGTAGAGCTGTCCTGTGTAGCAGCTTGGTTATGGTGTACAGTATATTATTTTTACATCGCTAGAAACGAAACCTACTTGGCATGTTTCTTCTGCTATGCTTTTAAAACACTTTCTGCTCATCTCTCTTGTTTTAATCCATAATAAGCAACTGCATTCTTTAATGCAGTGCAAGATAGGAGGATTGTTGCCGATCGTTTCTCATTTTTTGTTTCTTTACTTTTATATATGCAAGGAAAAAATGCGTTAAGGCGTGCAGTAAGTGTGCAGCTTATTAAAAGCCCAGAGATGTCTCAACATTGTTCTTATAGGATTCCTGTAAATACCTCTTATCATAATTTACTTTCATTTGAATGGAATAGCTTTGCAAAATGCTCATACTTTCATACAGCTAAAATTTGGCTTTAGATGTCAACACATAATGGACTGCATGCTGTACATCTCATTCTGGTTAGTGCAAATAATCAACAGGCCAGGTCTTGAAAGTGTGCTAGCAATCCTGTACATCTAGATGAAAAATTCGGGAATACGGTTGTCAATAAAACCAACGTCGCGACAAGTGGACATGTTTTCGTGTCAAGACTGCAGCTGAAGTTGCGGCCTTCAAGAAGAAAAGTCTGCATGTTGAAGTGTTGCCTTCAATGACGTCACACATTCACAAATTTATGTGAAGCCTCCATTTTCCTTTTGACTGCTGTATTTCCTACACTTCTAGGCTTGCTGTGATCCATGCGTGGAACTATGGTTACAGGAAGGCTCTGTCAGATTGGGTGGTTGCAAAATTCGCATGCTGTGTCATCTACATTCATTGTTGCTACGATGTCTTATAGTGTTGCGAAAAAACAGTATGTACACTCGTACCTCGATATAACGAACCTGGATGTAACGAAATATTGGTTATAACACAGTAAATGAAAACTAGTTTTGCAATATCTATAATGTTAGAAATAAACCTCTATATCAAATTTTCGGATATAACAAACTTATCATCTGAAATGCAACTTTGTTACAATGAGATTTGAGTGTATTTCTTCTTGTGTGCAAGTGGGTTTTTTATGCACTATAATATGTTCATTCTCCTTGGTACGTCTGCTCTGAGGAAATGCATGACTTGTCGTGTCCCTTTGCAGACTGGGGCGGCGCCCGGTGCGGCACAGCCTGCATTTTACCCGTATCCGGCCACGGCTGCTGCTGGTCCAGCCGCACAGGCTTCCCCTTCGGCTGCGCCGCCTTTTGTGGGCCAGTTTCACTCGCCTGCCGCCATGCAGTCTCAGCTCAGTCCACACTCGCAACAGGGTCAGTTGAGCTGTCCCGAATGCTTGTTGCGCTGTTTACAAAAGGCAGTTATAATTGTGTAGTAGAAAGTACTTTGCTTTTTTTGTTTTTGTCATAAGCGGGAGATTCACTGTGGGTTTTGCAACACTGTTGTCTGCACTACTAGGCCATGCGAATCCCAGTGGCCAGCCCCACAAGGACGAACGGTCGCAGAAGCAGTTCTTCAAGCTACGCAAAAAGCTAGAATCTCGTCCGCCTCCTTCCAATTCTGGTGCCCACTCGGAGCCTCCCAGATCAAGTGAGTCGTTTCTGGGGTTCATTTAAATAAGGGGAAGCACCTTTCTTAAGGGGACTTCTCTTTGCATTTTACCGTGGCCTTACTTTCCCAATTCCGTTTGCCTTTACAAAGATATGATCAGATAATTGTATAGTCTGAAAACGTGTTTGTTCAAAAGAAATGCGCTTTGCCAGCCTTGCAAGTGCACAGTTTGCTCCTGATCACGAGGTCAGGAGTTTGACTCCCAACAGTGCAGAAGATGCAAAAAGAGACTCAAACCCTGGTTCAACTTTGAGATATGCAAACTTGTTAGAAGAGCAGCTGATGCCCACAAAAAGTTCCTTAAAAACTGAACAGCAGTAGAGGAAACAAAGCTCAAAAGTTCGTCTTTTCTGACAAGCTAAACACAGACCTGAAGTGCAATCCAAAATTCTTTTGGAAATACGTCAAGGTCAACAGAAAAGTTGACACAGCTATCCCTGACCTCTTAACTGAGAAAAATGCTATAACGGATTACTTGTAGAAAGCTGGAGCAAAAGTATCTTGCAGAAACTATAGAAAAAATTCAAAACCAGGCAGTCTGTTTTGTCAGCAAAAATTACGACCCATTTGCTAGTATATCAGAAATAAAACCACATTAGGCTGGGAAACTCTACAATCTAGAAGACTGAAACTTTGACTAAAACTTCTGCATAGTAGCAAGAACTGATAAGTCTAAAATACCTACTAGCATCAACTTATCGTTCCACAAGATGCCAACACACACATACGAGAATATGCATTCAGAACCACTCTTGCCAACTCCTTTTTTTTTTTTTTTAATAACTGGAGACTGGGACTAACTTCCCGAAGACATCGTAAACTTGAGTGACAGCAGCGCCTTTTTTTCATTGTTGTGACATTTTGACATGCCTATTCACTTTTAGTATCTGCCTGTCATGTGTCATATTGTACTAAAATATTTTTAATTGCATGCTGTAATTATGTTTTATTTTCCAGAATATTTAAGGTGTACTATCGCAGAAATGTTAGCAACCATATTGGACTTTGTATGTATACCCCCCTGCAGTAATGCCACTACGACATTGTGTAAAAAAAAAAAAATAAATCTGATCGAAGCAGAGCCAGAAGCCAAGATTTTGATACATGTTGAAAGAGCAATTATAAAACCCTGCTGCATCCCCCATAACTACTGCATCACTTTCGAATGTTGGAACTTCATGAATTGGTCAACAGATCAGTCAATCATATACAGTTGAACCCCTTTTAAAAGGCATGCTCCAGGGAGCAATTCTTCTCTTTTATATGAGATGTCTTATCAGCAGGGCAACCCGTATTTCAACCCGTATTATCAACCCGTATTTTACTGTGGGCACACTGGTGTCTCTTATACCCATCTGTATCTTATATCAGTGCCTCTTATGAATTGGTTTGACTGTAAAACAATTAATTGATAAAGCAAGGAAGTAATTATTTTTCTTGTTAATAAATAAAAAGCCAACATAAGCAGCCTTGAAAGCCTAAGCCGTGCTCAGAACAGGTTGGTATGGAAGAGGTTATGGAATAGGTTGTCATGCGTCTCAGTTTGGCTTCTTCGGAATGCATATTATAAACAGGTTAAATACTCACTGTCATGCAGAGTCCACATGGTTTGTAAATTGAGTGCCTGTTTTATACTCTCTTTACCAGGCCACAGTTCACCGGGCCCATCAGGTTGTGGTAGACCTGGCCACGGAGCAGAACAACAGGGTTAGCCAATTTTATTTTAATGTGAACAGCTGGCGAGACAAGCATGCATCTGGTGGGGGGGCTACATGCGACTCTTTGCAACAGTAGCCAGTTATTTGACGTTCGGCCACACTAACTAGTAGCCATGTGATTATGTTATCGCAGTATAGATCGCATTAACCAGGTGACAGTCGTAATTAAACATACTACTACTATGTGGACATCATCAGTGTTGGAGCAAGGGCCATTGCAATGTAAAACTTGGGTTTGTTTGAAAGCATCAGGAGAGTGCAATAAAGAAGTCAGTCCAGAACATTCACTTTTGTAGCACTTCAATTTCTGATAGTTCCAGCAAGTTTAAAAAGCCAGTCATACAGAAAAAATTGTAATTTTCGATATGTGAAAACTATTCCTTGTGGAGGAAATATACTATATCTGGATTGTTCAAGGGAAAATGTGTTGGTAATGCAGATTTGATGAAATGGGGTGCATAAAATAAAAGTGTTTTCAAAACTGACTGTCTGCAAATCGTATTGGGATGTGTAAAATTCTTGATGTGCAAGGCAGAACATTTCAAGTGGCTGACTTGGGATCTTTAATCCTTGACTTGCATTGACATCTAAATCGTGCTTCAGATAGCTAAAGAAGTTAATGCCTTTTTCTGCATATGTGAAATCTAAATAATGCATGCAGTCAGTGCACAATGAGACATTGGCCAGCATGAAGTTGTTCAACAAACCGAACCTTCCTCAGTACGTTCATTGTCATTCTCGTGCTGCTGTGCATTTCTGGTGCTTTGATGACTACTGCTCTAATGATGAAAAGGCTCTAACTTTTAAATTTTTGTGGTGTTAACAAAGTGGCCTTGCCACGGTGTGCAGAGGCCCTGGTGCAGCTGTCCTCTCTGCGGGTGCCGACGGTGTCACAGCTTGGTGCGCGGCAGGCGTTGGCATCCTGGAGTGCCCCTGAGGCGTCCGGGGGAGCAACGCTTGACGGTGTGGCCTATGAGCTCCTACTTTCTGAAAAGGGCTTGGACAGGCCTGCAAAGCTGTTCAAATGGTCAGCACCTCTTTTTCTCTTGCAATCTAATGTGGCCTAAGTCAGTTTAGACTGCCTTGAATTCACTTATTTAGAGCCATTCGTTAGTTTCACTTGGCACCACTATTGACTTTTACAGGCTGTGCATCTTTTGGGGTGTCTTGCAAAAACATATTTAAATTACACTTAAAATGTTAGTACTTGAGCTTAAAGAATGTGAAATTATTTTGTCACTATTGAATTACCACACATTAGATTCATAAACTGAATTAAAAAACACTTGCAAGGAGCACAATACAGATGATGCTATTACATAAGCATGCTGAACACAAACTTGGCAGGTGAACCACTCCTTTGTCTTTAGGCAGTCAGAAAAGCAGTTTATCAATCTTGAACGGATACAGCCGCCAGAGTTTTTTCAACTGTTTACGTTGCTTGGTTACTGATTGGCAGTGTTTTCTGACCATGCTGCAGAAGTACTGCAAGGCTGCTTTAAGCTTCCGCTTTACCAAAATTCTGTACTTAAATTTCAGCGTTGGGCTAGAAGAGGTCAAGATCGTAAACAGCATGAACAAAATTGATCATTTCTTTCGTGACTGGTCATTTCCTTCTGTGGTACCTGAGGGGAGAACCAAGAACAAACAGGATTTGTTTGTTGGCAGAAAGTGCTGCTGCGGGTTTCTTGTTGATCTGTGTTTGGAATCTTCCATGGCAACAGAAGCAGGGTGAATGCATTGCTTACATGTTTTTCACATTCTTTTTTCAGTGGCAAATCGTTGGAACAAAAGCTTGAAGATCTGAAGCCTGGGACGGAGTATTTGTTGTGGTGAGTTGTGTACTTTGCACACACCGGTAGTGGTTACACATTTGGTCCATCAACGTTGGCTGACTTGGCTAACTGGAGTGCTTGACTAAAATGAACCTTCATTTGAAAGCCAATAATTTATTCTTGCTGCATGTGCAGCACTGACATTAGCATTGCACTTACAGATTATTCAATTAAGCAGCTACTAGGTATGCTCTTGTGAGGCTTTACCTGCTACTGCTGTACAGGTAAACCTGCTTATAGCAAACCTCCACATAACGAATTCCTCGATTTTATGAAATTTTTCTATTCCTGGTCATTGCTCCATAGAAGCACATGTATTTGTGACCTCTATGTAACAAAGTAGCAGAGGAAGACAACTTTACTATAACGAATTTTTCCCACAGGCAATCTAGGGATTTTGCCCCAGGCTTCGGTACGAACATGCATCTTTTGCGCGTGCCCCGCCCCCGACATAGTGCGAAGTGGCTGCCAGCACGCACGGAGCAGCACGCGAGAGCGAGCGCTCATGATTGCGCATGGTTGAGCGTGAGGCGGGCAGGCAGGCCTGCATCCCACAAGCCGGCTTGCTGTTGTTCTCGCCGCTGCGTGCGCATGGGTGTGCCCCTTCTCCCTCCAAACCAAAACAAAAAAAAGAAAACTACTTTTGCATTGGCAGTGCCAACCGTTTAGTTAACGTCACAAATGTGGGGCCGCACTTCATATGAAGGGTGCTTTACCGAATAGTTTTTCGTGGTATCTGTGCGTTTGCTCTTTGTTTTCGATGCCATGGGCGCGTGCATGGTTTCACTGTGCGCACATGGTGGGGCCCGTGGCAACGTTCAGCTTTTCTCTCTTTTTTTTTTGCTTTTTTTTAGTACGCACAACCCGTGTTGTCACCAATGAGGGGATGTCAGAATAGGCACTGATGGAAGCTCTTCGAGACTATGGTGATGACGGATCTTTGGAGGTCAACTCGTCTTGCGCATCCGTTTTGTGCAGCACCGCAAGTTCGCAGGCTCATAGCTTTCGCGATTAGCCGATTAGTTCTGGCAACAAAATGACAGGTTGAATGCAATGCAATGAATGCGATAGCAACAGATTCTAATGCTATACGAAGTAAGGCTGGCAGCCAACCCTTTGGATATGATGTCGCGGAACTCCTACAAGATGCTGGTGTGAAAAAATACGGTCACTTCAGGGAGACATGCTCTTTTTACACACTCCCTTCGCGCTGAAAGCACACTGATACTTGCCGAAATAGCAAGTGCGCCAGACACCGTGACCGCCCTTCTAATCGAAGTACATTGCTGCTGCTCGAGCGTTCTCCCCACCCTCCGTGTTTTTTCTTGCTCGTTCAAGACGGGTGTTTTCTTTTCTGTTTGAGCATTTGACGGCAGTTCTAACATGCCAGGGATTTATCTTATGCGCTTTGCAGGTGACAGGGATGGGCCGAATTTTTTAATCTGAGCTTCAGCAGCCCTTGCACGCTTGTAATTGCTCGAGGAAGTTAAGATTCGTGGTGGCATGTTATCAATTTAGACTTGTTGCGAAACATGGCGGTGACAGCAAACCCCCACTTTATCGAGAGTGTTCATACAATTACTAATGCAGTTTTTTACTGATGAATAAGTGTTTTGGGTCCCGCTTTTGTTCGATTTGTGCATTATTTTTTTTTTAATTTTCTACCGATCCTCCATATAAAGAGATCCTTTATGTAAGGAATTTTTCCAGCACTTTGTCAATTTCATTATATCCAGCTTTAACTGTACCCGTATAACAGTAAAATGACAAAGTTGACCTAGTTAGTTGAGATTCGTCGTAGATAGGCATACACAAGGGAAGTACCCAACACAGGTGCTTCTATCAACGGAACGTAGGCCCCGCAAAGGCACCTGCACAAGTAGGCGTTTGGTGTGTAGCGACACCACGGATCCGAGCTAACGGGGGAGTTTCGGCTCCCTCCCACGCCTAGCCGTGCGTGGCTTTGCGTCCGGGGAAAAGGGGATCCTGGGGGTTGAGCCAATGCTGGGTGATTGGACCTTTAAGGCCCCCCGGCAGAGGATAGGCATACACAAGGGAAGTACCCAACACAGGTGCTTCTATCAACGGAACGTAGGCCCCGCAGGGGCACCTGCACAAGTAGGCGTTTGGTGTGTAGCGACACCACGGATCCGAGCTAACGGGGGAGTTTCGGCTCCCTCCCACGCCTAGCCGTGCGTGGCTTTGCGTCCGGGGAAAAGGGGATCCTGGGGGTTGAGCCAATGCTGGGTGATTGGACCTTTAAGGCCCCCCGGCAGAGGCAACACACCCCTTTGGCCCCGGCTTCACGTAGACGGCACCCCTGGGCTGACCCACCCAGGGGAAATCGACAGTCGCCTTTTCCTATCTCTCTCTTCCTACATCTTAGTCTTTTCTCGTCTTTAAATCTATCCTGTCTTCTTCTCTCTTCCACTTCCGATTTTCCTGGCGGCAAGGGTGTGTAATTACTCAACCTTGAGTAGTTATATTTGGTTATAGTGGCAATGTACGGCTGGCGTCTGCAGCCTTATGCTATTAAGTGCTTCAGCGTCTCCTGGTTGGACTCCATGGTGGGTGGTCACCATTGCTGCCGAAAAAAAAGTACACTACTATGGGAACACATGCATTTCCCCATCTCCTAGATCGTCTTCCGCTTAAGAGGGGACGCACCGATGAAATATCAATTTTCAGCCAACCCAGACAATGCTTTCCAAAATTTCATGTAGTGCACAGCGAAAAGCCAGCAAAACAAGCCAGAGCCATATCTCCATTTCTTGTTGCTAAATCTCTGACTGAGCTCTTTGGCCCAGGATACAAGGTTACAAAGATGGCTAGCGGAGACCTTCTCCTTGAGCTGCCTGAAAAACACCACTATGATAAACTTGGCAGTCTCGTAGCATTTGGTAATATCCCAGTATCTGTTTCACCTCATAGATCAATGAACACCTCACGCGGAGTTGTTTCAGAAGCAGACCTTTTTGAAATGTCTGAACAGGAACTGCTTGAAGGGTGGAAAGAGCAAAATGTCACGGATGTGAAACGAATCGTCATCAGACGCGACAACAAAGAAATACCTACCAAACATTTAATACTCACTTTTGCATCTAGCACACTGCCTTCATCTATAGACACAGGCTACATCAAACTCTCTGTCCGTCCCTACATTCCCTATCCAAGACGGTGTTATACATGTCAACGATTTGGTCATGGCTCGCAGAACTGCCGGGGTCAGGAAACTTGTGCAAGATGTGGTAGCCACGGCCACACATCTGATAACTGTGTTACTACGCCTCACTGCGTGAATTGTGACGGGGAACACGCCGCGTATTCGCGTTCATGTCCTAACTGAAAGAAAGAAAAAGAAATAATCACTCTTAAAGTCAAAGAAAACGTCACATTCAAAGAAGCAAGACGAAGGGTTTCGCCATTCTACGGCGCAACATATGCTGATGCGGCGCGTCGGGGGGCAACGCCGCACCAGCCCTCGCAACCCCTTCGGCAAGCGCAGAGCGAGCCGTCGGCTGTGGCGCCTGCCCCCAAGGTGGCAGTAGTTCAGTCTACTCCGCCTTCAAGCAAATTGAGGCTGGAGACTCCAGGGTCCTCTGGTCTCAAGGCCTCACCTCACCAGGCGAGGCCTAACATCCGAACCACCAGCTCGCATGTGCGGGCATCCAGTGCCTCTGAGGAGGCAATGGATACAACGGTACCCTTGGTACCGAAAGAGCAGCGCGCCTCCTTGGAGTGCGCCAAGAAAAATAAAAAACCAATAACGGGGCCGGACGACCGTCCTGCCACCTAAAATAACAAGCTCACTCTAACACAGGGCACTCTCTGTACACACAGCAGCATCTCTTCTTTTAATATGCAGACAGAAATATTACAGTGGAACATCCGAGGCCTTCTTCGAAACCTTGATGACTTACAAGAACTCCTCCATGAATACAATCCAAGAGTGCTGTGTGTACAAGAGACACACTTGAAACAAACAAACACAAACTTTTTACGTAAGTCCGTAATCTTCCGAAAGGATAGAGATGATGCCATGCCACCATCCGGTGGTGTAGCGGTTATAGTTAGTCAAGTGATAGCATGCACACAATTACCCCTTAAAACTTTTTTCGAGGCAGTGGCTGTCCGAGCAGTTATTCTTAACAAACTTGTCACTGTCTGCTCTTTGTACATACCTCCGCACCACCGTCTTGAAAAACTTCAATTCCAGTCTTTAATAGACGAACTACCTGAACCTTATCTGGTCCTTATCCGCACATAATGGTCTGTGGGGTGACTCTCGCTGTGATGCACGAGGTCGTCTCATTGAACAATTCCTCATTTCATCAGGTGCTTGTCTGTTGAATAGGAAAGAGGCAACATACTATAACCTTGCCAACAAAACTTACTCTTCCATAGACCTGAGTATCGCATCTCCTTCACTTGTACCATTGCTTCAGTGGAAAGTCATAAAAAATCCATACGGAAGTGACCATTTTCCTTTAGTTTTGAGTACACCAATAATATATGAATGTCCTCCACATGTTCCCAAATGGCTGGTAAACAAAGCCGACTGGGAACAATTTCAAAAGCTTACTCACTTAAATTGGACTGACATATGCGGATTAGGCATAGATGAAGCTGTGCAGTACTTCACGGCCTTTCTTACTGACGCAGCAGCCAAGTGCATTCCACAAACTTCTGGACTGCCCGGCAAACGACATGTCCCGTGGTGGAACACTGAGTTACGGAATGCGCGAAAGGAACAGAACAGGGCATGGAGGTTGCTGCGGAACTCGCCGACGGCGGAAAACCTTGAGAGCTTTTAAGAAAATAAAATCTCGAGGCAGGAGAACGCGCAGGCCAGAAGAGAAAGTTGGCACAAGTTTTTATCAGGGATAAATTCATATACACAAGAGGCCAAAGTCTGGAACATGGTTCGTAGGATAGCAGGAAGAAAAGTACATTCACTCCCACTCGTAAACACTCGGGGTGATACCTTGGAAGATCAGGCAAACTTCCTCGGTGCACACTTTGAACGGGTATCCAGCTTGTCCCACTATACTGACACTTTCCAAAAATACAGAACTAAAATAGAAAAGCAGAAACTCGAACACAAAACCACTAGATACGAGGCATATAACCAAGCTTTCAGTCTAGCTGAGCTCCGAACATCTCTAAACTCCTGCAGTACTTCTGCCCCAGGTTCTGACCGTGTGGTGTATGAAATGTTAAAAAACCTACCAGCAGAAACACGAAAAACCCTACTCTGTTTGTACAATGCTATCTGGTTTTCTGGCACTATCTCCATCTCCTGGAAAGAGGCTATTATTCCCATTTTGAAAGAGGGCAAGGACCCTTCTTTAGCTTCAAGTTATAGGCCTATTGCACTTACAAGCTGCTTGTGCAAAGTCTTCTAAAAAATGATAAACTGCCGACTTGTACATATCCTTGAAACAAACAATTTGCTCGACCCATTTCAGTGCGGGTTTCGGGAAAGTAGATCCACCACAGACCACCTTGTTCGTATCGAGGCACAGATCAGAGACGCCTTCGTCCATAAACAATACTTTCTCTCTGTGTTCCTCGATATCGAAAAGGCTTATGATATACAACATGGCGTTTTGGAATTCTAAGAGACCTGTCTCGCCTTGGTGTGCGCGGAAGAATGTTTCACATAATCGAAAGTTACCTGTCAAACCGGACATTCCGTGTCCGTGTGGACAGTGCTCTCTCCCAAACATTTGTCCAGGAAACAGGTGTGCCACAAGGTGGTGTACTTAGTTGCACACTTTTTATTATCAAAATGAATTCCTTGCACTTGTCCATCCCCAGCAATATGTTCTATTGTACATATGTCGACGACGTTCAGCTTGGCTTCAAGTCATGCAACTTGGCAATGTGTGAGCGGCAGGTCCAGCTGGGTTTAAACAAGGTCTCCAAATGAGCAGATGAAAACGGATTTCGACTTAACCCACAAAAAAGCACGTGTGTCTTGTTCTCTCGAAAGAGAGGCATGCACTCAGAACCCGACATTGAACTGAACGGTCAACGTCTGTCTGTTAATACAGAGCATAAATTCTTAGGATTAATCTTGGACAACAAGTTGACCTTCGTACCGCACATCAAGTATTTAAAAACAAAATGTTTAAAAGCCATTAATGTTATAAAAGTATTGTCACGTACTACTTGGGGTAGTGATAGGCAATGCCTCGTGAATCTGTATCGAAGCCTCATTCGCACCCGCTTAGATTATGGGGCCGTTGTTTATCAGTCTGCAACTCAAAGTGCTTTGAAGATGCTGGACCCCGTGCACCATTTGAGCATCCGCCTTTCTACGGGTGCTTTTCGCACCAGCCCCGTAGAAAGCCTTTACGTTGAGTCAAATGAGTGGTCGCTTCATCTGCAGAGAACTTACATGTCCTTTGTTTATTTCCTTAAGGTGAAAGCAGACAAGAAGCACCCCTCATACTCTACTATTAATAATTTGTCGAGCTCAATTCTGTTTCAAAACAGGCCTTCGATGAGGCAGCCCTTCTCAGTTCGCCTGAAGGGTCTAGCTGAGGAAACTGGAGTCTCACTTGAACACAGTTTAATGGCTCCTGTAGCATACCCGCCACCGTGGCAATGGCAGACTATAGACTGTGATGTGTCTTTTCTAGAAGTTACAAAGCATGCGCCTATTACCCATATTCGAACATACTTCCTCGAACTTCAACACAAATACACACGTCCCGAGTTTTTTACAGACGCCTCCAAGTCTAATTCCTCGTGTCCTACGCTGCTGTCGGCCCATCCTTTTCGGATGCTGGCCCTCTACATCCAGGCACAAGTATCTTCACAGCGGAAGCCTATGCGATACTTGTGGCGGCTAAACACATCAAACAATTACAAATACAAAAAGCAGTAATTTATACAGACTCCCTTAGTGTGGTAACGGCTCTGCACAGTCTTAAAAAACAAAAAAACCCAGTCCTTGTCTCACTTTACTCCATTTTGTGCACACTCTACACACTCAAACATGTTGTAGTGTGCTGGGTGCCAGGGCACCGTGAGATTCAAGGCAACGTGAGGGCGGATCAGCTCGCTGCATCCGTTCACAAAAGCACTGCCACTACACCCATATCAATCCCGGCCCTTGATCTTAAGCCGTCTCTCAAACGAAACCTCAGGGTATACTGGCAGAGCAAGTGGGATACACACACACAAAACAAACTACACGTTATTAAACCATACCTTGGTCATTGGCTGCCCGTATCGAAATCGCGTCATACAGAGGTAATACTAACGAGACTTAGGATAGGACACACATACACGACACACACATATCTTTTGTCCGGTGGCAATCCACCATTGTGCGACAGATGTGGTGAAGCATTAGCAGTCCTTCACACGTTAATCCAGTGCAAACACTTAGAAAAACAACATTTTCCATTACCCTACCGACAACATATACCTTTACACCCTGCAATGTTCGTCGGTAGGGAACCGCTTTTTAGTCATAAATTCTTGTTAGCGTTTTTAAAAGCACTTCATAGTTTTCATATCATATACTCGGGCATTCCGTAGCACAACCTCTCCAGAGAGGTTTTTGCTGCGGTGGTTACCCAAGAAAGCACTTGCCTCACGGCCCGTGGTTGCCAGGGTACGAACGAGTGAGGCACTTGTGCTAATTCCAGACATGACCACCATCGTTTTTCTTTATCACCTACTTTTGTCACCTATTCACACCACACACACCTTTCACGGCATGGTCATGATTTTATTACTTGTATGTTTTTACCCGCCTTGTTGCGAGGAATTTTATGGCCCTTATACAGCCGCTAATCACAATCATTGTCCACATTCTTTGTCCCATGAACTGGCGCTCTTTGGCCATCAAATGGCCCTTGCGCCAAAAAACACCATATATCATCATCAACGGAACGTAGGCATCTTGGGATAAAAATAAGATTAAGCTCAAAGCCTAATGGCACATGCATGGGCCATTATCTGTGTCCGTGTCTACTTGTGTCCATGTATATTTTGTCCATGTCTACATGCCAAACTTTTTAAGGGGGCAGACTGCTCTTAGACATTTTTTGTTTATTTCTTCAGTGATCTTGATCAAACTGCACAGAATTATGCAGTTTTTTCTGGTGATTTCAAATGTTTAATTAGTTTTCCTGTAACTCATCTTATTCCTGAGATAACTTAAGTTCACCCCCTATTGTTTAAGGCTGCCATAGAATAAAAAGTGCTTAATTAAAAGCGATATATAAAATATCCTAGCATAGACTAATGACTATAGATTGAAATAATGCAAGAGTTTTTTTGTTTTTAATTAAGCCTTTCTTATTATTTTACAGCAAAATTAACTATCCATTTTCAAAAGCAGTTGGAATTGTGTTAAAAGTTTGATGAGTAATTAATTAAAAAGGCTTGTTCTCTAAATTCTGCTCCCATACCTGCACCCTATGCACATACAGATTTCCATTACAAAAAGAATTATTGTTGTACCTGCCCTAGCTGCAGAGATATTGAGGCCTCAAAATTGAACAGTTGTAAATTTACTGTTTTGAGAAAAATGGAAAAAACTGAAAACGCACAGCTCCTTCAAAAAGCAACAGTCATGGTGTGCATGTTTTGCAATCTTCATAAAAGTGCTCATAAATTCGTAGCAGAGCTTCTAACGCAGGTGCCGGCAAATTATAAAGAGGCCTCGAAGTTGGTTCCCCATTTTTTTGCAGGTTCTGCATGTTCACAGCACTGAGAATTTTGACAGTTAGAATGACATTACAAAAAAAATTACCACTTCCTGGTGTGTAAAAATTTGCAGAGAGATAGCAAAATACTTGCAGATACCAAATATGTCAATTTTAAAAATGATTTTTGTCACTTTTTGGTCCCAAAGAGCAGTCTGCCCCCTTAAGTAGGTGACCTTAGCCCAAATTTGGCATCCAATCAGTCAGTCTCTTCTGGCTGTCACCTGGTTTTCTCTGGTTCTACAAGAGCTAGCCCAAGCATCTATGACCACAAGTATTTGTTTAATCATTAATAATGGACGTTGGTCATCGGGCTGGAGATGAATGACTGAGCGGCAACGTAGATGCATCCATAGCAGTCAAACACCAATAGACATTGTGCTAGCTCTTTTATATCAATGTACAGCATACATTAAACTACTTATGTAAGGACACATCTTACTTTCAGATTCCTATGACGGAGGGATCAACCATGTTTTTACATAAAATGGACTGCATAAGGCAATGATACATTTAGCAGCATTAATTCACCAATTTGATAAGTTGAAGCTAGCAGCTTGTTTGCACTTATTACTGACTTTTATCTTCTAGCTGTAGTAACTTCTTCAGCATTCTAGAAATCATTGTTTCAGTTTAGTTTTTCTTTTCTTTTGTCAGCATTCAAGCCCACTTGGATGACATTCGAGGGAGTCCTTCGCCTAGTGAGTACCTTATGAACAGAATAACCTTTCTGTCACGTCTACTTTAAGAACACACATGCATGTGCTACATTGAGTGTGTTATGTGATGCAATTTGTTATAGTCGTGCAGCTTTGAAAGTCATGCTAGTTATATGGAGGGTGCCTTCTTTCACTCCTGATGATATAGTTCAGCCTTAAATATAACAAACTTCAATATAACAAAATTTCCAATAGTATAACAGATTAGTAAATATTGATGACCTTACATATTTTGCAATACTGTTGAAAAGCTCACTTAAAGAAAAGGTGTCTTGTGCCAATGCACAACAGATACTAAAACTTGAGAAGCATAGGTGTTTCGGTTATGAATCTGGGACACAATGTCGCAAAAGAAAACATGGCTGCCATAAAAAGAGCTGCTGTTAATCATGTTGTCTCCTTGCTTTCAGATGATTTTAAACTGCAGCACTTATTTTGCAGCTTGCAACCATATTTGATATTGTGGGCTTGATTTGATGAGACTTTTCGTATAAAAATACTAAATCCTTTGCCTACTGTACAACTGGAATCGCACTTGTTTAGAGCACCAAGACGACTGCTTCAGCTGCAGTGGCCGCCAGAAGTGTGCTAAGACCGACATTTTAATTATACAAGAGGATGTAAAGCATGAACTGGAGCATTTAGCTAATGAGAGGTAGCTGCTGCAGACACCAGCAGTGTCCACAGCCACACCCCCTCTACTCTCAAGTGTGATTCAATTAGTATGTTGAAAGGTTTAATTTCAATTTATTGCAGTTTCAATAACAATGGAAGCAAATTTTCGTTTTTACCAACTTCGTTACATTGAAGTTTAATGGTACGTCTGCAAAGGCCATGAAGGGAAAATGGACACAGTTTTTCGCTTTAGAGATGTCTCACACGAATTGTTCTGTGTTGCAGGTGTTGAGTTCAAGACAAGCTGCTGTGAACCAGACACACCTCAGCCACCCAAACTTGTGTCTCGAACCAAAAACACAATAGTGGTGAAATGGAATGTGAGTTGTTATTCGGTTCTTTTTTAATCGTGCATGTAGGAGCGATTGCAGCTTGTGCCTTGTTGGCTTGCCTAATGTTCTTTTTTGCCAGCAATGATGTGATGGAGACACGGCTCTGTAGCATGTAAAGACCTTAATTTGAGAGTGACCATCTCTTTGCACTCCATTAAGTGAACTTGATCGCTGCTAGGGTTTCACTTGCCATGTGGAATTTTGTATGTGCTTATTAGGTGGTTTTGTCTGGGTAATATTCAAGTCTCCTCCACTTTTCTTCAGCGATCACAAACCTTTATCACAGTTCCATAAATATTGTTCGTTCTTGCCGCATCTTGAGTGGACCATAACTTGTTCCTTTGATGGATCTGCAGGCTCCCTCCGACAATGGATCAAAGATCACCTGCTACATACTCGAGTACGACCAGGTAGGCATTGATGAGTCCAGTACTTCTTACGCTTGCATGCTGTGTGTAGTTGGCTATGCCTGCCTGAACCTTCATTAGCTTAATTAATACTCTACTCTAGGAAGGCACCAGTGTCGATTCTGCCTCCTATGGGGGCAACAATTCTGCTTCCCTTTTGTTTATTTTTTATCTGATGTTTTTGTGTAATAATAAACAGCTCTCTTTTTTTGTGTGTGTGTGTGGGGGGGGGGGGGGGTAATCAAATCACTAAGGTTTTCGAGCTTAGTGTTATGAGCACAGAATAAATTACACTTGTTTTAGCACGCAGTTAGAATTCTTAAATACCTTATAAAGAAGGAATGAATTCTGAAATACCCTATAAAGAAGGAATGCTGCACATCTTTGCTAAAATACGTGATGCGAGAGCAGCATTGAGACAAGGCAAAGCAAATCAATATCACGTGCAAATATCTCCCCTCTAAGCAATCGCTTCCACCGATTGAATTTTTCAGGTTAACTAGTTCGCTTAAAACATCTTTTCCAGTGTATAATCTATAGCAGTAATGTGGTGGGGGTCACTACTCTGCACAGGTCATTATTCTTCTCATGAAACCATGGCTGATGTGAAGGCTGCTTAGCTCGCTATTTTAAATAAGATTCAGTTCATAACACCCTTTGAGACAAAAATGTATAGCGTGGACTATGCCTTTTTTTTTTCTCTTCTCTGTACAAGTGGTCACATTATAGTGAGGCATGTCTCTCCTGCAGCGTGCCTTTCAATTGTACGTGCAGGGTTGCCTATTATATACTTTTACAAACTGCTGTTAACCCGCTCTGTCACATTTGCAGGGTAATGACGGCCAATTCGTGCCCGTGTTCACGGGGCTGCAGAAACAGTTTAAAGTGTCCAAGCTGGCTGCCTCAACTGTCTACAGTTTTCGTTTGGCTGCAACAAATTCAGTGGGCACCAGGCAAGTGTCATCGCTTAAAGCTTGTTTTTCAGGGATTGTAAACCTGCTTGTGGCATAAGAAAAAAGGCTGGGGGCGGCGAAGACAGAGAAAATTATGAAGCTCTTTCATCTGTTTAGCCCCATTAATCATAAATGTTTCTGCCATTGAAACTCTGCCTTATGCTTTTAGGAATTTCAGCATCTTTATAGAGCAACGTCGCACCTAAGCAGTTGAATTAATTTCAGTTTACATTGCAATTACTGCATTACAAATATTGATTGATGTCCCTCTGTGTTTCTCTTGGCCTAATTATCTTTTGAATTCATTTGGTTCTGACCAAAGCACATTATATATGCTTCTCAAGCACTTCAGTAACAGCTCCTGTGATATGCGAGCTAAAACTTCTTATCTAGATCATTCACTTCAAGGCACTGAACGTGAGCTGTTCATCAATCAAGCAGTTCCTCATAGTTGCAGTTGTGGCTTTTGCAACCTACATGCAGCATTCCACTAAACTGAAGGGCTTTACAACAATAGAATAATAATTCAAATTTGTTGTGTAACCTGTGACCTGTCGGCTTGCATGGCCAACTGTAGATATCGGATGATCCAGTCATGTACTCCGTTTTGTGGCTCTTCCGTACACAGTGGACCATGTAGGCATATTTTCGTTTATGTAATGACTAGGCTTGTGCAAATACTGGAATGCTTCGATTATTCGAATTCACTTTGGTAGGAATTCAAATTATTGGAAATTTCGAAGTGCTTGAAATGGGCGAATAGGTGTATATTAAGTCGCACGTAACTTTCCTGTAATCGTTTCAGTGCGGTGTGCTAAGACATCAACTTACCTATTCAGGGCAAATCTGCACTGCTGCAAAGTCCCACTTCAAGGTTAAATGAACATATTACTCTTTTTTTTTTTTTTTAAGTTTAAAAGCTTGTTATACCAGCTCATATGCTCCAAATATAGTAACTTTTAAAACTTGACATATTTTACAGGTCAATAGTTGCATTCAGTCAAAAGTCAAATCCCGCTACTATTCAAACTTGTTTACTTTTTTATTTGTTCAAAATAAGTGAATTTGCACAGGCCTTGCTTAAATTTTCAAGAAATATTGTGCAGACTAGTTAGGTCATGAAAATGTGCCGTTTTTTTTTAATATTATATATACTACAGTGGACTCCTCTGAAACGAAACTCGTAGGGGCAAGAAAATTGGTTCCATTTATGAGAAGTTTTATTTAAGCAAAGCCTACAAAATGAATGAAATATGACTTTATTTCAAAAGCACCAACTGTGGCTGACTGAACAAAAACATTTTAAAGTATACTCTACTACTATAGTATTAAAAAGAAAAATGTTTTTAATATTGCTGACTCGGGAAAAAAAGAAGGTGATAACAATTCGCTTGACCTTGTTCAAGCGTTTTCTCACACTGTAGGAGCGCATTGCTGAAAGGTTGGGCAGGAACTCTGTGCCACCATCGTGTTCAAAGTAGCGCTGCAACAAGATGACAGCATCTCTTGCTGCTCTGTCAACTATTGAAATGGGCTTTGGATCACACACTATCTCATTACCCCTTGAGCATGGGTCCTCATCTGCTATAGGTTCCTCAAGGCTGTCCTCAAGTTCATGATGAGACATCGATTGCTGCTTTGCGTGCACGGACATATGCAATCACTGGATTGGCTTGGCTAGGCTAGCTTTCACATTTGTTTCACGGTTGCTAGACTGCCGTGGCCACTTCTGCCATTCATGGATTTTGCCCGTTTTAGTTTCATTTAATTGATGTAAGCAAAAGAAATGTTCCGATTGCCCGAAACTTTTTATCATTAAATATATAGGAGACCAACCAAATGTGCCTTGATAGTTTCGTTTGTGGCTTTTCCATTTAACAGTTTCGTTTGATGGGAGTCCACTGTATTTGAATTCAATTCTAAATTATTTGGTCAAAATCACTATTTGCTTTGAATTTGCTTCAAACCTAGAATTCTCTATTCGCACTAGCCTGACAGTGATGAGGTTTTTCTCTCTCTCTCTCTCTCTACAGCCCATGGAGTGGTGTGAGCCGGTTCACTACGTGTGGTGCTGCTCCGCCAGCCCCGGACCCACCAAAGGTGCTGCAAGTGACTTGCTCCACGGCAACGCTAGAGTGGAATGCCCGGCCCTGTGATGACTCCTACACCCTCTCCATAGAGCAGGAAGGATCGGTAAGTCTACTTTGCTAATCCCGGCTAATCTGTCTCTATTCTCGCAAAATTTGCATCCTCTTGTGAGATGTCTCTGTAATGTGTGTTGAAGTGTACTTTGCCGTTCAAATCGCCAGTTTCCACGAAATACCTTCCATGCGCACTGTGGGGTAAGTTTACTTTATTTCGTAGTTTCATTTTGGAATGGATATTTTGCCAACGTACTATGGCAGTTCTATTGTAGTGCCATTTTTTGTCAGTGTTGATCAATGGATTTTGATAAAGTTGACGTAGCATTGAGCAGGAATAATTGCTACATTATGCCGCTACTGAAATACCTGCTGTGGTATTTCTACTGTCTGATATCTGTAGGCTGTTGTAGTAGATACTCTTCAATTTTAACTTCAGTTGCTAGCCTGTGCATTGGAATTTATCGTGAAAATGTTGTTTGTCCATGTACTGGGTTATAATTCCCGAGGCAGTTACATTGCCATCTAACTGCTTCGCGCAAAAAAGAAAAAAAGTCATTTATGCATATTATCCGATAGCTGATTCTCTTGCTGTTATAGCTTGAATTATAGGAACTGGGTGAACTAGTGATAAAGCTTTTTTAAATGAGTATAAATGCTGAAACAATCTTTTTAATGTAAGAATGTGTGCCAGTGTAGTGGTTTTCACTTACTTATTAGTGATGTAATTTTATTTCTTACTGCAGCAACATGGCTTCTTGCCAGTTTACAATGGGTCTGACACAAAGTTCACCTGCACACGTCTTGTCCGTAAAACCGAATACAGGTTTCGGGTAAGTTTTCAAGCTATTTTTCTCACTGTTATGACTGAAAAGGAGTGTGTGAAAGCATGGGGGGGCTAGCTGAAATTGGTACACTATCAACCAAGTTAAGATGCATGGAAAAATCAGTGTGAGCTACAATGGTGTGAGAGCTAAAGCCACTTCAGGGTACCTCGCTCAATGATGTGCCCTGTCCTTGTATTTAGTTTTAAGCATTTGACTAGTACTGCTTGCATTAATTTCATGCAAGCGCAGTTTGAACATTCATGCAGTTGTCACAAGCTCGTTAACTTGATGATCTTATTATTGCTCTCATCCTTGGTTGTGCCATTGTTTTATATAGAACCGACCTTCTTTGATTCATTCACTAAGACTAGTGTAATGACGTTATAGATCTGCAATATTTATTGTTCTACCTCTTAGTTTTTGTACGTGAGATACTTTAGTTCCAGCCACTGTAGGACAAAAAGAGGCACAGTTTTCTTTTTTTGTCTCTCCTATGAGGAATGTGTGCATAAATGAACATTTTGAAAGGCACATCACTTTCTCCTAAGTCTCCTCACTTGCCCTCTTTGCACAGTTGGTTGCCCACAATGAAGAAGGCTCAAGCGGCCCGAGCAAGGTCGGAACCCTTCAAACTCTGGCCGATCGGCCGGGAAGGCCGTCCCGTCCCTCTGCTAAGGGCCGCGTCCACAGCAATCACTTTGTTGCAGCTTGGGGTGAGAATCTTCCCTTCACTTCCCATGCAAGCGTAAACTGCGATTTTGCCTTATTGTTGAACAAAGGTGCGTTGCGCTCTGTAACAGTGTGCAAAGCCACATCAACCATGCAAGTTTTCAAAGCTGAAGGCTCTGAAGTTAAGGTGAAGTGCAATCTTTGTACGGTGAAAGACCCCCAGTGGCACAATCGCAGCTGCCGCAATTTGCAGTGTTATTGTAAAGCTCCTAAAGCTTTACAGGTGCTTGATAAGCATTGCTTAGTTGTGGGTACAGCTGGAATGAAAGCTTTAGAGACTACTAGTTCTTAGAAAACTGAATTCCCCAGCAATTACTGACTATTCAGTTGAATCGCACGGTACTTGTCAGTGCGCTTCTGAAATCGAAATTCAAGGCTGCTTGTTGAAATAGTGACAATACTACTCAGCTTTTTGCTGTCTCGTGGTCCTTAAACTTTTGACTCTGACTGTAGTTGATTCAGTGCACACTGTAATCTTATTAAATACCATTACAAGGAGCTGTAAAATTGGTTTTCTGCAACAGTTCATGCATGCCGAGATCTAGTGGAGGCTTTTGAGGGGGTAATGGCTACACATGTCATGGCTACACATGTCATGTCAACAAGAAATGTATTTTATGTACATTTTAGATATTCATGTCTGACTTGAAACTTGCATTTTCATGTTCTAGATGCACCTAAGGATGACGGGGGTGCGCCTGTCACTCAGTATTGCTTGCAGATGGATTCTGGAAAGGGTACGTTTTCATTTCCCAGGCCATTTAAGCTTGAAAAATGCTCAGTATCAAATGTTTACTTATATACAAATAAAATTGGTTGCATACAAATCGTACGTAGAATTAGGTTTGGCTGCTTTTAGGTTCGCTACCGGTCCGGTTCTAGACTGGCTTGGCCAGTTTTCTAGACAGTGGGCTGGTTGCCAGTTCATCATTGACTTTTTTTTTTTAGAGCTGTAGTCGAAGCGTTTTTCTAATCACAGGTATTTTTATACCAGCTATTAATTATTGATATGTCATGTTCAACATTTCAAAACCACCATATGATTATCAATTTGACTAGTAGGTTATCTCAGTGTATTACCTTTGTTGGCTTAAGTGAAGCGATTTAATGGCACTGCATGCCAAAGGCCTGACATGACGTCTATTGTTCAGCATTTATTTAATCTTTTAGTAGCTCAACCGCCCTCCCCCGCCCTAGGTTGTTTTTTGTTTGACAAAAGGTCTCAACCCTAGCTACTCTGAAATTTGATTTTGATTAGTTTCACTGTTTTTACGTGACAGCAACAGATCAGCGGCAGATGCCTTGCATTAGCATACATTTTATTGAACTTTGATGTGTTGTGTCTGAATTCAGCTGTATTAGACATACGTATAGCAAGCAAAAGTTGCCTGTTCTGACTGGAAATTGTCCCAACTGTGCTCTCTTCATACAGGATTTGATTCAGTGTACACTGGCTCGGAAAGGGAGGCCACATGTTCAGGCTTGGATCCGGGTTCCTCGTACAGGCTCAGAGTGAACTGCACAAGCTGCGGAGGCACCAGTGACGTAAGCGCGAGGGATTTCCCAAACGGGCTAGCATTGTCTCGGCTATTACTGTGTCACAGGTACAGGTTGGAAAAGGGCTAGAGACCTCGGATGTCATGGTAGCGTGCCTGTGTGCACCATTTCATTGCTTGATTGAAAAGTTGAAATCAAAGTTGGAAATAACACATGCCTCCTTTTGTGCGTTATACCGTCGCTTTCGCATAAGCACTTTCATCAAGATAAGTTTGTCGCTGTTACGCCGCACCGCCTAATCCCGATCAAGTTTGACGCAGGCGTCCGTGAAATCATGATCGATGAGCCTCATTGTGATGCGCAGATTGCAATCATTCTAATTCCAATTCGGCTTGATTGCCATTAAATGGTGGTCTACCAGCTCACAATCCAGCTCTAGCCTAATCTAGAATGGCAGTTATCACGATCAAAAGTGCCTTTGTGACACCAGTACTAGACATTTGTGGCGGTCTTCGAGATTTTGTTTGAACCAGGGCAACTTGTGGGTCCAATCAGTGTGATAAGCTGCAAAAGCTTTAACGCGAGAGCGTTAAAAAGCTTGTTTTGCAGAAAGTTTAGGGTCAACTTGGTTGTGAGCAAAAAGTCATATTGTCTGTGACCGAAAAATTGAAAATGACTTGAATAAAGTAAATTAGTAAAAATTCATAGCCCGAGAGAGGAAGGGTCCTAAGCAGTCAGCAAGGCAAGCAGGGGTTCTACCACAGAGCCATGATATTTGTTGAATGTCATGTAGTAGGAAAAGTCTTCCTAACGCATCATATATAAGCGCAGAGTCACGCCAGGGTCAACAGATGTGAATTGAGCAACAAGTGGTTATTTAAAAGGTCCAGCGATTACAAAGTGCTCAGACATATTTAATCATCATCGGCAACAGAACCATCAACAAAGTGAACAACTGAATAGGTTTGTGTGTCGCCCTACGGATGGGTGGTGGGCCCTTCGCTGATTCGCAAAAGGAATAATTATGGCATAGTCTTTAAGAACTGCGATTGCAATAGGCATTCAGTGATACTTTGAAACAGCTTATGTTACACCCACAGTCGTTTGTTTTCTCACGGCATGGTTGAGGCATGCACCGAGAATTGAAGAAGGCTTGCGCACAAGGTCCGATTACGCTATGACGATCTGTTCTTGAGGGCAAAGCTCAAGCTTCCTCTAGTTTTTTATTGATCATCTTCATTTTATCTAGGTTTTTTTTTCTAAATATTTCAATAGAGCTTATGGAAATACTAATTTGTCTCTAACCATAGGGATTTGTCTTTTTTTTATCCTATAAAAAGTGCAGGGCTTATTAAGTGTTCTTGTGATGGTGTGTGTACAACTTGACCAACTCTTTCACCACTGTTCCAGTTTTCCGAGGTGTCTACTGTTATAACAACTGCCCTGTGCCCTGGAATTTGCGACCCTCCTCGACTCCACGGGAAACCCAAAGCCATTTCAGCACACCTGCGATGGGGTTAGCATTTCCTCTGCACTTCCCTAATCTAAAGGCATATACGACACAAAGTTGTGTTTATTGCTTTTACATTCATGGGTTCTTACTTTTAAAGGCATTGTTTGGTTCGTTGTAGGCGGTCATTGGTGTAGGTGTCATAATCATGCACCCTCTCATTTTCTTTCTCCTTACTGCCATTCTGCTTCTCTAGAAACTCTTGGAAATAGAGCAATTTTCATTGCAGCATCCAAAAGATCCAAGCAGTGCTTACAATCTAGGATATCTCTGCAACTAAACAGGAGTGTGATGCACATCTCTTATGGTTTAGTGGGCTTTTTCTTCCCTTCACATGCGCCCTATTTTTGCCAAGGCTGTTTCTGAAATGGTGTAAAAGCAGGGTGCGTTAAAAAAAGTGAATGATGTGTGCATATGGCTCCGATGGCTGGCAAAAAATGATTTTTAATGATCTGAAATGTAGTAATTGTATATACGCAGTGTGTAGTAGTTGCATTTTTTTGTATATAATTAAAAAAACTGTCTAATGTGCATTGGTGCTCTGTAAGAGCAACGAGTAACAATGCTGCCAAGAAAAACTGTCTGTGCACTTCTTCTAACACAGCTTATCACTGAGACAGCAGCGGACTTACAGCAGTATTCTGCGGCTTCTGTTATTGCGTCTTCGCCGTTTCACAACTTTTCAGGACAAGCATTGAAAGTGAGTTCCAGACATTATGGTTCAGTGCAGATCATGGGCTCACTGTGATACTGCCCATAGTCTTCAAATGGAACATTGCTGTAAATATTGAGCTGGTAACAGACCTTCATCCTTCATATGAGTGCAAAAGCTCTATCGTACTGATTTTGAGAATGAGCCCTGGTCTGCTCATCCAGGTGCATCTGAAATATACGCGCTTCAGAAATTCATATAACAAAAGATTTTGCACACACAAAGATCGTTATTCTGAAATATCCAATAAGCAGACATTTGCACTACTGAAAAGTTGCTGTACTTGGTTGCTGCGAGTCTGTATGAAGTGTAAACACTCAAATAAGTAATACACGAGGCTCATAACGCACTGGTTTGTGCACTTGGGCAGGAGCAGCGTCGTCAACAGGTGGGGCTGCTGTGACAGCGTATGAGCTCCAGGTGTCGGAGGAGGACGACAGCCAGTCACGAGTGGCTTATCGAGGGCCCGACATGGACTGCACAGTGGCAGGGCTCTCGCCAGGTCGTACCTACCTGTTCCGTGTGCGGGCAGTCAACTCAGTTGGGGTAAGCGAGACGTGTTCAACATTTTTAGGCCCAGTCCCACTTATCTACATCCCTCCCATTTACCAACTTGCCATACCTTCATTTTGCTTTGCTGAACTTTCTCTCTGAGAATATTGGATATTAAGGTTGATACGTGAAACAAAAACAATCATGGTAATGAATAAATTAATATTCTTGGGGGAGTCCTTCAGTAAAACATTTTGTACGCATGGCACGTACATTCATTTTGCTGCCAAATGAGGGCTTACTTGAAACACGCCACAGTGGTCTGACAATTATAGTCCTTTACTACTGACCCAAAGGTTGGGGGATTGAATTACGGTGTGGCAGCTGCATTTCGATGGGGAGAAAAATGCTACACGTGTGTTTCGATTTAGCTGTATGAGCCCCAGGTGGTCCAAAGCCTTCCATGATTGCACTTCTCGTAATTAGGCTTAGGCAAATATTCAAACGAATAATGCAGTATTTATATTCGCTGTGAGTTGAATTTAAATTATTGACAATTTTGAATTATTTGAGACGAACGAATAAGTGCATATTAATCTGCATGTAACATTTTGTAAAGGTGGTTTCACTGCAGTGGAGGGCTGCTAAACAGTGAAAGCACCTGTTTAAGTATATTGTAAGCATTCATTAAGCACATCTACTATCTTTACACATATTCATCATCATGAGTGGTCGTCATCTTCATCTGGTGTGGGGACTTGGCTTGTCTGAGTTCTGTGCCTTGGGCGTGGTCGCTTCATCGTGTCTTCTGGACCTAATAAAGGTTGCCTTCACCGTTACATCACAATATATGAGTTCGCATGTAAACCATCCCCCTGTAGAAATGGTTTCACTGTAGTGAAGTGGTGCAAAGCTGTGAAAACACATAATTGGGAGAATTTCGCACTGCCGCAAAGTCTCACTTCAAGGTTAAATGAAGGTATTACTCTCGCATCAATTCATTTTTTTTTTTCAGTTTAAAAGCTCGTTATACCAACTTATATACTCCAAGTATAGTAAATTTTAAAACAACACATTTTACAGGTGATCGCTTGCATTCTACAGAAAGTCAAATCCTGCTGCTATTTAAAGTTGTTTCCGCCCCGCCGCGGTGGTCTAGTGGCTAAGGTACTCGGCTGCTGACCCACAGGTCGCGGGTTCGAATCCCGGCTGCTGCGGCTGCATTTCCGATGGAGGTGGAAATGTTGTAGGCCCGTGTGCTCAGATTTGGGTGCACGTTAAAGAACCCAGGTAGTCGAAATTTCCGGAGCCCTCCACTACGGCGTCTCATAATCAAATGGTGGTTTTGGGACGTTAAACCCCACATATCAATCATCAAAGTTGTTTCCACTTTCCTTGATAGAAAAAAAAAAATGGCATTTGCACATGCCTTGCTTGAATTTTCCAAAAAAATGAAAGTTAGTTTGGTCATGGCAAATATGCCCCTCTTTCTTTATAATGTGTGGTATATACACTATTCGAATTCGATTCGAGATTGTTCGACTGAAATCGCAATTCGCTTAGAACCTTAAGTTCCCTATTCGCCCAAGCCTACTCACAATCATTATGTTCTGGGGAAATAGGCAGTCGAACCCGGCTACAACGAACGCTGCTTCAACAAAATTTCTGCTACAATGAAAAATTCTCGGTACCCCTTCAGCGATTAATAGGGGTCGATGCATAATCTCCCCACAAAGAAAGCTTTTTCTTGTGCCGTTCCGCTTCAACGAAATTTGACGATGCGATTTGAGGCTAAGATATTTAATGACGTGCAGTAAGCACAATCTTGAACATTTTGATGCATCTTTAAAACATAAAAATACGTCTATGAAGTCTAAAAGACGCCTTGGCACCACCAGAAACCACCGATTTTTACCAAGCATGGTGGCCGCCAATGCTCAATAGTGATGGCAGTGAGACTGCCTTGTTTTTGCCACGGGCTTGCTTATGAGCCGCAAACAATCTGAAGCTGAAGCTTAGTTTCTTACATGCTGCCCTGCTCCTGGGTGCACTTGCGGAATGGTGCCTTTTTGATGCCAGTCAAAAATAGCATAGATTAAGGCATAACTCACTGCCCGACATACCACGTCTGCATCTTGGCGTTGGACAGTGGACAGTGACGGTGGACAGTGCTGGTGTTAGTGTGTTTGTACAACTGCTGGGTTCGCTCATGAAAGCTGTTCATTATTTTCGCATGCTTTTCAACATGGTGTCGCTATTTATGTGTGAAAATTGCATCCTGATGCTGCTGGTAAAAAAATGGAAGGAACCAACGCCTTTCAAATGAAAACATAAAGTTGCGAGTGAAAACACAAACCTTTTTGTCCAAAAAGTCTGTGATGCATTTGTTTTGAAAAGTAGAAACGATTAGGGCTGTCTCGAGTTTATTTCAAGCAGCAGCATGCTCTTCGCCGGGCTCCGTGGCATAAGCTGCATGCTCTGGCTCCAAAGTTGTTGGCCACCTCACAGACACCAAGAGCGAGCAAGACGCGCACGCGCGACACACATGCCAGAACGCTTGGAACAGCTCTTGGCCTGTTTCTAGTCTTAAAACGAGACTTCTGAATTCAGCCAGCATGGTGTTGCGGAGCCATGGAGATGGGCGAAGGAGTTGTGATCAAGAGTGGAGAGCAGATTTGCGAGAGAAGGGCTGAGTTGCGATAGATTGAAGAGAGGGGAGGATACGGTGGGAAGGCCACCTTGAAAACCAAAACGCACGGTAAGAAGGCAGGTCGAATTTTAGGGCCTTTAGGTCGGCTAGCTCGCTTGAAAGGTCTGCAAAATGTGCAACTCTTGCATATAAAAACTTGAAAGTGCCTGCACACGCAGAGGTCTAAGAATCTTTTTGTTGTGCCGATGGGTTTCCGTGGCCTCACAGACTTCGATAATTCGCGATTTGTTCTGCGCAACAGCCGTTTTCACGCTTCTGCACGTGCAGAGGGCATACTGAGCCATGTGTGGAGTGAGCAAGAACAGGCCCCAACACGAAATGAATCGTGAATTATTAGTCTGTGGGGTAGCGTACGTGAGTACACTAGAACGATAATATAAGAAAGGATGCGGGCAATCTGATAGAGGGGGTGGCCGACCATGTTAGCAAATGGTCTGGGCACTCCAGGCCGGCGACGCCAACGACAGTGTCAGCCTTCAAAAACTGAGGGGAGACTATAGTTGGCCGACCGATCTTCGAAAGATGAGTGGTTGTTGGAAAACACGGGCCGTGTCTGGCGATGCGGGGTGGCGGGGTGGTAGGGGGGGGGGGGGGGGGCGGGACAGATGACGGAGGGGTGTGTTACAAAACGCTGTCGGGGAGAGCGGCAACTAGAGGGGCGCGAAGGCAGGGTCGGCGTGTTACAATAAGAATCTATGGGCACGATGCCTGCTTGGTAACCGAAAGTGGCTTCGCTTCCTGGGAAGTCGGCAAAGCGCAGACTCCATTCGCTGTAACTGATCGGCAGCGCTCAGAGACGTTCGTTGTACTGTATAAACCGGACTATAGGTTGCGTGGGAATATAGGTCGACACCCCAAGTTCAGGTTACCGAAAAAGAAAAAAAAAAAGGAAAACAACCCAAACTGCCGAACCATATTTATTCGCGAATTGGGAGCACCGCATCCCGATTGTCGGAGCTCCCCTCTACCACCATCGCAACTGCTCCTATTCATCCGACGAAGCACCACTGCCTTCTGAAGACGAGAGTTTGTCGCTAGCCGCCTCCCACAGTGCGTCGTCTTCAGCGCCATCCAGCGAGTTTCTGATGCAACATTTCTTTGAAAAATTTTCCACCATGGACTCCGGCAAGGAGCGCCAGGCGGAAAGTACCCAGCCACAAACAGTCGCAAGCGGAGGCCTCTGTAGGCGGCTTGTCGGTGTGTTGGGGTTGTCGCCGGACATCCACTCTTGGTATTCCAGCCACACTCGGTGCTTGAATGGCTTGTTTAGTACAACGTCGAGCGGCTGGAGGTTGGACGTCATACCACCTGGTATCACGGCGAGGTCCGTTTTCTCGTCGCCGAGTGCGCGTTTCACTGCGTCGGTCAAGTGAAGTGGCCACGAAACGCATCCAACACTAGCATGCTGCGAAGACGCAGCAGTGCACCTGGCCGACGGTTCCACACCACTCGTATCCATTCGAGCATCATGGCCTTGTCCATGTATCCCTTTTTGTTGACGCGAACGACAACACCGGGTGGGAACACTTCCCTCGGCATTGTCTTGCGTTTTAAAATTATGAAGGGCGGAAGCTTTCTACCATCTGCCGTGCATGCCAGCATGACGGTGAAGCGCGAGTGCTCGTTGCCAGTGGACAGCAGCTTCACATCCTTGGCGCCGCGCTGCGTGATCGTGGTCGACGAAGGCATGTCAAACCACACGGGGGTCTCATCAGCGTTGCCAATCTGCCTCATCATGTAGTCGTTCTGCTCCCGAAGCCCGTTTACAAAGCGCTGAAAGTTTGAGCTTGTCCTCGAACTCCTCCGGCAACTTTTGACAGATGGATGTGCGCCGCCGGAAAGAAAATCCTTTGCGTCGCATAAATCGACGCACCCAAGAGTTCGGTGCATGAAACTCTTCTCTCGTGAGCCCAGCTTCCCGAGCGAGTTCCACGGCTTTCTTGCGAATGGTATCCACGGTCACTGGCAGCGAGCGCGCACGAACTTCCCGCACGAAGTCCGCTAGCTTATCCTTCAGCTGCAAATGAACGGCACTTCGTCCACGAAACGACATTTTTCGGAGATTGCACATCTGCAACTTCCCTTTCTGCGCCTTCCCATAGCGCACGTTTTTTTTCTGATACACCAAAACGGCGCTGAGCAGCCATATTCCCTTCGCTTCTGCGAACTTAACAACATCTAGTTTAAATGCAGCTGAGTACTGCCTCCTCGCACCGCTGGACATATTCAGTGAACGAAAAAAAAAAGGCCACTAAAAATGCAGCGCAATGTCAAGCGGAGCGAAAACTCGGAACAGATCAGAAGCAAATCCCGAACACAAAGAAAACAGACTGCGATTGGATTTGGATGTGGATATGGCCGCGTCTGGCCTTACAAGCACATGCAAGCCATATGTTGCCAGACAGCGTTGCACTTTCGGCTAGAAACCGCTATATAAGACAAGGGGTGACTAGCTTATTATTTTATTGAAAAAATCTCTTCTTATATTCCGGTTTATACGGTAAGTGCGATTTTGTGCAAGTGGGTTTTTGTGCCATTGTGAAACAATGTATATTTTCACGGCCATGCGAATGTTGTAAAGTGCAAATGCACAGAGACTACAGACACACTCGTCAAGTCTTCTTCTGCTGTCTTTGTCCATTCATGCTTTCTGCAATAAATTTTTTTGTGTTCACCTTAACTGGCATTCACTATGCCCACACTTTTTTTCGACTGACCAGTGCTCTCTATCTCACACTTACAGTTCTTTAACTTATCTCGCGCTTCTCTGTTTCACATTTTTACACCACTTTATGCAATCTAACATTTAATTTTGCCTATTTGACAAGGCGGGGCCCTGGTCGGAGCCACTGCATGCGCAGAGTGGTGCGGGTGCCCCAGATCCACCAGCCAACCTGGCAGTCCAGGTGAAGAGCTCGACCTGCGCTGCAGTTTCATGGGACGAAGCAGTCTGTCACGGAGCTCCAGTCTCCGAGTACCAGCTTGAGTACCGTCGCACCGACAGCGAAGATGATGCTGCCTATTCGCAAGTGTATGCTGGACGTAACACCCACTACGAAGCACGCAGCCTCGAGCCAGCCTCGTCTTACTGCTTCCGCGTCATGGTGAGTTCTTCGGCAATTTTTATGTAACCACTTGGCTGGTTTAACTTCGAGAGCAATGGAAATATAAACGCTGTAGAACTAGTGGAATAATTGTGGATTATAGTCTAATATCCAGGCATTGTTAGGGCATCAATGTGGTGACTCTGTAGCACCAAAATGAGAGCTGAAACTTGAGATAACTTCACAAACAGCGTGGAAAGTTGGGCAAGTTGGTAAGATTTCATTTTGGTCGAACTGCACAGTGTAATGAGACAAAATTTTCCTGATTTTTTTTTTTCTGTTACCACACAGTTTCGCCAAAGAAAAAATAAACTTCGCAAGTTAGATTCTACGCAGCAGGTGACAAGAACACTCAAGAAAAATTTAATGCAGAGAGATAAGAAGATGCCTTAATAGATCGGCAAAACAGATAACTGTGACCAGTATTTCAGCTTATTAGGGTTGCTGACTAAAAAAATTGCGGCCTCATCTTATTTATTTTTGCAGCAATGCGTTGCTGTGGGCCTACTAATCATCACATGGAACATTGTTGGTGGCACCATGCGACGATAATTAATTACAGGCTCTTCGTGGCCAGCCAGTCTCATTTTCGGTTTGAGAGAACTCCAAAAACAAGCCGTTGGGTGCAGATGTCAACACCTAGCGTGTGCAATGTTCAACCACATCAGCACACAAGACTGTGATTATTTCTGCATGGTACACATCAAGAAGTTTGTTCTAACAGGAAACAGGACATCAGTGTCGCCAAACACAAGTCTCAATGCATGCGCCTCTATGGACTTCTGAGCAGCCACTAAGTAGTATTGCTTTTAGGTACACTTGACTGTGGCACAAAATAAATTCCGTGAAAAAAGGGGATCAGAAGGGAACAAAGTGAAGCGCTGAACTTCCAGCGTCACTAAGTAGTAGTTTGCTGGAGCAAACACTGCAAAAAGACAAATGGCGGCTATGACATCATCATTACTTGTATCGACTGCAGCATCGTGACATGAGGGAATTAGGAAGGTCACCGTAAGTCATCTTGCTCGATATCGCTCATATACGTCATGTAAGGTACCTTTCAAGCTATGTTCCTTGTTGATATTTTGCAGATGATGTACACATGTTCACAGGAATCGATGCCCCAGGCTGTCCCAGTCACATAATTTCGTGTCGTACCCCTTTAAGAAATGGACATGGACAAGTCATGGGAAGCACACATAAGCGATGATCAGAGTCACAGTCAGGTTATGAGATGGGAAGTACTGCGAGGTACAGCAAAGTGTTAAATGGAGCTACGAAGCTACACAAAATGGAATTAGCTCATGCAGGACAGGGTGGTGTGGAGATCATTGGCCGAGGCCTTCATCTGCAGTGGATGTAAAATAGCCCAGCTGTAACAATGTAGACAAAATGTCATCGTCTTCCACTAGTGGTGAAAGGCTAGACTAGCAGCCAACAGATTATTAACAAGGTTTTAATTAACATTGGCATGGTTTTAAGGCATGGCTGATGAGAAATCTCATCATAGGTAGCTGTGACTCGCTTCCTTGTGGGCAGCTTCTTTGGGTGGCTCGATTTTTTTTTTTTCTACCCGCGGTGGTGACACTGAAGCAGAGGCAACAAGAGTGTCTCTCACGCAACACCAATAACTCTCATCTCCCTTCTGATGTCAATGCCCCACACTGCTTCCACACTTGCCGTTATGTGGCTTGGGGGAATGGGGGGGGAATAGGAGGCAAAGCGCATGCCTGCTGCAAACAATGTTGTCAACGCGCACAGTGACATCGCAGCTAGGTGAAGTTTCTTCTGATCGTGTAAACTGGCATAAGGAAAAGCTTAATAACCCCTTTGTAACATTTCGAGGTCATTGTTGGTACAGCACTCGCTCGTATGTGTGGACTACAGTTTCATTGTCTCGTGCTTGGTCATGCAGGCCTGCAGCAGCGCTGGCTCGAGTACCTTCTCTGAACCGATAGGGTGCAGCACGCCTGCTGGTGTCCCTGGGCCTGTCGGGTCTATGACGTGTGTCCGGGGGCCCACTAGCCTCGAAGTGTCCTGGTCAGCACCTGCGTGCCATGGTGCTGACATCACCCACTATCTGGTCGAAGTGTGCGAAGGACCACCGGTGCATAGTCAGGCACAGGCAGCATCCAGCCCAGCAGCATCGTCATCCGTGACACACACCACTGAGGGCACCCAAATTCTGCTCACAGACTTGCAGCCGGAAACCAACTACAAGTATGTCCTTAAAGCTTTTTCAACCAAGCTTGCAGAACTGAAGTGCTCTCTGTGAAAGCATAAGTTCAGAAAGTGTTTGGCGAGGAAGTGTTTTAAAGCTTTTGCCACTTGTTTCATTTCGACATGCTACAAGAAATTGCATCAATGCTCATGATAAAAGCGGGAAAAAAAAGGAACAATGCACAGTGATGTATGTTTCTACCTTCTGGCCCCCTTGTCATATCTCCTGATGTATCGTATTTACTTGTATCTAGGCTGACCCCCGATTCTAAGCCGACCCTTAAAAGTCCAAAGCCTGGAAAAAAACAAAACAAAGAAACTTATCTTTAATCTGGGCCAAACGAAACAGCGAAGACAGCGTTCACAAAGGGAAAAAATTTCACAAAGGGAAGATGAAACAAAGCAGGCACTTCATGGTGCAGATAACTCGAGAAACCGCAGCTGCTAGTCCTGTTGTGTGTGTGTTTCATCGTTTTTTTTTTTTTCACACTGCTTCTACTTAATTGCTTCACAAAGACGCCACGCTCATTCCGTGTCGTTGTTGCCGACTTCTTTATCGCTGTCTTCAAACGGAGCACAATCCTCAGTGCCATCAAGTGCATTGAATATGCTGCACTTCTTTAAAAGAGTGCACAAAGTTCCCAGGTGGTCGTCCCACGCTACAGCCCCTTCACCGAGGCACATTTCTTTCATCTACTCCTAATTTTTGACTGGCTTGAAGGTGGGCGACTCGATATGACAAACGGCTCGCCTCAACACTCGCCACAAAGATCAAAATGGCGGCCTCACGTGTGTACTTAAGGGGGGACGTGGCAAGTAAAACTAATTTTTTTATTAATGTACTGTTTGTGATGAAATTTGGTGTGTGTATGTGGATGATTGTGAGGATTCCAAATATGAAAACCGTTTTCAAATACCTCTTGTACTTTTTGAGTTACAAGCATAATTATACTAATTAATGCTCTTCACACTTAAAGAGATAATTATTGCTAAATGAAATTATTTTTTCATATTATTATGTTCCCAAAGCATCAACTTGTGCAAAGAAGCTATTAGTTGATTTTTCTAGTTCTTGTAACCATAAATAAAATTTCCAAAACATGGATGTTGTTTTGCGCACACATCGCAGTAATTATAAAATGTGTTCTAAAAATTTTAAATGATGAGTAAGAAGAGAGATAAAGCTTTATTGCACTGCTAAAGGCCTCCTGAGCCTAGTGCAAAAAACGGAACGACTCTATCAGTCTTTGTTAAAAAATGACAGATGTTCTAGCGAAGGCACATAGGCGAAAATCAAGAGTTGAGAAAACTGACTTTGAAAGTTCACTCTTGTTTGGAAGTTCACAACATGCCTAAAACACTCAGAATCCTCCTGGGCAGTAATCCTGAGATGCTGTGGCCTTGGCCTCTGTAGAGCGCAACCCAGTTTTGCGCTTCTTTGTCGTGGAACAATGCGCCTTTTGAGCCCTCTTCACCCTTTTGGCATCCTTTTCGGCTGCTCGCCGCAAAGAGCAGTCTCCTGGATTGAAGCCCAGTTGAGCAGTGATCTCTTGCAGCGCACTCTTGCAGCCACCATTGAAACGGCAGACTGCATCTGCAACTGCACTTTCCACACTTCGAAGGGAGGCGAACTGGCTCTTGGACTGGAGTGACCAAATGAGGCTGTTCATACTCTCCACAGCGTTCTGGGTTTTTCCCTGCGCACACCTTTCAAGGAGCTCTTTGTTCGAGAGGCGCTTGTAGATTGGCAGCAGTGCCACTCGCACGTGAGGGGGCAGTTTATGTTTGTGAGGCGGCAGCGGCTCTCCCTTGGCCAATGCCTGATTGTGCGGGCACCAGGAGTCAGTCCCACTTGGGCACAGGTCGTGGTGTGGATCCTGGTCTGTGGATGTTACATGGTAATAAGTGGCCATGATGGCCCTCTCCATGCCAGGAACATCGTTGGGGTGGCTCTTAATGGCCCAGCCATAATAATTCGTCAACTTCTTTATAAGGCCCTGCGTCAGCCGGCCTTTGCCACCCATGCTCAGTCCTCGGCCTTTGGATTTGTGCTCATCAAGAAGGTTGCGCAAGGAAGTGCCCATTCTTTTTTTCACATGGTTCACACACTCCTGTTTCTTAATCAACATGTAGCCATACACCTTGTCTTGCGTGAGGGCAAGGTACGTACGGCTGTCACCGTCGCAGAGCACATTGATGTATCGAAGCTTGTACTTGGTAAACGATCTTTCAAACATGATCCTCGCTGCTTCTACTTCCATTTGGCCTGCATTAGCATCGGTGTTCTTTTGGCACTGTGGCTTGTGTTTCTCAAGCCACTCCTCATAGTTGTCGTCACCAGGCTTGGGGCCAACAGCACAGCCTTGGCAGTAGTTGGACAGGACACAGTGGTCCAAGACCAAGCCTGTGTACAGCTCGATTACACAGCCCACGCCAATATGACTTCTGTGCCCCCTCGTCATCCACGTGCCGTCGTAAATGACGTCAATGTTGCCTGGCACTCCTCCTAGGTCCTTGTAAATGTCATGCACCTTCTGTGCACTTTCTGCTTCAATGCGGGTGGCAGCTGATGTGGTGGCAGGGTGGCTGTACTTCCTTTGCAGTCTCTGGTAGGACTTGTGGTGCAGTGCTCGATGCGAAATGTCCATCGCAGAAAAAATGTCATTTATGGCAGATTGTTTTCTGCCAACTGACTGCACAGCCCTCAAAGCACGCACGTTTACCTCAAAGGGGTTCGTTTTTTGTTGCCCGGAGCACCTCGGGGACGACCACGCACTGTTCACTATGCCACAATTGTCACAAAAAAGTTCCATCCTCGCCGCGAGTCCAAGGCAGTGCGTAGTCTCGAGGCGTATCGACCCTTCGTCGCACTTTTTGCACTTTACTGACGAAAGCAGACCGTTCAGCATCTTCTTATTTACAATGAAGAATGTGGAGTCCTTACCGCCGTCATTTTCGTCGCAGCCTTCGTTCAGAAGCTCGAGCTTCCGCTTTGAAGCGGATTTCGATGCTACGGCATCCAAAACATCCCGCCTTGTCTGCGCCCGCTGCGCGATTTCTTCACTGCTCGGAATCTGGGCCGAAACTCGCGATAGAATGTTCGACGCGCGCACGCCCGGAGTTGCAACTGCTGCCGACGCGGTGCCACCGCAATCGGGTTCGCGAGAGCGTCCATCACGGTCGACGGCATCCGGCGGTCTGACATACGACGATGTGGCACCTTCCACACTCTCGGCCTCACAACAATCAGCGAAGGGTCTGAGTAGAGGCTCCGTGACGCTTGAAGAGCATGCTCCGTCCGGAACTGCGACTGGGACGGCAGCCGCAGTCGTCTGCCCTTTGTTCCAAGCTTTCCGACGCTTGCCGTACTTGTGGACGCTCCGGAACTTTTTTTGCGACAACATAGCACCGCAGTATGAGCAAGCACTCAGAAGAGACCAC
The DNA here is from genome assembly GCF_043290135.1 of Rhipicephalus microplus. Classification (NCBI taxonomy): domain Eukaryota; kingdom Metazoa; phylum Arthropoda; class Arachnida; order Ixodida; family Ixodidae; genus Rhipicephalus; species Rhipicephalus microplus. The sequence continues at coordinate 277,016,831 of NC_134700.1, read as the reverse complement.
CGATGTAAACAAAGCTTGGTAAAAAAAGCACGCGAACTATCACAAAAACAGCCAACTGGCAAAAAAACGAAGCGCACGCCGGATGATTCTCGACTCGGCGGCCGCAGATGCGCTCGCGCTTCCAAGGTTGCCAAGGTGCGCGGCGCAGCTTTGACCAGTAAGAGGTCGCGCCTGCTACCACGTGACCCGCGCAGCCAATTGCCGTTCTTCGTTTTCGTTTTTTTACTTGCTCCTCGCGCTTTTATTTTCACTCGGCGAAATACGAGACCGCGACCATCGGGAAGCCGGCTTTCTCCTCTTTCCAAAGCTACCAAAATGGCGGCCCACGGTCAACAACTTGGCGCGTTTGTGCGGCGTGAACATCACCGTTTCAGGGGCTTTTTTTTCGCACTTTTCGGCGACTAGCCTCGGCAAAAACACTATTTGCGGGATTTGTAGCGCACGTTTCGCTGTAATATTTTAGAACAAGGAAGTTGAAGGTCTGAAGATTACGAAAAAAAATAAATCAGAAAATCGCATATTTTGACCAAAATCGGCACTTTACTTGCCGCGCCCCCCCTTAAGGGGGACGTGGCTTTTGAATCGTGAAAAATGGCCAAAGAAGCGATTTTTCGGAAATCCGATTTTCAATTTCCGTAACCTGTTATCTCTGATTCCAAAATATAATTCTCAATATCTGCCTAAAAAGTGCTTTAAAAAATCGTTTTGTCGCCTGATACGGCGCATAATATCGCGGAAGTCGTGAAAAAAAGCGTGATTTTTCAAGCCACGGTAACTTGGCAACAGCGCCACCAAGAGCCGCGAGCGTTCCTCCACTTTCAGGCGAAAAGAAATGCATAAAAAGCAAAGTCCCAAAGGTTTCGCGCTGAAGCCTCATTGGCTGCGCGTGTCACGTGACAAACGCGGGAGCGCCATTAGTCTCCTGAACAGTTGCCCTTGGCAACGGCGCATTCTCCTCGTACCCGAGTGCGTGCACCTCCCGCTCTCTGCTTTTTACGCCATTGAAGCGCTGAGCCGATATTTCAGTCGTTGGCAGCACGGTTTTGCCGTTAATTCTTTCCAGTGATTATGGATCGGCCACGGTGTAAGAGAAAATACCAAACATTAGATCAATTTGGCAGTTGTAAGCGCAAATCTCCGAATGTGAAACAGAAAGCATCTGACAAGCTGCTGACACGTTGCAGTCTTCTCGGTCAATGACTTCTCGGACCCGTGGCCGCGATCGTCGCTCAACGACTTCTTGAACTTTCGCGATCGTCGCTCGACGACTTCTCGAATCCGCGGCCGCGATCGTCGCTCGACGACTTTTTCGATCTGCGGCTGTGCTCGTCGCTCGACGACTTTTTCGATCCGCGTCCGTGCTCATCGAACACAGATGAAATGGCATCAGTAACTGCCAGTACAATTCAAGCTCGCTTGGAGCCTCATTACATATCGCTACAAGCCTCTCATGAGCGCACAGAGGCAATGAAAGCCTCACTCAAATTCATTTCGGCGACTGAACGAAAAATGAAGCTTCTTGGGGAGAATGTGCAACGCACTGATGTGGAGCTGGCAAAAGAGTTTTTGCTTGCACAGCTAGAAATGATAAATACCTTGTATAAAGATGTTTTGTGCCCAAAATGCTTTCCGTGTAAACTCAATCTTCATTTAGGAACAAGGCATGGTTCGTCAGAATGATATTGAACTGCAATGGCTGTAGCATTGGGTCCACCGAGTGGTCATTGCCATGAATGGAGGGGGGCAAGCTATTGATGTGAATATGCACGCTATTCAAGCTATCAAGACCGCTGGCAAAGGTGCCACTGGTCTAAAGGACTTCTGGTCTATAATGAACATGTTGCATAGGGTCCTACGCCAGAAAACTTATCAAAAACATTTGAAATCAAAGTTCAGATCTGCTGATGAAATGGCTGCAGCGAGTGTTTTTGCCGATGCTGTGATAGCTGTGCGGACTGTTTGCAGCCAAAAAGAGCAGTCATTTACAAAAAATGTTACAGTAGTGTATGATGGGACATGGATGACACGTGGTCATGCATCGCACATCGGTGTCGGCACAGTTATTGAGTTCTACGCCGGCTGGGTGCTTGACTGCGTCTTTCTCTCCAACAGATGCCATGGCTGCACACTTGGGCCAAAAGAAAATGATGAGGGGTATAATGATTGGAAAGAGGCCCATGTTTCTCAAAAAAAACACACTGATGTAAATTCAGGCCGAATGGAGGTCGAGGCTGCAGCAATTTTGTTCAGAAGGTTGCTGGAGAAAAACGTCCTCCAGTACATTTGTGATGGCGATAGTCGTACTTTCTTGGCTCTTTGTGAAGAATGAACGTACGACTTCATTTCATTGGAAAAAGAAGATTGTATAAATCATGTAAAAAAGAGGATGGGTTCAGCTCTGCGAATACTTGTAGCAAAAAGTAAGAAAAATTAACCTAATCAGCCAAATATTACACAAAACTAACCTTCATCCCATGCATCAAGTATGTAAAAGACAGGTGCTTAAAAACCGTGAATATTTTGAAAATGTTGTCACAAACTACATGGGGCAGTGACAGGAAATGTCTGATAAATTTATATAAAAGCCTCCAATGCACGCCTCTAGATTACAGTGCTATAATCTGTCAGTCTGTGATACCATCAGCCTTAAAGATTCTCGACCCTGCCTGCGATAACTTATGCCAGTAATGCACAACCGCACACGTCGGCAGCCAAGAACCAAAAGCCATGTTTATTTGCACTCGCCCCAAACTCTGCGCCTACGAAATGTTGTAGGCCCATGTACTCAGATTTGGGTGCACGTTGAAGAACCCCAGGTGGTCAAAATTTCCGGAGCCCTCCACTACGGCGTCTCTTATAATCAAATGGTGGTTTTGGGACGTTAAACCCCACAAATCAATCAATCAATCAATCAATCAAACTCTGCGCCTACGTGCGCCATCTGTCTCCAATTCACACCTGAACAGTCTCTCTGTAGGGGTCGCTACATTCCCCTTTCTCAACAAGCCTGAAAGTTCAGTCTTTCAGGCTTTCTCACGACTCGGCCTGGTGTCCTGGTTTCTCCACACCTCACGTAAAGTTGTGCCCGATGTTTCTTGCTCCAAGCCTTCAGAGGGTGACTGGGTACCGTCGCTTGACTCATCCTGAAATGTCCGGTCTACGGGTTCTGGCAGTAAATCTGCAGAGTAGGACGGGGCACTGCCACTTGAAGTCGAATCGAAGGGCACCAGGTCTTTCCTGTTCTGTTAGATAACCCCAGTTGATGTTTCCACAATATATGAACACGGCCTCTGCGCTAGGCTTAGTACCCTAGCGACACAAGGAATGTCTTGCACCCATACATCCTCTCCTGGCATCAATAATCGCAACTCCCGAACCGCATGATGTCTGTTGAAGTTGCGCGCTTGCTTTTCTCTGGCTTCTTTATCCTTTGTTTTCGCTTTGGAAATAGAAAGCCATTTTGGAGTGAGAGCCTTGTCAATTTTGGGAATCGTCTTCAGACGTCTGCCCATCAAGAGTTGAGCCGGGCTGTAGCCTGTTACTGCAGGAGTGTCTCGATATGCCATAAGAGCCAGGTAGATGTCTTTTGATTTCAGAAAGATATCTTTCAGCGTACGTACCATCCGCTCAACTTCTCCATTTGCTTGTGGGTATCGCGAACTTGAGGTAACGTGTGAGAAACCGTAAGCTTTGCTGAAATCTCTGAAAGCTTCCGATTCAAATTGCGGTCCATTGTCAAAGACGACCCCTGACGGGACTCCGAAATGAGCAAAGCAGCTCTTAATGTCTGGTATTACCGCTTGAGATGATGTTTGAGCCAGCCTGATCACCTCAGGGTAACGAGAGAAGTAATCCACAAGGATAACATATTGTTTACCTTGGAGTTCAAAAAGATCCACGCCTACTCGTTCCCAGGGATCCTGTGACGTTGAAGTAGACATGAGGGGTTCACTGTGTTGAACTCTCGTTGAAGTGCAGTCTTTGTAGCCCGTAACCATCTTTTCTATTTGGCTATTTATAGTAGGCCACCTGGAGACTTACAAAGAGGGTTCAGCTTAAATTGAGGACGACGCAGCGAGCAATGGAAAGAAAAATGGTAGGTGTAACCTTAAGAGACAAGAAGAGAGCAGAGTGGATTAGGGAACAAACGGGGGTTAAGGATATCATAGCTGAAATCAAGAAGAAATGGACATGGGCCGGGCATGTAGCGCGTAGACAGGATAACCGCTGGTCGTTAAGGGTAACTAACTGGATTCCCAGAGAAGGAAAGCGGGTTAGGGGGAGACAGAAGGTTAGGTAGGCAGATGAGATTAAGAAGTTTGCGGGTATAAATTGGCAGCAGCAAGCACAGGATCGGGTTAACTGGCGGAACATGGGAGAGGCCTTTGTCCTGCAGTGGACGTAGTCAGGCTGATGATGATGATGATGATGATGAGTAGGCAACCAGACTGATTTGTGCACTCGGGCTTTGCATCTTCCAATGCCTTGATGGCCTTCTTGAATTTTTCAGAGCATGGCTCTCTGAAGCGACTATGGTACAACGATTTTACTGTCTTTTAGCAGGAGTCCTCGTACAACAGTCTGCCCCGCACCTTCCAGTCTGCGCGCAGTAGTTGTGGAACCTTCGATGGATAGTTCGGCAAGCCGTCTTTACACAATCTGCCAAAACCTACGCAGACTGCGTCTTCTTCTTGGTGTTTGAGAAATGTATCAAGTAATCTCTGTTGATTCGGTGACCTCCATGACTGTGATCTCTCCGTCAAATGCTCACGAGTCTTGGTTTTTCTTGGGAGGATCAGCTGGAGTACGTGACAGGGTATCTGCAGTGGCCAAGTGCTTTTCTGGCACATAGAAAACATTGTATTGGTAACGCATAAGCCTCATACGAAACCTTTGAATGCGTGGCGGCATCATGTCGAGCTCTGCTTTACCCAGCAACGTAATTAGTGGCCTATGATCAGTCTTTATGTCGAAGACTATACCCCTGACGAACTGGTCAAATCTTTCCATAGCCCATGTTACTACGAGACCTTCTTTCTCAGTCTGGCTGTACCTTGTCTCAGCAGGTGACAGAGACCTGGAAATGTAGGCGACAGCATGTCTTTCGCCCGTGGGTTGACCTTGCAGCAGCACTGCACCTAGACCATATGAGCTGGCATCGGCTGATACCGTGGTGTGAAACATTGGGTCGTACCTTGTCATAGCAGTAACCTTTGTAAGTGCATCTTTCACATTCTGAAAAGCCTTCTGCTGGTCTGGACCCCAATACCATGTGCCGGTCTTCGTGAGGAGCCGACGTATTGGTGCTGTAGTCTCGGAAAGATTTGGTAGGAAGCATCCCACGTGATTCACCATTCCGAGGAGCCTTCTCACTCCACTGACGTCTGAAGGTGCCTGTAGATTTGTAAGAGCACTGATCTTGTCCGGGTCTGGCGAGATTCCATCGCTGTCCACTACTACACCTATAAACCGCACACGTCAGCAGCCAACAACCAAAAGCCACGTCTATTCGCACTCGCCCCAAACTCTGGCGCCTACGTGCGCCATCTGTTGATGCCTACTGACCGAAGACTCCAATTCACACCTGAACAGTCTCTCAGTAGGGGTTGCTACACTGTCCACCATCTAGGCATTCGCCTCGCTACAGGTGCTTTTCGAACTAGCCCCGTAGAGTCTGTACCTAGAATCGATTGAATGGTCGCTCCTTCTGCGGAGATGTTACCTGTCTTTTACATACTATCTCAAGGTTAACGCTGATGAGGAACATCCCGCTCACTCCACAATCAATCATCTGTCCAATTGTACCTTGTTTAAATACCGTCCTTTGCTGAGACAGCCTTTACTCACTTCATGTCAGGAGGCTCGTCGAGAAAACAGCTGTGCCATTTTCAGAACGTTTGATGGCTCCAGTAGTATATTTGCCAACATGGAAGTGGCAAGTTATAGACTGCGATCTATTTTTTTTGTGGAAGTCACTGAAGACGCACCTACTGCACATATCCACACGCACTTCCTCTAACTTCAACACAAGTACATTTGCCCAGAATTTTTCACAGATGCTTCAAAATCTCACACTGGTGTGTCCTATGCAGCTCTTGGCCCATCTTTCTCCAACTCGGGTATTCTGCACTTTGAAACAAGCATCTTCACAGCAAAGGCTCAGGTGGTATCTTGTGGCTGTCAAGCATATTAAGGAACTGCAACTGCAACTACAACACGCAGTAATATACACAGATTCGCTGAACCTTGTAACGGCTCTGAAAACTCTGTGAAAACATAAAAATTCTGTCCTTGTGTCTTTGTACTTCCTGTTATGCACAATCTATGCTCTTAAATGACATGTTGTAGTCTGCTGGGTTCCAGGGCACCACGAAATCGCTGGAAACGTGTTGGCAGATCAGCTAGCCGCATCTGCTCAAGACAACGCTGCCACCAATACATCTGTAGCTGTCCCTGCACTTGATTTGAAACCTTTTCTACAACGAGATCTCAGGGCGTGCTGGCAGCGCCTATGGGATAGGCAAACAGAAAACAAACTACCTGTTATCGAACAGAGAATTGGAAATTGGCCAACAGTATCCAGATCACGCTACACACACGTCACACTTACAAGACTACAGATAGGACACACACGCTGGACACATTCATACCTTTTGTCTGGTGCGGCGTTCCACTGTGTGAGAGATGCGAGAAACCGCTCACGGTTCTCCACATCCTCATCCAGTGCAGTGATTTAGATTCTCCTAAAAAAAAAAAAGCACTTTTTATTGCCCTAATGACAACAGATACCTTTGCACCCATCAATGTTCATCGGTAGAGAAGCCCTTTTTCCACATCAATCACTGCTGGCGTTTTTAAACAGGTGTTCGTACTTTTAACGTCATATACCCAGGCGCTCCATAGCACGATCTCTGAAGAGAAGTCGCTGCTGCGGTGGCTGCATCTCCGTCATTGTCTTACTATCACGACGTTTCGCCATTTACTATTATTGCACACATTTCACATCAATGTCATGGTTTTAATGCTTCTGTGTTTTTACCCACGTTGGCGGGAGGAATTTTAAGGCTCTTTTACAGCCTCCTACACAGCGACGTGTCTCGCATGCGCTGTATCAAGGCAGCAAAACAAGAAAACTCCCCTCATCCAACTTCTTTGAATGAAAATCCGACACGTCTTCGCGAAATTTTGACTATCATTATTAGAATAGGAGCAGTGCATTCGAAATAAAGAAAAGGTCATTGGGTGGGCTTTGCCATGAGGACGGCAGCTCATCCTTTTCTCGACAACCGTCTAGATGGCTCTAGTTGTGCACCACTTTTCTCAATGAAAAATGGTATGTTTTTCAAAATTCTCGAAACGAAGCCGACCCTGCAGTTTGATACGAAGAAATTGAAAAAAAAACTATCGGCCTAGATTCGAATAAATATGGCACCGTTCAGCATGCCCGCTGAAACAAAAGGAGAGAACGCGCTCGCGGCATTCAACAGATCTCTCTAACTTGGCTGACACGTAATGGATTCTAAAAATTCGTGAGACAATAAATTGCAATAGTGAGGTCATTTTACTTGGAAAAATGTTAGAGGGCCCCTTGGAACAATGTTTGTCCAGAGATTATTCATGTCCTCTTTCTGTTTTGTCGGTCTTTTGATCAGGACAGGCACAGGACCTTTTCAGTCAAGGATGTTTTGTTTGATCTCATCCAAAAGTGCGTGCACGTTAAATTCTGTACCTATCAGTTATAAACCCACTGTTGCTGTTTCATCTGTTGCAGGGTCCGAGTGCAGGCTGTAAATGCAATCGGGGCAGGCCCTCTCAGCAACCCCGCATTGCGCACAAGCACGCAGGCGCTGCCACCTCCCGCACCAACCCTTGAGTGCCTCTCAGCTGGACACAACAGCCTGCGGCTCCGCTGGGCCGACCATCCAACAGCGCGGGATGTGCTCCAGTACACCCTCGACATGGAGGTCAAGCCTGGCATGTGAGTACTAGTTCATCGTGCCAGGTGTATTTTGCTTCACCATAGTTTAGAACTGGGCAAGTGGAATTGATATGAGCCATACAGTGTGTGCAGGGTTGGTTCAGGTTTAGCAGTACTCCCCATGCCATTTTTGTAGCTTCAATCCATCTATTTGGCTTGAAAGGTTTAATAAGCACATAGCCAAAGAACAGATAAAGAATTGTCTATCAGTCTTTGTTGCAGCCTTAAACTCTGTCCAACTCCGAAAGTACTCCAGGTATGGAAGTGGAGTAAAATATTTCACAATAAACATGCTCGAAAAGAAAATGCTCATACATTTGATCAGTTTGAATATAAGCAAAACACTCTAAAAGATTATGGATAGCAGAAATGTTCTGCTGCTGCTTGTCTTTGTTGACACCGGAGACGAGAAGAACCTGTTGGCAGTAGAGGTTCGACAGCAAGAATCGGTTGCCAAAGGAAGGGATAGGCTAAAGCTAATTTGCCTCTTTTATGCGATAATGAAAACAAACAAAACTGCAGTTCTCAGAGTGCTGTGCTACTTCTTTTTGCAGCTTCGCAATGCTATACCAGGGACCCAGCCGCTCCTACAAAGCTCTGCGGCTGCAGGAGAACCAGACTTATCGATTCCGTGTTCGTGCTTCGAGTGATGCTGGAGATGGGCCCTACTCTGAACCATACTCGTTCACCACCAGTCGTGCTGCGCCACCTGCTGTCAAAGGTGTGTGGCGACTTCACCAGCAACAATTACTAGTGAAAACACAGATGGGTTACTCCCACCAGTTTTCGAAGCCGAGTTTAATACATAGCATATTTTACTGGTTATCACTAGCATGCTACCAAGAGTGAAAACCTGCTACTATTCAAAGTTGTTTCCACTTCCTCTGAACCGAAAAAATGGCATTTGCACAAGCCTTGTTTCAATTTTTAAAACATAGTGTGCACGTTCATTAGGTCATGACACATTTGTGCCCATTTTTCTTAATCATATGTGACATATACTATTGAATTCAATTCAAAATTATTCGACCAAAATCACTATTTGCTTCGAACTTAAGATTGACTATTCGCACAAGCCTAAACAAAACCAATTAGTTAGTGTTAGCTAAAATTACCTTGTTCACTCGTACCTTACAGCACCACGTGCCAGTCCATTGGGCGAGAGCAGCTGCTTGCTGGAGTGGCAGCCAGTGAAGCCCGTGGGTGACGACCCCATCAGCTATGTGGTGCAGTTGCAGCACTCGGGCAGCTCTGAATTCTCTGTGGCAAGTGCTCCCTTCCTAGCCATGCATGTGTGGCATTAGTGTTTTGACACCGCAGTGGTAGCAAGTTCGCTCAACTCATCAGTTTCAGGTGCTTTACCTACCATGTAGAAGTGTGTGTGTGGTGCAGAAACCCTCTTCCAGCGTATAAAACGTATTTTGCTTCTATCCCTTTTTCTTGTGTACCATTTCAAAACATAAAATAAAAATACTACTTACATTTTTAGGTGACTGACGATTGGACCATTTCAAATGAAGCTGGCAAAAGCTGGCTTGTTGGGCTAATTTTTACTCCTGTATGAACATCTAGTTGAACTTAGTCTACATGATAGTGCAGGCATGAGATAAGTCAGCTTGATTGTTTTGCAAGACTCATGTAAATGTGGAAAGGCATTCAGCTGCTTTTACGTGGCAACAAAATGCTCTCGAATGTATTTAAACCCTTTGCGGTCTCTATCCTTTCCCTAAATTTCATTCATTCATTCTAGTCCAAAACCAAGTCTCAAAGCTCATGTAAAGTACATTTACTTACTCTTTTAGAGATGGTGCATAATGTAGTGAGAAAATGTGTGCGTGTACCAACCGCAGAACTTGTCCAGTGGACCACAAACTGCGTTGTCATCAGGCAGGGCCCAGCTATGGAACGCAAAGGTTTAACGGTATAATTGGCAAAGCTGGTTGCTTGGGTCTCGTGTCTGCAAAGCACGAGCTTATGTCAGTGCTGCATGGGCTTTGTCAGCCTGACTTTATACTTGATCTGCTCATGTCTAGTTCACATCAAGGGGAGCTATGTGGAGTCGTTGGAGTCGTTGGTAGGGATGCTGCAATGTACCAACTTGTACCTTGCCCCCACAGGTGTATCGTGGCCGGGACACTAGCTGCACACTGAGCAACCTTGTACCGCGGGGTGCCTTTCATTGGGCACGGGTGGCAGCCGTGCGTCACTGCCCACTGAGCCCTGAGCCCCTGTGTGGACCATACGGGCCAGCCACATCCTTCCAGCTCAGTAGCCCTTCTGCAACCACCACTGAACCGGCCAGCGAGTCTGCTACTGCTGCAGCCCGTTCCACGACTTGGACCCTCGGCGACCAGCAGTGGGCAGGGCTACTGGTTGGTGTCTTCACCTTGGTAGCTGTCCTGGTGGCTGTGCTGCTTCAAGAGCTGGTATCCTGGACGCAATGACCAGCACAGGTAGGCACTCTTGTTGTGTAATTGCTGCTTTCTTTATTAAGTGCATAGCACTTTAAAGGCCCTGCTTGTCAGCCATCCACTATCTCATGTCACATGATCAGGCAGTTGTCAGCACAGGCCTAAAACAAAGCTAGCAATGCTCAAATCTAGTGCAAAATAAGTGAACAAGGTCTGAAATGTTATAAACTGCTGAAGTAGTTCAGAATTATTTGCAATAATTTACCTTCAATTGCCAATTCTTAAATATTGGCCGAGACCAGAAATGGCACCATCGCCTTGGCAAGCACTTGATTGCCACGGGAATGACTGGTTTTCTCTGCCACACACATCTTCAGGTTTCACTGTAGTAGAGTTGCATTAAGCACAGGATTTAGAACTGCCAAGACTGACGCTGGAACGACATTAGCACAGTATATGTATTTAGTACTGCACCGCACCCACCATGGAATTTAGTAGTAGTGATGCTAGACTGCTGACCGAAGGTCCCAGGATTGAATCCCAGACGTGCCGGCCACATCTTCAAGGGAGACAGAAATGATTGAGGCCTATGTACTTAAATTTAGCTTCCCATTAAAGAACTCTTGGTGGTCGCAATTTTCGTAGCCCTGCATAAACGGCGTCCGTCGTAATCGTATCGTGGTTTTGAGAGGTTGAGCCCCAACAATTTTATTTTTCGAAAATTGCATAATTTTTTACAAATTCCACCGGTGAGTCTACAAAGATGCTGCCCTCGAAGGTGCGCCAGTGACCTGCATATTTGTGTGTGCTGTTTCTTCAGTTAATGATCTCTCTTTTGTGAGCTTGGTGGCGATCTCCTTATTGTTTAACCATATGGTGTAGTAGCGCAAATTTGACGGGGACGAAGAGGACAAGAAAACACGACACTCGCTACACTCGCAACTAATTTTTATTTCAGAAGCAGCACTTCATATATAACCCAAAACCCTAGCGACACAGAAAAGAACTACGAACACGATAAAATGGTCGCAGAAGTTTTGAAAGTCTTCAAGAAAAATAGTAGAGGGCTTGAATTTACTCATGAATTACCAGTCAATGACAAACTGCAGTTTTTGGATATTGAGTTAGATGCCACAGCAGAACATGTATGCTGGTCATACAATCCGCGAACGGAGAAACCCTTACTTAGCTACCAATCGGCACATTCTAAAGTTGTAAAAAGTGGCATAGCCTTTTCATGTTTGAGAGCAGCCTTAACAAAGTCATGTCCAGAAAAAATTAGCGAAAGCTTCAACCAACAAATTATCAGGCTAAAAAATGCTGGGTACGAAAAACACGTGTTGTGTAGATCAGCTAACGAGCTGATTAGTCACGTACGCAACAACTTTCATAAAAAAATGACAAGTAATGAAAACAGGAAGAAGATAGTGTCAGTTCCATATGCGCACAAGATTGCCCATAACTTAAAAAACGTAGGTAATCGCTATGGCCTAGAATTAGTTTTTTCGGCACCCAACAAGCTTAGTAAAATATGTTCCAAACTAGACCATAAAGTTTCCATAGCAGTAAACACTAATGCTGGTAGTTGTACGGTAAATCACACAACAAAGTTTGTTAAGTGTAGCTTATCAGTCGTGTATTGCTTGCCGCTAACGTGTGGAAAGGTATACATCGGCCAGACGGGTCGTTGTTTGAACACCCGACTTTTAGAACACAAGCGATCATTAGGAACTGACATTCATTCTCACATAAAGAGACACTGTTCCCAGTGTGGCTGCTCACCACTGTACAGTGACACAACCGTAGTCTTCCGTCATGGAAACCAACTAACCAGAGAAATTGTCGAAGCCTTTCACATTAAAAAAAGAAAAGAAGGATGCATTAGTCAGTCATCGGTGTCGTTAAGTAACCGAGAAGCCAGCTACCTCGAAGGACTTAATTGAGATCAGTGTTTGCACGTGTCATACTCTCCTCCTTGTCGTTTCAAAATTTTGTTTCAAACACGTGTGAATTCCCGCATAATCTTTTTTTTGTTTTTTTGATTTGATGTTACCCAGGACTGTTTTAGTTATGTCATCTAAAAGTGTCTAAGCTTAACTGCCGTGCACTATCGCTTGAGTCTGCGCAAAAGCTTCTGTTGGCAATGATTCTGTGTTCGTAGTTCTTTTCTGTGTCGCTAGGGTTTTGGGTTATATATGAAGTGCTGCTTCTGAAATAAAAATTAGTTGCGAGTGTAGCGAGTGTCGTGTTTTCTTGTCCTCTTCGTCCCCGTCAAATTTGCGCTACTACACCATATGGTTAAATGATGTCTCACCAACTAGCCCAGCTCTCAACCCTACTGAACTCCTTATTGTTGTTGATGGCCATATCATTTCTGGTTCGGCTATATGATCTTTTATTGAGTTCACTTGTTGTTTGTAAATTATGCATTATTGTATTACACAACATATTTGCCAAGAGGATTAGTGTTGTGCAAACGAGCCTGCGCGAAATGCTCTCAAAATTATTTTCCATCTTGTCATTTGTACAAGTGAGCTTTATGAAATGGTTGAGTATGACATTTCACGAAAAAGAGAAAAATCTTTGTCTCTCCATTCAGGGCGCAGCTGCTGCTCCGATTCATTTTCGCGGTGCACCGAACGAAAGCTTGCCTTTGATGCCAGCTGCAGAAGCAATCTGTAAACGTGGGCCAAACTGTGTGTGGAGCTTTTCGCCGATCGACCCCCGACTGGGCTCCGTGCGTGAACTCATCGTAGGCACGGTGCCTTCTCTCCCCGTCTGTCTGCATGCCGTGGCCGCTCATCTCGCTGCCCGGGAAGTGTCATGCGTGCGTGTCTTTTAGGAGCTTTGTGCTCAGGGTCTAGAAAACATAGACAATGCACTTGTTTCCCTGCACTCTTGTTGTGAGGCAATCTCTGAAGCCTGCTTGTGGTCCAACGTGGCTCTTCTGTCCTGGGCACTATTTCTGTGAGAAAACAAACAAAAACGGGGGCTGGAGTGGGTGGGATGGGCTGCGGGGGGGGCATCGTGCAATGTTGTCTGCCCTTCTTGGCACTCAATGTCATGACATCTCTCTCTCTCTCTGTGTTGGCTGCTTGGTATCGTGTGGGCCTTTTAAATGTGCGTGCGTGTCTGTATGTCGGTGATGTGTCGCATGACTAAGGGCTCTATTAGTTCCAGGTGAGTGCTCCTGTGTGTGTGTGTGTATAAACGTGTGCGCATACGTGCTCGCTGCAAAGTGCACATTATAAGTATGGCTTTCTGACCCTGGTAGAACTTGGGATCTCTGTTGCTTCTGTGCCGCTACAAAGTCGACATGTTTTGGGTGTCAGTCTGACAGTGGTGTTCAGCCGGGCTTAACACCAGGGTTGACTTTGCAGTTGTGTGGGACACACATTTTACATTGGCAGCAGTGCTGACAAAGTTCACTTTTCCTGTTTATTACTTTTTTTTCTTCTTTTTCAAGTATTTCAGTGCATGTTCATTTCACCACCAATAGAATATTGATGGGTTCCTATGTGCACTGCGTCTTTTGTCTGGTCACACAACTGTGTCCCATGTCTTCCCATTCCTTGTATCGGACCAGATGTGCTCAGCCAGTGCCAGATCTCTCAAAAACTCATTTCCCCCAACCCCTGCCCTCTCTCTTTCATTCTTAATTCTTCACAATACTCGAGCCTTTTGGATCACTTACTCATTTCTTTTCCTCTTTGGTTCCTCGGTTGGCACCTTACAATACTGAGCCAACCGGACTTGTACGCCTTTACATTTTTCCTTCCTCTCTTTTTTTTTTGCAAAGTACGGGGTTCAATATTTGGACCTCCTGTGTAGATTGTCGTAATGTCACAGTTCCTGGAACAAATCACTGAAGATGTCTTCTGGCATTTGACAAAGCCTATGTGTTATATTGTCGCTGATGCTTTTTTGGTGGGTACAGTTGTTCAAAACTCATTATGGAAACCTACCGTGTCACTGCACAGTCCTTTCGCCGCATTATTCTCCCATGAATGAATGTCTAGTGTTTGCAACAGTCCCGGTGCTGCAATTGGGTTTTGACTCCAAACAGTGCATTACTTTTTTTTTTTCAAAGCTGGATGTATCTGTATATGTATGTATGTGCACGCTGATATTGTAAGCCTTATATTTTCAGATGTATAAAACTTCCTTCTGGGGTGTACTTACTCACTTTTGTTGTTGTTTTTTTTTGTTTTAGAGCTGTTGCCTTTTTTTCTACAAAGCCACTCGCATATTTCCAGCACAAGCCTTCGACGTACTAGTTTTGTTATCTATAGGCTTTTGCCAGCCGACAGCTACCTTTCTTGCACTCCAATTTTGGGCTGCAATTTTTTTTAACTTTCGGATTTTACGATTTTTTGGCAATATTTACGCATATGACTTCTGCCTTTGTGCAACCTTTGTGCAAATTATTTACCTTGTTAAACTTCCAAGAAAAAGATTATGTTGCTTTTTGCTTTGCTTGAGTTTTCTCAATTCATCGTGATTGTACTTTGTGTGGCAGTTTTTATTTTATTGTGGCAAAAAGAATGGGCTTACTGACAAAGGTTTTTGAGACCCTAATTTGCTCATAGCCGTTTGCATCGCCTCCCTTTGCTTTTTAGATTGATGGGTCGCATGGCACTGACTCTGAGCCAAGGATGGCCTCAGCCACATTAATTACACGGTTGCATCCAAGCACTGCACACTGGCGCACGTGAATTGTGTAAAAAAAGCTTTTGGTGAACCTACCACTATGCCCGAAAGTGTCTCTCCACTCTTGCATGTCTGTAGAAACGTGTGGCCTCTTTTTTTTTGTTTAATGCCCTCCCGACGGGCAAGTGTCCAGTTCATTTGGGTTTGCCGTTGACAAAACTGTGCACTTAGCATTGCAAGATAGACTGCCCATGATCGTTGCAGACATGGTTGCAGTAAAAAAAATGCAGCGTTGCAATCCCGCTGCAGTAACCAAAAAACAAAAGGTGCTGAATGATGAACCTGTCTGGTTTTATGTGTTACCCATAACGACAGAGTGTGGTTGAAGTGTGGTGTGCTAGAGGAAGGCGAGAGGGTGTTACTTTTGTTTGCTTTTTCGCCATTATTCTAGGTGCAATGATGTTGGCTTTATTTTTGTTTCTCTAGCTAGATTGGCCACTCTAGGAGCGAAAAAGCAGGACTTTACGGTACTCCTTGGAGAAGAAAGCATTTAGTCGTCGTTGCAGGCCCCCTTGTCATGCCGGATGTATGTTTTTTCTTTAGTTGCTCCAAACTTGAAATCAAGCTTGAAGCACCCTCCCTCCGGCATAGCTGCATTGCATCGTTTGTGAAGTTTGTGCATATGTGAATGTGCAGGCATGAGTTATGAAAGTGAGCATTTGAGCATGAGGTATTTTTGACATGCATATGACCAGTCCACATTGTTTTATCCGTGCGCTGAAGTTTTTACATATCTATGGGTTTATTAACAGAAAAAATTTTATTTTCTTAAATATACAGTAGTATTACTTGTCTATAATATATATATATATATTATACATATTGAGATATATATATATCTACAAAATGCGTCGTATATATAATATACATAAGCTCCGGATGTTTTACACGCATTTCTTGTTACTCGTGTGTTCTGTTACTGACGAGTTTTCTTGGAAAAACAGCGAAGTGTCAAGGTACAGTGTGCATTCTTCCATCAGATAGTGTTTGCTGTGACTGTTCCTTCCTGTACACATTGTTTTGCTCACTACAACTAATTTTCTTTTTTTTTGCTCTTGTATGATACCTGTATATTGCTAAATGAATAAACGTATTCGCAACACATCCTTGCTCGTCCCAATTTTTTTACCTAAAAACAAATGTTAACCTTTCGCAGCAGTTTGCAAGTTATGAAGGTTATTTCTGTGCTGAAAAAAATGGATTTCTGTACTGTGCAGAAAATTTTAATTAGTGACAAAGCATGTTGTATAACAACAAACGTCCAGTAGTCATTGCACTCTTGTGACACCGAGAATATTTTTTACATTTGAAATTGCCACAGAAAATAATCGGATAAAGATATGTTTGGCACAATAATTAATGCTACATATTTGTCTTCAAGTTAATGTAATCACTTTGATACAATATGTTCATAGAAAATAGTGGTTAGCCCTAGTACTAGCTTGGTAATAAATGCAAATTTGCAATTAAGATCATGCAAATATTACACCAGCAGTGTCTTTTTGCTTGGAAGGAAACTCTCCACAGGGAAGCAAGATGTAAAATATTCCGAAACTTCATATTCTTTTACTACAGTAGAATAGTGTTCGTACATTTTTAAAGAAAAACCTAATGATCCACAATCAATAAAATGCTTCATAGTTCCGCTTGAAGATATCTCTAATGTTGGCACCAGAAAATAGCATGAAACTGGAACATATCAACAGGTGCATGCACTTTGGTTAAGTATATGCAGTGTTTGTTGACAATTTAAATACAAACTATTTTGGGTGAAAGCAAAAATGAGAGTACCTACTCGACTTACAAACGTGTTCTTTCATGTTGCTTTTGCCAGCAGTCGCAATGGCTGCTTGATAGAAGGCCTTCTGCTTTCGCGTAATAGGCCGTGCAGGATTGTGCTTGATTTGTTCATGATTGTACCACATCGCCATATTTCCATGCGTGTCAGGCTTATTTTTTTCCCCCAAATGAGTGAAAAAATTTTGCCACAATGGCACACCATTAAGTATGTCCCCTGGTGGTTTGCAGTTATGACTAAATCTCTATCGATAACAGCATAGTGTGTTCAGTTGACCTCCTCCTGTATGAATGTCTGGAGCTCAAAGGACTGCACGGGAGATTTAAATCTGCAGTAGGTACATTCATTCCCTTGACAAATGATGTGCCTGCCTGGTCAGTATTGGCTGTGTGATTTTGTGCCATAACAGCCACATATGCATTGATTTCACTGCAGCATATCGTGTAGCACTGCAGGTATGCTCCAACAACTCCCTATTGTTAAAATACTATTACCTTCGAAATACTGTTGAGAAAATGCTCCGCTGAATGACACATATGGTTGGCTCGGTTAGGAATTTACTTTATAGAATGTAAAGCATGGTGAAAGTGATGTGTCAGCAGTATGATTTTTTTCTTCTTTTTTTAGATGCGGAAGCATCTTATACTCGCGCCTTGTAGTGCGCCGTCCGCGCCGTCCGCACCGCTTCTCAAACATTCGACAGCTGACGCGCGCGCATGCGCCGTCGTGCCGTCGCCCACTCTTCCACCATCTGTGCATCCCTTCCTCCTCTACACACCGCGCGCGCTTCACTCCTCCACCATCTGTGCACCCTTCCTCCTCTACACACCGCGTTCGACATCTACAATTCTCCTGATTCTCCAGTGGACGCGCATGTGGCGTCGCGCTTCGAGAACATTCAACAGCTGACAGTGCATGCGCCGTCGCGCTGTATATATACTCAAGGTCGGCGCTCGCTCGCTCAGTTGCCGCTCGTCGGTTGGTTTGTACGGCGCGTCGACGTCCAAGGTCGCGTGAAATGAATTCCAACGAATCCACAAACACAATGATCGACGTCCCTTCGACCAGCGCCGCCCTTTCGCATACGTGTGTACGTGTTCACTCATTTAACACCCCCTCCTACAACCACGTTAACCAATTTAGCCATCGACCCAAGTAAGTCGCAATTTAACACCCCATTTCACAACCACGTTAACCAATTTAGCCATCGACCCAAGTAAGTCGCACTTTAACACCCCGTTAACCAATTATATGCTCCGCATCCTCCTCAGTGTTCCCCCGAGGGAAGCTGCGGGCAATTTTTTTATTTGCTGAGTAAGTTGTGTGTGATTGTTTTTTTTTGTGCATGAGAAAAGCCACTACCGCAAAAAGATGCAAATTGTATATTTCAACATATTGAGTGGACTTCCATATGGCACTAAATATTTGATTAATTTTAAATGAATTTAAGGGTATGTATATTACAGATGCAGTATAACACATCTTTCTTGTACATACCTGCAGATGCAGTATAAAGAAGTGTAGCCCTCCCACACAAATTCTGGAAAACCAACATTTTCGTCAACCAAATATTCAATGAGTATATCCACTTCTGTAATATGTCTGCTGAAACAAGGCAGAACATTATTTTTCTACATAAAAGTGTGGGAAGGTGCACCTGAAATTTTTATGTAAGATTCAAGTGACTTTTTCTGTGGTATCTGTAGTTGAGCTAGTATACAATGTTCATGCTCACTCATCATTATGTAGTGCTGTATGATTCTTGAACGTAATTAATGAGTTATTCAATTTAAACGTAAATAATAATTGAATAAATAAAAGCATGGCTATTTGGGAAGCACTAAACGTTGTCGTTCAGGTAAAATCTACGGGCATATTGCTAGTAAACCTATAAGTTATGTTTATGCAATCTAGTGATTAGCATGAAATTTAACGTATTGAAGTCGCACGTAGTGCGCGAAAGGTGATTACTAGCGGAGTGAGGAGTAGCAGGTCTCGCTATCAGGGACGTTGTCAGGCAATACATATCCTACAAGGTGGTACGCCGCGTCGCAACAGAGCAATTTAAAATGTTGCGGTGATGCGGGTGGTAGAGTGCATTAGATATTTCTAGTAGAGTGTACTAGATATTTCTACTGCACTCTACATTGACTCAAGCGTTAGGGCACTGGCGTGCACGACCATTGGCACGGCCTGATGGCCTGGCTGGCGCCGCTTCGAAACCGCGCCTACCGTGCTATGGTTAGCGCGAAAGCGAGACTCGACTGGCCACCTGCGCTGCCCTAATGAAAGCCCCGTGTGTGCAAAACAAAATAAGTAGAAGTGCATCGGTTGCGAGGTGGTGGCGGGGGGTGCATGCCTTTGGCGAACAGTCAGTCCCGGAGGATCCACCGCGAAAAAGTTCCTCGATGAATGGATCAGCAGCGATGAAGAAGACAACTGCTGATCGGCCTCCCTAAGCTATCATAGGGAGCTCCGACCGGCGCGGCGGCGGCACCATGAAGGAAATGGTGGGCGGCTGCTGCGTCTGCTCCGACGAGCGCGGCTGGGCAGAGAATCCACTGGTGTACTGCGATGGCCAGGGCTGCACCGTGGCCGTCCACCAAGGTAGAAACCAAATTCCTACTGCGCGGGCATACCGTGTCCGGGCGGCCGCACGCACGGCGAGCGGAGGCCGTTTGCGCGCTACGTTCGTCTCACTATGGCGGCAATCGTTCCGCGGCCGTGGTACCGTCCAGTTGCCGCCATAAACACGGCACGAATGTGTCCACCGGGCTCCGATTGCGGAAGAGAAATGAAGAACCCTTCGGTCCACTTTCATTCCGCCAGTATATCCGCATGCCTACGGGCCGACCGTCGGTCGCGAGCAATGTGCGCGTTGTGGCGCACGCAGTGTACTCGGCGCGTCACGGCCTTTGAAAACGTTGGCCCGTACTCCTAGTGGAGTCATTTTCGGGTTCGCATATTGACGCCGTCATGTTTCACTGCCTCCGTTACCGCGTTCTGCTCGTACCTGTGTCCTGTTTCGGAGAAATGCCAATTTCCGCGCCGCGGACTGGAGTTCAACAGGCGCGGTGCGTGTCACTACAACGATGTGCCGTTTGGCCGACGAAGTGGCATTATAAATGCCGCTCTTTCCTCTCACTTTGGCAACAGTGAGCACATTTATTCGCACGATAATTGATGATGACATCTGACGCGCCTGTCGCGAATCTCGGAAGCAGTTTCACGATGCGTAACAGCGGTTGCTTGTTATGGGACCGTACTGCCTGTTCATTTCTTTCCGTGACAGCGCGTTTTCGGCGCCCGATTCCTATACAAGGGCTAATAAAGAACGTGCAAAATCTGCGGGAAAGTGGTCTGGTGACATTCGGTCGCTCTTTTTCATAAACTAGCGCGTGTGATATCAACGTGGAAATGTCTGGCCCTAGAAAAGTAATGGTAGACCTCAGATAAGGTTCCTGTTCTACCCCTTGCATACAGTGTATTGATATAGGCAGTGTCTTCCGTGTTGCAAATGTCTGCAGCCAAAATATAGTGTCTAGTATCTGTATCACTGGCCCACTTTCCGTCCCAAGTGTATTAAAAGCATAGAAGTTAGAAGCATAGAAGCATACAACTGAATATATCCCCGTGTACCGAGTGATAAGTGCTCGTTTAAGGACCGTGCAGTGCCACCAGTTTTCAGTTCTTACCGCCAAACTGTCCAAATGGTAAACCCCGTAAATTGTTCTTTTTTGGAAATCAAACCATCAAGTGGCACATAGTTCATTTGTTTTGATCACATGAACCTTGTTTTTCTGCAGCCTGCTATGGAATTGTGCAAGTGCCCACTGGGCCTTGGTTCTGCCGAAAGTGCGAGTCTCAGGAAAGATGTGCTCGAGTTGTGAGTACCCTTTCTTCTACCGTGGATAAATCCACTATTTGACTTGTTCAGGCAGAGCGTAGTGCCATGTCTCTACCTTTTTCTATCTGTCGCTTAACACTTGTCTTTATGTGGGTCACATACATTTGAATACACGCATCTTGCTGAGTGAATACAATATTCAAGTAGCCACGGCACCTAAGGTGCATCTGTTTTCGCACAGGTTGTGGTGATTGCCATGTTGATAATGTTGCACACTCAGTGTCGTTATTTCTGCTAGATTACCGCCATTATAGCTGGAGTACAACACATACTGTATTGAGTAGAAACAGCAATACAACTCTCATATTGTAAACCGTGTATATGTGCCTCTTGTCACGACCATACTACCTAGTGGTGACAAATGTTGGATAACGGTCTCAGTGGGTATAAAATAGATATATTCTGCACAACCTTCATTCACAACTGGTGCACCATGAAGTGTTCAGCCTTTGGGATACTGCAAACTTCTGAGTATACGTAAACATAAAAAGGAAAACAAAAACAAAAAAGTGCAATCTGAGAATTTCTGGTAGCATACTTGAAATTGTTGTGCCATAAGAGTTGTAAGAAGGTGCTACTGTTTTTGACACCTCATATTTTATACAGCTCATATTTATCCTGGAAGAAATCTACAGGGGATCAACTGCTACTATAGTGCTTCATAAAGAAAGCAACAGAATACCAATCAAGAAGGGTGTAAGGCAGGGGGACACAATCTCCCCAATGCTATTTACCGCGTGCTTACAGGAGGTTTTCAGAAGCCTGGAATGGGAACAGTTAGGGATAAGAGTTAAGGGAGAGTACCTTGGTAACCTGCGCTTCGCCGATGACATTGCATTGCTGAGTAACTCAGGGGACGAATTGCAACTCATGATTACGGAGTTAGACTAGGAGAGCAGAAAGGTGGGTCTTAAAATGAATCTGCAGAAAACGAAAGTAATGTACAACAACCTCGGAAAAGAGCAGCGCTTCGAGATAGGTAATAGTGCACTTCAAGTTCTAAAGGACTATGTCTACTTAGGGCAGGCAATAACTGCGGAGCCGAACCACGAGATTGAAGTAACTAGAAGAATAAGAATGGGGTAGAGCACATTTGGCAAGCACTCTCAAATTATGACAGGTAGATTGCCACTATCCCTCAAGAGGAAGGTATATAACAGCTGTATCTTTCCAGTACTTAGCTACGGAACAGAAACCTGGAGACTTACATAGAGGGTTATGCTTAAATTGAGGACGACGCAGCGAGCAATGGAAAGAAAAATGGTAGGTGTAACCTTAAGAGACAAGAAGAGAGCAGAGTGGATTACGGAACAAACGGGGGTTAAGGATATCATAGCTAAAATCAAGAAGAAGAAATGGACATGGGCCGGGCATGTAGCTCGTAGACAGGATAACCGCTGGTCGTTAAGGGTAACAAACTGGATTCCAAGAGAAGGCAAGCGGGTTAGGGGGAGACAGAAGGTTAGGTGGGCAGATGAGATTAAGAAGTTTGCGGTTATAAATTGGCAGCAGCAAGCACAGGACCGGGTTAACTGGCGGAACATGGGAGATGCCTTTGTCCTGCAGTGGACGTAGTCAGGCTGATGATGATGATGATGATTTTATACAGCATTCTCTGTGATATCCTCATTTTGTGTGATGCCAGCTACCAATAGAAAACGTGTTGTTAAGCCACAAAGTTATATTAGACATAAATACATATGTCAAGAACACAGTAAGCGAGGAAATATGTTATGTAAGAGGTGGCTGTATGTAACAGTATCGGTGCTGCCAACTTGTGATGCTGTTATCCAGCTATACTAAACTGGGTCAGTTACTGTATTAACACCCTGAAGAAAAAAGAACCACCCTAATTATGCTGCTAGCAACACATTTCAGCCAGTGAACAGCACGCAGTCAGTCACTGTACCAGAGTTTTACACTTTCGGGTAGAATGTCATGAAATTTCATCACCAACATTGTTTTCGTAGTCTATGCAACGTATGTCCGTGCAGTTCTAAACCTCTGCCTGCTATATGGGCGTGTAGAATAGCTTGCCATTCAGCGCATGATCACTGCTCATGTTGGATCCACCTATATTATTCCTCCCATAGGAATGTACCAATTAACCCTAGGCCCTCATTTCCCAGTGGCTGCACAGCAACTGTCCAAGACGGCGGTCAGACCTCTGACACAGCGGAGGGTGCTAAGAATCTCTGGGTGCGGACAGGCCGCCATGGGAATCTGAACTTGGCTACGTTTAACACTAGAGCACTATCTAGTGAGGCTAGTCTAGCTGTGCTATTCGAGAAATTAGAGGATGTTAAATGGGATGTAGTAGGGCTCAGCGAAGTTAGGAGGACACATGAAGCTTATACAGTGCTTAGGAACGGACACATCTTATGTTACCGTGGATTAGTTGACAGAAGAGAACTAGGAGTGGGGTTTCACATACACAAGAATATTGCTGGCTGTCAAGCGCTACGTTGCTACACCTCCAGATCACGCCACAGCTGACCACTTCTCCATAGAAAAGAGTGGCGTCTGGCTCAGCTGCTCCGCAAACATTACATCTGCTAGGCGCACACATTGAGTCATGCCTTGTCGCCTGAATTGCCATCGTTGTCGTTTGAAGTGTCGACTGGGGTTGAATACGACACTCTGAAGCTTGGAATCGCCACGATTCGCAACATTGCGAATAATTTTTGCTTTAATAGACCCTTTGCAGAACAGCGATTTCAAAATGAATGCCGTTCAAAGCAGCAATGAAGAGATGCTGGAGGACGCATGCTTCGGCCATGCTCGCTTGTATGTCTCAATTAGCTATGTTGGTGTGTTCTGCCGTGCACAGCATTCAGGCATACTCAAAGGAGTCAATGGAATATCGGTATAGGGAATGCGCACTAGTGGAGAAATAGAATACATTCTCTGCTTGCCAGGTTCATAGCGCCTCCAGATGGCCCCACCTATCTGGCCTCTCTGTTGCGGCGGCAGTAGTCGGGTATTAAAAGAAGTCTACAAAAGAACTAAAATTTGCTATTAACGATACCTGCGTGTGTCTTGTTAGCAATGATATCTGTCTACACGCTGCTCCACTTTGATGGTTGTGTTAGTGCGTAACATATGTGTAATGAAGAGAAACCCACATGGCGCCTTTTCCGTGCTTCAAGCCAGATGGCTGCAACTCACAACGGTTCCCCAACATGCTGACTGATGAGCACACATTGAATCATGCTCTTTTCTTTTGCCGTCCTTTCATAGGTGGTTTGCGTCTTGGTAATTTCATAAAATATTTTAAATTGGTGCATCAAAGATCAGACATAGCGAGTCACAGCCGGTCTGGAGGAGCACACTCATTTTCCTTTTTAGGGAGTGAGCGCACGGCCGTGGACAAATGAGTGCGTTTCCAGGTTTTTGCGCCAGGCGACGCCGCGATGAGAAACTCGGATCGTAGACTTCATGGCTACTAGCGCATCGTCACTCAGGATGGTATGTGTGACATGTATCACACCGAACACAGAGCACTCGCGTCGATGTTGCAGGGCACTCCATTTTCCCTTAAGCTCTCGTGCACTGTTTGCCGTCGCAATGAGATAACTTCCGCGCGACGGACGCGATTCAAACTTGGGCCAGAGGTCCTATGCACACAGAGCAATCGAATGAAGGGCACATCTAGATTCTGAAATTTGATGTCAGTGCTCCTTTAAGTTTTCAAGGAGCCGTTTCTGAGTTTCCAGTTTTTGAGATGCATGATTAGCTTACATTGAAATGCAAACCTTGTCATGAGGTTGTGATGATAAATGCCGGAGCCAGAGAAATTAAGATTTTAATGTTTTTTGGAGGGTGAGCATACATCTATCAAAGCACAACAATTGCAGTATAATGACAGTAAGGAGAACACTTGTCAGCCGTTAAAATCGAATCATTGAGGTAAGTACAGCTGCTCTATCACATGCATCATTGAATGTCATAGCATTACCGCTGGCGCTCGTGTAAGATTTTGAATATAGACTGCTATTTGCATTGCAAAGCCAGTTGGATGGGGGTGAGCAGTAGTATTCTAGAAGGTTCGAAACTTTGGATACATGAACCCACAGCTTGCTGTACGCAATACTGCATGTTGAAGTTTCAGGTGATTAATCACCTCTCCACTCGGGCACTTAATTAAAAAAAAAAAAAGCAGAGCTTAACTAAAAGAAGCTCACTTTTTTAGAAAATGTGTAATGCAGTGAGAAAACACACATGTGGATCAACCACGAAAAAGCTTGTCCAGCAGCTCCCGACCACGGACTGCTGCAACCGTGGTGCGTTATCGGGAGGGGCCCGACAACAGACTGCAAAGGGTTAATTAAGTGTTCACTGTGAAAAACTTGCTTATGTGAATGAGACATTTTGTTTAAAGGACTATCACTCGTGTATCCATCACCTCCCTATTTTATTTTAGGCTCCTTCAACGTAATGTCGGCATGCGTTTGCTCTTTGGTGTGTGTATTGGCAGATGTGAAACAAGTGCAAATGTTAGGAACAGGTGCTTAACTTTTGGTGTGCCATCTGCAGCGGTGTGAGCTTTGTCCATCCAGGGATGGAGCACTCAAGAGAACTGACAACGGCGGTGAGCACTATTCTTCGTTCTTCAACCTTGTAGAGGCCTCCTAAAGCAATTATATTGTGCTATTGCACACAAAATAAAAAATAAGCAGTATCGGGTTAGTCAAAACACATCCTTTAAATTCTGCCACTGGGAATTTGTCTTACGCTAACTGTATCTGAACCTTTATGCAGTTTAGGGCTTACTTTGATAACTGGATAAGCATTGGTGCAAAATCACTTTGTAGTTATTACTTGTACGTTATGTTTGCACATATAGTTTTCCTGTTTGCGCATTTAGTTCGTGCACAATAGTTCGAAACTTCCAGTGTCATGAAGGTGAGGTGACAGTTCTATCATCGTTATTGCAAGCAAGTGATGACTATTATGCTATGTTGTGTGTAACTATGCTGGCGCATGCCTAGGTTGAATATGAGAAGTTATGCAGGTGGAATACTTCTCGCAAACCAAGTTAAATTTTTTCAACCGCATTTCTAAATGTCTTTTTTTTCTTCCTGGATGTTTAAAATTGAAGGCAGTAGACAGAGAAGCACCACATATATTGCTAGTTTTGCCTGCACCCTAGGCTTTAAATCTCGCTTTTGAGCTCAGTTTGTGTGCATTTAGTTTGCATGAATGTGGGCATCAGTCTCCGTTAAAGTCTTTACTCCTGCATTTCATGGGAAAAGAACAAAAAAATTAAAAACCCGTTAGGAGCGCTTTTACGTACCGATAGACGCCTAGTTGATGTGGTTACTGTACAATCAAGTAGTTGCAGTTTTTCGCTGCATTAACTGTTACTGGCACTTGCTAGATTTAGTAATGCTGTAGTCACAGTGGTCTCCTTAGAAGTGCAATGCTTGTTTCTCAGTCTTCGTGCATGATGTTGCTCAGCTTTGTGAGGGCGGCTTTCAGTGAAATATTGTGTAAGTGTATCAACCGAGAAAAGTTTCCTGAACGGTGACATATTATTTTCTTTCGGGATTGAAAAAAAAGGACCTAGGCAGATCATGTAATGCATCGGGCAGATGATTGGTGATCGGTGAGAGGGATAGAATTAATACTAGGAGATGGGAAACATAGCCAACGATGGCACAATGTAAGGGGGAGGGCGGAAATTTTTGTTTTCTTTAATTTGCCGTCGTAAAATTAAACAGGGTCATGCAGCACAGACCAGGCTGAAGATCATCAGCATAGGCGTGTGCAGGGAGGGGGTGGGAAAGCCAGCCTCTTACATTGACATAGTAGGGAGGGGGCACTGTAACGGGGGGGGGGGGGGGGTTGTAAAGTAAACCCAGTACATTCACTTAAAAGGAGGGGGGGGTAGGTGCAACAAACTCTTCTTCTCTCCCTCCTACCCCCGCCCCCAAAGGGGAATCCTGTGGACGCCTATGATCATCGGGTGAGGTCTTCGGCACGCTGTGAACATAAAGTTGGCTGATGATGTTGATACTGGGGATGGTGATGGCTTTTAGCTTGTAATATTTTAAATAGAGAATTATAAAGTTTTATCATGAAGCACAAAAATCATAACCATACAAAATGGCATATACTGTGAGGAAGAAATGTGTATTTGGTTATCAGTTGTTTTGGGTGTTACCCGAATGGGATTGTGACGATTTCTTTACCTTGTAAGTCCCCTGTGTTTTTTACATTTCTGAAAGAGAGATTTTAATACAAGTGACCAAACCTGAGTGCCAATCGCGACTGGCGCAAGGTGGCATGTAGAAACCACATTTTCTCATAATACCTTTGCATCCACGCTTTGCCCTTCAAGCTGAGCATGTTCGTAAGGCTTTTTGCTGCTTGCTTTTTTTACTTCGTGCTTCTGTTTGGTAATCGGGCTGGCCTTTTGGAAGCCTTTACCCTGCTTGCACCAGACTGACTATGTCATTCTTTCCAGTTTTGAATGGGCTGCATCAAAATATTGTTGCATGCTGTAGCTTTTACACATACTGTGGGGTCTCGAAGTGAGGCACACTTTCAAAACGCATGGACGGAGTCGAGTAATCGGGCAAATCAAACACATGTGCATTTAATCACTTGCTTTTAGAACGATGATATCGCCAGCCAAATCAAATACTAGACATCCCAAGTGACATGCTAAACAGCCTTATTCAATATTCCAATGCAAGATACAAGTAACCTAAGAACAAGGTATCGCAAACGTACCGCGCGGCACTGCTCCACATCTCCAACCCGTGCGAGCAAGGTGTGCGTTGCGAGGTGCAAATTACTTTACGGGGGGGTAATAGCAACCCCACACTGCAAAAGTACTGCCTGAAAAACCTGAAAAAGAAGAGTAAATAGCTTGTATGCTGACGGTGAACGTATGCTGCACCAAAATGCTCTTGATGTTTCGATATGCTTCAACTGTCTGACCTCCCAGCCAATCAGTCTACAAAGAAAGAAGGGGCGTGCATGCTCAGAAAGTTGAAAAAGACTGCACGTCTGTTATTTTTTTTCACTCTTTGTAGGCTGGGCACATGTTGTCTGTGCACTGTACATCCCGGAAGTGCGCTTTGGCAACGTGACCACCATGGAGCCCATTGTGCTGCAGCTGGTTCCGCAGGACCGCTTCAGCAAGGTCAGTGTTCTCTCGCTTAATTACACTCAGTGGCAGTAGGCACTTCCATTGCCTTTTTCACGTGTCCTAGGCATTTTCCTAACAGCAGCTGGCAAATTTTTCAAGTGCACTTGATTTATTATTTTTTTTTATTTAAGTGCATAGTAGTTCACACTATTGTGAAGGCATGCCTGCTAATAAGCAGAAAGCACTTATTTCCATACTGTCTTTACTCAACTGCAATGCGATCACAATTCTTGCGTAAGGATGGACTTAGTTTCTTCCTGGAAAAAGAAAAGAAAAGATAGTTGTACTTTCATATTCGATAGTAATGCGAGGGTTGACTTTGGCAGCAAGAATCGTGGGAATTGTCTCTCGTTATACAGTAGACTCTCGGTAAATGGAACCTGGAGGGAGCAGGAAAATATGTTCTACTTAACAGTAGTTCCGTTTACAGAGAGATGAACATGGGTGCAGAATACACGCGCGGAACCAAACATAGCTGAGGCAATTGTTCCGTTCGAGCAGTAGTTCCATTTACCAGATTTCTATTTACTGAGAGTCTACTGTGTTTAACTAAATACAATATCTCTAGCACTAGGAATTGTGGTCAGATTTGTTTCAGAGACAAAAGCTGCGCTAGGGATGAGAACAACTGCATTCTGCTGAAGCACATGAGTGATGTGACTGTTACATTTAGCTGTGATATGCGCTTGAAGCTAGTAAGTTCAGAGTGGGACAGCTCACCTAGCAAGAAGCAGTATATGAGCAACATTTTCACTCATCAGTATCTGTGGTAGAAGTGACATTTGCATTTCTAGATTCCTTGCAGCGTTTCGGCAGCTGTAACTATGCCCTGCTCCAAGGAAATTGAAGCTGGAGTGAGCTTGAAAATCAGAACTCACAAAGCCATAAAACTTGAATCTGTAAGGCAACGTGCAAGTTAAGAAAACTATTTCAAACCATGTGCCCTTGTGCAGTTGAGCAACCGTGGTACCAATTTTTCCTTTGGTAAGCTTGCATGAGACTCTGTAAATACTGTGAAGAACATTATAAAGTGCTGTCACTAGAGCTAGCTCTGTTTGCGTTCTACGCATGTTTACATACAGAGGTGTAATGAAAGAGATTTGGTGATAGCCATGGTATACCATTGAGCTTGAGCAGTAGTGGTGCGGATCTCTTTGAGCAGGCTAGCGTATCTTTTTCATGTATTTGGTAAGGCATATTTTAAAATTCCAACTATATTACCAAGGCATCGCTTGTCCGGCCACACAGACTATTACAGAGCAGTTTACCTCCACCCATCTTCACTCCTTTCTTCAAGCTGTCTACCAATCTGGAAATCCTGGAATAGTGAGGGAAATCGGGCGTGTCTGGGAAACTCGGGGAATCGTCATGGATTTTTTGCAAAACGTGTCTGGGTCATGGGGACAGACTAATTGCATTTCACTAAACAACTAAGCAGAAGTGTAACAAAAAACACACACACACACACACACGGTGCACACTGTTTCTTCTACGGAGCACACAAAGTATCTCTATTCCCAAGCATGGCGTAACTCGCTCCACCAGATTTAGTCTTGTTTGGCTTGGCCATGACCTCTGCTTGACTTGAAAGCATTCTGGTTTCGCCACAAGCACTTATGAGCAGATGCTCACTGGGCCAGGCTCAGTTCTTCCAGTGGCAGTGCTATTGCAGACATCCTCTGCTGCTCTCAATTTTTGCAAGGGCATATTTCTTTCTTTTAACTATTCGAGGGCCTGTTTCGTCTACACAGATTGTCAGTTTTTCAAGCTGGCTCACCATTGAGGGAATATGCTTGTAATCATTATGGGAAATTCGGAAAAGTCAGGGATTAGGGGGAAAAAAAGATTGTTGTAGACATCCTGCTTTAGTTCGACTGCTTGGGATTGGGAACTTGTATACCTTTAAATGCTGTGCACCGATCCGCATACATTCCAGGCTACTCTCAATCACTGTGCCACTAAAATTAAATTATGAAAAAGTGTGCACTCTCTCCTTTTGCAGAGTTGCTTCATCTGTGAGCAGCACCACCAAGAGAGCAAGGCGTCCATTGGGGCATGCATGCAGTGCAATAAGTCTGGGTGCAAACAGTACTTCCACGTCACATGGTACGTGGACCAACACTATTTTCTCCAAAGCAAGAGAGACAAGGCTTGTGGATAAGGGCATAGTACATTGTATGGTTCGGGATGCCCTCAAGTGTACGAATTGTGCGAGCAAAAACATGCATTTTTGTGGGCACATTGTTTTCAGCCATGGCTATTGACAAGACAGATTCTGCAAGATTTGTTTTGCTGTCGGTGTCCACTTTAAATGGCTTCCACCTTCCCAAATAGCTTGTAAGGCCTCTGCCAATAATTAACAGATTCGACAGTGTTACCTCACCGATTTGTGAACAGTAGTTCATGAAATCGCACCGTGTAGTGTAGATTCTGGGCAGTCTGGTATCCGAGGGTTTCGTCATTTTATAAGTTAAATATCTTGTTGCTGTAAGTGTAGCTGCACCTTCTTGCTGCACTTCTAGGTAACTTCAACATTTATCCCTGTCTCCTGAAGTTCAAATCAACAAGCTCTTCATGTTGCCGTTTAAATAACCCTTTTCCTCTGCTTACGACTGAATTTGGCTTTAAACTTATCTATGATGCCGATGCGACAAGGACATCAGGTGCAGTTCTGGTAAAGAGCGTGTGCCTAACCTGTGAAAAGTTCATCACTGTTGAAAGTGTGAATGCTTTAAGAGTAGATGTGACTCAAAAATGGCAAGTTTTTTCGAAAGTTACATGTTTTTTATTTTTAATTGCTTTCACAAGTCAAGTTTCTCTACTTTCGTGACAAAACAAGGTTGTAGTTAAACTCGATGTAATTTGCCATAAAAAAAAAGTGCTGATTGTCTAGAGTCCCCTAGAAATTGTCTTCTGTCTACTTGCCATTTCATTTCGCATGAGGAGTTCACCAAAGCTACATGCTCAAAATAACCATGATTTCCAAGCTCTCATAATGGAAGAAATGAGTTTAAAAAGCATAACATATAAATATTATGAACTTAGAGTAAGCAATTTGTACGGGCTGAGCATTTAACACTTCTCGTATTAAAATTTTTATTGTTTATTTAAATGTATTATACACACTTTCTTGATAGTTATTTGCATTCTGCAGTAAATGAGGAGCAATATGAGTCATTAAGGACTCATAATCATAAAAGTTTAGTGGCTGGAAAAGTCTGTCCAAAAGAAACTATGTTTTACACATTGTCATAGTACACACAAAACAATTGCATTTCCCTTTAAAATAAAAGTGCTTGCCCGGACTCGTGACTTTCAGTTGTCAAAAGTCAGGCACGGTGTTAGATAAATGCTGTAGTGATGAACACCAGGTTAACTTTAACAAAATGAACTACTCCAAGTGTCTTTTAAATTTTGGCTGCCCGTGTCATTTTGTCCAATTCTTCATAGTCTTTCCTGGGGGCGGCCAAAGGGACGTGCCACACAATAGGCAATGGCTGCACATTGTTGGGCCTTTCTGGGAACGTGTTGTTTCTTTCTGGTCCAGTGCGCAGGCAGCGGGTCTCCTCTGTGAGGAAGCTGGGAACTACATGGACAATGTCAAGTACTGCGGGTACTGTCCCTACCACTACCAGAAAGTGGTTAGTACGGTATGTATCGGATGTAACAGAATCTTGGAAAACGAGTTGCCGTCTCTTTTTAATTCTTTGCTGTCTCTCTCTTTTGAGTTTGAACAATTGTGTGCAATTGAAGCTGAACTAATGCCAGTGATGGCCCTGCAAACTTTTATTTTTCTTACTATCTTGACACTTTCCCTTTTCCCATGCTAAAAAGAGCTGACATTACCTAAAAGAATCTAATGCCAATGCAACCATAACATGTATACTTTCCAAGACTACAGGTGTTTGCATTAAGTTGGTTTTTTGTTGACAAGGATGCCACTGACTTTCGTGTGAAATTCGCCAAACCACGAGCAAAAAGTCGCCATTTTTCTTCAAATTTCGCCAAGAAAATCGCCTCTCAACATATGGGGGATGTGGCCAGTAATAAAGATTGCTAATTATGTATAGCCCCATGGAGAACAATATCGGCCGTAGTCCCTAAATTATATTTACGTTCTTTTAATGCTAGTTGCATCACCCGCTTCACGGTGGTAGAACTCGGAAAGGGCATACGGGCACCATCAGCGTCTCTCAGTGCTAGCGCCTCGTAATAGAAGTTTGCGACGATTTTATTTGTGGCGAATGCAGGATGAAGCAGTCGCTACAACAAAAAAGGGATGGCATGCGTAGCCTTCTTGCGAATTTCGAGAATCTCATTGAGTCACTGTGTAATCGTGTGTTTGATATTCGAACAAATTAATAGCATAACAAAGATAAGAAATTCGAAAGTAGCGCGCAACCACTGCAATGCACGCACCACCTCTTCTGTGCGGCATCAGTGCAGTTTCTGAAGGCTGTCCAAAGAAGCCAACTTCTTGATCGGCCGAAAAATAAATGTTAATAAAAAATTTAAACTCTGCATGAAAATTAGGGGGTACTACAGCAGGGAAGAAGTTGACAAGCTATTTACAACGGTTGAAGCTGTGGCTGAAACAGGTGGCCTAACCATCACCTAGCCACTTCAGAAGCCAAACTTTAAAGAAGCCTAAAGCTCTTGAAGCTCTTAAGTACACACCACCACCTTGCGGCACGCGAAAAGTCCGCTGACCTGAAAGGTGCTTGGAGGTCGCTGGGGGATGCACCAGTGTGCCAGTGCCTCCAGGATCTTGGTGAATTGAGGAGATACACACGAGGAACAGGATAGACGTACTGGATTGAGTGTAAAGGGCACATTTTACTGGTGACTCTAAAACGACAAAAAATAGAAAAACGCTGTCACCTGTTCGTTTTGAAGACGCTGAGAATAGAATGAATAATTCAGTCGAGACCTAAGCCGAAAATCCCCAAAAAATCTCCGTGTCACCAATCATGATTTTTGGTCGCCACAGGCCTCTCAAATTCGCCAATTTGGTGAAAAGTAGTCATCAGTGGCAATCCTGTCTTTTGAGAACATCCTAAAGGGCCAAAATCACCTGTGTGTGCCAAATTTTTATTGCCCACAGCATCTAAAATGAACTTAATTACACTCTTTTGTATTTATGAGCATGCTGTATAACTGTTCTTTTTTTTTTCCAAACCACAATATGTACCGCAAAGGGTCCTTTCTGTTCAGCGTTCACATTTTTGAAGCTCTAGGTGTAGAAATTGAGTGTTACTGTTTTCAGAAAAGCACTGGGATGAAATTGGGGCTCTTGCTGTCTGGCGCGCAACAAACGATTTTCCTGAAAGTTCATGAATGATTAACATAGACACTCACATTCTTTTTTGATGCAAACATATTCCAAAGATGCAAAATCACTCATGACTAGCTGTAATTGATGATTGATTGATTGATATGTGGGGTTTAACGTCCCAAAACCACTATTTCATTATGAGAGACACCGTAGTGGAGGGCTCCGGAAATTTCGACCACCTGGGGTTCTTTAACGTGCACCCAAATCTGAGCACATGGGCCTACAACATTTCCGCATTTCCGCCTCCATCGGAAATGCAGCCGCCGCAGCCGGGATGCGAACCCGCGACCTGCGGGTCAGCAGCCGAGTACCTTAGCCACTAGACCACCGCGGCGGGGCTGGCTAGCTGTAATGGCAAAGAGTCTGTTCGCAAGCCATGAAATGAACTCATTTTACAATAATTTGGTTATCAAGTACTTTTTAAAGTTTGAGCATAAGAATATAGTAAATTTGTTTGAGGATGCTTTCTTTGTTCTCTGAACTTTATTAAAAGGGGTCCTGAAACACTTTTCTATGTAATTATTTAATGGCTTCATAAAGGAGTTTATTGCGTCACAAATCAACCGCCGCTCAAATTTCTACAATCGATCAAGCACAAGCGGAGTTGCAGATATTTGTCATACGCTGCAATTGCTTTCATGCTTTTCTCATGCCTACGAGCACTCCGAAACCTAGGGTTGGTGCGGGACAAAGAAGTTATGTCGCGTGCATGCCCTTGAGCACTTTTTTTTCCCCTTCGAACGCATGATTGACTTTCAGTGTGATAACAAGCGTGCATGGGGACACACGCTGGTCTTCCATGGCGGCCACGGTAACCATGCAGCTCACAATACTCAAATCAGCCAATAGTCAGGAATTTGGGTACATAAGTGGTGCGATCATATCAGTGTATGACATCATTTGCAGAAAGAAGGGGGAACGATTTCTAGCCGACTTTGAGAGTTCATTGTAAATTACAGGCCATGTGCTGTGCTATAATGTTTGGCGGACAACATCTCATGAGCCTCTATACTTGTTCGGCGATGTTTTCTTACCAGGCTGAAAAAGTGTTTCAGGGCCCCTTTAACAAAGAAGCATATATAGTAGTATGCATGGCCATGTTTAACAAACAATCTGAGGCCTTTTCGTGTATGGCGGCAAGCCCTTGTTGACACTAGATTATCTTATGGGCTTTGAGCATCTCGCTATCCTGCTTCGACCATTCAGGCTTTCTGTTCTTATCTCTTTCATTCTGTTTTCTTATGCCGCACACTTTTGCCAAATATCACAGTCTGCTTGCCTTCTTTAAACGTAACTCGGTTGAGTAAACTGTCGTCCAATGTTGCAGCTACCATACGCATTGCAGAGCTCTGTTCACTTCCTAATGCATTACCCTTTTTGCACGTGCGCAACGTGTGGGAAACGTTGCGATGGACCATCATTATAATTTCTTCCTTTATCAGCGAGTGTGACCCATATGCATAGTGGTCTCTTGCCTTGTGCGTGTGTGTTCAGAAACGGGACAACAACATCAAGATCATCCCAGCCTTCAAGCCTATACCGGCTGAGTGCGATTCACGTGAGGATAGCCCCGAGCGCAAGCCCGCTCGAGCGCGCATGAAGGGGGGCAGAAGTATGAGCGGGGAGCGGCGTGGATGCAGTCGGCCGCCGTGCAATGGCCAGGTGTCCTCAGACGGTGGTGCCAGCAGCGATGCCACAGAGCCACGAAATGGAGCCACGTCTGGGGGGTCGTCGCCCTCTCCAAGCACGGGCACGCCCAGTACTCCACTGCCGGTGAGTTTGACTTGCTGTTTGCTCTGGAGCCATATTGGTGCTCATTTCCAAGAAAACCACTGATCTTTACACAAGCTTTCAGAAAATGTTCTGCACGCAAACAAAGAAAAAAATATCTGTTGTGCCTTCCTGTCCAACTTCTTTATATCATGGGCGCCTTCCATGTTCCTTTGCCACATAAAACTGTGCAAGTGTTGTCAGTAGGCATGGTGGGACATGTCTGAACTTATGGCATATTTCTGTCCATTCTGTTAGATTATCAGATGCCGAGTGAACTGGATGCCTGTCCAGCGCAAACAGGTTGCTGGTGGGCACTCATCTTTTCCAGAAGCATCTGCATTGCCTGATGCCCTGCATGCATAGGCCCAATTAGCATTCTGTCTCCTTGGATATCAGTATTTTTCACATCGTACTGATGCCTTTGGAATGGTCAGATAAATGTTTTCCATTGTTTTGTGCAAATCAGATAGCAATGACAGTGTGAGGTGATGTTCACTACACCAATAGCAGACGGGTTCCCCTATGGATGAGTTCACAGTTGAGGCTGGGTACCGCCATACCCGATGCTCCTGGTGCACATGCCAGTCATTTCCCTTTGTTTCCACAATGAATTAACTGTAGCTATGAGCCTGTAGTACTATGGTTAGGATGTCAGAAAGTTGCGAACAAAAATTCAAAATTGATATGTCCTTTACATTCATTGTTACTCTCCTTTACATCTATGCCTCTTATAAAGGGGCCCAACTCTATTTGCTTTCTGTATGTTGATGCTGAATGAAGACAACTTGCTTTCAGTTTTCAATGGAAGAAGGTGATTCGTACTGGAAAATACTAGAGCTGTGCAAATAGCTAAATTATGGGTGCGGGCGAATTTGAGATCGATGTGTGAGTACGAATCGAATTGCATGTTTTTAGAATATTCTTCGAATATTTCTAGAATATTTTTCAAACACTTCGAAGTGAAATTGCAGAGAAAGAAAGAGTCGAAAGGATTCCTAAGTGTATTCTTATGATCAAGCAAAATGACAGTGTTTCTTTTGGCTAGGTTGATAAAGCACTGTTGGATTGGTAATTTATAGTTCTCCTATCAAGAATGAGGCAATCAAAAGGCCAAATTGTGTTCATCTACATGATTTGGTGCAACCGGCCGGCACTTTACATGAGAAAGGCAAAGATGCCAGTTCCTCAGCATCTCCTCCTCTTTCAATTTCTGTGTAAACCCTACTGATGTGGTGGACAATGATGTGCTCCCTTCCAGTACAGAGTTCCATATATGCCTCGCAGACGTCAATATATTCGAACATCTGTAATTTTAGATGTGCTAAAAATTCTTGGCGTCCGATTTTTTTAACTTTCTGCCAGATTGCAGGTTCAGAACAACATTAATTGTGGCCTAACCCCCCTCCCTCTGCCACATCTATTATTGCCACATTGGAACCAGCGTTTTTTTTTTTTAATTAATACATTTGCTACAGTAGCGAAGCCTGAAAGGCAGCTTTGTTGCAATACGAAAGTGTGATAGGTTGAAGCATATCATAAATCTGAACGAGCCAATGGCAATTGGACATTGACTGTATTTGGCTCCGGAGATTTCAAATAGTTCAAATAATAAAATTTCAGTGAGAATCAAATCAAGTAGCGAACACTTTTAGAAAAATAATCAAAATATAGAATATTCACTCACCCCTATAATATACAAATGACAACTGTGATTTTCCACTGTTCTCTTCGTCGAGAACAAAATTCCTTTTGTTCTCGACCTCATGTGAGGTGATAAGCTTACTGAACCACTAGGTCTGTTCATATGAGAGGGTATCAATCAATGGCTCGTTTCTTTGTTAGACACTACCTAATGAAATCAAAAGACGATCAAGATAAGCAAGGTATAGGGGACATTATTTGTAGCTTTTAACTGTAGTGTGTCAATAATGACATAATTAGAAAGGATTTAAATTGGATGCAAAATCTACTTGCTGCGGGTAGAAACAGAACTTACCCCCTCCAAAGGTTGTGGGATTAAATCCTGGCTGCAGCGGCTGCATTTTTGATGGAGGCGAAAATACTTGAGTCTCGCATTTTTAAATATAGGTGCACGTTGAAGAACCCCCGGTGGTCAAAATTTCTGGAGCCCCTGGCTGCAGCGTCTGTCATAATCAATGGTGGTTTTGGGTCGTTAAACCCCAGATAGTATTATCAAACTTACTACTTGCAGATTACGCATCCAATATTCTACCGATTCAGTTACAGCGGTAGTTGCTCTCCAGTCTACATTATTGGCTATTCCATATTTATGTAATCCTGGGAATGTTAGCTAGTGCCGATAGCAGCCTTGACGGTGCGTGCGGAACACTCCCTTTTTTGTCTGTTCAGGTCTGTTGAGTCTAGCTTACAAATGTATATGTGCTCCACGTTCTCAGCAGCTACCAGGCAAATTCACGACAGCCAACTTCACGGAGGCGACGGTGGTACAGACGGGCAGCCCGGTGTTTGGGGAGCGGCAGCGCAAGCGGGGTCGCCCGCTGGGCAGCACCAAGGAGGCCAAAGCCCAGCAGGCCGCACAGCAAGCCGCAGCCGCAGCACAAGCGGCACAGCAGATTGCAGCTGCCCAGCAAGCAGCAGCTGCTCAACAGCAGCAGTCACAGCCAGCTCAACAGCAGCAGCAGTCGCCACAGCAACAGCTACCTGTGCCTCTGCTGCAGGCCAAGACAGAACCGCTCTCTCCCCCGGTGAGGTTTTGGTTTTTACAGTTCCTTTTGCATTGTTTCTTTGCCTCTATTACACTGTCGTTATCTCTTTGTAACATGCATTGTGAATGAGTGTCTATAAATGTGCAAAATTTACATAATTTGACGCTAAGTTTCTGGAGACCAATTTTAAAGCAAATGAATTCGTTAGGATAAGTTATGGTGTACTTTATAAAAGGTAATAGTAATTACAACTATAGTGATTATCTAACTGTTGTACACTCATCAGGCATATTTCTTCGTTATCTAAATTTGACAACCCACTTAAATTGCATGCAATTGTTATCTGGTGGCCCTGAGTATCACTAAAAAAATGAAAAAAGTATTTTCACATTTTTGCCGAAGTGCCCCATGCTCATTGTCTTGCTAAACACAGTATTACCTTCACTATCGTGTGTAGCAAAGTACACTCAAACCTCGTTATAACGAAACCTGATATAGCGAAATATTGGTTATAGTGAAATAAATAAAAAATAGTGTTAAAAGGAAATCTTTATTACGAATTTTTGGATATAACGAACTTATTTTTATGTAAGATGCAAGTTTATTATAGTGAGGTATGAGTGTATTTCAACTGCAATTGACACACAAGGCAACAAGAATGCTTAATTTACCATTAGCTCAGTGTTTGTGATCACGTCCTTGGCAATAGTGCACAGAAATGGCAAATGTTAAATTGCATCTCGACACGAGGATGGCATGTTGCAAAGGGATATACGAAATTGTGCGTTGCACTGCCATGACATGTGAAACTGGGTGCGTGAAACTGGGTGCTGTTTTACATTTGTTTTTATGGGACTGGACTTGAGGGATGCAGGGGCACCCATTAGTTTGAGGGATAGGGGGAGAGGCCTTAAATTTTTCATTGCTAAACATGACTCCCAACATTTATGAACAGTTCAAGGAAGGCAGTACACTCAAACCTCAATGTAACAAACCTGGACATAATGAAATGTTGGTTGTAACGAAGTAAATGAAACATAGTCTTGCAGTTGATACAGGTTAAAGAATAACGTTTATAATAAATTTTCAGGTATAACGAACCTAATTTTGTGTAAGGTGCAACTTTGTTATGACGAGGTTTGAGTGTACGTGCTGCTGACACATGGGGCGCCTAGGTGCCCTCATAGAAATGAAAAGAGGGCAGTCTCTGTGCTCTTCTATTTTTCCACTGTGAGCACAAGGAAAGCGAAGGACCTCTCACTTTACTGAATTGCAGAATTTATGTCCTATAAATCATGGGACGCAAGAGAAGAGTGCGAGTTTCCATGATTTCAAAGCCATGTTCTAATGAGGTTGGGCCGTTATGTTACAGCCATCATCACTGTCCAGCACCAACCCAACTCCCAGCTTCAGTAGTATCTACGAAAACCTAGTGGGCAGCAGTCGCCATGGCGAGAAGAGGCCAAAGGCCAAGCGGCCCTCTCCATCTCAGGGCGGCAGCAGCAGGTGGGCTTGCATGTTTGATTGCCTGCATTTGTGTTGGCTTGCTACAGACCTCCTCGACTTCGTGACATTGTGAAACTTTTCTGGCCGCACATAATTGGGGCAATCAGTCAACGGTGGGTGACATACACCTTTCCGTGAACTTTTCATCATTTTCTTGTATAACTGCTGGAGATGAACCCGGTTGACGCAGTGTACCTTACATGTAATGAAATGGCAAGGTGTACATATTACGAAGACCGTGTTAGCTGCCACCAGGTAAGTAACGTTTAGTGCAACAACATAATATTCGTATATTTTACAAGCTTTATGACAGGAAGACCTTGTGCGCTACTGCTCAGTTGTGTAAATACATGCACACACACTTATGTGTTGTTAATTACTGAGAGTATGAGCCATACAAGTAATTACTATATAACAACATAGCATTGTATTCGATGAAAAGTTTGTCAGGTAATATTTTTCACACAAGTAGTGTTGTCATCAGGTGAACGATGTCAGGTGGAACAAGATGATACCCAAGAGTTATTGGCCAAGTTAATGTCAGATTATTGCACTTGATTCTTTGCTGCTGTGTTGTGTGAGAGCAGAATTGCATCACTCCTTTTTGTGGAAGAGGAGGAGGTCTGTAGAGTTTTTATCAGAAATGTGTAGCCACTGTTACCCGGAACATATTGAGCTGTGGCCATTTTGTTATTTCTATGTGCATAGCAGTTCGGTAAGAGTTTATTACTCACACACTTCTACTGCACGAGGTGCATCCCTATCACCACGAATTGACTAACATCTTTCTGCAAACTGAGGCTATAAACACTGCATGTTTGCTGTTCCTTCACAACATCCATAATTAACAGCACATAGCATACTGTGGTGTAGTGAGACAAATTGTGCAATGGCAGTCTGACTGTAGCCTTTCATCACATTTGCTACAGTGAACCGTGTGTAACTGTTGTGCAGTCATCACTGTGTACTTGCAGAAGACGAAGTTGTTTGCATATTTGCCTATTGCAGTGGAACGGCGATACCAGTTGCGGCAGCCTAATGGCTAAGACATTGTTTCACTAAATGTGAAGGTGCCATTTCGATTCCCGGTCACCTTGGCTACATTTCCGTGAGGGCGAAATTCGAGAAATCCGTATACATAAATTTAGGCCCACATTGAAGAAAACAGGGCAGTCAAAAGTAATCTCGAGTTGCCCGCCGCAGGTCGTCTCGTGATCGTAATGTCGATTTGGTGCATGATACTCCATTCTTAATGATATCTGAATAGCTGCAATTCTTTAAAACTGAGCACAAGATTGCCGGTGTTATTCTTGAAGGTGTCAGCCACATTTCTAAAGAAGTAGGGTGAAATGAAACCATGCAGTACATAGATCTTATCTCATTTTGTTGTTTATTTGGTCAAAATTAATCAATTTTTTTCGCTGTCAATTATCTTCCAGGCTACATAAATCTTTCAGGTATAGAACATTAGTTTATCGATTTGTACTTGCCTTCTAAAGCTTAAAAGTTACCTATAAAGATATATAATAGAGGACAGCTGATTAACCTTGATCTTGTAGATTTCGTTGGCAGACATAGGTTTTGATAAGCTTAACTGTTTCTTGACCATCTTGCACGAAACTGCTCTTGTTGTATTTAAACGATTGAAAGTCGATTTGAATGTATGTCGACCCACCTGAAATCGCATGTCTCCCAAAAGGAGAGAGAAAAAAAAAAAGAATGCGAGCGCAGTTCACACGAAGGAAATTTATTCACGAAGACAACTCATTGTTGCTGCAGTCATCCTCAGTGGCGTTGCTGCCGTCAAACAGATCAAGTGTGAGTTTACGGTTGACAGGCACTCATCACAGGCGCGAGAATTAAGCAAAACACAGCAGCACAAGTGTTAGAAGCGCGTGGCGACGTGGCTCCTTAAAAAAAGTTATCACAAACAGAAGCTGTTCCCTGGCTCTTCCGTCGACTACCAATGCCCCCATTTGGCAAGCCACAATCATGTCACGCTGTGACGTTTAGTACACTTCCGGACGCGACAGTAAGAGCGTTATCGCTCCAAGTACAGTGGCCAACTTCTTTCAAAGTCAGCATCACCATTTTTGACGTCAAAATGTATGCAACACAGTAAATTAATATGTTAAGCTTCTACCGTAACCCTGCAAATGTTGGTGCAAAGTTGTAATTGGGGCATAGTGCTCCTGATTTCTTGTTTTTTTTTTTTCCGTTACTAGCAGTACACGTTTCGGTTTCAATTGTCGACCCCCCAACAATAAATTTTTAAATTTGAAAAAAAAAAAAGGGAAGGTCGACCTACCATCGTGTAAATACGATATTATTTCTCATTTTTCAGAGTTAGATGTAGTTTCCTGAACCCCACTGCGCTAGAAATTTCTTTCACATTCAATATAATAAAATATTGTTTTACACTGTGAAAATATCGCTAATAATGTTGAAATTTTAAAAGTCTTTGAAGAACCAAATCCTCCTCCATTCCTCCCTGCGTAACTTATTCCTAATGCCAAGAGGGTGAACAACTTTTCTTTTGTACCTAGGCATTGTAGCTGCCATGTCTAAGAACAAAACACTAAGCCTTGGGCTATAGAGCAGATAATGATTTAAATTACCACAGTTCCATGCAAATGTGACATGCAGAGTTCTTTGGTACGGTTATTTTATTTGAGGCCATTTACCAGCTTTTATCAATCAGCATATTTGTGAGCAAACAGGTGCTGGTCACTCCCCTTTGGGAATTTTCGTGGAACCCCCACGGCGGTTATGCTGCTCGACTGCTGGCCCGAATGTTGCAAGACCTATGCCGGCCGTCGTGGTCGCAATTTGACGGAGACGAAAATGCCTGAGGCTCCGGGGAAGATTTAGTTGCACGTCAAAGAACCCCGGGTGGCCGAAATCTCCGGGAAATCGCTCTGTGTCATCCCACATAATCCTGTTATTGTTCTGCCACTTTAAATGCCAGCTATTATTATTGCTGATCTCGTGGAAAGAAACAAAGTTCCGTCTGGGTTTTTAATTGGCATTAACTGTCTGTGCAGTACACAGTGCACCACCCCATTGACACATTAGTGGCATTATTCTCAAGCCACTGAGCTAAGCAGAAGCCGGTAGTCTCACTACATCACTTGAAGTCGTTGCATTGCATGAAGAGGGCTCCCTTTTCTTAGGAAAGCTAGATGGGAATTGCTGTTGTGGTTCCAGTGCACGGTTAGTACATTTTCAAGGGAACAACAAAACATGCCACAGTTTTTTTCTTCACGGAAATGCATGCTTTCAGGTTGCTGAGGTATCACTGACCATGCTTTTTTTTTTTTACCTCTGCACTCGCCTTTCAGCTGTACGATTTCTGGACCCTTTTCTATTTTGCTTACACAGCATTGGCTGAGTGTTTTATTTTCACATTGTTTGCTCACATCACACCTAATGCCTCAGTCAGATGGGTAGACGTAGTGTCACTTAATAGCGGATGCACTTTGTTGCTGGTGAAGCTGCTCTGTTGATCTGGTGAATCCGTTCTGGGTTGAGCTAGTACTGTAGGCAACCGATGGCACTGGGAATTGGTTATTAAGCAGGCACTTCTGATATCAGGACTTTTCTGTTGCATCTCATTTTGGTGACTACGCACATGCTTTTGCATGTTGTATTGAGTGAATTAAGTGTGATAAATGCATTTGCTAGTGACTGTCTTGTGCAGATGTAAGGACCAATTGTGAAATTCAAACAGAAACAGCTCTGGGGACTCCGTCATGGCCTTATCTGAAAAGGTGATGAGGGAAAACCAAGATGAAAGGCTGTATAGCAGTGGCTTTCGACAGGGACTTGTTCTGGAATAGAACGCAAAATGTATGAAGAATTACGTGTATGTGCAACATGTCCTTGTTGCTCACGTAGATGTTCTTTTTCTCAAATGTACCGTATTTACTTGCGTAATGAACCTACTTTTTTTTTTTTTTTTTCAGAAAGTTGATGTTGATTTGAGGAAAAGGTTCA
The DNA here is from genome assembly GCF_043290135.1 of Rhipicephalus microplus. Classification (NCBI taxonomy): domain Eukaryota; kingdom Metazoa; phylum Arthropoda; class Arachnida; order Ixodida; family Ixodidae; genus Rhipicephalus; species Rhipicephalus microplus. The sequence goes on along the minus strand of NC_134700.1, from coordinate 276,973,571 downwards.
TTACGGGGGAAAAAAAAAGTCATCGCAGTTATAGCGGCAAAAGTTTTGTATTATAGTATTAAGAAACTCGCTGTACAACCGATAGTGGCCGTTAATTTAGTGGCAGGAATATGGAACTTCACGATTCATGAACTTGGCTCTCCACAAGAAAAGACTGTTTTTGTTTTCGCGCGAAATATCGGGACAAGCCCTTTTTGTAGCCCAAAGCTGTTTATTCCTGTAGCAACCACGCACGGATTGATGCCGAAGTGTCGTCCAGCCGCTCGGTTGCCATGCTCTGGCCCATACTTGACAGAGTTTAAGTTCAAAACTGGCCGATCGTGCCCTGCGCAGCAGATGTCTAGCGAAGTTAACTACGACAAATGCGACATCAAAAACGCATGCACGCTGCGGCCTTGCGGGCGAGTCGCGCCATTGCACCAGGTTGCACTTTGTTTTTCGCTTTGTTTTCACGCCGCTGTGCTTGCGTGGCGCTATAAGCAAAAAGGTTCTTTCTGCACTCAACAAATAGCGCTCTGCCACAAATGGCGCGACTTGTAAATTTTGATCAACGTCGTGCACTCTCGCGCTGCTCGCAACTGCTCTGTATGGGTCTTAAACTATGTTCTTACATTTATTGCGTTGTTATATTGTGATATAGTGACGCAATTTAACGTTTTTCGATCGTCAATGGCGCTGGCTATCTTACCAAAATAAAATTAACAGATACGTAACAAAGTAGATTTTTTTTCAGGACTAAGGTTAATACGCGAGTAAATACGGTACATCTTTTAAATCACTGCGATGTGCATGCTGTTGTTAAGTTTTGTCCAAGTTGGTTATTTTCATTTCCAAGGATTCTAGAATGATTATTAATAAACGTAATTATGCTCACACCTGCGGATCACGCTTAGTCCACACACTTAGTCCACTCAACTGACTGGAGTACAAAGCTTGGTGCTGCTTTTCAATTGCTGCCTTTTGGGTGAAAATGATTGAGTGTGAGGGAGCCATACGAAAGAGGGCTCTGGTGTGGCCTGGCAGGGCATCGCCGTCGAGCAGTGGAGAGCGTGAGACCGCCAAAAATGGCAGCGCGGGTGGCAGCAACAAGCGCAGCGCCGCCGGGTCGGCCGGCCCAAGGCTTCGCAAGAAGGTTCCTCCCATGCTGTCGCCGTCTGCCCAAACGGCGGCCGCCGGCGGAGCCATCAACGGCCTGCCCCCGTGAGTCCCAAGTCGCGAATGCAGACCAGCCGTCTTGATTCCCATCCCCACCTGTAGCGTAGCGTACTCGCGTGGCATATTCGCGGACATCTTTTCCTGGCAAAAGACTGAAAGCTACTGGTGCGAAGTTTCTGCACATGTACTCCTACGCGAAGCAGAGCACTTTGGCCCACATTTCGTTCAACTGTGTAAAGTGATTGCTGCACAAAAAAGCGTCGCATAGCATTTGATTTGTCTTTTTAGGCGACCACTTGTAGGTAAAATTCTTCGCAAGTTTTTACGCAAGTAGACTTAAGAACCAGAATGAGATAGACGCTTACTTGAAGATGCAGACGCCATCTAGCATTTAATGTGCACGTGAAAGACGCGTATTTCTTATGCATTCAAAATGTGAAATGAGAATGTTTAGGTTTAAACAAACATATAATTGTCTCACAGGTGTGTGACGTGTCCCGTCTCAAAGAGCTTCCTGTACAACATGAAGGAATTCGGTTTCATTTCTCATGTAGGAAACAGGGACGCAATTGTGGGACTACATTTATTGGTAGTAGCATTAAAGCAATTTGACTCTGTAGCCTTCCTTCATTGCCAAGAAAAGTTGTTTGCGAGTGTAGTCTCCCAGGAATTTCGTTTCCCGTATCTGTGGTTTTGTTGATGGTCCTGTTGGCTTTTATCTTTGGTAGACAGGAGCTGCACAAGCTGAGCAACTTGTTAGCCAAGTAGGCAAGTGAAACCAGCCATTAATTATCAAGGGGGTCATCCAACTACGTCGGCATTCAGGAGTTGAAGGTGTGACCTTGTGTTTCAAATTCAAATGGTACCACTGGATCATGGGGACCTTGAAAATGTAAAAAATCTCCACAGTGAACTTATATAATGAAACAGCTTGCATAAAAGCAATATTAGTGTCACTCCAGCTCTGTTGCAAGTGCTACAGTGTTTGGTATTTTCGTTTAAGTGACCAGTATTAGGAAGCGTATATCTTGAAGGTCCCAAGCACTTTTTTATGCGGGCACTTCACTGTAATGTGCTTTGTGTCTTGGATGCAAAACTTAACGCACCACAGCTAGGCTGATACATTGCAATGTCAGGGTTTTCGCAGAGATGCACTTGCGAAAAACTACAATTGATTTAATTATTAAGCAAACAAATAAATAAGTAAATAAAATTACAGGGCTGAGGGAAGTATTCAGCACACATAGGGTTCAAATATTGCAATGGCGTTACAAGACAATTTATAGGCTCTGAGTAGTTATGTGTCACAGAGTAATACGTCAGTGCACTATTTCTTTGGTTATTCTGAAGTGGTTTTTAACACATATTTGACAAGACTTCTTTTCACCTTACTCATGAAAATATTTTTGCCAAGAGTAAAGTATCAAAGAAAGTGCGAGGCTTGATGTTTAGTGTGAAATTAGGGATAGAGATGGATTCGGAAATTCACACAAAATTCTGTCTGTTCTTTTAATGTTGTTTCTAGTGTGGTTACTCCGCTGCCTCGCTAACTGTAATCAACATTGGTGGAACCAGTGGGGCAATCCTTTTATGTGTCACATAGAATCACTTGCAATTTCCTGATTCCGTTTCACAATATTGTTTGCTGCCCTCAGCTGTGGGTGTGCTAGCGCAAATTCTAGACTTCCAACTTGGGTCACATATACATGAAACAGGTGGAGGCACTGTCTTCTGTTAATTCAAAGTTTTCGGAGCAGATTTTCTTTTTTGATGCATAGAAAATGCATGGAAATGAGTCCATTGGAAGCATTGGGTCATATTATATCTGCAGTAAATGAAGTTGGAAGCATTTGCTTCTGAATGTACGTTAGTGGATGTTGGCTTCTTTTCTCCTGTGCAGCCCTCGAACTATATGATTATTTAGAAAAGGGGAAAAAGAAAACATTGTTGCGCTCACTGATGTCGGCAATGGCAAGGCAAGTTATTTTGTTGTTTAAAGTGATGAATCCTGCAGACAAGAAGAAAAGCTCCTTTAATGTCATTCAGCAGAATTTTATTATTTCAATTTAATGTTTTTTCTTCTTGATAGAATGTAGCATATTCTTCTAAGGGTAATAAATTAACCACAATTGTTGGCATTTTCTGGGATGTAAAAGAAATGGCACTTGCTACCAAGTTTTCCACTGTGTTGGCTTTGGTAGTTTGCGCGTTTAAACTGTCATCATCATTTTTCCTGCTAAACTTTGTGGTCGACCACGCACTGACCGGTAGGGTTTTAGTTTGAACACATTATACAGTGCAATCTTGTTGATACGATTCTGCATAATATATGTTTCAGTCTAATAAGTTTTTTCTTTTTATTCCCGGTCAAAGTACCATGGAAACAATGCATTTTCACATATTTAATACCATAAAATTTTTGTCCAAGGCTGGATAATATGATTAAAAATGTGTCTTGGTCAACAAATCTAACAATAGTACATTTAATTTTTGGTATACTAGTTCAAACCGCATTCTGACAAGCCACAATCTGCATGTTGCAGAGCCACTGACGCTGTGGCAGGGTTGGTTCTACAGTAAAAAAAATTGCTGCCTGGTACAGTAGCACTGTACTGCCCAGGAGATGCACTACGCCATCTAGTGAAAAGTTAATCATACACTCAAACCTCAATATTACAAATTATCGGTTATAATGAAGCAAGTGACCAATGTTTATAAAATAACTTAATTGAGCACAAACACACCACACGCGTGAGTGTCGTCGTGTGCTTGCACTCAAAATAAGTTAACACCAAGTTCTGTTACAGTGACCAATATCTTTGTGATAAATACAGTGTTACAAATAATTGTTTATAACGTAATTTCAAATATAGCAAAGTATTTTCATGGCAGATGTGAGTTTGTTATAATGAGGCTTGAGTGTATTTTATATGAAGGAATGTTTTTCATAGAAAAAACATCTCATTCATATTTCATATGAATGAAACGTTTCATAACCAAAAGTATCAATGAATACAGAAATTCTGACTTCCCTCCTTTTTTCTTTTAATCTTAATGGGCTAATACGACTACTGCATAATGCATTTTTCGTTTTCTGTGAGAAACATATTGTTACGGTGAGATGCCTTTATTTACAAGAGATGATGAATGCGAGAGTCCAGGGATCTGATAGATCACCGCTCCTGCTAACCTCGTTCTCCTCTTCTTCCACGCGTCCCCTCAATATTGCCACAAGGCAGTAATGGGATTGGGGCATAAAGCGGTAAAGGGTCTCTGCCTGGAAGCAAAAGACTATGAAGTGGATAGAGACTGGTCTCAGCCCGCCAGTGTGCCAGGCATTGTCGTCGCTTGTAAATGTCGTAAATATCTGCAAATATACGTTTCCTTGTAAGATTATTGGTGGAGGTGCTGGGTACGCCTATCTGGCTTTCCCGGCAAACCAACATGGAACTTCGGAGTGGTCGCCATCTTCATTTTCCTGCAATGGCTCAACAGGCCCACCCACAAGAGCAACAGCAGCCGCAGCAGCAGCAGCTGCCTCCTCTGATTCTCCTGCCTCCACGAGACCCCGGAACCTTCTCGGGCACAGGCAAGGACAAGGTGAATGTTGAAGATTGGGTCGCATTGTACGAGCGCGTGAGCGAATAGTGGGACCCCACGTTGATGCTGGCCAACGTTGTATTTTACTTGCGGGATACGGCGCTCACCTGGTATGAGACGCATGAGTCGGAGTTGACCAGCTGGGACATTTGCAAACTGAAGCTTGTCGAATTGTTCAGCAGGCCATTTGGGTGACAGCAGGCCACGAGGAAAGACCTGGAATGTCGCGTGCAGACACCGACGGAATCGTTTGTATCTTACATACAGGACGTATTGGGCCTCTGTCGAAAGGTGGACGAGAACATGAGCGAAACTGACAAAATCGCTCACATATTAAAGGGAATTGACGATGACAACTTCAATCTGTTGATCGTTAAAGATTGCACCACCGTCGACGTGGTTGTGAAGGAATGTCAGCGCTTCGAGCACGCCAAGAACCGTTGCATAACCCGCCAGCTTGTGCATTTGCCTAATACTGCAGCCACTTCGACCTGCGAAGACAGCCCCAAGTTCACGCAAGCTACATCGTCCGAAAATGTCACCCGAATCGTTCGCCGCGAACTCGAAGCAATGGCTCCTGCAGCCATCGCTTCCGATGGCCCTCAAAACAATGCATCCACAGTCTCCCTCATCCAAGCCGTCGTTCGCCAAGAAATAGCAAATCTCGGCATCGCACCTGTTTGCGCTGTTCGCACTACCGAGAGCTCTGCTTCTGTTAACCAGATTCTGGTGTACCCTTCACGCTACCCTTCCCGCTACCGGAACCCTGCTGAATGCCCCGCCGCGGCGGTCTAGTGGCTAAGGTACTCGGCTGCTGACCCGCAGGTCGTGGGTTCGTATCCCGGCTGCGGCGGCTGCATTTCCGATGGAGGCGGAAATGTTGTAGGCCCGTGTGCTCAGATTTGGGTGCACGTTAAAGAACCCCAGGTGGTCTAAATTTCCGGAGCCCTCCGCTACGGCGTCTCTCATAATTATATGGTGGTTTTGGGACGTTAAACCCCACATATCAGTCAAATCAAGTCAACCCTGCTGAATGGAGAACGTCGGATAATAGACCGACTTGCTTTCACTGCTCTCGCGCCGGCCACATTGCGCGCTACTGTCGCAATCGTTGGACATCCAATTCATCTTGGAACGCTGGGACATGGCTTCGCTTTGAAGGCAACTCTCGCCAGTTTTCTACTCCGTACGATCTACAGCCTGCTCCTACTAACGTTCAGGGCCGAAGGTTCAGCCGGTCACCATCACCCCAAGGCCGCCGATCTCTCTCGCCGATGATTTCTCGATCCAGGTCCCCTGTACGACCATGGCCCTCAACCTCGGGAAACTAGACCATGCAGCTCCCGGAGGTGACGTTGCATTAATGACCCGTTCCGCAAATCCTCTGTTGACAATTCCTACACGCCACAATATTTTGGACCTATTGGTGGATGACGTAACCGTTACAGCCCTCATAGACGCTGGCGCACAAGTTTCAGTCATGAGCGCTGCTCTCTGTACTAAACTGCGAAGAGTGATCACGCCTCCTATTAAGTGTGCAGTAATGCTTGCCGATGGGAACACATCTACCGTTCTCGGCATGTGCACCTCTCGCGTGTGTACTGTATTGCTGGCCGCCAGACCGTGGTATTGTTCACCGTGCTTGAGCAGTGCCCACAAGACGTGATTCTCGGTCTAGACTTTCTCTCTGCGCACTCCGCCCTTATCGACTGCTCTTCAGTTGGAGCTTCCTTTTGACGCTGCTGTTGCCTGTGATGCTCAAAGTCGCCTTTGTGCCACTGAGTTCCTGCATCTTCCGCTGCAAGCTGCGACTTACATGCAGCTCGTGCGTGATCCGCCTGTGCGCGATGGTGAATATGTCGTTTCACCTATTATCGACGTTGTGCTAAAGCACTCCATTGCTGTCCCGCACACCGTGGTGAGAGTACACCACAACCAGACCCATTTGTCTCTTTTGAACTTTGGTTTCTCCACGCACGTGCTGCCTGCTGGTATTAAACTAGGCGTCATGTCGTCGGTGCAAGAGTGTGATATTTCTGAACTGTCGGCTGAGCAACCTACTCTGCACGTCAACTTGCTCACTGCGCCCAACCCGTCAATCATTGACATTAACAAAATGATAGCGCCAGATCTTTCGCCCTCCGAAGCACAAGACCTCCACCGTCTGTTGACATCCTATGGGGACATATTCGATCTTGACAACCGCCCTTTAGGCCAGACATCAGTTGTGACCCATCACATCAACACCGGCGATGCCAACCCAATACATCGCCGCCCTTACCGTGTCTCCGCTGCCGAACGCTCTGTCATCCAGAAAGAGGTCGAGAAAATGCTCGCCAAAGGCGTCGTCGAACATTCATCTAGTCCGTGGGCATCCCCGGTCGTGCTTGTCAAGAAGGACGACACATGGCAGTTTTGCGTCGACTATAGACATCTCAACAAGGTCACTAAGAAGGACGTTTACCCCTTACCAAGAATAGATGACGCCCTTGACTGCCTTCATGGCGCAAAGTTTTTCTCGTCCATTGACCTTCGATCTGGTCATTGGCAGATACGCTGTTGACCCACGGGACCGAGAAAAAACAGCATTTGTAACCCCCGATGGGTTATACCAATTCAAAGTAATGCCGTTTTGGCTTTGTTTGGCCACCTTCGTTTTGGCCACCTTCGAGCGCATGATGGATTCCCTTCTGCGCGGCTTTAAATGGTCCACTTGCTTATGCTATTTAGATGACATAATTGTTTTTTCACCGACTATCGCAAGCCATCTTGAGCGACTGTCCAGTATTCTCCAAGTATTCCGCCACGCTGGTCTCCAGCTGAACTCCTCCAAATGCCGTTTCGGCCGTCGTGAAATAACTGTACTTGGTCACCTCGTTAACGCATCTGGGGTACAGCCCGACCTGGACAAAATTTGCGCAGTGACTCAATTTCCCGTACCCTCTTCTGCTAAGGATGTCCGGAGCTTCCTTAGTTTGTGCTCATATTTCCGCCGCTTCATCCGGAATTTCGCCGATATTGCACGGCCTCTCACCAAGCTTCTTAAAAAGGACGTCCCATTTACTTGGAACTCGCCTCAAAGTGCTGCCTTTTCAGCGCTCATTGCAGCCCTCACGACTACGCCAATATTAGCCCACTTCGATCAGACTGCCCCGACAAAAGTTCGTACTGACGCGAGTGGCCACGGAATCGGTGCTGTTTTAGCTCATCGTCAGCATGGATGTGACTGCATCATCGCCTACGCCAGCCGCCTTTTATCCCCTGCCGAGAAGAACTATTCCATCACCGAAAGAGAGTGTCTTGCTCTTGTTTGGGCTGTCGCTAAATTTCGCCCGTACCTGTTCGGCCGCAGTATTACTGTTGTAACTGACCATCATGCACTCTGCTGGCTTTCCTCGCTCAAGGATTCCACAGGACGTCTCGGTCGTTGGTCTCTCCGCCTCCAAGAATACACCTTCTCGGTCGTGTATAAATCTGGTCACCTCCATCAAGATGCCGACTGCCTGTCGCGGTATCCAGTGGATCCACCAGACGCCACAGAGAGAGCTACTGAGGCTTGCGTCTTATCAATATCAGACTTTCTTGATATCGCTTCTGAGCAATGCCGCGACCCGGATTTACTTCCCATCATGGAAAGCCCGAGTTCCGCTACTCCACCCACTTCTCTGAACTTGTATTTTCTTCTTGAAAGGATTCTCTACCGCCACAACATGCGCCCTAATGGTCCTGACCGCCTTCTCGTCGTGCCTTCCCATTTGCGTGTAGATGTCCGACAGCTTCATGGTGAACCTGCCGCTGGTCACCTGGGAGTCAACCGCACTTATGATTGCGTCCGGCGCCGTTTTTTCTGGCCACGCCTATATCGCTCTGTGCAAAAGTATGTCACCAGCTGCAACCTTTGTCAACGTCGAAAACGACCAACATCGCTTCCAGCTGGCCTTCTTCACCCTATTGAGATCCCTGCTGAACCATTCTACCGTGTAGGGCTCGACCTTCTCGGTACGTTTTCCACTTCTGCATCCGGGAACAAATGGGTTGCCGTGGCGACCGACTACGCGACACGTTACGCGATCACCCGCGCCCTTCCAACCAGCTGCGCTACCGATGTCGCAGACTTTCTACGGCATGACATCATTTTGCATCACGGCGCTCCTCGACAGCTCGTTACTGACCAAGGCCGGTACTTTTTATCTCCTGTCGTCCAGGATATTATACGTTTTTGTTCCACGAACCACAAGTTCACAACGGCATACCATCCACAAACTAATCGACTTACAGAGCGCTTGAATCGCACTACCACCGACATGTTGTCAATGTATGTTTCTCCTGAACACCGTGACTGGGACGCAACGTTACCTTACGTCACCTTCGCTTACAACTCCTCCAGACATGACACCGCAGGCTATTCCCCGTTCTACCTTCTTTATGGACGTGAACCCTCTCTGCCTCTTGATACACTCCTTCCCGGTTCAAGCTCCCCGTCACATACGTCCGCGATGCCATAGAGCGAGCCGACGGAGCACGACAGATTGCCCGAGAACGACTCATACTTTCTCGAGCCTCTCAGAAAGATCGATATGATTGTCACCAACGTGAAGTTTCATATGCACCAGGTTCTCTAGTACTCTTGTGGACCCCATGTCGTCACATCGGCTTCTCAGAAAACCTTTTATTTCGCTATGACGGACCATACAAAGTTCTATGCAAGATCACCAACCTCACCTACGAGATACAGCGAGTCGTCGATGAAGCTCACTCAATGCCACCACCAGCTACTGTGCACGTCGTAAGACTGAAGCCTTATGTGTCACCCAACACTCCCCTTCCGTGACAAGCGCCGGGTCGGCTCTTTTTAACGTTGCGGGGTAGTGCCACAAGGCAGTAATGGGATTGGGGCATAAAGCGGTAGAGGGTCTCTGCCAGGAAGAAAAAGACTACGAAGTGGATAGAGACTGGTCTCAGCCCGCCAGTGTGCCAGGCATTGTCGTCGCTTGTAAATGTCGTAAATATCTGCAAATATACGTTTTCTTGTAAGAATATCGTAGCAATTCTCCCTTTGCAGACGATGCCCATTGGGCGAGTTAGGCTTCGTTGCGATGATGATAGTGTTTTAAACGGGCAACATGAATGACGTTGGTCTCGCTTGAGCGGCCACCAGTTGACAACAGCTGAGATATTACGTACGTGACATCGCTGAGACATTCCAGGACAACAAACGGACCAGTGTAGTTGGCCAGAAACTTTTGGCAGAGGCCGCGTTTGCGAAGCGGCGTCAAAAGCCACATCAAATCCCCTTTCTCAAACAATACATGCTGGTGACTTCTGTCGTAACGGTTCTTAGAGCAAACAGTACTGAAAGTTGGGCGAGTTGGTACTCATTCATGACTTCTTTGCGCAAACACGTACACGGACACAAGGAAAAGAGGCAAACACCACGGGCGCAAATTAGAGCGTTTCTTAGAGCGTTTCTGGAAGACGAAAGTTCGAAGACAGGCGATGCGCCGGGCCTCTTCTGCGCGGCAAATTATTTCGGCGAGAGTGGGTTGATCAGTCTCGGAAAAAGGAAGAATAGTGTCAAGAGCTGTGCGGGGTTGGCGTGCATAGAGCAGATAAAATGGACTGTATCCTGTTGTTTTGTGCTGTGCAGTGTTGTAGGCGAAAGTTATAAATGGCAAGATCGCGTCCCATGTTTTGTGTCCGGAATCAACATACATGGAAATCATGTTCATGAGAGTTCTATTAGTTCGTTCCGTCAAACCATTAGCCTGCGGGTGATACGGGGTGGTGTGACGAAAATGGCACGAAGCAAGACGAAGGAGGTCTTCAACTACATCGGCAACAAATTGCCGCCCGCGATCACTGATGATGACACGGGGGGGATCCATGGCGTAATATAATGTGCGACAGCATGAACTGTGAAACTGGAGTGGCCGTTGCCGCAGGAATCGCCGCAGTTTCAGCGTAGCGTTGTGGGAATCGCGAGCGCCCTCCTACGTGGCGCCTCGTTCCCCAGCTGCCGCACGCGCGCCGACAGCGTAGCCCGGGCGCGCATAAGCGCCGGCATTTGCCAAGATGGCTGCCAGGGCGCCTCTTGGTCTGGGCCAGTCAACCGTCAGCTCCTTCCCGCGCTGGCATGTACGGGCACACTGCGCGGGCCTACGTCGCAACGCAGCGCCATTTCCCTATGGGGGCGCGTGACATCCTCCTCTCCTACGAGCTGTGTTGCGCCCGACTCGCTCGTCGCGGCAAATGCTCTCAGGCCTTCATGAGGGGTTGACGCGCTGCTAAGCAGGCGGCTTCTCGTTCGTGCGTTCGACTTCGGCCCTTGTGCGGGAGTCGTCGCGCCCTAGGCAAGCGTACTTGCTCGGTCTTGCGAAGTTCCCTATACGGCCTGCAAGCCCGTGAGTGTCGCACTGTGCTGCATCTTGGGTTAATAAACCTGTTCTTGTTATCCTGCCTCGTGCGTGGTTTCTGCGCCGTGCCGGAGAAAACGACGAACCCGGCCGCAACGTCTTCGCACGCAGCGGCAGTGGAGGACGTCGCATCCCTACACGGTTGCGCATAGTAGGTAAGCCTAGTGCAAACCTATCTCTACAGCGTGTGAGGTGGTCAATGCCCACAATAATTCATCGGTTGCCGTTCGTTGATCGCGGAAAAGGTCCGAGCAGGTCAACACCGACGTCAAATGGTGAACCAGGGGGTGCTATGGGATGAAGTAGTCCGGCTGGTGGAGTTGTAGGATGCTTGTGGCGTTGACATTGCTCACAGCTCGCAACATGTGCAGTCACACTTTTACGCATCTTCAGCCAGAAGAAGCGTTCTTGCGTGCGATAAAATGTCCTAGAAAAACCCATATGGCCAGATGTTGGGTCATCGTGCATTGCTCGAAGTACGTGTTGTCGCAGACTTGTAGCCACAACTAGAAGTAGGCGAGGGCCTACGCCGGAATAATTCTTTTTGTAAAGAACGCCATCCTTTACGACGAAACCACGTTGATCGTTTGTTCCAAAAATAAAGAAAGAAGCGAGATTGTTGTCGCTGCGTTGCTCTGCTCAAAAAGTTGTTAGGTCAGGAAACGGAGTATCCACTACTGCCAAATATTCATCAAAGTTGTCAGTGTCACACTTGGTTGTCGGAAGGGGAAACCGTAAAAGGCGATTGGCGTCGGCATGACAACGACCGCTCTTGTAACAGGCTTCAAAGTCGTGGTTCTTGCAATCGGTACGCCCAACGAGCAAGACGACCAGATGAGCCCCGTAGTCCAGTGAGCCAACATAAAGAATGGTGGTCCGTGATAATTGAGAATATGCGTCCATAGATATAAGGGCGAATCTTGTGCACGGCAAATATGACCGCGAGACATTCCTGCTCTGTGACAGTATAGTTTCATTCCGGTTTACTTAAACAGCGACTGGCGTAGGCGACGACGTGTTCAGCAGCTCCATGGCGTTGGACCAGGACGGCACCGATACCTACACTACTGGCGTCGGTGGGAACTTCTGTGGCAGCAGATGGGTCATATTGGCGAAGTACGGTCCCTGACGTAAGAACAAACTGGAGTTGCGAAAAAGACGACTTGCATTCCGCTGACCGCCGAAAAGGTGCGTTCTTGTTGAGTAGGGACGTCAAAGGGTAAGCGACGTCGGCAAACTTGGGCACGAAGCGACGGAAGTATGAGCATAGGCCCAAAAAGCTTCGCAACTCTTGTACCGACTGAGGGTGTTCGAAGCTGCTGACTGCAGCGACTTTCTGGGGGTCGGGTCGAATGCCATGCTTGTCCACCAGGTGACTGAGAACGAGAGTCTCACGGCTGCCGAAGTGACACTTCTTAGAGTTCAGGGTGAGCTTAGCTCTCTCACGGCAGGTGAGAACAATGTCTAGACGATGGTTGTGCTCATCGAATGTACGGCCAAAAATTATAATGTCATCCAGGTAGCAAAGACAAACTTCCGACTTTAGTCCACGTAATATAGAGTCCATGAAGCGCTCAATTTGGGCCGAAGCGTTGCATAGGCCAAAAGGCATTAGATTGAATTCAAATAGACCATCTGGGGTAATGAAGGCCATTTTCTCTTTGTCATTCGGGTGCATGGGGATTTGCCAATAACCTGATCTCAAATCCACGGAGTAGAAGTACGATGCCGAATGTAAACAACCTCGATTACGTCATCAATCCTGTGAAGCCGGTAGACATCCTTTTTAGTAACAGAGTTGAGCCGTCTGTAGTCCACGCAGAATCGCCATGTACCATCCTTCTTTCGGACAAGAATCGCAGGGGCAGCCCAAGGGCTACACAACTCTTGGATGACCCTTTTTTTTAACATCTCTTCTACCTGTTGAGCAATGACCTTGCGCTCCGCAGATGAGACACGGTATGGTTTCTGCCGGATAGTATGAGCGGATCCTGTGTCAATCCTGTGGCGAGTACGGGACTCGAGTACACCTATTTGCTCTTCATTCTGCGCAAAGTCAAATATAGTAGCGTGCTTCGCAAGGACTTCGACCAAAGCTTGACGTTTTTGTGATGATAGCGACTTGTTTACCATACTCAGAAAGTTGGCTTCTGTATAGTGTGTTGCACGAATAGGATCTACGCTCTCGTCGCTTAATGATGCAATAAAATTGCTCGCATTTTGTTCGAAGAGTGCGAGTCGCAATCCGCAGGGTAGCATGACCGGTTCATTTGAATAGTTCGACACCCATAAGGTCGATCGCCTATCACTGATCGACAGAACACAATGCGGAACGAGCACATTTTTCTCGGCGCAATTAAGAGGAATGGGCTCCACAAGAGCATCAAACGTGCCGGCATCCGAGGCAGAAGCGTCAATGCGTACGTTCTTCATCGAGATGGGCGGCAAGACAACATCCTCAATGACGGTGATAGATTCTTGACAGCGCCTGGGATCGTCAGTAAATGCCGATAGCATAATCTTGCCAGCACCGCAATCTACAGTAGCACCGCACTCGCGTAGAAAATCGATTCCCAAGATGATGTCATGGGTGGAGCTGGTCAGGACAGCGAATTCAGCCTCGAACACCTTGTCGCCCAAAGTGACACTAACAACACACCCACCGATCGGGCACAGCGTCTCCCCGCTCACTGCACGAAATGATGCACAACTGTCCCAGTGAAACATCACTTTATGTCCTAGCGGCAATTTGAAGTTAAGACTCATCACTGAAACAGTTGCTCCAGTATCTATCAAAGCCATCGTAGGAAGTCCATCAATAAGCACGGGGAACCTTATTTTGCGTCATAAAAACAAGTGGAGGCATAGGTGTATGTAGTGAAAAATGTTCGGCGACCTCACCTCCATTGGCCGCATCATCTAGTTTCCCGGAGGTGGGAGGTGACGCGTCGACCAGGAGATGGGGAACGGAACCGGCGTGTTGCGGGGGGCGTCATGCTTCGCACGGAGAAAGGCAAGTTGTTGCGTAAATTCCGGTAGATATTGCGTCCCACATATGTATCACTGTGGGTGGTTTACTGGAAGCGGTCCCCAACGTACGTGTCCCGCATCGAGCGCATACCACCGCACCAGCGGTTTTATTGAGAAGAAGCTGATTATCTTTCGTAGTAGCGCTGCTGGGGGCGACGCCTCTGACTACAGAATCGAGCCACATGTCCACGGAAACCGCAGTTATAGCACACAGGGGCCTCACGCATGTCGCTAAACCTTCCACGAGGCGCCATGTATCCATGATCGTCCCACGAAGACACCATTGTAGGCGGTTGGCGGGAGGCTTTCTGGAGATTGCGACAGTGATGTTGGTTGTCGGATGGGGGCTCTGGTGCTCTTGATTGGGGCACATCATATAGCGTGGCATCAATGGCAGCACACATAGCATCGTATGGCGGGGAGGTGTTGCTAGCATGTGCCCTCGGCGGGTTAACAGCATCACGTTGTCCAAGTTCTTCGCGTACGATTTGCCTGATCATTTAGGCAAGATCACAGGATGATGTTGGAGGGACATCGACACTTGCAACGGTGGTGACGTTCGCAAGTCTACGAAATTTGGGAGTGATGCACCTAGCCTTCAGGGTCTCAAACGTGCGGCAGTGTTGGATTACGTCCGCTACAGATGCAAAGGTGCCCTTGCCGATGAGGAAAGTGTACACATCCTCAGCAACCCCTTTGAGGAGATGCCCAACCTTGTCATCTTCTTTCATGCGTGGGTCTACAGACTTGCACAATATCAGAATCTCTTCAATATAGGTTGTGCATGTTTTACCGGGCACTTGAGCATGAGCATGCTGCATCAAAGTTTGCTCAGCGTTCTTTTTCTTCATCAATGGGTCCCCGAAGCAGCTCGCTATTTCTTTCTCAAACGCTTCCCAAGTCCTTAATGTTTCTTCGTGGTTTTCAAACCACACCAACGCCGTCCCTTGAAGAAACAATCCGACATTGGATTACTGGGAGGCCGCATCCCAACAATAGTATTTACTCAAACGGTTGAAGTGTTTCAGCCATTCGCGGGCGTCTTCTCCGACCCTCCCAGAGAAGCTTCGTGGTACCATGTGTCGGGGCCACGTAGCGCCAGACGAAGAGTGCGTGGTGTCGCCGTCAGCAATCGGATCCATAGAGAGCGGTGGTAGACCAGCCAGTCGGCGGCTTCGGCGCAGTTTTTGAGGTAGCGCTTTCGTGATTGTTTGCCTGGGATTGCTCCGCTGTACCCCCTACCTTCCACCAATCTTGTTTTGGTGAGATGCCTTTATTTACAAGAGATGATGAATGCGAGAGTCCAGGGATCTGGCAGATCACCGCTCGTGCCAACCTCGTTCTCCTTTTCTTCCACACGTGCCCTCAGTATCTTAGGAATATCAATGAAATTTCTCTGTAGTTGGAAGAAACTTGCCTGAAGTAGGTTCAGACCTCCAAGTGATCCTTAATTGAGCACTGGCCATGGAAAAGTTGACCATTCTCAGCCTAGTCAGAATTGTTGTACGTTGCTTTTTGACATTTGCACTGTTTTCCTTATAAGTAGTCACCTACTTTTGATTGGCATGTTTTTTGCCACGGAAGTGGTACCACAATATGGCTTCCACAAAAAGCATTTTCAAGGTTTACGTTTTGGACTGAAGGAAAGAAGTGTAAACATAAGGGCTTGTTTTTTTTTTGTTAGACACAATATTAACGAGAACTAAGAGACAAAGATGCTAAGGAAAGTATACGGGGTATTATTGGAAGTAATTGTTATGTAATTGTGAGGAAAGAAAAGTGGATGAAAAGATGACTTGCCATGGGCAGGGACCAAACTTGCAAGGCTGCGACCTTTGAATAACATGTCCGATGCTCTAGCTACTGAGCCACCATTAGACTTGTGATTTGTGGTAAAATCATTGAGCGAAGAAAACGCAGTGCATATAGAAACCTTGGAGTCGAGATAGACGTTTTTCTGTGCTCACGTGTCCATCTGCGTTTACTACCAAAACAAGCTGGGTTCCATTCTCATCGGCGCTCTGTAAAATTGAAAGTGCGACGGCGCGCTATAAAAACTGTCGCTAAATAATTTACCGTGGCACGCTCGGGCAAACTCTGTTATAAGCAGGTCATTAGCTACTTATTGCAACGGAAAAAAAAATAAGACGTGCAATTTGTGTGTCAGTACTCCTTTAAACTACCCAGCCAAGGAATGTGCTGCGATACCACTTTGTGCCTTTCTGCAGTTGACAGCCGATTTTGATGGCTCTTTTTTTTTTTTTTTCACCCCTGGAAAGTGCAGTGTTTAGTTTTGGACCAACTGTGGCGGTTTGCTGCTGTTCTACTTCTCCGCGCCTCGCTATGCCTATCCGAGTGTAACTTAATTGCGTCAATTTTTTCGCCTGCTTATATACGACAGTGGAGCGTATTTGACCTATTGTAATTTACCCATCTCCTCCCGCTCTTTCAATTGATGCGCGAATCGTTCAAGATAGGATCGAGTAGCGCCGTGTGTCGTCCGCGCAAAACTCAATAGGGAGTTTTAGAATACCGTTTGCAAGCCCTGCATGCATTCCTTGTGCCATATGTGTTTTAGAACAGCGTTTGCCCCCTACTAGAGAACAGTCTAGTTTTAGAATAGCGTTTTCCCTTACAAGAGAACAATCTAGGGACTTCAGCTGCCCCGCAAGCTCAAATGCACGGAAACTATACATAGCCTCGACACCAGCACCTCGCGGGCCGCGCTCGCCGCACGCTATTTCGGATTTTGTGCGGGCGGGCCGCGAACGTGAACGGCGGCTCGCGTACGACGCATGCGCAGGGACAGCGACCGCACCGCAAGGGCTCGCAGTGCGCTATTCTAAAACTCCCTAATGGCTTTGCGCCCGAGAAGGCGGGTGTGGGCTATAGCAGCACCTAGCACGGCATAGCTGCCCCGCCGCGGTGGTCAGGTGGCTAAGGTACTCGGCTGCTGACCCGCAGGTCGCGGGATCGAGTCTGCGTTTTCGATGGAGGCGGAAATGTTGTAGGCCCGTGTGCTCAGATTTGGCTGCACGCTAAAAAAAAAAAAAACCCAGGTGGTCGAAATTTCCGGAGCCCTCCACTATACGGCGTCTCTAATAATCCTGTGGTGGTTTTGGGACCTTAAACGCCACATATCAAAGCATGGCATAGCTGTTGAGATAAGATATCGATTAGCGGCACATCGGGCTCAATGGTTGTGCGGCTGCTGTCGCGTCGTGGCGGTGCCTCTGAAGTTTTTCGCTCATTCACACGTTTTAAGGATATGGCGCCGCCTGCACATTCACAATTGAGCCGATCGTGTGCAACACGTTGTGGCAAAACGAAGTGTAGTCGCGAAACCACGCGATGACTTGGCGTGCTCCGCACCGCGCATGGTCTTATCGAGCTTTTGCGAAGCGTTGTCTTGTGGATCTGCCTCGTCAGCACTTAGTTTTTTTCACGAGTAGATGCCGCGGCATATGCTGAGGTTAGCGCTATACATATGCGGCGTTTCACGCCATTCACAAGCTGCAGTTTGTGCCGTCCACTGCGGCCCATCTTTTAAAACGTTGTAGCGCACGCTGGCCACCGATAATTGAGCTTGTGCTGTAGACGGTGTCATGCCCTCACGTCGCAGGCGTCGTCGAGCGCCCAAAAGGTTCGTTCATTTTACGCATAAGAACGCTGCTCGTCAATTCGCGTTGCGGAAAATTAACGCTAAGGCACGTTTAAGTCCGCGGTCGGCACAGTGCGGTGCCGCTAGCGCGCACGCATCGAAGCGCTCCTCGCACGTTTTCATTACGAAGCTGCCGCAGTAGCGCATTGGCAAAAACCAGGGTGCGTATGAACAGTCACGGGGACGCCGAAATAACGTTAGAACGCACCCGCGTGTGTCCGGCCTTAAAATTTGCTCGGGGCCGTTCCGCGCGCTTCCCGCACAGCCGCAAGGCACGTGCCGGGACCCCTACCGCAAGCAAGTGGGAAACAAATAAGCCACTTGGCGATGCTCTTTCGCCCTCCGCTTGGATGCGGCAGGTGTGCCGGCACGTGCGTTGCGGCTGTGCGGCAAGCGCGCCTTTCGCGGGAACAGTTGTGGCGGTTAAGCCTTCCGTCTGTGGGGTTGTGATGCGTGGAATTATTTCAACGCGCACGTTTGTTTTCGCTCCTCGTGTATGCGCCTTTTACGGTTATTTGGGCGCGCAATAACATTTAATAGCTATCGAATACGATGGGGCATTAGCTGCAGTAAGTTGGCCCGATGCCAACCACAGGCGGATTTTCGTGTTCTCGAAGAATCTTTTTTTTACTGGCTAGGCAGCTGGTATTCATGTAGGGCTCTTTTTTGGAATGACATCGTGGCAGTTCTCATTCTCGGAATTCCAGCGTGGCATGCTCGTACTTTTCCCTGGTCAGGGGTGCAACATCTGCGCCAAATTGATACAATTCCCCATTTTTTTTTGCGTCAAATCCGTGAAATTTACCGAAATTGCGTCAAAATGCCCGACCAGCCTCGAAATTTTCTCAGTTGCGCTAATTTCAGCGAGAAATGAAGGCCACGTATGTTGCCCACTTACAGTTTGAGTTCTCAATCAATCCAAGCGCGCAGACCTTAAACCGTGGTAACCTAACCACGCGAGACGTGATCAACAAGATAAAGTAACAAAGCTGTGTGCCCATCGGTCCACTGACCGCAACGGGTACCTATCGGCGGGACGACGCCAGACAAAAAAAAAATGGCCCCGTATCTGCATGTTACAATACAAATGTCGTCGAAAGAGCGTCTGAGGAGAGTGAACAAAACAAGAATTTGATGTTCTGCGCAAGAAAAATCGGTGAATGGTATTCTGGAGGCACTGCGTCAGAGTGCATCGAGCGTGCAGCGGAGGCGAACGAGCGCATCAAGACGCGTCACACGTGAGACATGAGCGCTATCTGGCAGTTATCGTGGAAAACGAAGCGCGCGGCATGCGCGCCCGCCTCGGAGGCGATAAGGTGTAGAACGCAAGGCGACGGGTAGGTGCCACCACCGCGGCGTCTCGGCAAAGCGTTGCATCGTCAGCGCAGCGTAATAAGCGCTACGCTCCTTCGAATGACTTATGCATGCCTTTTCTAGTAAAAATACACGCATACAAAATATTGACGTGTTCTTACGGTGCCTCAGATATCCGCAACAATTGTTTTTGTTTTTAATTGACAGTCGCACAAGTATGAACGCTGAACCTTGAGCAATATTGGTGGGCGCTGCGGATGGGGTCGGCCGTTCGGAGTATCGCTTGGTGTCGTTTAAGGCATCGTTAAGGGCGGACAAACAGACAAATGTACAGACAGACAGACCGAAGTTTTTGCGTCGCAAGTACCCCCCCCCCCCAAAAAAAAAAAAAAAAAAAACTATCGTATTTGGAATGCGTGCCGTAGCCACGAACGCTTCGCGGGAAATATGAACTTCCTAGTCAGCGAAAGTGGCTGTGACATGTTAGCAACTAGAGCTGGGAGCGCATACCGCGTTTTCCGCGCGCGAACAGAGTCGACGGGCTGCGAACGCCGGCGTTGCCGGCGAACACGTTGGCCGCCATAGCAATGGCACATGAAACATTTTTCTGTCTTGCAGTTGCGTTAGTTGCGTCGTCCCCGTGATAGATATCCGATGCTGTCGCTGGATCAACGGGCGTGCGCCGCTGTGACTTTATCTGGTGAAACGCACCTTGCAAGCGAGGCGAGATGTGCCCTAAACTTAACCCTCATCGTAATGGGGAAAAAAAAGTGAGGGGGGAGGGGGTGTAATAGTGTTCGAAAATGTATTGGTCTTGTTCTAGCCCGTGCGGAACGTTGCTTAAACCACTTTCGCCGCAATACACCGGTGTCCTGCGGAAAAGCGGATTATGATTCATAAAGGGTTGTTAGCATTTTTTGTGGGACAGCAAATTTCGTTCAATTACTAATGCGTGTATACTACCACATAATTGTGAGCACTAGTATGATTGCTGACGTCTGAAAAAGTTACTGGCAATCATTTCGAGCAGTGTATGACACTTCTGCCGCCAAAAAAAAAAATGCTAAGTTTTTTTTTTCTATTCCCCCCCCCCCCCCCCCCTATTTCTCAGTCTCACAAATTCCTTGAATTTCAAGGTCGCCAGCCTGATAGATCTGAATTTAAAGTCACGGATTCTGTCAACGAATTTGGCAGACCCAGCAAGTGCTAATGTGGACTTTATCATTGTTTGTTTGCTCAGTGGTGTAGATCGAAATACTACTTATATAGAAACAGCATTGCTCTTGTTTACTCTGCATGATTTAGGCTTGAACATACTTTTTTTTTCTAAATGTAAGCCTTATTTGCTCCAGGCTTAGTTTTTCGTGATAAAAAATAGATGTTTGATTTACCATAAGCTGCTCCAAATTCGCATTTTAGTGTAAGATTCTGCTGCTCCAAAAATTGCTCCAAATACCATTTCTGCAGTGAAGCACGCCTGACTTGTGCTTCACTGCACTGCAGTGAAGCCAACACATTGCATTAGGCTATGTCAAAGAGCGTCATTGATGTAACTGTAGGTCTTGTTTATTAGGGTTTATACAGGGTAGCCAGCCGGTCTGAGAACTGGCTAACCTCCCTGTCCTTCCTCATTTATTCCTCCTCCTCCTCCTCTTGTTTATTTAAAATAGAGCAAAATTTTCCGCCCACACAGTAATTGGGATCTGCACTAAATAGTTGCACACTTACTAGTATACCACTCATAGTGATCCGCGACATCATGTTTCCTTCTTGGAAACTGCTCCAAATCCTAAACTGGCTTGACCGCTACTGCTCTTCTGCCTCGGTTATCGTCATCAAAAAGCACCTCTTGAGGGTTTAAAAGAAAAGGAGTCAAAAAAGAATTGCATCAAAGTAAGGCATTTTTACTGCTTAGTGCAGCCTGCCTTAAAGGCAGATCATGTTTTAGCTGCTCTTGTGTTCTATGCTCCTGTACAGAACACAAGGCAAAAAACAAGCATCGGAACTATACTTCCATTTGTAAGTGGAGATGACACCAGGCATTGATACGTTTGTAGGCAGTCTTGCTAAGAAGAGCACAGCTGGCACCCTTGTGTTGACAATGCCACGGAAGAATAGAGACCTCGTGCTATGTGTCATTCATTCAGTTGCATCATTTATCATGCATGTGCTACCTTTCTTTCATTGTGCGGACTGCACTGTTTTCAAGTTGTAGAGCAGTGTTATGCAGTGTGCATGCGTGCTCGTGTATATGCAGCACTTGACGTGCACTTGCACCTTGAGGTTTTGAGCATGTATTATAAACTTAAGTTGCTTCCTGTGACTTTAGTTTCTTTTTTCTTTATTTGTTTGTTAGCATCTTCTAGGTTTGGTTGTATTCTATTATGTTTTTTTGTTTTGCTTCATAGGGTGATGGGAAGTGGCGATATTGACCATACATATTACCGGTGAGCTTTTTATTTTTTTGTTTTGTTTGTACCTGCATGGCACTAGCAAAACTGCACAACACTGCATCATGGGCACATGAGCTAGTGCAGTCGTGTTACTTTTTCATCTTGTGTGAATTGCAGAAGCCGGGCTTGCCCCGTGATGAATACAGTGCTTATACATTTTGCCTGGTGGTATTGTTGCTTGGCAAATCATTCATTACTATTATATGTGTTGCCATTTTGAAACATTTTCACGTCTGTTTCATCCTTTTTAAGTAGGACGCAGTAGTACGGATGCTGCTTCACTTATGGCCCTATGTGCTGCAACTGTAGTGCTGCTGTAGTGGTGTGTTTGTGGATGCTTTAATGAGACACCAGAGTAACAATGAAAAGTATACGTCAAATGGTCATGACACCCAATGTTCAATCATAATCTGTGCTATGTGGGTTAATCCTTCAGCATTCACACACAAGCTGGCGAAATTTCAGCACATTTTGTCGAGCACTTCATTTACTATTAAATATTTCTATATACACGCGAGCGGCCTGGGAGTCGGGCAACACTAGTGCACTCGCAAGCCGTGACGTGATGAGCAGCTGGCTGTGCTAGTGTCAGCATTGCAGCGAACTATATTGTTCCATGGTCAGCTGCACGTGAAATCAAGACATTTAAGCTTTCTTCGGCTTGGCATTAAAGGGACACTAAAGGCAACTATAAAGCCGGATGTTTATTGTTTAAATGGTAGTACAGAAACCCTGTAGTGTTACTTTTGTGCCAAGAAAGGGCTTATTTTGAAATGAAATCGCATTCTGCATCGGGTTAGCCCACTTCAAATTACCCGCCCACGTGGAACATCTAGCGTCACTGTTGCCGTGAAAAATGTTGCCCAACTTTAATGCGTGGCCACCGACGCTAGCAGCAGCAGAACAAAAGCAGCGGGTGCCATAGCAGCAACAACGGCAATTCAACAATTTCCTGCCATTCGCTCACGAGATGGCAGACATTATTGGTTCAACTGGGCCCCGCTAGATGGCACCATCTGTCGAGTTAAGCCAGGCGAAAATTGAACTTTTGAACCGCTCACGCTATTCCCTGTAGTAATACCCGGGTACTCTTTTCCCTGAATCAAACAGAAAGGAACAAGCAGTGCTTTATTACGTCTCTTGACGCAAGGAAGTTCTTTATTTTGTGCAGCTAGTTTTATTACGAGTGAATAATTGTAGGCGATCACCCTGACATCATTGGTATCACTTTGCTAGTGTCCGATCGTAGCGCATGTGTTCTGGTGCATTTACCTTAGTTTTTCGGTAAATAGTGCACTGCTGTTGATAATATTGTTGTGTTAGGCGTTGTCATACATTGAGCTTTCACTCTTACTTAAATTGTTATTTGACTTTAGTGTCCCTTTATTTAAAACTGAATGGTTTGTAGTGGCTGAAACTGTGGTAAAAGACTATGGCACTGCTCCTCACTGCACATGACGTCAATGGTGCCGTGGCAAAATGGCGGTCGCCGGCGGTGGGCGGGATTTACTGCCGGGATTTACTGTATCTGTATAAGCACAATAGACATTCTACGTCTAGTTTTAGCTGAAAAATTGAAAATTGTTGGGTGACCGTGTTATGGCCCCCTTTAAATGATGGTAATTGGATGCTAGGACATACTACTGTAGATCTGGCACCAAGTGAATGGCTCTGTGGGCTGGGTTCTTATATGTGCAGCACAAAGGCATAGCGAGAAGTTTTTGAGGGGGGGGGGGGGGGGGGGGGTCAGCCATTATTCACGTACGTTTGTGCATACATTTGTACGTGTGCATGTATATATAAGCATGCAAAATTGAATACTTTCATCGGGGCCTTGAGCATCCCCTCTCTAGCCAGTGACGTGGTAGTACAGAAATGATACTAGCTTTACGGAAGCTGAGTGGTCGGTAAACACATGCAGCAATGTTGGAAGAATGTGTGTATATGGAGACAGTAGTGAGGTACACATTCTGGGTGGGACTAAGACGAGAAGCGAAGTGCGAGAACAGACATGTGTCTGACATTCCTTTTATCTGCCTAGTGTAACCAAATAACGGTATATATAAAATAAGTTTCGGAAAAAATTACAACTGGTAAACTTGTTGTCTTTAGTTGGTTTGAGCATAAAATCAGTCTTGCCAGAGACATTCTAGATATATTCATACCCTTCAAAAGCGTTTTTTTTCTGCCAATGCACATGTCTGCTTGCATTTTACAGCAAAAGCTGTAATCAATATTGCAAGACATAAGAAATAAAATATGCCAAGGATTTAAGCCCGGGTCTGTTGCGTGCCAGCCCAGTATTACTGAGCCACGCCGGCCTTTGAAACTCGCTGCAAAACTGGCCTTAGGCTGGTTTGATGTCGGGAAAGGAATCGCGCTAATATGAGTAATAAAACATTTTAGAATATCAAAGGAACAACCAGGCGTCGCACAATGCGAGTTGAGTAAAGAGTGGGTCGTCCAATGATCCAACTCGTTACAAAAGCTTGTTTTTGTTCACCTATTAGCTGTGACGCATACCCACTTTAGGCATAATTCTTCATCGTCATCAGCGACTGCATAAAAAAATATTGTACAATATTCACATAAAGTGTGTAGCGAATACCAGGCTTCTCCGAAGAATGATGAAGTATAGCATAGTGAATGCCATCCTGCTACGTAAAAATTATCATTATTTATAGTGGAGCGGGTACCCAGCAAGTGTGCTTGCAGCAGTTACTAGTGTTAAGAAAAGGCTCTGAAAGGCCACCCAATGTTCGAGCTTTCACTGTGACAGTGCTGTGCACTCCGCGCCAGCCTGGTGTTCTTTTCTGTTCGCTTTATTCGAATTACCATTAGATGTGGAGACACCACAGTACGAATCCATGTTATTGGCATAGTATTGTGATGCCAGTGCCTTTGTTTAGTTAATTTACCAGCAGTATCTTAGTTGGCTGTCCTGTATTTTGAACAATGTTTTAAAGTTTCAACGTCCATACAAAGCAAGGCCTTTGCCATAAATAACATTCATACAGCGTGGCGACTATATCATGCCAAGTTTGAAATAATGCACACAAAATTAATCGCAGCATTCTGTATTTATGGTACAAATTGCTTGTAGCAATTTTCAAAGCATGAATCTTTCACCCGAGGCTTCGGATTGATCACATTTTGCTACATTTTCATTTTATACCATAGATATTCACTAATTTTACGTGCTGTTTCAGCTATATAGAGAAGTTACATATTATTTTGCTGCTGCTGATGGTAACGTCTTTCAGACCTGCTGTTCTATTTATTATTAATATTATTATTATTAATATTATTATTATTATTTAGGAGTTACACATATCATCTAAGGTGCATCTAAGACTCCTTCAATTTTTTTAAATTTTAAAAAGGTTGCTATTCAGGTGGGTTGGTCCATAACGCAGCGTGAATGTAGCCCCCTTGCTCTATTAATGTGCATCATGCTTCTTCTTCTACATGTCGCACAAATTTATGCTGTGGATTTGAAAAGAAGCCAACTCTCTGCTAGCGCTATTTCAATGAGACCCTTAACTGACTTGCAATTGTATTAGAAAAAATTCCACCAATTTATTTTTGTGCACACCGAGTCTTATCATTGCGTTTCAGCCAAAGAAAAGCAAATCCTGGCATTTTGTCAATTTGAACCTAGATCAGTGTATCACAATCCAATATCTGAAAGCTTCTAAACAGCTTTTTTTTTTCTTCCTGCTTCCATGACAGTTGATGCTATCCAGTAGTGGTGATAATACAGTCTTCCCAGACTGTTGTAGTAAAATAGCTTTTTTCGCATAGTGTGCCTTCAAACCAGTGAAACGTCATCACTCGATTCAACTTTTGATGCAAAAATGAAGGTGGTACTGTCACTCTTGCTCCAAATAAAAAAAAAAAAGCCAACCTCAATGTGTGCAAATGTTAACTAGCCCAAGTATGTTAAATAGCAAAAAGAGAGTAGTGACACCCAATATTTCATTGGTGTCTCCATGAGCTTCAATTGTTTCAGTAATGGTGGACTGTATTGCATCTTAAAAGGACCAGACACTCAGAATGTTAGAGATACTGGTGTTAATGGTTCTCGTGAAAGATTAAAAAATGAAAGTTTGGCCTTCATTTATTAAATTAACCAGCCAATTTCCACTGTACTAGTAATATTAATTACTGATTATTGTGAAAAGTTATGTCATCAGTCAAAATGATCTAGCATTGTCCCCCCTTAAGTACCACTTTGTTTTAAAAGCATTGTTAAGAATGAAAGCAAGGGTTTGAGAGACCAGAGTTATCTTAGAGAAGTGTTACACCAGTGAAATTTTGCGCGAGTATGTCACCTCCAAATTTTCATTCGCAACAGTGGTGTCGCTACCAGTCATCCTCGTGAGGGTAGTGCTTTGGTGAACTTCTTTTAAAAAATTCTGGATAGGAGTGTGAAAATGCAAGCAGGCAGTGGTTGTATGGTAAGTGTGTATAGTCTGTCCCACAGGGAGCTGAGCCCGGGTGGGGAAGAAGGCAGCCGTCCTGCATCAGTTGATTCCGTGCTTACGCAGCCTACGCGCCTCGAGTCTGGTGAGTGCCGGCTGTGTCAATGGGACACTTGCATTGCTAATTGCATTGTTTTGTTGATGCACTTGTGATTGCTCTTTCATAAATTCACATTTGACCACTATCTGTTTTAAGTGTTTTATGCTGGAGTGCACAACGGATATGACATTGTAAAATGTCTATACTAACAAATTGTAAAGAAAAACACGAGAAGAAAAAGTTCCGCAGCGGAGGGTCTAACCAGCGACCTCGCGCTCCTGAGCATGTGACACTACACACTATGCCACAAAGCAAGCCTTCTCCGTCTTGTTAATGGCAAGCAGTTTACTATATACACTATGTACCGCTGGCGGTCCTCGGAGCTCGGTAACTTCAGCGCGTTTTCGTCATCAGTAGCGAGATGGCACGACGGGCGCAAACGCTCTGAACGTCGCCGCGTTGCACCACCCCATGCTATGCGCACATGCCTCCGCATGGCGTGCTTAAAGTGCATATAGATGTTCTCTAGCATGGTGGCTCACTCACTTACTTGCGCTAGTGCGCTTATTGCATGATTTGAGCGCTTTGTACCTCTTGTGCTTCTACCGCAAGTTTGCTTCGACTTTACAGTTGTTAAAGAGAGCACGAACATCACTTTGTTAGTGCTTAGTGCTGCAGTTTCATTTACGAAAGAAGCGTGCCGCTCACTCACGAAGTAAGAATCGTTACAGTTTGTGCTCGTCCTGTGTATACCTGTGCATTTGTTTCGTTCGTTTTGTGTCGAGCTGTGACAGTTGTTTGTCCGCGCTCTTCCTGTGTATGCTTATTTCGTGCGTGCTTTCTGCCTGCTCGAGGTGTGCGCTGCATGTTTAGAGCTGCTTGCTGTTCTTTGCGTGACATTGCAATTTGTTGCGGTAGCATTCATACATTCACCTTTGTGACGTAACAATGCACAATGAAAGCTCAGCTGCACGTTTCACTTTTGTGTATTACCGATTCCTAAAAAGGGAGATCAACCACATTTTTTCTTTTTCTTTTGGGTGCACATTTGTTTTTGTTAGTGCTCTTGATGCAAATTTTGAGCCTCACCATTTTGTATTGGACCCCTGTGGACTTCTCTTGTGTCCGTGTTTGCGAGCCCTGTCTCTTTTACATGAATACTTGTCAACTAGCTCTGTTTTCTATCAACCTATAGTGTAAAATGGCTGTATATCGGCTGTCAGTCAACTGCGGCGGCTTAACAACCTTGTGAACAAATTTAGTGTCGCATTCGCGGTCCCCAGCTGAAAACAGAGGCAGCAAAAAGGATAGTATCCCAGTGATTGGCTAGTTTGAAAAAGTACATTTCAGCGATGTGAAGGGTGTTCAGTTTTTTTTTTTCTATCTTCACTACTAGTAGTGCCAAGAACACATTTATCATTCTTAATTTGCAGCTGCTTCAGTGCTGGGTTTCACTGATTCCCAGCAGCCCTCCAAAACGACAACTTAAATATTCTATCTTCTGCGATGCTGACCTGTGCATGCACAGTGCTCGAGTGGTTTGTGCCGAGTGTACACCATAGCTTCATTCAAACGAGACTGCAGCTACATTCTTTCATGTTTCTTTCGTTCTCTCTTCTTCTCTTTTTTTGTAGTTTTCTTTTCTTTTTTATTTGAAGGCTGGAAACTTTTTGTAGCTTCTCTGTTTGTGGGCTGTGTCGACCACTTCTGTATTATGTTTTATGACACATGCAGACGATGCCACTTTGGAGTCGAGTAATATTCAAGGCAAGATGCTGCAGCCATCTGAGGACCATGAGGACAAAAGCGGTAGGAATGTTTTCATTTTGACTGCAATGCTAAGACAGCAGCACTCTGATGTGCTGCACGCGAGCAGACCATTCTTTCTAATATTAATAATCAACATTTGCTGGCATTTAATGGGGTCATTCTATAGCAAACTTATATTGTAAATGTCCCTCAGTAGCCTGCATTGCGGTCATTCATATTTGGTCATGTAGCATATACCTGTGCTGTGCAAGGCATAGCAATATAGATTTGGCTTTAAATGCTTTAACTTACTACGCAAAATTTCTGGGTCACATGGGCATAATTAATGACTACAAAGCCTTAGGTCATTTCTGGTGGAATGCGTGATTTTGCTCTCGGTGCTATCATCCACAACTTGTGGAACATAAATTTCTGGAGTGAAGTGGAAGAACTCGAGATAAGTGATGCCTATTGTAGTTTTTATTGTAGTTTGTAGTTTATTGCCTGTTGTGTTACCTCTTCAACTCTTGCTTCCTGAATGGCATTGTTGTGATACTAACTCATCTGTCAAACTGTGTTCCTGCATTCACTGCAGCTGTTATCAGCAAGTTCAGACCAGAGATGCGTTTGCAGTTTTTTTTTCTTTTCTTTGGAGTGGAGAATTCACAGTGCGGTTCATCAGAGCAGGTTCATGTTTGTAATGGAAATGCGCCTAGGTTTGGGCCAAGGATCCGTCAATAAAATGACACAGCAGTTGGGGCCTTCAACATGCAATGCATACGACTTTATCTACAATGCTACAGGCCTCACACTAGAACTATCCATTTTGCAATCTGCCTACCACTCGTGCAATCCCCTCCTTAAAGGGCTGTCATCGTGGTAACTGTGGCAGTTCTAATCAATGCGATATCGCTGCGTTGTCTGATGGCGACGGTTGGAATGACTCGTAGTCACTTATGGTGCACTTGTCTCTGCATCTGCTCTCGTTGTGAGGGGACTAGCGGGGCTGGTTAACCCTCAGGCTGGTGCTGTGCTAGGGGGTAGCCAGCCGTCAACGTATTTAGATACTGTCAGTTGGAAAAGTCCGCTCCGTATGCGGCACTAACTAGTATCTGCTCCGAGGGGCGGCGCTGGCATAGCGTTGAGATTGAGCTGCTGCCGTTTCCCGCGGCAGCATTGAATATTTTTTTTGGTGCACCACTGCGAGGGGAGCTTGAAGGTTAGATTTCGGTCATCGCAAATTCTATTTCACATGTGACTTGACAATCAAGCATGCTTGAGAGAATCTGCAGTTTAACACAGTAAACATGAGGACCTGCAGCACATCGGGCTGTCGAAGTGGCAATGTTTCTGAGGAAAACACTTGCGATCCATGGCATTTCAAACCCCCAAAATACCCTGCCGTTCTGAAGGCCTGAACATCTACTGATCCATGAAAAGCCTTCCAGGTGGCAGTCAAGACCTACCGTATATACTCGTGTAAGGGCCGCCCTCGTGTAAGGGCCGCACCCCAACTTTGAAAGCGGATATTTCGAAAAAAAAAAAACAAAAGTTCAAAATGTCCCGCCAGAAAAGTGTAGTTAGTTCATTTACAGCCAGATGGCGCTGCACGCTTTTCCGCTTTTATTCTACTTCCGCCGACGCGCCGACCACGCTGTTGACAGCGCGCCGCCATATTTGCCTTGTGCGGCCTCTTTGTTGGCATCGTTCCTAGCATCGTGTCGATACGTTGGCAGCGCGACTTCAGATCGGTGTCGTCGGTGTCACTTTGTTGGTTGTAGTGAACCCTGCAGAAGCCAGCGCACGTGACGGACGATGGGCCGGCATCTGAGATCATTCACTGCAGCATTTAAGCTGCAAGTGATTGACTATGCCGAGGAGCACGGGAAGCGGGAAGCTGGACGAAAGTACGACGTCGATGAGAAGCGCGTGCGTTACTGGATGAATCAGAAAGATGCCCTCGCCGCTACTAACAGGAGCCGAAAGGCGTTTCGCGGGAAAAAGTGCAAGTACCCGCAACTCGAAAGCGAGCTCGTCAACTACGTCGTCGACACACGAAGGGACGGCTACGCCGTATCGACTGACATGATACGCGTCAAAGCCCTCAGCATCGCTCGCCACATGGAAATACCCCCGGCACAATTCAAGGCAAGTCGGGGCTGGGCTACGCGGTTTATGAACCGTAACCAGCTTTCTATTCGGCGCCGAACGACGATTTGCCAAAAACTGCCGCGCGAGTACGAAGACCACGTCATTAAGTTTCATCGCTTCGTGAATGCTCTCAGGAGGGAGCATGAATACGACCTGTCCCAAATTGGGAATGCGGACCAGACACCTGTGTGGTTCGATGCACCGGAAAGCACCACAGTGGATTTAAAAGGTGCGAAAAGTGTGTCTGTGCGCACGACTGGTGCAGAACGCCAAAGGTGCACTGTGATGTTGTGCATCACGGCAGACGGCAGGAGGCTTCCGCCGTACGTCGTATTTAAAAGGAAGACTCTCCCAAAAGAGAAGTTCCCTCAGGGAATCGTCGTACGTGCGCAAGAGAAGGGCTGGATGTCCGAGGAACTGGTCGTTGACTGGATTAAGACCGTCTGGGCAAACAGACCTGGAGGGCTGTTACAACGGAAAGCCCTCCTTGTTTTGGACAGCTTTAGGGGCCACTTGACCGACCGCGTCAAGAACCGAGTTGCCGCAACTCGTACGGACTTGGCCGTCATTCCCGGTGGCCTGACGAGTGTGCTGCAGCCGCTCGACGTATGCGTCAACAGACCATTCAAAGTGGAATTTCGCCGATGTTACTCTGAATGGATGGCTGGAGGCGTCCACGAGAAGACCCCTACAGGACGGCTGAAGCGGGCGTCGCTCCAACAGGTGTGTGAATGGATTTTGAATGCGTGGCGTGCCATGTCAGTAGAAGTAGTTGCTAAAAGCTTCAAGGTAACGGGAATTTCGAACTCCATGAACGGCACCGAAGATGACCGTCTCTGGGAAGACGCGGACGCCGAGGCGAGCTCCTCCGAGAACGAGGACAGCGAAATGGAATCCGAATAAAAACATTTCTGGCATGTCATTTGTGACTCTTGCACTCTGCTACTGTTGCATAAACAGTACAGACCTTTGGCCTGTACTGCCTGTACTAAATCGGCCTGATTCGTGTAAGGGCCGCACCTAGCAAAATTTTCGAAAAAAAAGTGCGGCCCTTACACGAGTATATACGGTACATTTCTGGCTTGCATTTTGAATCTGAGTACCTAATCACTTGCTACAACTCATCGTAGTCAGGAACATCAAAATTCCATGTGGAAGGTGGACACCTAAACTCGGTGCTGTTCTTCGAGTTTTCCCAAATATTACTGCACTCTTAGCAACTTGGTTCCCTGCATTACAAGACCGAACAAAGTTCCAAACCTGGAATGTCAAGCTTATCCAGAAAGGTTTTTTTTTTTTTTTTTTTTCAAAATTTCTCTTCATGCTGCGCTGTAACCTTCAAAAGCGAAATCAGCCAGAGGGTAGCACTATGAAACGGAGTGGCTGATTACTTCGAGAAGCGTATGATGGGGGGCTAGTTGGCTGATTACTTGCCTGCTTTTTAAAATATCGAGCCCTGCTGCTTGTGGGCTGATGTCAAAAGCTAACGTACTGGCTCTGGGTGCATCGTCACGCCTTAAACAAATTACCAAGGGAATGCCTTGCGAATTCGAGTTCAATAAGACTTCGCTCAGCAGCGTCGGCATCCTGGAGGAAGGCCGGTCATATGAGAGCTGTGAGAGCTGTGAGCGGTCATATGAGAACCATTTGAAAGCTGTGTTCTCATTTTCCTAGTGTCGTTCTTCGCTTTTTCTCGAAAAAGCTATGGCCCTAATAACCATTTTTATTAGCTTTTAGTAGATGAGCGTAATTTTTGGGGATGGCTCGTAAGTATCGTAGATTCTTTTTTTTTTCTTCTACCGTGCTCGCCGATTTTTTTCTTGTGCTCTTGCATGGTGGGCATAAGTCGTCTCAGGGCAGCTCGAAAGTGCTCCTCCACAAGTCTTGGATCTTCAGGGCTGATGTTGCGGTCAAAATGGAAAAAAATAAGCTGCTACGACAGCTCATGCATATCTTTAGGTGATCAACATAACTTAGAAAAGCTGATACCATCCGCAAGCTCATGATTTTCAGCTGGCTTTCCAAACCATGTTCGCTGTATGCGCACGTGAGGACAAGCTTCCCTCTAGAACTGAGGACAAAGGTGAAGTTTTTTGTTACGACCACTGTCTTGTCGATTTCGACAATACCTTTGTTTTGAACCACGTTGGAAAAAAGAAAACTTCTTCCTAGATAAGCTCGACATTCCAGGATTGGAACTTTCTTCGGTCTTGGAATACAGGCAACCAAGTTTCTACCTCTGGACATAACTCTGGATCGGAGGGGACGCCAGTAGCTTTATCAACATCGCTGCCCTCTATGTTAACGTCGGACACATAGCGACCACTTGCCGACACGCGGCCCTTGAATTTCGCGGTTTCTATAAGTTTTGGGGGTTCTCTTTTCCACCTTGTGTGCAGGAATATTTGGGGTAATTCGAGGAACAGCATTCAGCTTAAGTGTCCACCTACCACATGGAATTTTGACCTTTCCGCCTACGATGTGCTCGCAGCAAGAGATTAGGTCCTTAAATTTGAAATGTAGGTTTCGACTGTGAGCTGAAAAGC
Organism: Rhipicephalus microplus; assembly: GCF_043290135.1. Lineage (NCBI taxonomy): Eukaryota > Metazoa > Arthropoda > Arachnida > Ixodida > Ixodidae > Rhipicephalus > Rhipicephalus microplus. The sequence continues at coordinate 276,940,975 of NC_134700.1, read as the reverse complement.
TTCTCGTGGAGTAGCAACTGTTGAGGCGTTGAGAACTGCTGGGTCATTTGGGGGTTTGAAGAAGTGCCGCCGGTCGCAAGTATTTTTTCCTCAAAGGCATAGCCACTACAACAATCCGGCGCACTGCAGGTCGCCACGTTTACTACCTTAAACTGCTAATTCACACAAGTATGCTCCATCGTCGTGTCACATGTGAAATATAATTTGCGAAAGAGCTTTTCCAAGTAAAAGTTATTATACATACTGACTGTATGTCATCTACTGCACTGCATTCCATTTTTTTTTCTTAAATTATTCTTCCGTCACATTGGAAGGCCTTCTTAACTCCTCGGATAATTTTAGCAACAATCCAAGGAGTTTGTGTATGAAAGTCATCTTCACATAAAAATTGTCCCATTTATGTCAGTTGTGCCAGCTATGAGGTGCGCAAGCTCATCGATATAAAGCGTACAACGGGACAGGCCCAGTGTGCCACCCGCTAGCTACGCCACTGATCGCAGGCAAAGAAGTGATCATACATTTCTTAGGTACAGGCGCGGCCCTTATTTATCACTAAGTAGTATTCATTCGGCCCTTATCTAGCCGCTTTAGCTAAAATCCACGTATTTGGAAACAAATTTCTCGCTATTTCGCATGCAGAGGTAGCAGACTACATTTCTTCGCTAATCCCAAAGTGACAGCGGCGCTGCCGCTGCGCGGCATATGGGAAGGGGCCGCTCTTTGCTGCTCCTTGTCGCTGCGACCCCGCGCGCTTTCCAAACGGACAGTATCTAAAAACTTTGAGAGCCGCTTCCAGCTGAGACTTCTCCAGCTGTGTCTCGGCCCCTCAGGAACACTCGCCACAAGCCGCTAGTGCAGCAGTCTGCTGGCACACCGAGGAGCCAAGAACGGGACCTCGGCGCTGGTTCACGCGTTATTGGAACCCCAGTCGCCCACACTCGAGCACTTGAACTAGACGAAGTGCTGTTTGAGACGTCTGCCCACTTTCGTTTCACTCGTTCTCCTATACTCTTGAGGCTTTTTTTTCTTTGCGTTCTATGTTCTTTCATTGCGACAATCATCATCACTATCTTTGGTTGTGGTGACACATCGTTTAACACAAGCTGCCTCCTTGTGATGTTACGGCCACGTGCCTCAATCCACATCATCACAAGGTTTTATTTTTAATATCCCTGGCCAAAAAGAGATAAAACAGCGAGACACACTGATGCTATGAAAATGATAGAGCAAAGTGACATGGTTGTCATTAAACAGCATTTCTTTTACTCATCTTTGTCTACAAAAGGGCGAGTGTCATCAGCTATGCCTCCAGAAGGCTGGGCATCGGCGTGTCAAGTGGGACCACCCCGCGTCAGCTTGCCTCGGAGTCCCGCATGGCCCGAATCGGCTGCTGTACCAAGGTCAGTGAGGGCACCGACCTCAACCCTGTTTTTTAGTCATATTTGTGGACAGGACTAGTCAGTTAGTGAATTGACATTATGGTCTGGTTTGACACTATTGTCTTCGGAAGTCTGTAGCATTTCTTTCTCAAAGGAAGATCAATTAATTATTTCAAAGTCTAAAAGTGTGTTTCGAAACTTTTAAACATCATATTTTACCAGGCTTGTAAGAATATTTTAATGCTTCAAATATTCGAACAAATGGTGCAGTATTCAAATGCACTTTGAACCGAATTTTAATTATTGAAAATTTTCTATTATATAAAACAAACAAATGCATATTAGTCTGCAAGTAACGCCCTATAAAGGTGTTCTCAATGCAAAAGAGGGATTTTAAGCCTTGAAAGAACTTATCTAGGTGTATATAAGTTAGCATGTAACCTCCCCGGCAAAAATGGTTTCACTGTAGTGAAGTGCTTCTAAGCCGTGAAAACACGTACTCGGGGGAAATTTACACTGCCGCGAAGCCTCACTTTAAGGTTAAATAAAAATATTAACCTCACGTCGATCCCTATTTTGAAGTTTAAAAGCTTGTTATAGTGACTTATATGCTCTAAGCATAGCAAATTTTAAAATGTAACATATTTTACAGGCTATCACTTGCAGTCTATCGAAAGTCAGATCGTGCTACTATTCAAGGTTTCCCCTTCCTTTGATGCAAAAAAAAAAACAAACTTGTATTTGTACAGGACTTGTCTCAATTTTAAAATTATACTGTGCAGGTTAGTTACGTCATGACAAGTATGCCCTTTTTTTATAATGTGTGCTATATATACTATCCAAATTCAATTCGAAATTATTCAACCAAAATCATTATTCACTTCTAATTCACTTCGAACCTATAATTCACTATTCACACAAGCCTATATTTCACTGCTTGTAGCTCGCAACCTGCTACAATTCAAATGCTGCTCCTTTTCTCATTCAATTCAAAATCATGCCATCTGGCCATGTGCAAGCTTACAAAGCAATACAATAAAATCCAAACAACACAAATTTGTCTTCTAAAGATGTGTGATGTAGCATGCAAGATATTTGAAAAGGGCCGGGTTATTAACAATTGTTGAGGGTCTGGACATCGTAGCGTTCTTCTTAAACTAAAAGTGTAGCGCGAAAAGACTGGACACAGGAGACAAGTAGGCAGGATGGGCATCTACTTCTTGCGCTTTACTTTTAGTTGAAGACACTTTGCGAACTCGTCCAGCAACGCGTTTTATCGAGATATCCTTCTTCATTTTAAGATGTTGCACCAACTGTTAAAGCAGAACTTTTTGAAAAGGTGACGAAACACGAAAGTTTTATAGACTTGGGTATTCAAATGGCACCATCAATATGATGTGCTTATCTGAAATTCGTCTTATGGTGAGGCAAAGGGGATCCTTGTCAAGATTTTTCATTTAGTTTAGTTAATAATGAAGTGCATTGTTAATTGCCGATTTTAGAAGAAGCGTGTTGAGGTTAGGATAACGCAATACTGTGTACGGTTTTATCGACACAGTTATGTGCGTTTGTTTGCAGCTTGATTCCGCAGACCCTGGAGCAGCTGCTTGAACGTCAGTGGGACCAGGGCTCTGGCTTTCTCATGAGGCAGGCCCAGCACTTTGACAGTGAGTGAAGCTCATATGCTGTGCACGGTTTGTTTCTTCTTACTTTCAGGATTATTAATTTCAGATCTTTTCGGATTATTTCGTGGTCTCTAGGGACTCCGTGAAATCACACATTGACTGTATTGCAACAGTGACATTTCGCTCAGTTTAACTTCGCTCGGATTGCATCGTACGCGGGGCCCACAGCGATGTCTCTTTCAGTAGGAAAACCGAAAGTTTTGTTTTTGAAAGTCCAAAAATACCATTTGGCACAGGTTTGGCGCAGACAATCCAAATTTTGAGGAAATGTAGCTGCATGTGGCAGCCAGGGCACTTTAGCGCAGTTTGGCGCAATCAGCGCAGTAGTAGCATCACTATTGCATGTGAGAGCGTTACTTCTTGCCGAGTTATGTCTCAAAGTTAAGTGTGGTGGTGCATGTGATATTGTAGAATCGCCAGTTCTTTTTATTGTGATCGTTAAAGTGTTGGCAAGTTGTTCCTCTGCAGCTTTCTGTGTTGGCTACACAATCTGTTGCCGTGCTTCTGGTGAACTTTGTTCTAGTAAGTAAAGCTGAGCTAGTACCTGTACGATTTCATCGCAGAATAGCAGCAGTATCGTAGGTTTAGCCTGTGTCTATGTCTTTTTTGCACTGATCTACTATCATGAAACATTGTTTCACTGCAATGGCTCGCTTCTCATGTCTCGCTGCATTGCAATTTCGTATGTAATGGCTCAATACTTACCGCAAATAAGCAGTGTGGTAAATGTTGCTTGGACACTTGTCATTGTGGAAGGAACCTCACAGGCTGTTTGTGTATTGGTTATAAGCTGTGTTCACATGTTGCAGTTGCATCATTGCTGTCATGTCTGCATCAACTGCGCTCGGAGAACATGGAGTTGGAGTCTCGAATCAGTGGCCTGCAAGCACGCCGGGACCAACTGCTGGCTGTCAGCGCACGACTGATGGGCCCTCTTCGAGAAGCGCCCATGTCCAACTCTCCCATGCCTCTCGCGTCCCATGCTTCTGCTGCAGAAGCCAATGCGGCGGCAGCCATGAGCATCGGCACGAGGGCAAACTTGCCCACATCTTCTGCGGTGCGTGCCATTTTTCGCTTGATTTCGTGTTCCTTGTTTTTAACAGGTGTCTCATTATAGGTGCACCATGTTGTTGTTTTTTTCGGGCGCACTACCACTTAAAAGATGAACTCGTTATGAGGAGTCCGCTTAAGAGAAGGAAAAAGTAGTTCGAATGATAATCTTGGTGTAACCGCTCAGTGTTCTCTGAACTGATGTCGAAGTGCTACAGTTACTAGTGAACAGGACCCAGAGTTCAGGGGGGTTCTCGTGCTGCGCCAGCACGCTAAGAAATGTCTCTGCATCGACGGGCTTACATATAGCCCAGTAAAGACGTAGGAAAGCACACAGTGGGAAGAAAGCAGCAAAACAATTTACTGCAGCCCGGTGCTCTCATTTCTGAATTTTGCACATCTGCAGTGGAGCTAAGGCTGCATAACCTCCAGTCTGGTTGCAGCAATGCATGATTAAAACGAAAGCAGCACTACCCCCTTGCATTCATTTGTGACCCCCCCTCATTCATAATCTGTTGCTAACTTTGAAGGTCTTTGGGATGAACTCGCAATAATACATACACTAGCATTTTTTTTAAGCACTAGGGCTCCAGCTTGTCGTCACACTCGAAATCAAATGGTCAATACAAGCCTATAACAAGGCTGTCGGTACTCAAAACCGGGTTAAAATAGATGAACATGGTCTAAAGTAATATAGATTACCATTTTCACTTTATTCTGCCGTGCCTTTGATTGTAATGTGCACCCGTTTCTCGCGACCAAAAAAAAAATTATAGCACCAAGTTTTAATGCACAACCACTTTTCGTGACGGAAAAGAAAAAGTCATTAGGAAGCAACCTTCCCATGTTAAGAAGAACAAGTATTTGCTTTCAATGCATTATAGTTACAAAAAGTGAACAAACAACACAGCGTATCTTGCCGCTAAGACCGCAGTCACTACGCCGATACAAGTTGCATGATGATTTCGCCGCCCGCTGCGAATACACGTATGGTGAGCAGCTCTTTGATTTCAAGGAACTGGCACTTTTTTGGTTCACTGAAACCTTTTTGCGGTGCTCCGCGGTCAAAATTTTTTTGCTTCTGTTTCCGCCAGTGCCGCATGTACGTTTCGAGAACTCCAGACGACCACGATGCAGCCAGATTTCCATCCGTCTCTGGGCACGTAGTAGTAACTCTCCTTTTGAATGCAGCATCAAGGTGCGCTCCTTTGAGTCTTTGGAGTCTGCACTGTTATGCCGTTGACTTAAATGCAAAATGGCACACGTACGAACTGCAGAAAATAGAAGAAACAATGGCAGAGATGGCACCCACATAGCCAGGCCTGATGCGCGTTCGAGGCGGCCAGTGTTGAAATGCCGATGGCAATGCGATAACCAATGGGTTTTTTTTTTTTTTTTTTTAGTCTTACACGATTTTAGCCCGCATGCGATTTTCGGACTCGTTTTAAAGGAAGAAACTGTGCACGTCAGATTCGAGTACATACGGTAAGAAAAAATAACCTAAAAGTAATCATACGTATTGGTAGCAGTTGGGTGCTATCAAAGTTACAGAATCAACGGAACTCCTTGCGGTGGCTCCACTTAAGGCAAGGGATGCATATTGTTAATGAAAATGAGGTTGGCACGTGTAGCACTTGAATGGTGGTTCGCGATTTGATTGCGACATCTTGAAATTGGGTGTGCTCCCTTGAAATCGAAGGATCGGCATCTTTCATCCAGTGAAATTGCAGACGTGATTCGACATAGTCTGTGCTATGTGCATAATCAAGGCAGTCTCGGAAGTAGTTGGCGAATTCATGCAATGGTGCTTTCTTTTGTTAGACCCATCCTCCCTTTTCCTCGCATTCATTTTATTACCAACGGATCTTTCGATGTCAATTTTTTTACACTATGAAACTTAAATGATGGTATGCACCACGCGTCGCAGGTTTTGATTTTAAAACGCACCGAGGCTGCGTGCTCAATATTTTGCCGCAAGTGTGGCCCTGGGAAAAAGCTGTTTTAGTTGGAATGCGGTACCGATTAGAGTGCGTATATTCGCGACTCCTGCACGTACGTTATAAGCGGTCTATACTGTATTCGGAAGTCTACTCTACGAATTGGAGAGGGGGGTGTAAAAAACAGGGTGGAGCCTGTACACTGGCCTTTCAAGGTATTACTTGAGATGAGTGCTCACAGTGACACGTGGTTGACCTGTTGCTTGGAGAGTATATTGAAACAATAATGCTGAGGCATAGTCCTCACAGGGTGATGCCATCCGTTTTTATCACTGGTACAATACAGGGTAGCAGAGGTTCAATTTTTATCATTTTTTGTCGTAATTTAATAAACATTCTTGGGTTTTGCTCTTCGTATCCACACTATATTTCACATTTAGCATTACCTTGTTTTCATGGTTTACGTAGTGTTTGTAAAACATGGCAGATATTTCGAACACCCGCTTCGAACTGGAATTGGTGTTGCTGTTGAAGGATTCGATTCGTACTCTAAAAATAACCATGTTAATGGCTTCGCTTGCCTTCGGGCAGCTGCAATGGCTGAGTATTACAGATAACTTTGCGAAGTTTTTTAGATCACTTCCCATTTCGGACATTCCTAGGCCTAAGAATATCTGTGTAAACACATCTGCAACATATAATTTTTTGCTTTTAGTGCATGGTTAACTTCTATTTACTTATATTATTACTAAAAAAAGTTGTGATATTGTCATATGCAGAGATTGAGGCAAGCATTTTCTAGTCTTTTTTTTTTTTTGCTTTTTTAGTGCTCTTATTCTCGGCTAGATGGCGCCATGGTCACAGCTTCGGCACGCAAACACCATCTCGTTTAACTAAAACGTGCTGTCCGTGGCGAACGTCTGCTTCACGGTAACGCTACTCCCTTTGACACTGCTGTCACGGTAATGCTAGACTATAACTGTCTATTGACAACCAACGGGCAATCAAGTGAAGGAAAGTAACTGGGATGTTATTCGTGGTAATTTTTACATAAATGTCAAGAAAGCGAAGTCAATAAAAAGGCAACTTGACGCCGGCTGGCAGCAGTCGTCTTTCTGTACACTTTACGGGGTATAGTATCTGTGTATTTAGACTTGGAATTGAATGTGGAAAACTCTTAATAGTTTTTTGTTGGTGTTGCATAGCCCATGTCACAAGGAACATGAAAATTGTGTCATTGTCTTAATGCAGTGGCAACCAAAATCCACCTTTGCTAGTCTGAATGTGCCCGATTCTAAGCGTACTAGGGTAATGTTGACTGTCAAAGTCCATTTTGCAGTATTTCTTCTCAATGCCGTCTCATTTCACGGCAGCCAAGGTCTTGCTAAAGCCAATTGCTTTCACTTCGTCTATTAGTACCATTGTTGCGGAGCTCAGTAGTATGTATGTGCTAGCAACATGTGTAGGTGCTGATACTGCCTTTGCATGAAATATGTGCAGGGCTCTTCTATGGACAAGCACCCTGGTGTGCCACTTGGCTTCCCTCTTGGCTTTCCCTCCTCGGCCCAGCCAGCCACCGACCACCAACCACACCAGGCAAGCGCATTAGAAGCCGAGCAAGCTGTGTCCAATGAGAACATGAAGCAGAGCACTAAAGGAAACCATGATTCCAAGCTATTCCTCTAGATTATCAATTTGACAGCGACGAACAAGTAGCAGAGCACCAGCATACCATATTGTGGCATTCACACGGGCAACTGATAGAGGTTGCTGGAAATAGTATGTTGTAGGATTATTGTCGCCAATGGTCGCTTAGTCGTAACACACCGTTTTAGTGATTTGCGAACCGACCGACTAAGTAGCCAGAGTGTCGAAATTGCAGAATCAAATAGCAGGGCGGGAGATCGGCATACAATGCTGGTTATTTCACAAGAAATAGACAAGCCTGTCAGAAAAACTTGTGAATAGTAACAGTTGCTGTGTGGCGATGAGCAAACTGCATTCTCTGGTGTGAACATTAGTCGTAGTGAGTAGCTGCTTCACAGTCACTGGTTGCAGACTTGTGTTAGTTGCCAGTGTGAATGCCACCTAAGACAATGTAATAAAGTTTGTGATTTTAGTGTTGTATGCAGGTTATGGACCATATGTATCATAAGCCTGTTGATGTGAGCAAAAGGGGGGAAAGAAGTTACTTGTCAGATTCTATGTGAAAGAAAATCGAGCTTTGTGCCTCTGTGTTTATCGTGAGGACATAGGAAAACGTCCATGCAACACTTAGGTTTAGATTTGCATTAGGAAACCCCTGGGTGTCAAAATTAATCTGGAGTCTCGCACAACAATATGCCTCAGTCACAATTTGTTTTTGCAGTGTAAAAATCTCGGAATAGCTGCGTTACAAAACTTCTAATGAAAGCTGCAGTGCCTCGCACTTACACCATAAACATGTTCTCATTGTTTTTTAATATGTACATAAAACAAGCCTTGCATGTGAGAAAATGTGCTAACAGACGTGTTAACTTTGGCAGCATTTGCTGTCGCTGAATCTGTAACATTCACTTCAGTGGAAGCATTTTGTTCTGTATTTGCAGAATATACACAGTACATTCCATTTTTACAGGGTATACTATATGTACTCGAATCTAGGCTGACGCCGATTCCAAGCCAACGTCCAAACATCTGAAGCCCCCCCAAAAAAAAAAGAAATCTTACCTCGAATGTAGGTTGAGCGAAGAGAGCACTCACAGAATGGAAACATTAATTGAACGTGAAGATGAAACAAAGTGGTTGGTTTATGATGCAAATAACTTGAGAAACATATAGCCGCTAGTCCTGTTGTGTGCGTTTCTTGTCGTTTTTTTTTTCGCGCCGCTTGTAGTTATTTGCATTATAAATATGCCGCTTAAGCTTAAATATGCCGCTTAAGCACGTCGCATAAGTAACCTCTTGCGACAGCACCTGAAGTAAGCGCGGCAGCACCTTTCGACAAGCTTGGTATATATATATATAAAGGTCGCTTAGACAGAAGTTCGGTTCTTGCCGACGGGCACATCGGCTTTCCTCTCATATCTTGGCGCCGAGTCCAGAAGAGGCCGCGACATCCCAGCATGTCACTTCTCCTTTGTGAAAGCAGCAGCCACCCCGATGCGTCCGCTCCAGGCCAGTATACGCCTCTCGAAAGTCCTCCGCTGTAAAGAGCCTTCCCTCCTATTTCATTTCGCCAAGCGCATTCACCGGGGCTGCTTCGTTTTGTCTTATCGGATGCTGCCGTCGCCCACGGTGCCCGCTGGACGGCTGCACAATAAATGGAACTCGGGCGAAAAGCAGCTCGGGCGAAAAGTGCTTGCCGATGCTGTGCTCATTCTAAGTCGTCGTCGTCGCTGACTTCTTTTGTCGCTGTCTTCAAACAGTGCGCAATCCTCGGTGCCACCAAGTACATTGGATATGCCGCACTTCTTAAAAGAGTGCACAATCAAAGTTTTTGGGATGTCGTCTCACACTGCAGCCCCTCATGAGATGCGCATTCTTTTTGTTCAAAGTTCTGCCTGGCTTGAACGTTGGACATTGACATCGCGGCTAGGACTATTTTCTTTTTATAAGTGGCACTATAATGACACCGCCTGTTTGGCACCATTGAGCTATGCTGCATACAGACCCCTCAAAGCGCGACTCAAAATGACAAACGGCTCGCCCATGACAAACGAGCGAGCCTCAACACTCCCCACGAAGATCAAAATGGCGGCCTCACGTGTGTACTCATTGGGTTTTCTGCATTTACATTAGAGAGAACTCTAGCGCTAGTGTCTACAGGAACTGCAACGTACCGTATTTACTCGCGTAATCCTCGCACTCGCATAATTCTCGCACCCCCCACATCGCCCAAGAAAAACACAATTTTATTTTTTCTCGAGTAATTATTGCACCCCCGAAAACTGCCGCAATAATGTCGTCTGCTCGTTCCAGCAACTGGTGATGATAGCGCTCACCATCTGGCGCCATCTCTTAAGCATCAAGCGTACTTTTGCTCGGAGATTCAATCCAATCCAAGCCAAGCCGAAGTGGCCAGTGCGCGTTGCGTGTTTTGTATGTTGTGTTGGTAATCTTGGCACGTTATGGGGTAACACTGAAGCTACACGGCTGCTTCAAGTTCCAAGTGATAGATCATGCACTAAACAACAGCGGCAGGGCCGCCGGTAGGCCCTTCGGAGCCTACGGGTTTTGTGTTCGCTACTGGTGACGGCAGCTGAAAGCCACCAAGGCACGTTGGGCCTGCCGTGTGCCTAAAACTGGGATTGATGGTAAACTTTATTTCTTCAGAAGGAAACTGCGGACGATTCTGTTAAATAGCCATCGGTAAACTTTATTTCTTCAGAAGGAAACTGCGGACGATTCTGTTAAATAGCCATCAGCGCAATACTGACGTCCTACGCTTACCTTTTGAGGGCTCCTGTTGAGTGACGAACGCAACCGCTACGCCCACAAGCTATGCGTATGGTATTCTGATTCTCGGCTATTTGCTTCCACTTTTTGTGTCTCAAATAAATATTGCCTTGTGTTGAACCTCTGCTTTTATTGTTGAGGTAAGTTCTAATTAGTACTTCTTAAAGCTTTATGTAAGTTGCTAGTGTGAGAATCCCGATTTGCGGCCACTTCGTTTTATTTTTCGCTCTCTGCGTTTTCGTGGAAAGCTTTCCCCGTGTAATTCTCGCACCCCGAACTTTGCATCAGTTTTCCGGCAAAAAAAGTGTGAGGATTATGCGAGTAAATACGGTATCCCGCTTCAGCAAGTATGGGAATTCGTAGTAGTACATAGATTTGCCTAGTCTTCGTACTTTACTTTTCTTTTGGCTTCGCATGGCTTGGAGCTGCTTTGTTACGAAACAAAAATCTGCAAATGTTCAGCAGTTGCGCTTCACCACCTTAATCATTTAGGCTCACTGTTTCAAGTGAAGTTACGAAGTTCAAAAGGTTTTGTTCTTTTTTTCAAAACAAAACCGAAACACAGTAATAAACAAAGCCACAAGAGCGATTCACCTAGGCAAATCCGTCTGCTACCCATCATTCCTATGATCTCTGAACAATCGCAGCACCAGAGTCTCTTCTAGTTAATTTTGTGAAACTCCATGTGTGAAGCCAGATGTTGGCTAGGCTACTAACAGCTACAACACCGTCTAAGTGACGCCAGTTGTGCACTTTTGTCGAAAAATGACGTGTTTTTCAAAATTCTCGTATCTAAGCTGACCCTGGAGTTTTATACAAAAAAATTTGAAAAGTCTGTCGGCCTAGACTTGAATAAATACGGTATTTAGGAAGTTAGTACAGTCAAACCTTGATATAACGAACTAAGTGGGACCGCCGCAACTCGTACGTTATTTTGAAATATCGTTGTAATGAAAAACTTCGATTGTAAGCAAGAGGTCAAACCTAGGAGCGAACATGACGTACCGTATTTACATGATTGTAAGACGACCCCCCCAAAATCGCATCTCAAAAAAAAAATAAAAAATAAAAAAAAACCACCTCACGTAGGTCGCAAGCTTCGCCTCTAGTTCCGGAAAGCGGCCAGACTTCGGCCCGCGAAAGCCACGGCGCTTGGAGTCGCACGAAAAAATTTCCTCGCGCTGAAGCCGCCACTTCCACACCACACATTCACAGATTCCGAACTTTCGTCCTCATGTCACGGCACTCATGTCAGACAGAAGTGACTCGAGAGAGCCGGTCGTGGACACAAGCGACAGGAGCACGCGGCGACGCGCCCGCTTAGAAAATTGTATCGCAAAGAGGAGCTCTTCCGTCAACTACCAATACCCCCCTACGGCGGCTCTTCCATCGATTAGCGGTACTCCCTCAAGAGTCGTGCGCTCGTCATAAAGGCACTCGTAATGCGCGCAGTAGATGCTAAAAAAAGAAAAGCTTTTGTATAAGCACGCGGAAAACTATGCGCTTTGGGTTGAGCGGGAAACTATTCGAGATGACAATACATGGGTTTCGATTCTAAGACGACCCCCCAACATTGGATTGTCAAATTTGAAAAAAAGGGTCGGCTTACAATCGTGTAAATACGGTACCTTGGCAGTTGCCGTGTGCGCCGACAAGCAAACACACACAAAAAAAAAATTACACACACTTCAAACGTTCTTTATTTGAAGAAATCTGTGATTTTCTTCTGACGCGTGGAGCACAAACGGCTGATTAAGTACGCCTCAACACCTTCCACCTTACGTAGCACCTCATCGGGCACATCACTGCACCGACCAATGTAGGTGCGGACTTTGTTCATGTGCACTAAAACATCCGAGTGCGATATGGTCTCATCCTCTTCAGTGTTCGGTGATACAGAGTCCTCTTCCTTCGGGTCGTCGTCGTAGCTGGAGACGTCGCGAACGCTGTTGACAATCTCCTCGGTTGTCATGTCCGCCGACGTTAGTGCTGCGCTGTCGCTCTCCACGTAGTCGTCGAAGGAAGAGACGTCGGGCAACAGTTCCTCAACCTCAGTCCACAGGTCTCCTGGGTAGCTGTGGTCCTCTTCCAGGTTGTCTTCAACTTGGGCAGGCGCCTTGACTAGGCCTGCTTTTCGCCAACAGTTACGGATTGTTGACGTCTTCACGTTCCACCAAGCTCCCATCAGCATTTCCGCCGCTTGACGAACGTTGACTGATGTCGGCTGCTTTAAGCGGAGATTTATAATAAAACGCTGCACAAGGCGCTTGCGAAATTCCGCCTTAACACTCTTTATGATGCCTTGATCTAGTGGTTGCAGCAAGGACGTGTTGTTCGGTGGCAGAAACTCCAGGCGAACGTGCGTCAAGCGAACATTCACAATGTGGGCTGAACAGTTGTCGACGATCAAAAGAATCTTTCTATTTTCTTTCCTCATTTGTTCGTCAAGTTTGATGAGCCACTGCGAAAACAATTCTTTTGTCATCCAGGCACGCTTGTTCGCGCAATAGTCGAACGGTAGGGATACGACGTTTTTCATGCAGCGAGGCTTCGCGTATTTTCCAATGACAAGCGGCTTGATTTTCTTCGTGCCCGACGCATTGCAGCAGAGCAAGACCGTCACGCGGAGATGCGACTTCTTGCCTCCTTTACACTGCTGACCTTTGAAGTGCATCGTCCGATCTGGCAAGAGCTGGTAGAAGCACGCGGTCTCGTCCGCGTTGAAAATGTCGTCTTCGGAGTACGACTCTGCCACCTCTCGGAAACGATCGTTTCGCCAGGAATCTGCACCCTCTTTGTCCGCAGCCTTTTCTTCACCTGAGACTACCTGCCAGGTTATGCCGTTTCTCTGGCGAAAACGAAAAAGCCAACCCGCACTTGCATCAAACCCAGTTACTTCAAGTGCGTCGGCGAACTCGCGGGCTTTTTCTTGAAGCATTGGGCCAGACATTGGGATGTTTTGCAGCCGGGCATCTTTAAACCAGGTCAGCACAGCTTGGTCGACATCTTGAAAATTTCCCAGGCGCAACCGTTTCCTCGTAGGTGCAAGTTGTGACTCTCGGTGAAGCTTCAGAATCTTTTCTCTGTCTTTCCAAATGGTCGCGACAGTCGACGGGCAATGCCACGCTCCCTGCAGAGGTAGATTTGCTTTTTGCCCGAGTCAAGTTCCCTCAACAAATCCACCTTTTCTTGCAGGGAAAACTGCTTTCGCCTCTTCTTAGCGCTGTCACCTGGTGCATTCATCGTCGGGTCTCCAAACACTTTGCAGAAAGCTAAGAAAAAAAGAACGACAACAAAACGCAGCAGACTTCACACGTGCGTGGCACGAAGGACGCACGACGAAGGACGAGGCAACGAGGCTAGGCCTGCTAAGCTGCCACACATCAAACCATAACTGTGTGGTGGCGCTAGCAGTTGGCTCTCAACACGGTGATGATGATAGCTTCCGTGCATGGAAAAAAACAGCGGCTACTGTGCTACGTGAGAGTTGCGGTGCTGCTACTTTTAACTAAATTCATAATACTGATGTTCCTTGCGTATAGGCGGGCAAATAAATTATGCACGTTATTCTGAAATATACATTGTACTGAAATTCGTTGTTCTGAAATATTTTTACATTGAAAATATATAGGCAATCTGGCGGGGATTCTCGAAATATTCGTAAATCGGAAAAAGTCGTTAATTCGGTGTTCGTAGTAACGAGATTTGACTGTACTAGGTACATTGGAAAAGATTAGAGCTTGGTTTAGACACAAAAACCTTTCTGTAAAAGTGTGCCAAGTGCATGAAGTTATGTTGATGAATTCAAGCTATGGATCATCCGAGTGCCAACTCGCTGTTCCCATTAAGGGTGGGCCATACAGCACATCACTACTCTCTCACCCCATTTTGTGCTCCTGTAGCAAGAAGAACTTGCGAGATGCACTGTTCTACTTGCTTTGTTTTTTGCTTGCAGCTATTCAAACAAATGCTACCTTGATGAAATTATTTTTATTTACAAGTTAACATAATTATTTTCATTCTTTTGTTGTGCTGTGCGAGGACAAAAAGAAAAAGAAAGACCGGACACACATGTGCGCAAACTGTTTATTGATCGCAATGTACGTCGGATACATATACGGAGCGACCAAGACATACTGGGATTCATTTGATTTTTATTTTTTTAGTATATTGTTCATCTTTTTGTAAAGGCGTTAAAATTGTGTTCATTGTTTGTTTTTGTTGTATAGAACTGGTGCCAGCAGAACTGGTGTTTCTGCTGTTCTTGGTGTCCCATCTTTATTTATCAAGAAGTTGTCTCTGAATAGTTGCGCCACACAGCCGTTGCCCACTGCAGGTAGGGTACGGTGATTACAGAGATGGCAAATATGACCAAATCGCAGCCTGTTTCAAGTTAATCGCATTATCAGTTTATGGAAACAGGCTGCACCAACGAAAGAAAGTGAAGTGGAAATCCACCAAATTGCTCAAACTTACTTCAGAAAAGGCAAGGCACGCGCAAACTCCCTCCTAAATAGTCGCAGCTATTTTGAAAGTTTTCCTGAAAGGTCTTCAACTCTGTATAAAAGTAGAAAGTGGATCTTTTGGAACTAAAGTAACAGTTCTTTTACAGAATGAAGTTACCTTGGAAACAAAATAAAGTGTTCTATGTTTTGTTCATTTGTTATAAAGTTGTGGCTGCCTTTTCGCTTTGCGGTCACCCTACATGCGCAATCGGGAGGATGGTGATAAAAATGACAAGAAGAAATGAAAGTTACCTGCAGAAACCCAAGATTCAAAGTGGCACATGTTGGTTAATGTGATGCTCGTCTATGAAACATTCAGCTGGATTTCCCCAGTGCAACAGAACAAGAGCTAATGTGGCTTGGCTGGTAATTTTCGAACCTCTTGGACTTGTATCAACGTAACACTTTGGTATAGCTAAACACAGATTCGAAACCGCTCAGTGGGCGGTGGATCGTTTTTCAGCGAAAGCTGTTACGAGATCACGACAAGGGTCACGTGCGCCGTAGTTTTCCGCCACCGCTGCAGCCAGTATCACACAAAATAAGAGAAAAATCTAATTAAATAAAAAAAAATGACAGTATCCACGGGGCGAATGATGGAGAGTGGGGCGAAGCTGGGTCCGCGCACCCCTTTGGCCTCCCATTGTCATACTGCAGTGTCCTCACGGTGCCGTCGTCGCACTGCGCGCACGCCGCTCAGCAGCCTTGTTCATACTCCATCGTCGAGCCTCTGAACGGCATTTTTATTGCACTGTAGAGTGCCCCCTGGCGTACAGCGTCGCCGAAGAACACACGATCGTCTCTCTGTCCTTCCGTATGTGTGACGTCAATTCTTCTTTTCTACAAGTAACACCCTCTAGTGTCGTACCATTTGCATTTTTCAGCGTATAGTACTAGTACCGCCCTCTATGGCCGGTGCAAGAATAACGAGGGGCGGGTATGTACCACCCGCGATTACGACTGGGACGCTCGGGTTACACTATAAGGAGCTTCGCCCCTAAAACACGCGATCGCTGTTGCACAATCATCTCCCTTCTCTCTCTCCTTCCATACATGTGACGCAAATCCCATTTTCATAAAACTTGCCTTTTATTAATCTTTTCTACAAGTAACGCCCTCTAGTGCCAGACCATTTGCATCTTTAGTAGCACCCTATATGTAGTAGCACCCTATATGGCCGGTTTAAGAACTAAGGAGAGGTGGTTACTACAGAGGACGATCGGGTGACGCCTTAAGGAGCTTCACCCCGAAAAACATTGACACAATGGGATTCAAACCGAAGTTTGAAGTTTGAAGTTTATTTCACCACAGTGTTACACCATACAATGTGTGGTGTGGGATGCGGGAAAAAAAAAAAAAGCTGCGATAAAAACGCACCTGCGTGCCAGCCCAGTATTTTACCACCGAGCCATGCCGGTGCTTGAAACTCTGTTGCAGACTTGCCTTATGCAGCCTTTATGTCTGGAAAGGAATTATGTTAATATGAGTAATAAAGTGTTTAGAACAGCAAAAGAGCATCTAGGTGTTTCACAATGCAAATCGCATACCGAGTGAGCCGTCGAATGCTCCAACCCAACGCAAAAGCTTGAGGTATAATTCTTCATTGTCAGCCAAGGCATAAAAAAAAGTACATAATTCTTTGCTAGTGTGTAGTGGGAACCACACTTCTCTGAAAAATTGTCAGCCAAGGCATAAAAAAAAAGTACATAATTCTTTGCTAGTGTGTAGCGGGAACCACACTTCTCTGAAAAATGGTGAAGGATTTCATAGTGAATGCCTTCCTCCTACACAAAAATTATGATGATTAACGGCATAGTGTGTACTTTGCTAGTTTGCTTGCAGTAGTTACCAAAAGAATATTTAAAAAAGGCTCTGAAAGGCCGCTCTTCCAGCTTTTGCCGTGATTGTATTGCGAATTCTGCACAGGCCTGGCGTTTTTTTTTTTTTTTGTTCTGTTGTAACACTGTAATCCAACAAAATAATGATGCATGCCAACTATCCCTCATCGAAGCCTTGTTCAATTACCTTCAGAAGCAATGCAGAGTACTATTAGGCCAAGTATTATATGTTAGATATGTGTACTTTTTTTTGTCCTCTTCTTCCTTTTCTACTTGGCTTCCAAAGCACATGCGCAAAGTTTTCTGGCCTTTAGTCAAGGGCTGAGAGAAAGCGAAAGAGATGGAAAGAAAAAGAAAACCTTGGCGAAGTTTCTTGTGAGGTGGCGGAATCCAAAGGCTCAGCTCTCCAGGTATGCTGACAGAACCCTTGTACAGTATAACAAGGGGGAAGTAAGGGAAGCGAGGGTGAGATGTGAGGAGGAAAAAGGAGAGAGTAAAGCATTATCATTAGAGTGTACATTGAAATGGGATACAGAAAAATATACACAGATGAAGGCAAAATTGATGTACACTTGAATAATAAAACAGCATATATAGAAAGATAAAATGGAGAGAAAGAAATGCAGAAAGAGGGAAAGAAACGAAGAAACAGGAAGGAAAAGATTGAGACAAAAAGAAATGCATAGCTGGAAATAAAAACAGAGACAAAAAGGACGAATAAGCAGTGTGAAAAAGAGAAAAATAAAGAGAAAAAAATGGCTACTCGGCTTTATAATTCTATTAGGCTTGACAGGAGCACTAAGTGGCCCCGCCACGGTGGTCTAGTGGCTAAGGTACTCGGCTGCTGACCCGCAGGTCGCGGGTTCAAATCCCGGCTGTGGCGGCTGCATTTTCGATGGAGGCGGAAATGTTGTAGGCCCGTGTACTCAGATTTGGGTGCACGTTAAGGAACCCCAGGTGGTCGAAATTTCCGGAGCCCTCCACTACGGCGTCTCTCATAATCAAATGGTGGTTTTGGGACGTTAAACCCCACAAATCAATCAAGCAGCACTAAGTGACTAGGGGGGAGTTGAGGGGGTTTTAACACCCCAGAAATTTTTTCATGCTTGTCATCAACTGCCTTTTGCTAAGGTTAGCTGTTCTGTAGAAAAGCATCCCCCTCTCTTCCACCAAAAAATAATAAATCCTCAGTATGGTCCTACTTGACACCACCTGCGCAAGGCCGCCTATGAGCTCCACTGCATCTTTAGCCTTGCGACTCCAATGCAAGTTACAATTGTGATTTTATGTCCTGTCGCGATTTTCTTGCAACCCTTTCAATGGCTCATTTCGTTAAACCAGTGCAACTTGTTGCATGTGCAGGGGAACGAGTTGAGTGCAACATCACAGCATGGCTTCCCTGGCCGGCCAGCGATGGGGCACCCTGAAGGAGTTCCCTCCGCCGAGAACTCATCGCATCGAGGCTCCACTCTGTCAACCTCTCACCAGTCGAGCAATAGCTAGGAGCCACCAGCACGAATAACCTCAGCGCTGTCTGTACAGGATACATTTTCATGATGTTGCGCATCAAGGAAGCATTGTCAATTGTTCTGACTTGGGACAGGCCCTGCCCACCCCCGTGAAATTAGGGCAGGCTTTGTAGCCGAACAGACTGCAGGGAAAGTCATTGATAATATAATTTTATTGTTTTATACTTCATTGCTACTCAGAGATTAGCCACATGTTTTCTCTTCCAACCCAACCCTTCCCAGGTCGGGGTATCTGCATTTGATCTCTACACTTGGTAGAGACGGTTTTACGTGTCTTTTACTCGCAATATCGTCTCCCTCTGTCAAAACAAAGGAACAGATCGTCATGTGGCAAAGGACGAGCGCAGCTCCGTACGAGTGTTTGCCTCGTGCACCTCAGCATACCTCGGCTTCTTCCCTTGCCCATTTTTTCACTGTTGTGTTCAGTACAGAGTCAGTGTTAATGTCTTGGCAGCTGCTGTCATATTGGTCACGTGTTTCGGTTCATGCGTGCCAGCAGTCGAAGGCACAAAAATTCATCACACACGGCTAATGCTACACAAAACAAAGCAACTTTCCCAGAGGAGACGATCTTTCATTTTAATTATTGCTATGTCTTGTAAATTTGTATATTTACTTGTGAAGTGAAGGTCTTGCTCCTATTAACTTGTGGCATGCCACCGAGTGAGCAGGAACTTTACAGCCACTGGTGTTAGCTGCGAGGTAGATGCAGGCGTTCCCTGGCACAACCTGTACTAGTGCCGTTCGACCCGACAAACACACCAGTCCTCTGTGTTCCTCAGTTAACTGAGTTGCTGTCTGGTGTTTTATGCTCGCCTTTGAAGTAACCCGTCATCTAGTTGCCTGGCCTTCCTTCATTTGGGCAGTTCAGCCAGGTCCCTTTATCAAAACTCTCTCTTTTTTGGCAGATGTCCTCCAATGATGCCATTACACTGTACAAAAGTTCATGTTCAAGTTGTTTTTGTTTGTGTGACCTGTACAAAAAGGACAATGAATCGCGTTGAGATCTTTTAAGTAGCATAAGTGTTCATTTCTGTTAATTTTGACAATATGTGTTGTTTGTGCAGTATTTTTTTTCTTCGTACTGCATGTCTTGTAAATAGTAAATAAACGTCTGCATTTTTACGTGGCTTCCTTCTAGTTGTAGAAAAACTTGCGTCGCAAGAAGCTGATGACTGAAATCGTCACCAAGCTCAGCAGCAGCTCAGCCCCGGGACGAAGGCTGTTGATGGCAACCAGGGTCAACATCGGCATGCTTGGGAAGATAATGCACAGGATCACCATCTTGCGGAGGGATCTTCTGAGGACAATTAATACTGTTGCCACGATGAAGGCAGTCACAGCGACTGTGTCGTTGTTTACCGACATGAAGCAGTGCACCCCTACAAGGGTAATGAAGGTTATTACTACGGTGTCAATTGCTCTTAAGATCAACTGTTCACTTTAGCTAGACTTCACGATAGCTGCACTTCATGCGAATGATATATAAAGTGCAGCGTCAAATAAACATCGCCTTACTACCCAGTCAGACTTTCGAGTTACAGCAACAGAACAAATATTGTGCCACAAGGGAACGCTGAATGCGTAGTTCTAGCGCAAGTGAACGTTGTTTATCGAAAGCTGCAGCTCATACGAGTATAAAGTGCAGCATCAAATAAACATTGCCTTACTACCCAGTCAGACATTCGAGTTACAGCAACAGAACGTGAATATTGTGCCACAAGAAAACGCTGAATACGTAGTTCTAGCGCAAGTGAACGTTGTTTATCGAAAGCTGCAGCTCATACGAGTATAAAGTGCAGCATCAAATAAACATTGCCTTACCACCCAGTCAGACTTTCGAGTTACAACAACAGAACATGAATATCGTGCCACAAGGAAACGCTGAATACGTAGTTCTAGCGCAAGTGAACGTTGTTTATCGAAAGCTGCAGCTCATACGAGTATAAAGTGCAGCATCAAATAAACATTGCCTTACTACCCAGTCAGACTTTCGAGTTACAGCAATAGAACATGAATATTGTGCCACAAGGAAACGCTGAATACGTAGTTCTAGCGTAAGTGAACGTTGTTTATCGAAAGCTGCAGCTCATACGAGTATAAAGTGCAGCATCAAATAAACATTGCCTTACTACCCAGTCAGACTTTCGAGTTACAGCAATAGAACATGAATATTGTGCCACAAGGGAACGCTGAATACGTAGTTCTAGCGTAAGTGAACGTTGTTTATCGAAAGCTGCAGCTCATACGAGTATGAAGTGCAGCATCAAATAAACATTGCCTTACTACCCAGTCAGACTTTCGAGTTACAGCAACAGAACATGAATATTGTGCCACAAGGGAACGCTGAATACGTAGTTCTAGCGTAAGTGAACGTTGTTTATCGAAAGCTGCAGCTCGTACGAGTATAAAGTGCAGCATCAAATAAACATTGCCTTACTACCCAGTCAGACTTTCGAGTTACAGCAATAGAACATGAATATTGTGCCACAAGGGAACGCTGAATACGTAGTTCTAGCGCAAGTGAACGTTGTTTATCGAAAGCTGCAGCTCATACGAGTATGAAGTGCAGCATCAAATAAACATTGCCTTACTACCCAGTCAGACTTTCGAGTTACAGCAACAGAACATGAATATTGTGCCACAAGGAAACGCTGAATACGTAGTTCTAGCGCAAGTGAACGTTGTTTATCGAAAGCTGCAGCTCATACGAGTATAAAGTGCAGCATCAAATAAACATTGCCTTACTACCCAGTCAGACTTTCGAGTTATAGCAATAGAACATGAATATTGTGCCACAAGGGAACGCTGAATACGTAGTTCTAGCGTAAGTGAACGTTGTTTATCGAAAGCTGCAGCTCATACGAGTATGAAGTGCAGCATCAAATAAACATTGCCTTACTACCCAGTCAGACTTTCGAGTTACAGCAACAGAACATGAATATTGTGCCACAAGGGAACGCTGAATACGTAGTTCTAGCGTAAGTGAACGTTGTTTATCGAAAGCTGCAGCTCGTACGAGTATAAAGTGCAGCATCAAATAAACATTGCCTTACTACCCAGTCAGACTTTCGAGTTACAGCAATAGAACATGAATATTGTGCCACAAGGGAACGCTGAATACGTAGTTCTAGCGCAAGTGAACGTTGTTTATCGAAAGCTGCAGCTCATACGAGTATGAAGTGCAGCATCAAATAAACATTGCCTTACTACCCAGTCAGACTTTCGAGTTACAGCAACAGAACATGAATATTGTGCCACAAGGGAACGCTGAATACGTAGTTCTAGCGTAAGTGAACGTTGTTTATCGAAAGCTGCAGCTCATACGAGTATAAAGTGCAGCATCAAATAAACATTGCCTTACTACCCAGTCAGACTTTCGAGTTACAGCAATAGAACATGAATATTGTGCCACAAGGGAACGCTGAATACGTAGTTCTAGCGTAAGTGAACGTTGTTTATCGAAAGCTGCAGCTCATACGAGTATGAAGTGCAGCATCAAATAAACATTGCCTTACTACCCAGTCAGACTTTCGAGTTACAGCAACAGAACATGAATATTGTGCCACAAGGAAACGCTGAATACGTAGTTCTAGCGCAAGTGAACGTTGTTTATCGAAAGCTGCAGCTCATACGAGTATAAAGTGCAGCATCAAATAAACATTGCCTTACTACCCAGTCAGACTTTCGAGTTACAGCAATAGAACATGAATATTGTGCCACAAGGGAACGCTGAATACGTAGTTCTAGCGTAAGTGAACGTTGTTTATCGAAAGCTGCAGCTCATACGAGTATGAAGTGCAGCATCAAATAAACATTGCCTTACTACCCAGTCAGACTTTCGAGTTACAGCAATAGAACATGAATATTGTGCCACAAGGGAACGCTGAATACGTAGTTCTAGCGTAAGTGAACGTTGTTTATCGAAAGCTGCAGCTCATACGAGTATAAAGTGCAGCATCAAATAAACATGGCCTTACTACCCAGTCAGACTTTCGAGTTACAGCAATAGAACATGAATATTGTGCCACAAGGGAACGCTGAATACGTATTTCTAGCGCAAGTGAACGTTGTTTATCGAAAGCTGCAGCTCATACGAGTATGAAGTGCAGCATCAAATAAACATTGCCTTACTACCCAGTCAGACTTTCGAGTTACAGCAACAGAACATGAATATTGTGCCACAAGGAAACGCTGAATACGTAGTTCTAGCGCAAGTGAACGTTGTTTATCGAAAGCTGCAGCTCATACGAGTATAAAGTGCAGCATCAAATAAACATTGCCTTACTACCCAGTCAGACTTTCGAGTTACAGCAATAGAACATGAATATTGTGCCACAAGGGAACGCTGAATACGTAGTTCTAGCGTAAGTGAACGTTGTTTATCGAAAGCTGCAGCTCATACGAGTATGAAGTGCAGCATCAAATAAACATTGCCTTACTACCCAGTCAGACTTTCGAGTTACAGCAACAGAACATGAATATTGTGCCACAAGGAAACGCTGAATACGTAGTTCTAGCGCAAGTGAACGTTGTTTATCGAAAGCTGCAGCTCATACGAGTATGAAGTGCAGCATCAAATAAACATTGCCTTACTACCCAGTCAGACTTTCGAGTTACAGCAACAGAACATGAATATTGTGCCACAAGGAAACGCTGAATACGTAGTTCTAGCGCAAGTGAACGTTGTTTATCGAAAGCTGCAGCTCATACGAGTATAAAGTGCAGCATCAAATAAACATTGCCTTACTACCCAGTCAGACTTTCGAGTTACAGCAATAGAACATGAATATTGTGCCACAAGGGAACGCTGAATACGTAGTTCTAGCGTAAGTGAACGTTGTTTATCGAAAGCTGCAGCTCATACGAGTATGAAGTGCAGCATCAAATAAACATTGCCTTACTACCCAGTCAGACTTTCGAGTTACAGCAACAGAACATGAATATTGTGCCACAAGGGAACGCTGAATACGTAGTTCTAGCGTAAGTGAACGTTGTTTATCGAAAGCTGCAGCTCGTACGAGTTTAAAATGAATTGGGACACCTAGTGATCAAGAGATATGAACTGTTGACAGACATTTGCTAGCATATAACTGAGTTGTGTTTTTTGTTCGAAACGACTCTGGTTCGGCATATTAAGTTGAGGAGGCCATGGGGGCACGGCCCCCTTTCCATTCTTCAAGGAGAGGCTCGTTTCCCCTAACCAAGTCAATTGCAGCACTGCGGCAAAAGCACTGAAGCTCAAATATATGTGCCGGCGCCCTATGAGCCCCCTTTTTTCTAATTAATGCAATAATGCTGCAGTTAAGTCCGGTTAATGCGGTATTTGCGTCTCTCGTAGTGGGCATCAACGTTTCTAGAACGAGTTCAAGAAACGTTAGTGGGCATGGCCTGTGAGCTGTCTTGGGCGCGCATGGAATAGCTAAGTTATCGCTCCCCTAGCTCCTGATCTCATTGTTGATGCGTGTGGAGCATCGAAAAAGGCAAGGCAAAACCGTTACTCTGCATTACGCCGCTCGGTTGACAGACCTTGCAGCGAACCCAGCTCAACAAGAGCGTACTTATCGCCATCGGCATCGCGACGTTGCGCCGGTTTACGCGTTAAATCTGATCTCCAAGAACAATGCGGTAGTTGTACGAACATCTATCATCTGATTAACACAACTACGTGTTTACGTTGATTTCATCTGTGAACTCATTCACACTCGCAGCGTTTGCCGCTATTTGGTGCGTCCAATTGCAAAGCATTGTGTCGTGAACACAAATTATTAGCTACTTGCCAGTCTGCCGGTAAGTAACGTCAGCGTAATGTCAGTTTACTGCCGAGGTTGGTGAAGCATCGAGTTTAGAAATGGTGTGCAGTGCAGCCTTACCTTTCGGGGGTCCGCATTTTAGGTGAATTTCGGTTGTAGAAATGGCGCGGCGCCGAGCAGCCGGCAGCCGACGGTAAGCATGATGCCGTGGCACCAGGGCGCCCGCTTTGATGTCAGTACGTGCTTCGTCTTTTTCTTCTTTAGCTGCTGTGTAAGTAACTATTTGAAGCTGGCTTTTTTTATTAACGACGTAGTGGTAGCAGGAAAAGGCGACATTGTTATTATGTATGCATAGGAGAGTATTTGTTGGTTTCTATTTCTGGGGCTCTTGACTGGGTTTGAACGTTGCTATTCACAGCAACAACCAAACAAAGTTTTTTAAAACTACGTCACTGCTTTTCCTGGCTCGGATGTAGCCTAATCTCGAACGTCACTTAAAAACTTGATAGTGATATAAATGAAAAACGCTTGATAATTGACGTATCGAAATGCTAATAGATGAGCTTAAAACAAGCGAGAATGGGTTGTGGTGGGACCTTTGCGGTCACCGTAGTATTCGCTCTGTTAATGGGGCTTTTTTGTTCTAAGATGAACTCTTGATAAAAAACATTTAAGAAGTGTGGAAGGAAATAATGATTTTGAACATATAGCGAAATGTCTAAAATGCCCATTTATTTGCAGAACGGCAGCTCTGTACTCTTTTTCAAACTCCTACCTAATACAAGGTACTCGGCTGACATCCACAGTCATAATTTTATTTTGCAGCCTGTGCTATTGGCAGTCTTTGTTAATAAAATATTGCTTTTGTTCAGTGGTTCAGTGACTTACATGAGTGATTATGCTCCAGCAAAACTACCACTGTGACATTGGTACGACTTGCCTTATTCAGATTTTTTATTTTGCTATAACTGTTTATGAGGCACCAGAGTCCTGCCATCGCAGCACACGGTGATGAACAAAGACACATGCAAGTACCCACTCACATCAATTGTTTTGCAGCACATGAGAAAAAAAAGTAAATCTGAAGAAAGGAATAGGAGGGAACAGTGCTCAATCAAATTGAAGTCAGAAGAGTCGGTCCGGTGCATGATGATGTGATGGTAGTTTAGAGTTTCTTGTAACTGCCACATTTGGTCATTCTCATGTAGAAAAGACAATAAGTGTTGTGGCTACAGGCAGCTGCCAAACACATCTTGCAAAGAAGGCAATCAATGTACGCAGTGTAATATAAATGACTGAAGTATCGCGATCACATTTGGAGGAAATTGGTTCTTGAAGAAGTGCACAGTTGAAACCTGCCGTGAACCAAGCAGAGGAAGCTAAGCATGCTGAACAGGGGAGCAATCTTTATAGAATAAGTGGGAGGGCTGTCTACGTGAAGCATTGAAGCAATGCCCTCGTGATGTTGCATTTCTTCCTTGAAAAAAAAAATGGAATCGAACACGCTACACACGTCGCAAGAACTGGACAAAATCGTCCATGTCCACATGAGAATTTGTCATAAACCTTGAAGTGATTGATGAGAAGTTGAACAAACAATGTTGATCGCTTCTCAACTCTTCAAACATCTATCTTCCTGTTATTTTGCATATTGTTTTAATTAAGACCGCCTTTACCCAAACAGTGAAAAACATGCTTGTATTTCTTGTCATGCTTTCTGGCCATATGGCATGTCACACATGTCTCTATATAATATTTTCTTCTGCGCAGTAAACATCTTATGTTCTTCTTTGTGCTTTATTATCATAGTTCTATAGTTTTTTTACAATGAAATGTCAGCTAGCCCAGTTATCATCCTACAAAGGTAGCATTCATGTTTACAAATAGGGCTTAGGAAGGCAAAGAATTTGTAGAATACATATATACTGCCATATATTGAAAATGTAACTTAATATCACTGAGCTAGTAAGCTTGGGAAATGTGCAAGGACCATGTCACATTGTTACTAGCGTGATGGAAAAAAAGCTATGTTGCTACATGTGTAATTAAGACTTCTTAAAATATCTTAAATGTAGTTGCTGCAAGAAAATACTGCAGGAAAATAAATTAAGTTGTTGAGGCTCTAGCTTGGTTTGAAACATCATTTCACTTTTCATGTAGACTGTTAACCACACCTAACCAACCATGGTGTTTTTGCTAAGAAATTAGTGTTGTGTGCCAGTAAAAGTGACAAGTAGCTATTATTTGTGGTCATGTGATTTGGTTTAAGTGACATGAAACATTTATTAGTAGTATAATTTCTTTAGATAAACATGCTGCTAATTTCAAAGTGTTGTGTCGGCTGTTCTGCATATAGTCAAGATTTATGGACATTTTGTTATAACATTAGTTGCCAGTCTGGTATTCCTCCCTCTAGTGCTTGGTTTCTTTTAAAGCGAGGTAATGTAACTTGCACTTTTCACAACTTGGGATGTAGTTGAATTCTTCAGCCTGAAGACCAGCCTGAAGACTGTAGGTGCAGCCAGAGTTAGGGAGATACAACCTGCCCTGCTTTCCCTAATTTGCGGTTGGTATGTACATGTGGGCATGCGTACTTGCAAAACGAATTTGCATAGATATAGACAACTCGATCATATACCCCTACATTCCAAATAGAATGCTGGCCATGCTATTTTTAAAACATTAGCCCCTAAATATGATTTTAAGCCTGTAATAGCTTTTTCGGCCAATCTACACAATGAGATGTTGTCATAGATTAACAGTGCAGAAATTTGCCTTTGCTGTGGAGCCCATTGCTTGGCTACTTTGGTCCCCCATAGTGCCAGATAGGCTCTTATTGACACGCCTTTTCTTTTCTTCTTTTTTTTTGACAAAGCAGCAACATGTATTTTTGCAGATTTCCTGTGCCACCTGGGAGAGCTCATGCCCTTACCATTCCCACCAATGACAAGGCCTGGTGCTGACACTTCCCTGACAAATATGGCTGGGGATGTTTTCACCAATGGCAGTGCTTACGAGGAAATTGCCCAAATTGGTACAGGTGCATTTGGCACTGTGTACAAGGCGCGAGACCGCCAGAATGAAGGACGTTTTGTTGCCCTGAAGAAAGTTCGTGTGTCGCTCAACGAGGAAGGCATCCCGACCGGTACACTGCGTGAAATCGGTCTCCTCCGTCAGCTGGACGCTGCACAGCACCCAAATGTGGTGCGTCTGCTGGACATCTGTCACGGCAACCGGCTAGAGCGAGAGCTGGTCCTCTTTCTCGTGTTCGAACACATTGACCAGGACTTGGCGGGATTCTTGGAGCGTTGCCCTGAGCCGGGCCTTGAGCCTGATCTCATTGCCTCGCTCCTCAAGCAGCTGCTGACGGGAGTGGAGTTCTTGCACTCACATCGCATTGTTCATCGTGACCTGAAACCTCAGAATGTCCTGGTCACTGCTCAGCGGCAGCTCAAGCTTGCCGACTTTGGATTGGCTCGTCTCTACGAGCGGGAAATGTCACTGACACCAGTTGTGGTGACGCTCTGGTATCGTCCGCCCGAGGTATGTAACACAAGAAAGATGCATGCTGAGGCGCTACATATATGTGCCCACATTTGGGATTGTATACGTGCTTGTGTGCTCTGCTTTGTAATTACACGGTGTTTACAAGGGCCCTGCAACACTTTTTTCAGCATGGTCAGAAAATGATGTCAATCACTAGTCTATTCTCCTGAGTACATGAGAGCCAAACATTATGGCACACCACATGGCCTGAAATTTTCAATTAATTTTTTGAGTCGGCTAGAAATTGTTCCCTCTTCTATCGAGAAATAATGTCACAAACCTAAATGACTGCGCCATAAAGCCCAAGTCTATGGCCATTAGGTGACTTGAGAGTCGTTAGCTGCATAGTGGCAGTTCACAGTGGCATGTTTACCATGGCCACTGTGAACTGCCACTATGTACTTGTGCATGTGCGATCACAATGAAATTAAGCTATGCATTTCAAAAGAAAAGAAAATGGTCAAGGCCACGCTGTGGGCTGATGAAGGGACTCTTTTTTTTATTACCCCTGTCACCCCCTGCTAGCTTGGCTTTCAGCATGCTTGTGAGTATGTAGGGAGAGAGAAAGGCCTTTAAGATTGTGACAAGTCCCTGTTTGCTCTTACTTAACAAGTTTCAAAAATTTTGTGGCCGTCTGCTGGTGTGGCACTAAACATGTTTAATAAACCGTAATGTAACTGTCCAAAAAACCTACGGAAACACGAAAGGAGAGAAAAGGACAGACAAGTGCGGTCATGTAACTGCGCTTGTCTGTTACAGTCCCAAGTCTTGTTATCTTCCTCAACACTGCTCTTTGATCGTTAGTATGAGATATGGTAATGCAGAATCATCATCCCTGATGTGCACAAATCAGTATGAGGCACTGCATCAAACAAAAAATTTGCACGGAAGAATACTTATGTTTATATTAGGTATGTGAGTAGCAGGGATACTTTCTACAATGCCTACATAAAATTTGAAATCTTTTAGTGTTAATGGGAAGTGAAATTGCTTTTACTGCATGTTAGTACTAATCTATGAAAGCGAAATTGATAATTTCCAGTTTGTAGCATGAAGCCTCAGGGAAATCCACTCAGATTTTTCGGAAATAAAGCTTTCTAGCTTTCTGAGACAATCACTTGTGCTATATGCTGGCGGTTGTCAATTTCTATTTCTTAACCTTACGGGATTCTGCAGAACTGATTTGCAATAAGTACAAATCTGTTGAATTCTCGGTACGATAAGTTGCTCAAGATCAAGTTATTCCAGTCGTATAGCTTTCTGGACTGAGAACCTGTGAGGCCAGTCTGTTGTCCCACATTTTGCAATAGTATTGAAAGTTGGGCTAGTTGGTAAGGCAGTATTTTTGGGTATAGCACGAGACCAATGAAGACTGAAGACAGAAGGGACTCATACTAGCGCTGACTCGCAACTGAAAGTTTTATTTGGAGAACAAACCTTGCTATAAGTGCAATTGCATGCCCACAACAGGCCATTAAAACCCTTGCAGGTTCTCCTTCAAGCAAACTACGGCTCGCCAGTGGATCTGTGGAGCTGTGGTTGTATCTTGGCTGAAATGGCACGCCGCAAGCCTCTCTTTGGCGGTCGTTCCGAGGCAGACCAACTGACCAGGATCTTGGACATCATGGGGCTTCCACCGGCCGATGAGTGGCCAGCAGACGCTGCCGTTTCAAGGCAGACATTCTCAAACTTCAGCTCTTGTGGAACTTCTTTGGAGCAAGCTGTGCCGCAGCTCGAAGGTCCCTTCATGGATTTGCTGCGCCAGATGCTGCGTTTCTGCCCCCACCGCCGCATCACGGCAAAGGCTGCTCTAGCACACCCATGCTTGGCAGACGTTATCACTGTGTCCTGATAACGGACTATACAACACAACTGCATTTGAGAGACATCTGCAGCATCGCATAAACAGCGACTGTGGAAAGGTGATTTTAAAATTATTCACATTGCAACATTTCAGTCACAATAAGGTCCGTCCTTCCGGTTGCTTTTGTGAATTTCACGTGGCAGCCTCTTCTAGATGCCACATGTTGCTTTTGATAAATTTCAAGCACTGATTATTTAGTGTTATCTTTCTTTGTTTCTTTTAATTCTAGTACGTCAAGCTTTTATGGTAACGAGGTGAATCTCTTCGCATCATCACTCAAGCCGCTTTTACATGACACAATGTGTGTATTTGAGTTTCAGCATTGAGAAAAGATTCACCTTGATAGGATGCTTCTCACTCAGAAAGTGGAGATACTGTTCTGTAAGTGAGCCCTGTATTATACCTTGTATGAGCACTGATGGAGGACAACTCTACCTCCAAGGACAACTTAAGGTTCAGCTGCAGTCCTTGAGGCTAATTTTTTCTTATTCACTTGTGCCTTAAATAAGTATTGATATGCAATAACACAGATAACGATAGCAGTGTCTGGCCTCAATATACTTTCAACATACTTTGAAACTTCAAGGTAGCTCATATTAGTTTGGCGTTGCAGTTCTGTATGAATTAGCCACCTCAGAAATTTTTTTGATACGTCAGACCAGCACTTTACTGCTGTTTTGCTATTAATTGTTCAGCTGCAAAAGTGCAATATCGTCATCTGTCAGAAGCACATTGAAGTGTGATGCTAGCTTGCGATATAATAAAAGGCCGCCTTTAATCATAACATATGCTCTTGTAATGTGGTATTATCTCTTGATGACTCCTTTTTCTGGCTTTGCAGCTCAGTTTCTCGTCATCAGTAGGCATTCAATGTGATAAAAATGGCCTGTCCTAGCTGGAGCAACAAGGGACATTCGAACTCAAATATTTTGCGAATGCATGTGTTGGAGAATGCTACTTGTGCAACCTGCATGGCTTCGCATTGCAACTTTTCAGTCATAATAAGGTCCTTCCTTTCGGTTGCTTTTGTGAATTTCACGTGGCAGCTTCTAGATACCACATGTTGCTTTTGATGAATTTCAAGCACTGATTATTTATGTTATGGGTAGCATAGGACATTCCAGTTCCAGTCAATGAGAAGTCTCAATAGAGCTGTAAAGCATCCTGTATGTGTTGGGAAGCACACATATATATGTATGACGGAATCTTTTGCATGACCTAGTGAGTTACCGTGTTGTGACTGAAAAGTTGTAATGTGAAGCCATGCAGGTTGCATATGAGCTACCTATATTTCTATGCTACCCAATTGGTATAGCATTTTATTTTGCGAGCCAACGGGTGTCAATTTTAAGGGGCGCTGCAACACTTTTTGAGCATGGTCAGAAAACGCTGCCGATCGGTAGTAAAGGCTCCGGACAACACGCGAGCCAAATGTTATAGCACAACACGCGGCCTGCGATTCAGAATAAATGATCAAAGTCAGCTAAATATTGCTTTCTCTTCTCTCGACAAATCACGTTATATGCCCAAAAATCACACGTCAACAACCCATCTATCAACCATTGGCCGGTTTGAACATGGCACGCTCGCTCGTTGCAGACATCGCCCAGGGGGGCCGCTACTTGTCTACGTGTGCGTGCGGGATCACACTGAACAAGCGTAGCATTCGAAGGAAAAAAAGAAAAAGTGCTTAAGGTCATGAGGTTTATGTGATGTTTGTCTGTGGCCCTGCCATTCCTTCCTGCTTAGCTTACAGCGCTTTCGTCAGGACGAAAAAAAAGAGAGAATGCAATTGCAGCATGCGACAAACCTTTCTAACTCCACTCGGACTGGATGGATTCTTGAGGCAATATTGAATTCGTGAGGCAATAAGCTTTTCCAGTGAGTTAGTTTTATGGTTACTTGAGAAAGTGTTTCAGTGTCCCTATAAAGGCATCTAAAACCAGAGTGATGGACCGGTTTGCAAGATTTGATAAATTGGGCTAGCAGGCAACAGTTTTCGCAGTGTTGTACCAATTTCTTGTTTGCAATTTTTATGCATGATGTATGAATATTACACACTGCTTTTTCTGTAACTTGCGTCCCAAACATGCGCTCATTCTCCATCGGGACCCAAGCTGAATATGGGATGCAAACAAGAGTAGTAATATTGTGTGCACATAATATTGTCAATTAAAGCATGGTGCGTGCTGAAGTTTTATTTACTTTGAAGAGATGCTGAGTGTCATTGGGCCGACCTTTTTGAGTATATTGAACTGCGTGGCAAGTTTGCAAAAGTGCATTCAGAATTGTTCAGATATGATGGGCGAAAAAATGGAGCTGAGTTTCACAGCTTGACTGGCCCCATCACCCATGAAACTAAACTAAAAGACATAAGTACGGGCTGCAGGAAACAACAGTATGTAAGAGCCCTGCAATCCACCATACGATCGAGCACATGGGTAATGAGAGAAGCTAACGCAGAAGGTGATGCAAAAGATTCAGTCATACATATGTGTGCTTCCCAACACAATTTTTTCTGCTATCCACTGTCAGTTGAGAAGGCCTGAAACAGGAATGGTTTACAGGCACATCTTTGTGTTCGTGTGTGTCAGCCACCAGCTCCTTGCCATCAGAGCTACAGGCGTCTGTAATTATCACTTTTCAAAGATGTATATTTCGACAAAAAGATTGCTGCCCGGTGTACGCTGTTCTCTTGTGGCTGTACAAGTATGGTCACTTAAAATTTTGTAGTGCTGTCCTTAATTTTTTGCTGTCCTGAGGGGCTCATACTGTTTGTTGCAGTAAATTTGTATTGCTCATTTGTGACCGGTGCTGTTCCTGTATTGTTACTGAATGAGTACACTACTCACACTGTTGTGCCTTAATTACATTGTGTTCTCATGCACTCTCTCAAGCAACACATATTTTGCATGTTACGAGTTCATTATTATATTGGCCTATTCCAAACATAATCTTACCTTTATTGCAGTGTAGAAAATCCAAAATCTTGATGGGAGCCGACAAATGAAAACAACGTAGTGGGATAATCATAAGATGAACAGGTGAAGTGCCTCAGACTGGCCAGCCGACGTTTCGATAGAAGGACCTATCTTTTTCGAAGGCACGCCTTAGAAAATGATATTTTTCTCCTATTGAAACGTCGGCCAGCCAGTCTGAGGCACTTCACCTGTTCATCTTATGATTATCCCACTAGTTTATTGCAGTGTAGTTATATGTAACTTTTCTTTACCACTGTCCTGTGCTCTTTTTTTTGCATATTTTTCTCATAATGGTGGGGCAGATATACACGTGTGCTGGTCCAGTTGGTACCTTCACTGCCAGTGCAAGCCCTCATGTGAGCATATCTCGGGCACTAAAATGTGCTCCTGTTTGTCCAGTCAAATTTTGTGTGTGTAAGGTACAGGTGCGTCATCATTTTCTGATAAACACCATCGTTTCTCATAGCTACTTAGCAATGCAGCAGTGAATATCCACCTCGCTCGCCTATTTCATGGTTTGTCATGACTCTAAATCTGAGAAATCCATCATATCACTGCCACCGAGCACTTTACAGCACTGGCACAGGTAATGAGAGGTAAACGATTCACTTCCCAGCTCTATGCACAAGACAGTATTTTCAGCTTTGTTACCTGCGATGAACAGTTCTTGCTAGTGCTTGGCTGAATTTGAGTTGGTATGGTAGATTTGCATGGTTGCAGTCAACCATGACGTTGCTTTCTTCAGTGATCAGCTATGCTCATCATTTTTCAGTAACGAGTCATACATGTCTACTATGAATGTACCATTCATGTCTCCAGAAGTATCTACTTTTGGTGCAGTGGTCTAAGCAGTGCGCATTTATTAGAATATTATACTGCCAACCACCATCGATCGACCCCTCACAGTCCCTCCCTTAGTTACTTTTGAAAACATATTATTCGTAATGTTCATAATATGCCATCTCTGAAAACAGAACAGCTACCATTTGTGGCTACTCTGGCTGCTGTCTTATTTTCTGTGCTGAGTTATCTTCACTTTGGTCATGCAAAGGAAGTGTACATATTCAGAGGATATTTTTACATGTGCCATATTCAGCTAATACTTGTGCCTTCTTGCATGTTTGTGTGTTTTCAATGACCGTATGACTCAACTATTTTTTATACAACATATCGAAATTCTGCTATATATTGCCCCTTTATGTGTATGTGACTGCTTTTCCTGTACTGAATTGGTTGATATGTAGGGTTCGACGACCCAAAACAGCCATATGATTATGAGAGATGCCGTAGTGAAGGGCTCCGAAAATTTCGACCATCTGGGGTTCTTTGACGTGCACCCAAGTCTGAGCACATGGTTCTACAGCATTTTGGCCTCCATTGAAAATGCAGCCGCTGCTGCCGGGATTCGATCCTGCGAATTACGGGTCAGCAGCCTAGTGCCTTAGTGACTAGACCAGCGCAGCGGGGCTTTTGTGTACTGGAGACGTCGGTTGAGCACCTATTGTGGTGACACATATTAAGGCTGCCTTCAACCACATGCGGTATATAATGGAATGAACCCCCCCCCCCCCCCCGTTAAAAAAAAAACAAACAATTTTCACAGGGCCTGTCATGCAGAATGAAATGTAGTTTCAAAGTAGTTTTCCTTTGCTTGTCATCTACTGAATCCGTGTTGTGGGCATAATATGTACAAGTCTATCCGAAGTGCCATACCTCAGACCTTGAACTGTTTGTAGTACAGAATGGTTATCTCTGAGACTCTTCAAAGCACCATGTCATGGGGTCGATTCCCAGCTGTATTTAATTCATGGTGAAACCTATTTTTCATCCATGTGCATCAGGTTTTGAGAGGTCATTTTTTATAGGGCTCTAGGCAGTCAAAAATTAAGCCAGCAAGTGTATTTTTGCTTAGGACACTCCATCCATGACTTGTATATTCAGTGATGGTCTAGTGCATGGATGGAGTACCAAAAGACTGGTAAACAGACATGCTCAAGATTCCCTTTAAAATTATTTGTAGTTTCGCTATCATGAAGGATGCCACAATGAGGTGGGTTGTGCCTTCACGAATTTTCCACCCACCATGAATGTGTGATAATGCAAGCTCTTCCATTTTCAATCTAAAAACACTAAAAGCAGGAGTGTTATCTCAGGCTAAAAATAGTTCTAAATATTAACAAAGAACAGTGCTTGTAGAGCAGTTTTTTTTTCTCCCTATTGTAGCAACCAGACTATGCTTAATGCATGCCTGCTTGTTCCAGGACTAAAGCTAAGGCAAACACAGCTGTATTTGATTTTAATTTTTCAAAGCTGTTTTGTCAATGGAGTAGGCCAATGAAGCCATAACGCTGTTAACAAGAGGGACCAACTGCTGTTTTATTAAAACAATATTTTTCTCCCGGCTATAGTTGTGCAAGTTTAAAACTGCACCGTTCACTTAATACAGGCCAGCAGTGAAAGCTGCTTCTTCAGAACATTCCAGAATGGTCTATGAGGACGTGTAATTGCAGCAAATCTCATTTAACATTAAGAAAGAAAAAACAAAAAACTTTCAAGGTAAACGAATTCCTATGCTATTCAAGACCACCTTGAATTCTCATCAGTCTATTGTATCCATTTCCCATTGACATCAGGTTTCATACGTTTGCAGGACCACTCAATGCTTCTTTGCCAAAACACATCTGTCCTGCCTCTTATTTGTACAACATAGAAGTACACCTGTTGTCATTCTGCTTCTTGATATGAAAATAAAATCTTTAATCATGTACAGACTGCTTCACATTACTGTTGCCATCATGAATCACTGGTGACAATAAGTTAATCCAGAAAGCACACTAGACTCCTGGCACATTGTTTGTGTAGCCATACCCAATGAAGATCCGTCATAGCAAATTTTCTGTACACAGGCCATTTTATTGTTAAACGGAGGCCAACAAACAAACAAAAAAGACACCACACATACACACACTGAAGCACATTGTGCGTGTACGTAGCCGCATGTGTTTGCTTTGTGGGGACGGTTAGAGAGAGCGGTGATTAACCACGACTAGTGCAAACGCTACAGATACGTGGACGAGATTCATACTTTGCCGGGAGCAGCATACGTGCGCGAGCGCGTTTGTAACGCCTGACTGTTGGGACCGCGGTCTGCAGGCCTGAAAAGTAGATGTTGGAAGATGTACGGTAGAGTGCTGCATCCTCTTCATGTTGGACACATTCTGTTGTCTTTTGCGTATTTTGCCATGCCTAGCCATCACGAGATGCACCCTCGAGAAGCACAGGATACCTGCTTGTGGCTCAGTGTAGTGGTGCAAGACTTTGAAAGCTGAAGCTTTCTTTGTTACCCTGTAGGTGGCCAAATGCACGATTCTGCAAGTGTACAATAGTTCATTATTGGCACTTGTCTGTGCAGACGGCTAGCCACGAAAGCTGTGACTGCATATGTATGACAGACAACAAAGCAAGTACATCACATAAAGATCCATCATATTGGAGTAACCATTGAGCTGTCCAAATTTCTAAGCACATGCATGCTTTGGTGAGAATCAATCTGTTCAATCAGCAACTCCAGAATGAATCATGGACGACATGCTCAGATAGGCAATATGACATCAGTGGCCCTTGCATTTCCACGCTGGTTCTTACTGGAATATAAATGCTTCTCTAGCACTGGTTGTCATCTTCTCTTGAGAGTTAATGAGCTGTTGATCTGCTAGAGAGAAGTCACAGATAAGAGCAGCCAGGCCTTGTGCTACTCAGATGGTCAAGGCAATGTCTTAATCGGCTCACCAATACGCGAGACAAACAGTGTTCAGCCGTCAGAGACAAAGCCAAGATGAGCCACATGCAGGGGATCCATTCTATTTGTCAAATGGGATGGCCTAAGCACTGGCTTGAACCAATAGCACAAGTGCACACAATGTCCCATTGTATTTCTGGCCAGCCAGTCTAGGAAACACCTATGGACGACTTACTGTACATTATCATCATCATGACTGGGTTTAAAAACGACGCCTCCGAAATTTTCAGTGTGACTCATGGTTGCCAAGATAATTTGGGAAGCGTGGTGCACAATTCCACTGATGCGCACTCTTCTGTACATCTTTACTGCACAGTCGCTGCCATTGCTACACTGCCCATGGGATTGCAGCGCAGACAGTCTTTATGATTGGGCGGCAAGCGATCACGACACTTGGCAAGCAGCGGGTCCCTGAGCGATGGCCGGACGGACGGGCCTCCCCCGCGGAGCATCGTGCGATTTGGCGAACGACTCGAACAGAGCTTCCTATTTTGGTACCTTTACCAAGTGATGCACGTTATTGTATATTAAAACAGATTTCCAAGTAAGAAAGTGCAAGACATGCACAATGCACAGATCACAATACAGGCCCAAGAGAATCCGTAGATTTCATGTACCCCTACTCCTTTCTCATCTACCGATCCAGTCTCCACGCCTCAAAAA
This sequence comes from Rhipicephalus microplus, assembly GCF_043290135.1. NCBI lineage: Eukaryota > Metazoa > Arthropoda > Arachnida > Ixodida > Ixodidae > Rhipicephalus > Rhipicephalus microplus. Next base: position 276,904,009 of record NC_134700.1, on the reverse strand, counting down.
AGCAATCGCCAACGTTCCCATTGGGTTTCATCTTGATAGATGCTTCGTAAGAAATGCTGGGCAGTAGCGGCATTAGCTAAAGTGAGTGATTTCTTTTTGGCGATTCACTTGTTCCGTTCGAGTCGAAAGCCAAAGCTAATGTTTAGTTGCAACGATTAAAAACACGGACCCTTTCCAATATTACAAGAAATGCTATTATGTCCATGGAAGCATCTCGGATCGCACGGCACGCTCTGAGAGGATTGAATAGGTCATCATCATTTTCCTCATGAATGTAATGAGCGAGCGACTCAAATGTCATATATTTCAATCCCAATTGACTACGTCAACCTAGCAATTGAGCGAGTTGGGGCCGATTCATTACAAATAGTAAGAGCAATATTTGCTATCAGGTAAAGGGTTTTTCAGGCATAATTGGTTGCCATATAACGAGCAAATTTGCTTTTGTAAGAATGGCACGGAGCCTTCCTGATGCGACATACTCTAAGATCAGACAACAGTAGGACGTGTACTGCCCATCCAATTGAAAAGTTCCGGATATCTTTTTCCTTATTTTTTTCTTTCCTTTATGTGTTATTATGTCTTATGCGAACATGCAAGCTATACTGAACGATTATCAGTTTGGTGGGCACATCTGCACGTGTCCGCATCATTTTTGCTTTTTGCGCCAAGTTTGTCTTCGCATGACATGCCACTGGCATGGCATATTGACGTACTCGCCATGTCTTTATCACGTGCTGACGTATATAGCACGAACTCATTGTAGATGTGCCTGTGACGCAATGTGGTTGCAGTGTGGTGCCTTATGCATGTTTCACGCAACGAAGCAGTAAATGAAAGTGGGTCACGCCATAGAGAATTCTGATGCCACCTCCTTTTCCTATTTTGGCTGTCGATATTGGTAGGGCAGTTTAAGGTGACGTTGTGTTTCTACAAAACATAATTCACTCACGTTTTTTGAACAGCTATGTGCAAATTCAGGAGGACAGTATACAACTGTTGTAGGAAATACTAATTAATTGCAAATCAAAGCCTGCGGTGTTAATTGCACCGCTGCGACCTTGTCACCACGTTCAAGCTGTGGGGTCTCACGTTTCTATGAAGTTATTAGACTTTTAGTGGAACGTGTAGTCGGGATCTTTAATGTTCATAAATGCACGTGTACGTTTGCTCCCTTCAGCGCACTCATGTCGCACATGATGGAGTATTTGAGGGGTCTACAAATAAAAAAAATATATGCGCAGCTTCAAGTGACCTAATGTTGCGAAGGCTGATTAACAACTGAGCTGATGGCTTCAGCAGGCCTTTTCCTCCTTTCGCCAACACTCGGCGCACACTTCCTCTACTTTGACTAGCACCACCTGTGATTGAGCACGCGTTCCCTTGCTTGACTTGATTCATCGACACAGCCAATCGCGCTCCTGCTTTCTCTTCCTCCCCCCATCACCTGCTCTGCTCCTACCATAATTTCATGTTTGCTCTCCTTTCCACCCAGCTTCACCCTCTCGACGTCTCACTCTCTACCAGGCTCAACTCGCTGCTCAAGGTCTCCCTCTCAACCACTTAGCTTTGCCCTTGCTTTCGCTCTCATCAGACTCTGCCCTCACAGCTGGGCTGGAATGTGCAGAAGACAGATCCCCAGTAATTCACCTCGACATTAAATAGTGCGCTGTTAAAAAAAACAATGCCGAATTGAACCTGCAACCACATTGCGTATACATGACACATACCGATTCCTTGAGTCGTTGTTGACGGCCATGTGATTTGACGGACACGTGATCAATGTGAAGAAGAAATTACACTCTTGGCATCTCTTCTTCTGGTAGCAGCGGTAGCCCCGGCTGGGGCTGAATAGTTTGTCTGCGTGGCTTCACACGCATCAACAGCGATGGCATCGTCTTGTGGGCGGTCGGCCTGTCCGGCTCAGCGGATGATGAGCGGAGCATGCAGGCCAGCCGAAGCGGCAGATAACCACTCGGGATTCGCCTCAGAAACGCTGCCATCCGGGTTCAGCCAGGATTTGTCTGGGTCTTCGCTGGGGAAAAGCCAAAATGCACTCAGGACAGGTCCTCCAGAAATTCATTGCGTCATATCAATAGAAGCACTGGATCAGACTGAATCACGTGCTGCTTTGAAGCAGATGGGGTTCAATGCGGTACAGTCACCACAAAAGTTAAGCATTAAAAGCTGAACAAAGGAACGTGTTCAAGGACCAACAGGGCGTAAGGTTCTCGCAGTCGAAAAGATAACAGATGTCTTTGGTTAAAAGTAAGACCACTGCTAGAACTAAAGAAACTCATGATTCAACAAAAAGAAAAACTTCAGCTTTATAGAAATGGGCGTGCACTCACCCTCCATTCGTCTAATCTGCGGGAGGCGCTTAGTCTATACTTTTAATCAGTCGGACCTGTCTCTTTAAAAGCATAGGTGAGCGCTGGGTTCTAATGGGGGAGGGAGTCGTTTCCCCCTCTTCCTGGCTCACTCCAACTGAGGCCGGCCTGCCAGACCCCTCGCCACTGCTGCATGCATACATGCTGGATTACACCTTATTTTTCACGAAAATTGTGACAAAGGGTGCCTGGTGTTACATTCCAAGAACCATTGTTCCTTTGCACCTTTTACCCTCGTAAAGCCCGTGAGCAGTGGGTCATCACTTGAGTTTTTATTTTTTCATGCATTGCGAAGCCAATTTTTTTTTCTGACTTGACCAGTGAGAAGACGAAAAGCGGGGAGAAAATCTGCGGCAAAACAAAGCCTGGGCACGCCTGTGTATGACTGTAGATAGATAAAGTTGTGGTGTATCTGACTCAAAGATTCTTGTTCAGAACAGGCGAAATCTGAGCCAGTTAGTTCATGTTACTACAAGAAAATCCGAAAAAATTACAGGGCACGAGAAAGAAGCGGTGTTTTGTGTGTCTGTTTCTTTCTCATGCCCCGTTATTTTGCTGGATTGTTCATCAAAGAGTCAATCGGGCGTGCAGTAAAGTCAATGTTTCAGCAAGTGAGGTATGCCTTCAGTGAATGAGCCTCGTTCTACCAGCACCAAAAGGGAAAGATTGCACACACATATGTGCTCAAGTGTGTGTCGGGCCTTAACGTTCCTTGTGCTGCTGTAAAAGTATGGCGGAGCAAAAGAATGGTGGTATCACTCTGTCGCCTGAACTCGCTGTTATGCTGAGAACCACGTGCAGATATAAGTGGTGGAGAGTGGGATGAGCAGGAAAGATGGGAAAACTGGCCGTACAGCGTGCGCTGCTTGAGCTGGGCGCAGGATCGTCCGAGGCGTCGCACGCAGCCTCGGTAGCTCTGGTGCACGCGGCAGTGGCACACGCTCACCACAGCCAGCACGATGAGGCAGGCGCCTGCCAAAGTAGCTGCCGCGATGTAGATGTTATGCAGCTGGTCAGTAGGATGACCTGCGAAAGAACGCAGCTTCTCTGCACAAGGTTGTCTTGCTTACGTACATGGCCACGATAGGCATGTTACGTACTCACAGGTATACAAACTTTTAAGGGGCCCTACAACACTTTTCTAAGTAACCTTGGAATGAATTCACCAGAGAAGTTTATTGCCTCATGAATTCATGACTGCAAAAATTTTCAGTATCCATCTAGTACGAGCAGAGTTACAAATACTTGTCGCACGCTGCCATTGCATTCTCTCCTCTGGTCCCGACGAAACCACTGAAAGCTAAACAGAGAGGGATGGCATAGAGAAAGCAAATGCGTCACGTGCGCCACGTTGAGCACTTTCTCTCCCCCCTCTTCTTTTTCTTTGGATGCGTGGCCCTTCAGTTCGATCTCGCACGCATGCGGGGGCAAATCGCAGCCTTTCGCTGCGGTTCCAGTTGCGAAAGAGCGCGCCATGCTCAAACCAGCCAATGGCTGATATTTTTCCCGAGACATAGTGATTTTTGAAGCAGTAGCCGCATCTGTCAGAAAAAGAGAAAGAGATTTTTTGCTGCTTTTGAGAATTTATTGTAAATTCCAGCCCACGTGCTGCGCTATAATATTTGACACGCTTGTTTTCAGTAGCCTCGACTACCAATCGGCAGCATTTTCTGACCATGCTGAAAAAGTGATGCAGGGCCATTTTAAGACATTAGATAAGAAAACAGCCTGGTTTCCAGCGTTGAGACGAGGCAGCGGCAACATTATTTATCAGTTAAAGGGACCCTGCTGCACCTTTGAGGTTGGTCAGAAAACGCTGCCGCTCGGTACAAGAAGCTCCTGAGAACATGTAAGCCAAACATCATCGCGCGCAGCATGCGGCCTGCAATTTACAATTCTCAAAGCCCCTAATCGCTCCCTATTATCTCGATAAATGATGCCATGGATTAAAATGACCGTGCCATAAACCTGAAGTACACGGTCATTGGCCTAGTTGAGCATTGTGAGCTACATAATTGCCGCGGCCACCGCGAGATGCCGCAACGTGTGCCCGCTCACGATCTCACTGGACATAAGCCACGGGTTCCAATGAAAAAAAAAAAAAATTGGGGGACTCTTAAGCTTTGCCTTTAAGAGTCTAACACGATAGCGATATCCTGTTCCGTGCGTACTTCAAACGCCTAGCGCATAAAATCTTTTCGAACTTGCTATGCACCCATTACGTGGCCTCAAGGGAATAGGCACAGTAACGTGTGTGCCTTTTGTAGTGGGTGACTGGCTTTAAACCATGAAGTCATTTTGAAAATAACATGTTCTGAAGACCAATGGCAATGTACGCTAGCACCACGTATGATTACTGCAATGTTTCATATTGTAAGGAATGTATCCAGGAAGGGTGTGTTTGTAAAGCATGAAATTTAGTTTCACTCCATTTCCAAGCAAATGAAGTTATTTTCACTGTGTTCACTAGAAGACTATGTGTGCCACCCCTTTTTATTAGCAGTCCTTCAAAACCATCTGTGTTACCACCTTGCTTTTATTTATGTCACAATAGGCGTTGCAAAGGATTTGCAGTTGTGGGGATTCCTTAAAAAAAATGCTTGATACTGTCAATTTTTCAAAAGCCAGATTCAGTTTAGAGTATTTGCATAATATTGACGGAACAACGTTAACTGCTGCACTTGTGAATAACCTTTTCCTCAAACCTATTTATCGACTGCGATATTCGCTTCTGTCTGGTCACGATGTATTATTCCGTGTCCGTACAATGTGGATATCTCCTGCAGCGAAAGCATTTTTCTTTAAATTGCACACTTCCACTCTACCAGTTAAGATACAGCTCAATGAAAAATCGTATATGTGCCCTGAACAGTAAATTGTAGACTCTGCAACCAACCTGATTCGATAGAGCATCGTTTCATTTGTTCTTGTGACGAACATTATTTTTGGCACATTCTAAAAAGAACAATCAGAAAAGAACTTTCACTCACATTTGGTTCCTCCCTTTCAAAAAGAGCCCTACCAATTAGACTCCGTGTGATCTGTTTATGGTATTGGGACTTAACTCACTATGTAGAAGTCGCACGATTGATAGACACGCCGAGCCACCACGGTTGGCGAAATTCGTCTTCCGAGAAGCAGCTGCTCAAGTGCACATCTGTTGTTGAGACTTTCGACCCCGTTCCGTTCCGCAGTGGCTTCCTTTTCTGGATGCTTGTGGGTGTTTACCTGACTTTTGATGAATTATGTTATGCGTAGTTCACAATTGCTGGTGTTGATTCCATGTGTTAAAGAAAAAAAAAAGAGAAAAAAAAGACACACTGCTTTGTGGTAGAACACCTGCTTGCCACGTAAACGACCCGCGTTCGATCCCCCACTCGAACCCATGTTTTTTATTATTTATTTTTTCCATGTTTTTCAAATTTTTTTGCTCACGACCAAACCAATGACGCCGGAATTTCTGCAAAACAAGCTATTTGGTGGAGTCCCTATTCTGGGTCTCGATGGGTAACTGCTAACTTAGCCCTCCAGACATAGGCCCTTTTGGCCTGCAACATAGGATAGGTGTACAATCTATAAACACTACATAACAATAATTTTTCGATATTACTGCTGATTGATGCAGTGCTGCTGAGCCTCATGAATCGGTATTAGCACGATTGAGCCTCGGTATTAAGCTCGATTGAATACTATACGCTTGTTTCGCCAATCACATTGGTCAGGCATTGGTCAGCTAAACACGAGGACGAGAAGTCGGTGCTCTTTCCAAGTGAAAAGGAGCAAGCGCAATAATGACCGGCTACTTCTGCTTGATGCACGACGAAAAAAGAACTCGGGTGATCCTACCTAGGTAATCATAATCAATCTGCACTGCCCTGTTAAGGCATGCCTCATTATCTTTTGGCACCTTGTAAAGGCAGAACCAGTGCTTGTGTCTTCTATTTTTTGTGGTCCATCTTGGTTTGCGCTAAAGTTTCCACCTTAATTTAACATTGTAATAATTCTTTTACTTGAAGCGACCCTGCAACATATTTCCACGTAATCATAGAAGGACTTTATTGAACTAGTTCATTGCCACACAAATGGACTGCCGTATTTTTTCTCTTTTTTTTAATCTGTCAAGTACGAGCGGAGTTGTAGGGATTTGTCACACGCTCTCTCCTTTCGTGCCAACGAGCGCGCTAAAGGCTAAGCACGGGTATGAGGCGACTATAAGACGAGAAGCTACGTCGATTCTCCAGCGTGCGTCGTGAACTTGAGGCTTATGTGACGCGGGGGCACAACCGGTCGGCACTTCTCTCTTGTTTTTGGAGTAAATGTTTTCAATCTACTGAGGCGCTCGTAGTGACGTCGCGGCGCGTAGGCTCAGGCTCCGCCACTCCTCCTACGCGTTGTGCTCGGAGGCAGCTTTGCAGCTGCTGGGCCAGCTGTCACGTGATCACAGAGGGCGGTGGCGAGCTTTGGACTGGGCGGAGCCTCAAGCGCCTCAGTATGTCGACGGCTAGAGCGTTAGGTGTTCTGTGAAGTCACTGTATATGCTCCATGCTACCTAAAGGCACCATATACAGTATCTCTATCGACGGCAACATGCTTGTCGCTGTTTACACACATGGAATAGGTGACGTCTATAGTTACGCAAGAACTTGAGAGCACTTGGCGAGGAAGAAGACTGACCCTGCGTCCTGGCCATGGCATCGGCGGGTGCAGAAGACGGCAGCCGCGAGCCGCCGTCTGACGCGTTGAGCTCGCACGTGTCGCCGGTGAAACCCCGGCCGCAGGAGCAGTAGAAAGAGTCCAAGCTGGGCCAGCACGAGCCACCGTTCTGACAAGGGTTCGGGAAGCAGGGGTCGTATCGCTGCGTGCAGCCCGGACCTGCAACGGTTGTGGTTCGCATTTGAGGCGTGACCCTTCCATACGCATATATTCACTCCACATTTTTATATTTAATCAACTATTCGCTGGTCGCCGGGTGAACTAGAAAGCGGTAAGTTTGAAAGATTGACTTTTTTTTTTTGTACGTGGAAGCCTGTTTATAAATACACCTTCGTTTATAAGGAGCCTTTGTTCTGTCCGATAAAGACGGTAGTTAAAAGGGACACTAAAGAGCGAAACGATTTTTCGTCGATTAGTAAGGTACATTTTCACAATCCCGAAAACACCACTCTTACCGTGACGCGACGCTTAGTAAAAGCCAGAAAACGCACAAAAGAAAATGCCTGTGGCAACACCACCTTGAGGTTCCCGCGCTAGACCGTTTGGTGGTGAACGTGACGTAAGAGATTTTGAAGACGTCTACTGCATCATACATAGCTTAGAATAAATAAAAATGAAGCACATTGTAATGTGTGGGCGCCACAGACTCAGCATACGATGTTTTAGAAAATTTCATTCAGCCAACGCCACGAAAATTCAGAAAATACGTTTTAGCGGAGAAGCTTGTTATGGTGAGACCTGGCCGGTGTTCGAGCAGCGTCGACCAGTAGCGCCTCCCTTCTCATGCACTAGAAAGCACTGTCCCTTAGATGCATGCAGACTGCAGTTGGGTGACGATATACTAGACGGCGCTGTACGTCTTCCATTTCTCGTCTTGTTTCCGAGATGGTGTTGTCCCATAGACATGCGTACAATACGGCGGATGGATGAAGGTATGCTAGATGGCGCTGGCGGTGCAGCTGCTCTCTGATTGGCTGCTGCGCGGGTACCATAGTACGAGTGTGCTTGCCAGATCGTGTTTGGTAGACCATGCACGACGAAGAGCGCCGGTTGCGGAAGGCCGCTGCGGCTTGTGCTCGTCGGCAGGATTCCGAGGTGTGGACGAACGGGCGCACGGACAGACGCATGGACGCTTCGCCCCACTCATAGTGATTCACTTTGTAGATATGCTGTATTTTTTAAAAGTTTCTTGCGTCACGCGCTGAAATTCTGGCGCGCAATTTAAAAATGAAACGACCGGCAGATCGCCAGCTACAGGTACACGTTGACGTCCGGAGTTCTCCACTTTACGCGGGCACTGTACACAAGATTTGCTACAATGACCTTTTGTTTTGTTTTTTTCCTTATCCCTTGGCCCCTCCATGGGCTTTCCGCTTTCGGTACAGCGTTTTGTACTGTTGTCTATATAAATATTATGTATGCATGTCTGTCATATGCCAGTTGTTTCGATAAAAATGAAAAGAAAGGAGAGAGAAAGGCGTGTGGACAGAGGGCCCTTGAACATATTCGCAAGGGCTGGGATGAATCTCTCGTCTCGTATACGAGGGCGAAGAAAGGAAGTAAGGAACACGTCCACGCACTAAAATTGCGTTTGAAATCTGTGGCACGTGTTCCCATACTCGCGTTGTTTACATGAGTACGAGTTTGTTTTTGAAAGAACTTCGGAGAAAACCGGTGGCCCCCGCGAGCACCGCCGAGCCCTTATCGTTTCCGGGCGCATATCGGCGGCATGCTGCCGCGCTAGGTGCGTCCGCCCTTGAAAAGGAATCGCGTCGGCCTCCTTCCTTTTGCCAAGCTGGGTCAAGAACGGCATACGCCGCCAGTGCGCCCACTCGTGACGACATCACAAAGCGATGTCGTCACATCACAAAGCTCTCGCACGGATATCTGTGCCGAAACGATGGCGTGGTCTCCGAACGCCTCCTAACGAATCTGCCAACGCTTTAGGTGAAGTTCTGTGCAAAAAATATAACACGGTCGAGCTTTGCAGGGAACGCGCTCGTGGCGGACGGCGTGAAATGAACCACCAACTCATGCCTTCTCTGACGTTACCGACAGTTTTTCTGGCAACCATGTTATCCGGAAGGGGAGGGGGATGAATAACGGTAAAACAAATACATGTCATGAGCGATGCTTCCGACTTTCTAGACGCATTAACAGCAGCGTGTCTGTTTATTATACTTAGTAATTTCGATAACGTTTCGAGCTATGCCGCACACTCCAACTTACAAACGGGACAGAACACGCTGGTAATCTGAGCGTAGTCCTTCGCACAACGAGCTCCAACACGGGTGTTCAACCTTATCCGACTATTATTTGTAATGTAGTGATATGAACGTGACGTCCATTGAATTGCTAGAGACGCCTTTCCGTTTGAGCATTCAGTTTCATAAATACTTTTTGCGCTGCGTTTAGTCGCAATGACATTTAAAAGTGTTCGAGCTCGTATTGCTCATGATTGTGCATTTCAGAAGGTGTGCCGACTTTTAAATGCGAGGCATTTCTTAGCGAACTTCGGCGACTTCGCGCGTATCTATCTATCTAGCCACCTACGACTTTTAGCTCTCTTGGCCGTTCCGATAATGGTTTCAGTACTAAACTAGGTATGGCATAACAGGACTGTATGAATAACATATTTGTCTAGTCATAACATGAAAATCATGACATGTATGTCATGAATGTCTTGATTTACATTTCATAATCCTGCGGCTATTGCGGTGGTTTCTTTCACATGGCGTGTGGCGAAACTGGTATGGTATGGCATGATTGCATGGCGAACACAAGCGACAGAGCTTAACATGAAAATCATGACATGCGTGTCATGTAACAACATGACTACATGCCACGCTCATGATGCGCTGGAAGCTGTTTCGCTAGCTTCACTTATACCAAACTTGGCATTACGGGATGTGAATGGATGACGAACGTATAATACTGATGCAAACATGATCAACTTGAGATGCGTGTCATGTCACAACATGACAACTTGCTGCGCTCATGAGGCGCTCTCGGCCGTTTCGCTAGCTTCACATCTACCAAACTCGGTATTACGGGACGTGAATGGATGACATAGGTCAATGACCCATCCAAACATGATAATCACGACATGCGTGTCATGTAACAACATGACTACATGCCACACTGATGATGCGCTCGCAGCCGTTTCGCTAGCTTCACATATGCCAAACATGTTATTACGTGACGCCAATGGATGACGAAGGTATGTGACTGGTGCAAACATAATAATCATGAGATGCGTGTTGTGCGAGAACATGACTACATGCCACAGTCAAGGAGCCAATACATTTCGACGTGACGCGGTGCGCGTGATCGCCGGCGTTCATTTCGTTGTGTCACGCCGGCGTTGCCACGCCAGGCGCTGGTCCTGCCGTGTACTCGCAGGTGCGCGCCGCGCTGCGTTGTTTTGACGAATGCGCGTTTCAGCCCGTCCGCCGTTCCTCCGTCATGAAAAGAAGGAGACGCAGTGTTGTCTGGGTAACGGATCGGCACGAAGTGCAGCATTTCGCAGTTCACGCCAGTTTCCATCACCCCGCGCCGACGGACGCTGGCCGCGCCGGTCGCGCCCGGCGTCAGAGTATAGAGTGCTCGCGTTTCGCTAACGTAGCGTCGCTGTGCCCAGCGTGCGCGCGCGTCAACGCTACATTGGAGTATATTGGGCCCTTCATGATGCGCTCGCGGCCGTTTTGCTAGCACCATATATACCAAATTTGGTGTTATGTGACTTCAATGGATGACGTAATATATGACTGGTGGAAACATGATAATCCTGACACGCGTGTCATGTAAAACAAGGCAACATACCACGCTATAGCGTGCTCGCGGGCGTTTCGCTAGCTCCACACATACTAAATTTGGTATCACGTGACGTGAATAGGTGACAAAGGTAAACGACACAACCAAACATGATAATCATGACACAGAAGTCATGTACGGCATCATTTACCTCCACCTCGTAACGTTATGCTGATTTTAAAGTGACATATCAAGCTTTCTAATTCGTGCTTCGCATATCATCGATTCCCACTGCCTATTTTTAGTTCTTGCTTATATATTTAAATGATTTGAACTATATTCAAATGGCAAGTGTTCTGCCGCACTTACTCCATTTGTAACACATTGGAAGTCTGTGGAGAAAGCAAAGAACTTGACGAGCATAACAACATCAAAGAGAGTCGAACGTCTTTTCTGGCATGACAGAAGGTGAGATTGCTGTCCCTCAAACAGTGCTCTTGCGAATAGCTTACAGCGCTTCCAAAACGGCAAATTTCGCGAAAGAAAATTAAATGTCATACTTGCTACAGAAAGGTGCTCCTGAGCCAAATTAGTAATGTTTTTAGTTTTTAAGGGCTTTTTCATTGGCTGGCCGCCCCGGCCAACTATATGTCCACGAGCATCAGATCTCATAGCGAATTTCTATTATACGAACAGTGCTTGTGCGAAATGCGCTAGGAAATGCTGCTCTTTATCCGAACTGCCTCGGTGATCCAACACCTCGACCGATTGATATGCGGGGTTTAACGTCCCAAAACCACCTTATGATTATGAGAGACGCCAAGGAGGGCTCCGGAAATTTCGACCACCTGGGTTTTTTTAACTTGCACCCAAATCTGAGCACACGGGCCTACAGCATTTCCGCCTCCATAAAAAATGCAGCTGCCGCAGCCGGGATTCGATCCTTCGACCTGCGGGTCAGCAGCCGAGTACCTTGTAGCCACTAGACCACCGCGGCTGGGCCTGACCCGACACCTCATTTACCGAGACATATGTAAGGCTGATAAATGCTAGAACTGTGTTCTACAGACACTGTTGAACGTACGGGCATGTCGAGAGATGACACACGGTATACCGGGGATGCAGCCTCTAGATATATCGCCTCCGCGCGCGCAGGAAGACATTGTTGCGGAACTATGTCCTTGAAGACCAACTTTGGAATGTCTGCAGCGGGCCGAAGAAGCAACCACAATGTACTCAATAGTATCTGGCCTTCGCCTACTTGGTCCCTTTCAACGGCCCCAACGACTCGCAGGGCCTTTAACTGAAGTTTTTTTTGTGCGACATTGCTCCTATATTTCCCCGATGTGGATAAAGACCATGCGGGCCATCGATCGGCCCCACTCACCGTCGTGCCTGCACAGGCAGGAGTAGTTGTTCCCGCGGTCCAGGCATTGTGCGGGCGGCGGGCACGGGTTGGGCCGGCACAGGTCCACCTTGATCTCGCAGCGGCGCCCCGCGTAGCCTGGCCCGCAGTGGCAGCGGAAGCCGGCCACCAGGTCCTCGCACTGGGCGCCGTGCGCGCACGGTCCGGAGTCGCACTCGTCGTACTCGAACTCGCACAGGTCGCCCCCGTAGCCCGGCAGGCAGTAGCACCGGAAGCCTCCGCTCCCGGCCGGCAGGTCTTCGCACTTGCCGTGCACGCACGGGCGGGCACCGCACGCGCTGCCGCCGCTCTGGTTCCTCGTCGGCTCTGTAGCCGTGGGCGCCCGTGGCGCTGCGCTAGTAACGACCGCCGTTGTGTTGCCCTCTTGTTGCTCTAGCACTTGCTGCTGCGGCTCCTGAACTTGCACTAGCTGGCTCGGTTGCCTGTCGTCGTGTTGCTCCGGTGGTCTGTCCGTCTGTTGCTCGGACTTGTCAGTTTGTTCGGTCCCCGGTTTTTGTGTCTGCTCTTTCCCTTGGTCTTGTTCCTGCGTGTGAGCTTCAGCGACTTGTTGCTGTTGCCCCGGCTGATGCGTTTGCTCCCCGATAGGCTGTTCCGTCTTCACTGGTTGTTCGGTCGGTGTCGTTTCTTCCTGAAGTTGCTTGTGGTCGGGCTGTTGCAATTGCGGTCGCTGCGTGTCTTGCTGTGCTTGCCGAGTTTTCCACTGATCGGGTTGCTGCGTGGGTTGCAGCTTCGGTTGCGCCGGCTCTTGCTGCTGCCTTGTCTCCTGCTCATTGCTCGGCTGTTGCTGCAGCTGCGCGTGTCCTGGCTGCTGCTCGGCCGTGGTGGGCGGCTTTGTCGATGTGTCTGCGAAACGAAATTGGTAACATTGCGCTTGGTTACATCACAGCACATGGCGTGCGAAATCTCGCGAAGTACGTCCGCATGCCGTGGTGAACAGTCTAAAATACTTTATTGTCAGAGCTTGGCGAACAAGAACCTGCCGGTGCAGTAACGTAGCGAAGTGTACGTTCGAAGCTGGCGCTCCGTATGTAGTCAGGTATTGTCTGCGCATGAACTCTGATCCCAAAGTACGCGGTCACAACACTCATGTTTAGGAGTAAGAAGAAGGTTTTTAATGAGAAGAAGGAGTAGAGGTCGTCTTGAAAGCACATTTCTGGCCTGCTAAGGGGAAAAGGGAAAGAAAAAGGAGGGTATGATGAGGGGTGATTGTGGTACAGCACAAAGTCACTGCACACAATGTCTCGTTCGGTGTAGTACACGCACAAAAGTCTCTACATTATCAGATTCTCTAAAGAAGGAAATCTAAACCTATCTTGCTTAGAAATGCAAGCAGACCCTTTAAACTGCGTTGGGCGTGATCCACACGTTCCCAAGCACCCAAGAGTTTCTCTTCCAAAAAGGGTCTGCAGTCTAGGTCACCTGTGAGGCGCTTTAGAGGTCTCTTTCAACTTCATATAAAGGGCACACACACAGGATGTGATTAATAGTCTCTGGCGTTTAGGAGTAACTGCGCTTGCAATTGGAGGATGCGCGACCTATATACAGCCTGGATACTTGTGAAACAGTGAAGGGAAATAATACGCGTTGCTTCGCTGGAGAAAAAAAAAAGTGTGCCACGTTCTGACTAAGAAGATTGCTCTACAATATTATTTTGTGATAGCTCTGGTTGCTGCTGCGTGCGTGAACCGATAATGATAATTTCTGGAGTTCTACGTCCTGAAATCACAATGTGATTATGGAGGACGCCGTAGCAAAGGGCTCTAAAAAATTTGACTTTCTGGTATTTTTTCATAACATGCACGAACATTGTACAGTACACGGGCTTGTAGCTTTTTGCCTCCACTGAAATGCGACCACCGGGATCGAACCCGCCACCTTATGGTCAGCAGCTGAGCACCGTAAGTAGGGTAGGGTGGTCTAAAATGCGACAAAAAATTGAAAGTAGTGAATATTATTTTTATTTAACTCTTTACCAATAAATGTCAACGCAGAAACTGAGAGAGAGAGAGATAAAGATGCAAGGAAAGGCAGGGAGGTTAACCAGACGCACATCCGGTTTGCTACCCTGCACTGGGGAAGGGATAAAGGGGAGAAAAGAGGTTGTAGAGAGATGAGACGGTACACACAATCACGAGCACACTCGGGGAGCACACACAGTCTACAGGCGGTCGCTCAGGTTTGTTGACTTAAGGTAAAGTAGCTGTGCTTTAGTTGCTTTCTGCGCAACTGAGGCCCAAGGTCTTAGTATCTTCTGCCCACAAAATGGTCCGGGGTCAAGTTGATTCAAAAGCATCCGGAGCTGGCATCGCTGTGTGTCGTAGCAAGCGCAGCTGCACAGGACGTGTTCGATGGTCTCTTCATCTCCGCAGTAGTCGCATGTAGGAGTGTCTGCCATACCAATGCGAAAGGAGTACACCTACTTTTGGTAAAAGGTATGTGCTGCAAAAACGACCGTGTTGTCACAATTCAAAGGGGTGTTTTAAAAATAGAGAAACAAAAAAAAAACAATATGTCTCATTTTGTCCTAACCAGCGGGGCAAAACGCGACGTAGCGTGGTACAAAACGAGACAGTGTGAAATAATTTAATGCCTTCAGATTTTGCGGTAGGAACATCCGAAATTCACTCCGTGGGCCCCCACGCAGTATTCATATGAGCCCACTCCTTGCACTCCACGCAATGAATGCAGACAGAACCCGGCGCTGCGTTGCTCCAGAACTCCTAGCAGATCCAGCAACCCCAGTCCTTCTTTGTGTCAATGGTGTCTTTTGTTGAGTGCTTGCACTTCCTTAGATTATTCAATGATTGGAAGCTATAGATATGTTTTGACGCATCTACTTCGCCTATTTTTGCCGTTTTGATGCAGAACTGCACCGGAGATTCCTTCAATTTTTTTCATGCGCATATTGAGAGCATCCTTTGGAACGCGGAACAACCTCAATATAGCGCGCATGGAGTGAGTCATGTCCTCAACAGCAGTCAGTGTTCTTATATGTCGTTTTCAACCCATGCAGCTCTATATAATATTTTCTTGTAACTCCTAAGCCTCCTAAACAAAAAATATATCATTAGTATGAGTAAATGGTTCACTTGATAGGTATATCGATGCCTTTTTATCGCGTTTTGCCCCTCCCACATGCCCGAATTTAAAAAAAAAACCGCTTTGGCACAGTGCACCAACTGAGCCAAACTTTTGGTAGCATGTAGCTAAAAATATAAAGTAACAAAATAAATACGTAAGTTGTTATACTGACGTCGGAGCAGCTTCACGCACCGATCCGCAATTTTGGCCGAGCAGGATTTCGTCCCCCTTTTTGGCAGTCACGAACACACCGACACCAGCCGCGTAATTTTTCCTACGCGAGCGCTGTGAGTAATGCCAACCGTTTAGACATAAAAAGGCGGACAGCTGCCGGAATTTATCGCTGAAGCATAGAGAAGCAAAGAAAAGTACTTTTTGAATTTGCTATACAGAAGTCGGCAACGTCGAAATGTCGCGTTTTGCCCCGCGTCTCATTTTACCCACACCCTACCGTATACAAAGGTGTGTGCAAGCATTCGACGCTCGTCTCGCGTGCGTGCTGTTTGAAATCAACGGTATGCCTTGGGACTCGCTCGCTGGATTCCGTGCCGACCGGTTGTGCCTTCGCGATCTCCGACGAGAGTGCAGTTCTGGCCGACTGGGTTGGTCCTACGCCACCTCCTGACGCCGGTCCCCGACGACGACGACAGCGTAACTCTGGCCGACGACTGGATTAACCCTATACGCCATCTCCTGTTGCCGACAAGAGCTCTCGCCAATGGTGCCCCGTCCTCGGACTCTTGTGACCGTGTTTTATCTTTCCTATCTTCTCTTTACTTCCGTCGTCGCTCGCTGTGCCTGCGCATCTCTCTCTCTCTCTCTCTCTCTCTCTCTCTCTCTCTCTCTCTCTACCTTTAATCCTATCCTTTTACTCCCTCCTTACCACCATCACTTGTGAGCTACTGTTGAGGTGTCGCACCAGATGCAGACAGTTACGGGGCTCACTTTTCGCTTCTTTTCCCTTTTATAACCACAGAAGTGACGCCAAAACGCGACTATTTTGCAAACAAATTGGAGAAAATCGAGCTCCGAATGACACATTGCTCGATCCAGCATGCCACGTACCTGCTACGCAGCTGCGGTTAGTGGCCTCGTCAGGTGTCTGCACGCAGTGGGTGCCCTGCGGGCAAGGGTGAAGCTCGCACGCACTTAGCGGTTCTTCGCAGCGCCTGCCGCGGAAGCCTGCAAGATTAATGTAGACTGTGGTCACCGTAAGTGCCTCACACCGGCTGCGCGTTCACATTGTCTTGTAGTAAGATAAAAAAAGTGCCGCCATATCCACGAAGTGCATGATGATGATGAGTGGGCGGATACACGAAGTGAATGATGACGAGTGGACGAAGCTCCGGAGGTAAACCTGGTAAACCATGAATCCTCCGTACATTTTGCCCACTCGATTTTATTGCAACGCTCCCCCTGGCGTACGTCGCCGCACTAAATCGAACGATTGCCTTCCACCAATGACACGCGCCATATGTGACATCATTCATATTTTACAACATCTCGCATCGTTCGCCATCAACTACAAGTACCACCGTCTATTTTATAACATCTCGCATCTTTTCATCATCAGCTACAAGTACCGCCATCTAGTGAACACTGCAAGAACTAAGCGAGAGGTGGCTACGTACAGGGGACGCACAGCCCACGCCTTAAGAAGCTTCGCTGCCTAAAAAGAGTGGTAGTCCCGATGTCTCCATTATTCCGTGTTCATACAGTGAGAGAAATTCGGTTTGAGGTGAATACGCTATCACTTCCCAGGGTATGAAAGTTTTTGAAATGCGCTCTAGCCGCGTCTGCAGGCGCCGATGCGGCCAGAGTGCATTTCAACTTTCGCACGAAATCAACACGTATATGTGTGTTGATTTCATGCGAATACCGCTGATAACATGTTGTCTGCAGTTAGTCTGTGGTTTGCGGCTTTGGAAGGATGATATAATTTTCACGGGATAGCAAGCTTACGGACCCGCAGGTCGCGGGATCGAATCCCGGCAGCGACGACTGCATTTTCGAGGGAGGCGAAAATGCTGTAAACCCGCGTGCTCAGATTAGGGTGCACGTTAAAGATCTCCATGTGGTCGAAATTTTAGGAGCCCTTCACTACGGCGTCTCCCACAATGAGAGGGTGGTTTTGAGACGGTAAACCACACATATAAGTCATATCGATCATCAGATACCATGTTTCTTGTGAGGCTTCAGTAAGATATATGCACTAAACTGCGGTACATTTAAAAAAGCCTTGCAGGGGAAAAAAAAAGGGGGGGGGGATAAGTTTCAGCCAATTCCCTTCCATGAAAACCATCGGAGAGCGAAAGTGTAATGACGACGATAACGATGGGTTTCGCTAAAATATCAGCATCATCTCGAAATTAATTTCGTCTCGCTTATTTCTTTATTCGTTTCACCCCCTGTGGCCATGACCTGCGTGAACGCTACTACTGCGACGATGGCAGTGGCGCAAGACAGTTTCGCTGTAAAAACAACAACAATAACAAAAGACCATAGATATGCGCAGAACGTGCCTCTTGTCGGTCGCACAATACTCATCGATTGATTGATATGCGGGGCTTAACGTCCCAAAACCACCATATGATTACGAGAGACGGCGTAGTGAAAGGGCTCCGGAAATTTCGACCACCTGGGGTTCTTTAACGTGCGCCCAAATCTGAGCACACGGGCGTACATCATTTCCGCCTCCATCGGAAATAGTACTTATCGAAATGGCCGCGGATTCGATACAGCAGGAAAAAAAAAGAGGAAACCGGTGCTGAATTTTGACCTGACGTGTGCATATTTCATCTGCGACATCACAGACATTGCCGCGAGTTTGTTACTGAGCGGACGTACCATGAGGGCAGAGGCACTGGAAGAGCGACCCCGACAGTCCCTCGGCGATGTCGACGCAGAAGCCCTGGTTGAGGCACGGCTTGTGGAAGCAGCCGTCGCGCTCCTCGCAGAAGCGACCGGACAGGCCGGGGCAGCAGCGGCAGGCGTACGCCGCGGCTCCCGGCTCGAGCACGCACGTGCCGCCCCCCGCCGAGCAGGGGGCCTCCAGACTCGCCGTGGCCGCCTCTTCGGCGGTCCGCGAGCACTCGTGGCCCGCCACGCTCACGTTCAGCAGCCACGCGGATCCCCAAAGGTGTACTGCACCGGCGTCGTAGAGAAGAATAAAAAAAATGGCAGATACCACGTACAGTGGGAATCGATGATGCGCGAAGCACGAATGAGGAAGGTTTATATGTCACTTTAAAGTCAGCAGAACGTTATGCGGTGGAGGTAAATGATGCCGTAATGACTTCCGTGCCATGATTATCGTGTTTGGATGTCTCGTTTACCTTCGTCATCTAATCACGTCACGTGACATCAAATTTAGTATATGTGAAAATATATAGCCAAACAGCCGCGAGCACGCTACGAGCTTGGCATGTTGTCATGTTCTTACATGACACGCGTGTCAGGACTATCATGTTTGCACCAGTCATGTATTTCGTCATCCGTTGACGTCACGCAACACCAAATTTGGTATATTCGGAGCTAGCAAAACGGCCGCGAGTGCATCATGAAAGGCCCAATATACTACAATGTAACGTTGACGCGCGCGCACACTGGGCACAGCGATGCTGCGTTAGCAAAACGCGAACAGCCTATAGTCCGACGCCAGGCGCGACCGGGACGACCTTCGTCCGTCGACGCAGCCCGACGGCAACCGGCGCGATTTCGCGCCGATGCGTTACCCAGACAACACAGCGTCTCCCTCTTTTCGAGATGGAGGAGCGCTGGAAGCGCTGAAACGCGCATGCGTCAAAGCAACGCAGCGCGGCGCGCGCCTCCGAGTATATGGCAGGACCGGCGCCTGCCGTGGCAACGCCGCCATGACGTGACGAAATGAACGCCGGCGAACGCGTGCACCGCGACAAGACGAAATGTATTGGCGCCATGACTGTGGCATGTAGTCATGTTGTCACATGATACACATCTAATGATAATCATGTTTGCCCCAGTCACATACCTTCGTCATCAATTGACGTTACGTAATACCAAATTTGGCATATGTGAAGCTAGCGAAACGGCCGTGAGCGCATCATGATTGTGGCATGTATTCAATTCATGTTGTTACACGACATGCGCGTCGTCATTATCATGTTTGGATGTGTCATTTACCTTTGTCGTCCGTGCGCGTCGTATAATACCGAGTTTGGTACATGTGAAGCTAGCGAAATGGCCGCGAGCGCATCATGAGCGTAGCATGTAGTCATGATGTTACATGACACGCATATCATGATTTTCATGTTAGGGTCTGTCGCTTGTGTTCGCCATGCAATCATGTCATACCATACAACTTTTTCAACATGCCATGTGAACAAAACCACCGCAAGAGCTGAAACACCAGGAAATGTAATTAATGACATTCATGACATACATGTCATGATTTTCATGTTATGACAAGTCAAATATGTTCTTCATACAGCCATGTTATCCCATACCAAGTTTGGTACCGATACCATTATCGAAACGGCCGGGAGAGCTAAAAGTCGTATAGATAGATAGATAGATAGATAGATAGATAGATAGATAGATAGATAGATAGATAGATAGATAGATAGATAGATAGATAGATATGAAATTAGCTATGTCAACTAGAACAGCATCTGCGATCACGGTGCAGGGGAAAATAGAGAGGGCGATTGTTTAGGCGAATTGGTGACGCATGATCATGGCTTACAGCGCACAAAAACAATGACTCGGTAGCATTAAAACTACAGAAACTAAAGAATTGAGATAAAGTACCGGTTATGCAAGCAGAGCAAGGAGTCTCACAACACAAACACATTCCCACGGGCCGTCCACCGCGGTGGGGCAGGGGATATATATGGTGCTCGGCTGCTAACCGGAAGGTCGCGGGTTCAATTCCGGCCGCGGCGGTCTTATTTAGATAGTGGCGGAACGCTCCATGGAGGAACCTGTACTGTGCGATAGATAGATAGATAGATAGATAGATAGATAGATAGATAGATAGATAGATAGATAGATAGATAGACAGATAGATAGATAGATAGATAGATAGATAGATAGATAGATAGATAGATAGATAGATAGATAGATAGATAGATAGATAGATAGATAGATAGATAGATAGATAGATAGATACGCACGCTCAAAATCGCCGAAGTTCGCTAAGAAATGCTTTGCATTTAAAAAAATTTCGGCAGTTAGCTTTTGAAGTTGGGGGAAACTGCACGAAAAACCAACGTTACTAGTAATCTAGTAACGTTGTGACAAACGCTCCCCCCCCCCCCAAAAAAAAATGCCACACTGGCATGAAAATCCACCTGATTGCAAAGTGAATTCACCTGAATGCAAGTGAACCTTAATGTGGCGAGGAAGGTAAGTATATCCATACGTATCGGTTCATCGTCGCTAGCAATAAAAAAAACAAGGCCGGGTGTCATATGAATATTCCTCAAAGCATTGCACCTCGTCTTTTGAGCTGTTCCCTATAATACGTGGATGTCCAACAAATTAACTGACAAGTTCCCCCTTTTCTGGCCCTCTCATGAAAAAAAAAAAAAGGTGATGGGTTGAGCGATCATTAGATTGATTCGGTTTTATGTTATCCAAGAAGTCGTCGTAATATGTGATGTCGGCTATAACCAGGACCTATGCGAAGAGGTGCCACTTTCGTTGTGCCATGCACCCTTGGTATGGGGTACTATTTGCGGCTTGCTCGACTGGCTTTCGACGAAAATATGATGAAGGGGTGATTATATTATCTGAATTGATTATCGAAACACCGTGATTCATGCACTGTTTTATTATAATGTCTGGACGCTGGACTGACTGGACTAAAAACGCAGTTACATACTGTAAATCTTCGATTGCTATCGTCGGAATGGGATAGCATATCAATACGCACGGCTCATTCAGGCACAGTCCACAACGACCTATAGGGCAGCAAACGAACTGCCTCCAGGTCTGTGACTAGAGTTGCTAAATTACACCCCCTCATCCGGCTCATTTTGTGCATTTTTTGGGTGGAAAGGACCTTTTATACTCCTCCGTATCTAATATCTCTGACTGCGCGCGTACACTTTTCCCGTCGCAGAAACTCGCTAAAGTTAGTTCCGCCAATGCCCTTAGCGAAACCACAACCTAACGCGTCCTTTAACCACCGCAGACCTCATTACCTGGAGTTTGCGTTTGGCGGAAACAAGTCTGTACTTATACTGTAATAACAGCGCTAGCTAGGCCGAATGCCTCGAGGTCGATCGATGCAATCAACGGGAAAGCCAACGCACGTCGCGACCCGCGTTACTAATTCAAAAGTACCCGCGCCCAGTGCATATGGAGGGCGACGTATATATAGACTGCTGTGCGTACAGCTGCCAGAGCGGCCTCACCCCGTTTTCTTTGTTTGGACCGTATGTATTCCTATATGCCCGCTAGCGGAAACTTCCGAATTCGCTCTGTGGAGGAGACGGCGTCGCGATGACGTATAGTGCTTATGACCTATCCGATGGTTAAGCTCGTGCGCCTGTCACAGTAAGCCTTACTGAAGTTAAATTCGCGTTGACATAAAATTCCATAACACCGTTAGAAGTATCCATGAGGCAACTACGTCACCGTTATCATGCTCGGCGTCTGCCCGTCATTTCGGTAAGACATCACTGAGAAACTACACGAAACAGTGAAACCGTATAAAGTTTTAAATTTTGACTTTCCGTTGCGGAGTGATCCACGCCGTATCCGAAGGACTGTAATTTCGGCCTGCATAAAAGAACAGCTTACCGCCCTTGGAAACAGACGATCTCGATTCCAAGTATAGCAGAATCGCTATAAATGGAGAGAATGGCGGAAAGTGCAGACTGTGCGGAACATTGCGGAGCAAAATGTGGCATACGAACTGACTATATAAGCTCCGAGAAAATAAAAATAAAATAAAGTGTAGTGCTGCCTTTTTACGATCAAATGCTTCTATGTGAATTTTCATTTTTAAAATTTTCAATGACGGGCCTCTTTTGTGCACGATATGTGTATGATAACCCAATTTTAAATCATTAGAGTCGTTGACAAGGTATGTGCTCTGCCTTGTTTGCTCGCCGTGTGACCTGCTCCTCATGGTACGCACAACCCGAATGCGCTGTCGGCGACTACAGGAGCATAGATAATAGGATCCGCATAGTTAGTAATAACTGATTACACTGACAAAGGCGCCTACCTCAAATTCAAAACGAATGTGTACACATGCTCCGGCCAATTACGCTCGCTCATTTCCGTGTCGTCAAACGCTTTTGTATGTCGGTAGGATCTGAACCCACAACCTTTGAAATTAAAATAATGTCGAAGTTTGTTGGTTCAGGACCCACTGACGTAAAGGGTCAGTGTTCGTCCTTTCCAATTCATTTCAATTCGCATCACAAAATTAGTATACACTACAGTTGAAGACAACAATTTACGTCCTCTGTACTATCTCCGACCGAATTGTCGGTTCGATTAATTTGGTTCTTCTAGGAGTGAAACTTGAACGTCTTGACGAATTTTATAGATTTTTTTTCACATTGTTGTTCACCCAAAGGTCTAAAAACAGTGAACTTAATTTTTTTTTCTTCGAGCAGATATATAGTAATGTTAGCTGAGCAATAAAACTTGAGCTTGAAAAGGTGCTTAGATGGCAGGGTACTTTTACACTGGTGACAGGCGAGTTAAACGCGGTTTTGTGAGTGGAGTTTTTATACAGAGAATTCTTGGGTTGTCACGGAATGTGTGGCCAGTTTTCACGTGCAGGTCACGCAGCGGTCGACACGTACCGCCGAGTGCGTGGCTTCCCGGCGTGAGTATCTCTGGCGAGATGGTCAGCCCCGGCGCGTGGTAGGGTTTCTCCCAGAGCAGCAGCGCCTCGTCTCGGCGGCATGGTTGCTGGCCGTAGCCGCCCTGCAGCGACTGCAGCGCCAGCCGCGGATCGGTGGTGTTACCGCTCACCGGAAGCCACTCTTCGGACAGGTTCAGCCTGCGCGCAGAGGTAGATTGAATGAGGTGATTCTTAAGAGCGAAAGGAAGAGAAAAGTGAGCCCTGTAACTGTCTGCTTCAGTGAGCGACACCTCAACAGTAGCTCACAAGGAGGGTAGGAGTAAAGGTGTAGAAAAGAGGGAGAGACGTGAGGTGGTAAGCTAGAGGAAGCGACAACAAACTGAGGGGATAGGAGAGATAGGAAAGATGGAAGCACGGTCACTGGAGTCCGAGGACGGGGCACACTTGCGAGAGCTCTTGTCGGCGTCAGTAGATGGCGTAGAGCAAGTCCAGTTGGTCAGAGCTACACTGTCGTCGAAGGTAGTCGGCGTCATTTTTCGCACATCCTGACTTTCAAGCAGTGCGTAATGCGTGCACACAATCTGTCAAGTTAATCGAAGCCACCGGGAACGTTAGCGTTGCTGATTCTGCATCCCCTTCCGGAGGAAAAGGCCGTGGTAGCCCTTCCCGTTGACGTGAAAGACTGTTTCTGTTGTATGCAGCACGATTGATTGTACAAAGTTATTATTAAGAAGTGTTTAAGAGCATGTCGATGTAGATTCTTAGAACGCAGGCAAAACTCCCAACACCATTTGGAACTGATACAGATTTACCCTAAGCTCTACAGCCAGTCATCACGATAAGCGCTTTCGAACTAAAGTTCAGTCACTGCGCTTTGTGTGAGCGTCAGTGTTTCAGTTTAAGTTCATTCTCCTTTTGTACAATTTAGAAATTTCTTGCGATGATTTGGGCGAACGCGAAAGCCGGCCGGAGAAGATCGTGGAGGTCATTGCTTCTTTATTGGAACAAAACCTGTCTGCGCTCGCAACCCATCATCAGGGGTGTCATCAAATCGTAACTCCCCCGTCTGTCCCATGACGATAGTTGTAGCGCGAGAACAGAACGGCGACAAAGAGACAAGAAGGACACGAGCGCTCCTGTCATTCTTGTCTCTTTGCCGTCGTTCTGTTCTCGCGCTATAACTATCGTCATGTCATACCGACTAGCCCGAACTTCCACACTTCTGTCCCATCCATTACGAGGGCAAGGCGCAAATATTCTTGCTTATGATTCCGTCACATGATTTCTCGTTTAAGTTTCCGAACCAGTCGGAAGTCTGTTGTATAGTTCCGGATCTGCTTGTCAAATACGGTCAAAAGATAGGTTCGCTGTGAGGAAACTGCACACTCACTGAACGTCGTCCGTGCTCTGGATGCTCAAGGAGAGAGTAGTGCGTGGTGTGTCCTCTTGGGTCCTGTTGGCTTCCGAGTCGGGAGTGCAGGCCACCTGCACAACACAAGTGAAGATATCTACACACATGCGGATTATGCATCAACTACTCGGTGTCATCGCAACATGAGTAATAGTGGCGCTGGGTTCGATCTTTTGTAGTACCTGTTGCAAGCTCTGGCAAGTGCCAATTCGCGCACCTTTCTCGACGACCTTATAACCACAAAATGGTCTCTTGACGAATGTTTGAGCAGGTTCTCCACTCGAGAGATCTACGAGAGACATTGCAGGCATGAGCAGAGTAAGCTTGGTCACATTTACTATTACTTCAGATTTGTCCTGGAAGACCGACACACTCGGAGAAAGACACGGAATCTTTGATCGGAGTGCGTAAAAATATGTAAATATTTATTTATTTGTTTATTTATTTTCGTCGCAAAGAGGCGTTTCCACACCGCTGTGTAATAAACTGCACGATCACAGAAAGCTGATATCTTGCCGTCGGCCTTGCTAATGGTGATGTCGCGAATCCCACGTTGCTTTCTCAGCCTCTTCCCCTCTTTCATTCTTTCATCTCTTTTGCCGACACCGCCACTTTGTCTAGTAATAATGGAGAACGAGGGCCAACCCGAAGGGCGCAGGTTCGATTTCGGTCACGATGGTCGCATTTATATAGGTGGAGGCAAAATGGTAGAGACCTGCGCATGGTGTGATGTCAGTGGACGTCGAAGAACACTGGATGGTCGAAAATTACGGAGCCCTTCATTACGGCGTCTCTCATAATCACATCGTGTGCTTTTGGGACGTTAAGCCCCAACAACAACAACAACAACAATTATTATATTATTATTTCATATTATTATTATTCATGTCCCTGTCTTGTGAAAGGGGAACTAGAGATTTCCTCCGACTAACCTTTTTTTTTTTCTCTTGCCCTCTCTGTCTCTTGCGGATGCATTGAATGGTTAAAGAGTGAACTATATTGTCATCGGTGATTCTGAAAGCCAGCCTACCCGTGTCTTGATGAGTGCTGTCATACTTTGACATTACTGAGAGGACCTAACGTCATTTTGTCACTTACCGGCATAGCCGTGCACACAACAGGGCCAGCACATCCATCCCCTCTTCTAATCATTTGGAAGGTGTGCCATATCTGCCCCATGTCTTTACTCGGAGGGAAATTTACTTAGCGTCAGCGTCATTGTTTAAGATGCAGGATTCTGACATGCAATTTTTCGACCAAAAAATTGCGGCCGAGAACACTTGATGTTGTTGCATTTCTAGAACGGTTTACTCGCCACCTTCGCACCCTGGAAATAAAGTGTGGGATTGGGCTAGTTGGCAATCCATTCTTGAACTTCTAAGCGCAAAAACTTCCGACAACTATATATCACAAGAGACGAGGACGAGCCCCTGGTAACCCGTGAACCAAAGACTGTCTGTTGATGGAAGTACCGTATTTGGTCGAATGTAACGGAAGTTTTTTTGTTTTTTTTTTTTTGGGGGGGGGGGGGGGTTGTTACGTAAAGTGGACCCCCGCGTTACAATCGAATACCGAAATTCCGTTTCTTTTTCTTCATTAACGAAATAAAAAGCCACCCCACGCGTTACAATCGAGTAAATACCGTAAGTCATCGTTTCACATTCATATATGCATCCATTGGGACTATTGACTCAGTTTGCGCTCGGCCAATTAAAGACGACGACGGGGGGGGGGGGGGTGAGGAGGAGGAATGAAGGTGCAACTTCGCGTTCCCGCCTCCCCTGCGCACGTCCACCCACACTGACAGAAATCCACCCATGTTTGACACAGTACACTTTCTGGAGTCCTCTTTTATAAACTGGTGGACAAACCCTCTTTCAACGGCGCCCTCTGGTGAATGTTCTGTGACGTACCGTTAAGTTTCCATGCCGTGCTATTCGTAAAAGAAGAAAAGCCATCTCACAGCGTGTTTCCTGTTGATAGATAACATGGTCAGCAACGGTATCTTATTATAAGGCGAATTCTGAATGCCACGTTGTTATGCCGGTGCGTCATAAAAAATTACACTGATCGCCTCGATCGCCTTCTTTCCAAGCTCGTGAAAATGATATGCATAAATACAAACTTTATTAACTTCGCATTCTGCTCGACGTCAGCTGCACCTGCGCGGCCCTTTCGCGAAGAAACGAATCTCTCCCTCTCAACCACCGTAGGCTGCAGGTACTGGTTTCATGGAGAGACGGGGAAAGAATCCACGAAAATGCGATGCTTGCGCGAAGCCTGAGCATCAGCCAGTAATCTATATTTAGAAGTGACATTTACCCAACTCTTGACGTAAACGCCGATGCGATGGAATTTACCTGGCTTCCATATTCTTTTGTTTTTTTCCGTCTACCAACCATCCGAGCAGCTTTGACTGAATGGCGCGCATGTTTGCTTCGCATACGGAATGTCGCGAGCCGTCCCCGCACTGTGCAACGAACTCTCTGCAGACGCCGTGCGAGCTGGCATTCAAAGATGCGACTGATAAGAACGCTGCCGGTGCAGCACGCAGAGAACAGGCGCCAAACAACGCACAAACAAAAATAAGGACAGACAGGATATGTTATTGCGTAGTGTGTCATAGGCGTGCGTGGGGTTCTTCATTCGGGGAGGGGGGGACAAAGTTAACCGCAACGCTCCCCCTTCTCCGTTCTTCGTGTCCGAAAGACCAAAAAAGCTCCGCATATAGGACGCAAAAAAAAAAAAAAGAAGAAGCGATGGCATGCTTTTCGCGAAGGCCTTCCATCAGTCCCCGGCTTCACGGGCTGAATGCGGGAGGCAAACAGTTTTTTGAATACAACATCAGATGCCCTTGGTTATCATTATCGTAAAAAAAAAATATATATGCGTAGTCAACCCTGCACATATAAAAAAAAACGACGTGTCTGACCGAGCAAAGGTCTGGGGTGGAAGAGACACCCCCTTTAGATAATATTGAAGGCAGCTGCCATACCTGACCCCTTCCCCTCCCTACACCACTTGCGCGCACCTATGCATTGTGTTACGTTCCGACAAAGCTCAAATTGCACGAGAAAACAAGCAGATAGCGAAAGGATCAAACACGTACTGTTGGGGATGGCATTTTGCGCAAAAAAACAACAAAAGCAAACGGAAAATAAAGAAGAGAGCACAGACAGGCGCAGCAGACAAACGTGCTCCCTTCTTGTCCGTTCTTTTAAAGACGATAGTCTTTCTTGGGGACCTTCGATGCAAAAATTTTGGTCTGTCTGTTTGTCCACCCTCACGGTACTGCGTACGCTAAACTGCACCAGCCGCTGCCCCAAACGGCCGACCCCATCCGCAGCGCCCACCAATGTGGCTCAAACTTCAGCGTTCATACTGATACGATTGTCAATAAAAAAAAAAAGCAAGTATTGCGCATATCTGAGGCGCCATAATAACATGTATATATTCTGTATGTGCGTTTTTTACTAAGAAAGGCATGCATAAGTAATTCTAAGGACCGTAGCGTTTATCACGCTGCGCTCACCATGCAATGCTTGCACGAAAAGGCGAGTGTTTCCAACGCTTTGCTAAGACGACACGGTGGTGGCACCTACCCGTCGCTTTGCGTCCTACACCTTATCACCTCTGAGACGGGCGCGCACGCCTGTCTCAGATCCACGCGTTTTATTTTCCAAGATAACTGCCAGATATAGCACTCATGTCTCCCATGTGACGTGACTTGGTGCGCTCGTTCGCCTCCGCTGCACGCTCGAGGAACTCTAACGCAGCGCCTCCAGAATGCCATTCACCGATTTTCTTGCGCAGAACATCAAATAAATGTTTTGTTCTTTCTCTCCACATGCAAGACTATCGTCTTTCGACGACATTTGCAGCTTAACATGCTGATACGGGGCCAATTTTCTTACTATATTTTTTTTTGCTCAAAATGCCATCCACGATGGAGTACCATATCGCCCAACGCTTGGTTCTTCTAAACATGCGCGATTTTGCTATCCCTTATTGCCTTACGGACAGAGGAGTAGCCCTGTCATTTTACTGGAGGAAGTGATGAGGAAATCGACACCCTAAAGGGGTGGGTGTTCGATCTTGGTGGTTACGCGCATACAGCCGGAGTAGCTGTGTTTCGAGTAGCTGTGTTTCGAGTAGCTGTGTTTCATGTCACATGTCAGTCATGTCAACACAAGGTTCTGGCAGATCACCATTTTTTCACATTGATTGTCCTAGCTGCTGCACTGAGAGTTCATCACGTGAGCCTATAAAAGCAGCTGCATTGTATCATACCTACTTACTCTGACGAAGGCCGTGCCACGGCCGAAACGTTAGTAAATACAATTTCCTTTTCAAATGTGCTATCTGCAAGTTCATTCAATATAGAAAATACCCGGACCTGTCGTGGCTTCCCTTCAATTTCTATATATATATATGTAGTGTTCCTACTTAAAATAACGGAACAGCATTAAAGCTTCAGTATGGAACTGGCGTCCATCTTAATCTGCTTTATTTTTTTCTTCATCCCCCTCTTCTTTTCTGCCCCGGCCCTCGCGCTTCTTCATCTTCTGTCCAAAGGCTCATACCGCTTCACCCTTCCCGCTTTCTTTTAATTACCCCTCCTGGGGTAATACTTGAAGACATTCCCAATTGAAGCACATTCAACAGATCCACGTTCACCAGTGTACCAGACAGTCTTCAAAATTCCGTTCTGGGTGGCTGTCTTGGTCACAGAGTAAGGCCCATAAAATTTGGCACTGGAATCTCTTATTCCTTTTCTCACTAGTACGAGGTCGGTGACTTGAATGTCTGGCATGTCTGCTCGATGCCTCTTGTCGAAATTCTTTTTCATTCGTTTTCGGTACCTCTCCTCCTGTGATTTTTGTTGCCTCTCCTCGACAATCTTGAGGTTTTCCAAGAGTCCCAACTCACGGTCTGCCTGCAGAATAGGGGTCTCTCCTGTAGAAGCGTACTGTGGACTGCACCCCAAGCCACTTGTGTAGGATCGGTTATGATGTTTTACGGCTGCTTCTAAAGAACATTTCCATCCCCCAGGAAAACTATCGTACATCTTGATGTATTGTTTCACGTCCCGTATGGCACGTTCTGCAAGCCCATTCGCCGCAGGATGGTATGGCGCACAGAACTTGATCGATACATTGTGATCTCGAGCCCATCTTACTAGCTTTTCACTCTTGAACGCGGGGCCGTTATCGCATACGATTGTCCGCGTAGTTCTAAACATGTCCCTTTCGAGAAGGGTTATGACGCTATTTGCATCTTCTTTTCCTGCTCGTGCCGCGACCATCCTGGTGCATTCATCTATGGCCAGCAGAAAAGCTTGCGTTTTTCTGACTCCTTCCCGTTTCTTGTTAAGTTCGGCGAAATCCAGGTGAACTACTTCAAAAGGCACGTTCGAGTGGCAAGGTAGTATCATGGTGTCCGTAGGCTGTTTATACTTGACTTTGTGTACTTGACACACATGGCATGAACGAACGTACTGACTAACGTCTTTCTTCATGTGAGGCCACGTAAACCTCTTGACCAACTTGTTGTAGGTACGCCAAAAGCCGTCGTGTCCTCCAGATTCTGGGCTATCGTGGTACAAGTAAAGCACTTTGGAAACAAGAGTTGGTGGGACTTGATACCGACCTTCCGTAAAAACCAGTGGTTCTGAGCCTTCCCACAGCTTCACTTCATTGATTTCTTCAGATTTTTCTGTGTTGTTTTGTACCATCAATCTTGATAGAGCATCTGCATCGGTTAAAAGCGGTCCTGGTCGGTGCGAGATGGTAAAGTCAAATTGCTGCAAGTAATTCACCCATCTGGCGATACGCCCTTTAGTTTGGGTCATATTCAAGAGATGAGTGAGTGCCTGGTGATCGGTGAACAAAGTGAACTTCGTACCTTCCAGGTACGTGCGGAAGTAGTCAACGGCCTTCAGAACCGCCAGTGCTTCTTTTTCCGTAGTAGTGTAGTTTGTTTCAGACGGCTTGAAAGTGTAACTGTAGTAACCGACTACGTGTCGCTTTTCTCGGCCAGATGCTTCAATACATTTTTGATACAACACTGCACCAGTCCCATAATGTGAGGCGTCAGTGTTCAATTCAAAGGGTAAAGTGAAATCTGGTATACGCAGAACGGGGTCAGAAGAAATTCTGTGCACCAAGTCACGGTAGACTCTCTCACATTCGTCACTCCATTCAAAGGGAACTTCTTTCTGCGTTAAGCGCGTGAGGCATCTAGTTTTGACAGCAAAGTCCTTTATGAAAGATCGGAAATGTCCTGCCAATCCCAAAAACACACGCAGTGAATGG
Organism: Rhipicephalus microplus; assembly: GCF_043290135.1. Classification (NCBI taxonomy): domain Eukaryota; kingdom Metazoa; phylum Arthropoda; class Arachnida; order Ixodida; family Ixodidae; genus Rhipicephalus; species Rhipicephalus microplus. The sequence goes on along the minus strand of NC_134700.1, from coordinate 276,873,114 downwards.
ACGTCATATGGTTTCTTCAACTGGGAGATCTTCTCGACGGACTCTTGTTTTGTGCTTTTGGTGTTCCCATCGAAGACTCTTCCAAGAAACACCACTTTTCGTTGAAAGAATACACTCTTCTTAAAATTAACCTTGAGATGTGCCAAGCTCAAGGCGTTTAACACCTGAGACAGATGGTCCTGATGCTCAGCCTCTGTTTTGGAGAAGACTATAATGTCGTCTATGTACACATTACAAAAAACACCAAGGAATGGCTTTAGGACGTCGTTCATGATCTTCTGGAACCACGCTGGCGAGTTTTTCCAACCGAAAGGGAGCCGGTTGTATTCGTAGAGATCGAATGGCGTGATAAAAGCGGTGTACATTTTTGTTTCTTCGGTTAGTGGGATCTGCCAGAAACCTTTGCATAAATCGATGCGGGAAAAATGTCGGCAACCCCCGGTCTCATCTATAATTGTGTCGATCTTCGGCATAGGAAATGGTATGAGTTCTGTCTGACGATTGAGAACCCTGTAGTCGGTGCATAATCTGAAGGTTCCGTCTTCTTTCGGTGCGATCGTTATGGGAGAAGCGAAGGGTGATACCGAAGGTCGTATGATATCAGCATCTAGCATCTCCTGCAACTCTTTCTTGAGCCACATCTTTCGCTCCCTTGACATATTGTAAGGTGCTTTCCGGATGACGGTCTTGTCAGCGAGTTCGAAAGGAACCTTGTGGGACTTCATCGCCTGAGGATAGCTTCCTATGCATACAAGTTCAGGGTAGGTCGTTGCGATATCCTCCGCGCACTTGACAACTCGTAGATTATCTTGTCTACCCTGATTTGTCTCGTTCCTTGCTACTCCTTCTACTAGAACCACATCGTCCCAGTACACGTTGATCTTTAGTTTCTTTATATCTGGTCTTGATAGCAAAAAGTCGTACGTTACCCCCTCTATCACCAACACTTCGCTCTCTATTTGCTGACCCTGGAACTCGATGTTTACCAAGGCCCACTGATCATGCAACGTTACTTTTCCATCATAGCCTTGTACTCGTAGAATTCTTCCACTATGCAAGCGATTTGCATCCACCAGCTTGGCATTTATAATGGACACAGAAGCACCGCTGTCTACCAGAGCCATCATATGTTTGTTTCCTACTTTGACGGGAATGTGAAGTAGGCTAGAGCAACTTAAATAAACAGTCTCATTTGGAGTCATCGGGTGGGACTGATCACCCTCGTTTATTAGTTTTTTTCTGTCGAATACTCCTGAGCTTCAGTGTCGATATTATTCACTCGACCTCTTGGAACACGCCAGGGCAAGTTATCTGTGCGAGTTGCGAGGTGGCTCGGTTCTCGCTGAGCGCGGCTTGACCAGTCCGATTTACTCCGACTGAAACAGCTGCTTGACTCGGCGGTTATGCTTGTTTCCGAAGCTGATGGTATGTTCTGAAGACACGCGAGGAGGTCATCTAGAGTCTTTGGTGACAGTATTTGCACTTGCTTCAACACGTTAGTGTGCAATCCATGCATTATTAAGGCAACTACGGCCGTAGATGGAAGCAAAGGCTCCGCCAGCTTTAAAAGACGGCGTTTCTCAAAGAAGTACTCGACAAGGCAGCTTTGCTCAGACTTGAAATTAAGCGCCGTGTTCCATCTTTCTACTGGATTGCTTCGGAATGCAGTCAAAAACTTTTTCCTCCACTGGCTCCAAGAGTCGTCACTGTCTTCCAGAATGCATGTTTCATACCACTTTCGCGCAACACCTCTCAAGTAAACGCGCATGTTGGTGATTTTAGCCTCATCAGAGAGCCACTTGTTTTTTCCAGCGGCATATTCGTAGAAATCAAGCCAACTTTCTGGATTTGAAGACACACCGTCGAAAGCATCAGGTTCTACGAAATTAGGTGTCGGTCTCTCAGCATTCAGAGAGCTTATAAGAGATGTCATTATTTGGTTTTGTTGAAGCATCTGTTCCTGTTGCAGCTGAAAAGCTTTCAAAACGAGGCTCACCTCTTCCGTCGGAGATCGTGATCCTGAGTGTTTTCGACGCGCTGGTTCAAGAACTAGGTCGTTGAAGGTCGCCACACGCAAGTTCACTTTCACAGCACCTTTCCGTCGTAGTTCAGTAGTGTCTACGGCTGCCTTTTCCACAACCAGGTTTACGAGTTCTTCCGAGCTGAGCTCACGAGGTAGGTCTACCGCTGCTTCGTCTTGAACTTGGTACTTCGAAAAGATGATCTCCTCGGAGGTCTCGTCTATGAAGAACGTCACCCACATGATGGCTTCGATGGCCGGCTGCGCCAAAATAATGTAGTGTTCCTACTTAAAATAACGGAACAGCATTAAAGCTTCAGTATGGAACTGGCGTCCATCTTAATCTGCTTTATTTTTTTCTTCATCCCCCTCTTCTTTTCTGCCCCGGCCCTCGCGCTTCTTCATCTTCTGTCCAAAGGCTCATACCGCTTCAATATATATATATATATATATATATATATATATATATATATATATATATATATATATATATATATATATATATATATATATATATATATATATATATATATATATATATATATATATATTTATGTGTGTGTGTGTGTGTTCGTTTCCTGCTCACGGCTGGTTATTTTTTCATACACCTTTCTTTCTTCTTATTTACATTCCATTGGTTCTAATAACTTCCCCTGTACATTCCTTGGCATTACTGTCTGTTAGATCTCATATATATATATATATATATATATATATATATATATATATATATATATATATATATATATATATATATATATATATATATATATATGTATATATATATTCCATGGAAATGCGGCCGCCGCAACCGGGATCGCGCCCGCGCCTTTCTGGTTGGCAGACGAGAGCACCACAACCCCTGCTCCACCGCGGTGGACGGCCCGTGGGAATGTGTGTTGTGTTGTGAGACTCCTTGCTGTGCTTGCATAACCGGTACTTTATCTCAATTCTTTACTTTCTGTAGTTTTCATGCTACCGTTGTCATTGTTTTTGTGCGCTGTAAGCCATGGTCATGCATCACCAATTCGCCTAAACATCGCCCTCTCTATTTTCCCCTCCACTGTGATCGCAGATGCTGTTCTAGTTGACCTATCTATCTATCTATCTATCTATCTATCTATCTATCTATCTATCTATCTATCTATCTATCTATCTATCTATCTATCTATCTATCTATCTATCTATCTATCTATCTATCTATCTATCTATCTATCTATCTATCTATCTATCTATCTATCTATCTATCTATCTATCTATCTATCTATCTATCTATCTATCTATCTATCTATCTATCTATCTATCTATCTATCTATCTATCTATCTATCTATCTATCTATCTATCTATCTATCTATCTATCTATCTGTCTGTCTGTCTGTCTGTCTGTCTGTCTGTCTGTCTGTCTGTCTGTCTGTCTGTCTGTCTGTCTGTCTGTCTGTCTGTCTGTCTGTCTGTCTGTCTGTCTGTCTGTCTGTCTGTCTGTCTGTCTGTCTGTCTAAACTCCAGTCTAACCTAGTCATCTATACTATCTACGACGGACATCACGTGTTGGCCACGTACGTTGGCTGTCGAGAGGACGAGTCGGTGCGTCTTGGGCTGGTTCCTCCATCGGGGCAGGGACGGGTCGGCGCAGTCGACGCCAGCCGCGCTGGTGGTCGACAGCGGCGTGCCGCTAGTCGGGTTGGCGATGAACACGCTGCCGGGCATCGGGCTGCGGCCGGGCGCGGCTTGTGCCGTGGCCAGCAGCAGCATCAAGCTGCATACTGCCCGTCTACTCGCCGTCATGCTTTAGGAGAGAGAAAGAGGACACAGCTAAGTGATTCGTTAAAAACCGTTTACTGTAACAGCAGCTATGAAGCTTCTCCTGAACTAAAGCTGCACAGTGTTATACAAGTCCTGCAGCCACCGGAGTGGAGATGAACGAAAGGAAGGTGGAGGGGAGCAGCCTTTCGAAAAAGCAGCGAAGATAAAACCGTTATCACAGGTGATTGTTCACAGCAGTTACGCGCAGGCGATAGAGTCGTAGATGTTGCATGTAAGATTATTGTAACGGGCAAGATAGACAAGATAACTATCATATAGTTTATATATCCATTCAGAAACTCGCCGACAAAAGCTTGTCCGTTTATCGGCACTTCTTGGTAGAAGTGTGTATACGCTGACGCTATGTGCAACGTCACCATTGACGTCAGCAAGCATGGTGAAACACTGCGTGCTGTAGAGGTAACGCTGTCAGCGACTTTTGTACCGTTTGCGCAGTATCAAATTTGCATGCGACAATTCTATGTGAGACGCGTCGATTGCTGGTGGTGCAAGTGACGAAGGTCGATTTTTTTGTTTCTGCCTCATCTCACGACATTCAGTGACTATAAGGGCAGTGGCAGGTCGGCCCAGTGTATACTGACATGTAGCTTATGTCGAGAACTTGGTTCGCCTTTATTAAAATACTGAACCACGGTGACTGCGCAGCGTTTTAATCGTGCAAGACCAACTATAGCCCAATACCTCGCTTCACTTGGTTCGCCTGTCGGACTCTAGAGCACGCGGCCTGTGTACCTTTCGCTGGCCCACACACGTCTGTCTTTGTTCCCATGCGTTCACCATATGCCGAAACATCGTCGTCGAACAACAACTCTGTAGTTTGGAATAGACGTCCCGATTTTAGTCGTCTTGAATATCAGTATCGATGTGTTTCTCTAACCGTGACGCGAGACCTCCGTCGGAAATGACCCGTACATGAGATACGGGAAAGGGTTTCTTTCAAAGGGCAAAGTGAGTTGACATTTTGTTCAAACTTAACATATCTATCTACCTGTTCTCGCTGCTTGCCTGAAGCCATAGTAAGGAAGGCTGCGCAAGTTTGGATATGCAGCAAAACTTTTTTGCATCACCTGCTGTCAGTGTTCCAAGACTGTTTCACTACGTGTCCTATATGACAAGCCACACACAAACAGAGAGAAAGACAGCCTGTTCAAGCTAAACGGATTGTTAAATATTTGCTGTTGTACTGCTGTAGGCATAATAAAGCACACACAGAGAGGCACGAGGAGAGAGGGAGAAAGCGAACAGATGAAATGAACCTGCATACGAACTCACTGTCACAATTAAAGACACACTGAAACGAAGCAATAAATTAGTTTAGAGTAATAAATTTTACTCTGATAACTCTAGGGTCGGTAGTTTCACCACCATAAATTTATTAATATACGGAGTAATAAGCGTGTAAAGCTTCACTTGCTAGTTTCCGGCCAGAACCTCTAATGGAGATGTCTCAGATTTCGAAGTGTTTCTTCGTATCTACGAGTATAGGCTGAACAAACCTTTATGAAGCTTGTTATGCTACGTCGCTAGGCTCTCGGAAGACAACGTCGTTCATATTTGCCGATTTGTAACTACGTAGTCCCTAGCAGACGCTCTCAAAACCTATGGCGTCACGACGATTGTTGCGAGAACTTGAAAGAAGCGTCGCGACACGTATTATCCGCTTGCATGTTAACCCGTTTGCCAAGCGTCTTCCCGAAACAAGCATGTTGTTTATGGCGTTTTTCTCTTTATTATCCTTTCAAGGTATATTGTTAACGTGCATACTCTCTGAAGGGAATTCTAGACGGGCATCTATAGTCCTTATTGAAGACACCCAGCATGCTTGTTAGTCAACATCTAGTCTACGCTAAGCGTGCTTGCACTATGCACTGCGCGAGATCGCCCGGCCATTTACGCTGCGCACTTTCCGGCGCAGTATAGTGCTTTCTCAGCGGTTTCTCCCGGACAAGTCCCGACTGTTCAGTTTTATAGCGGCCCATCCAGTTAACGCCGCTGGCTGTTGAGGGTGGTATTATATTTGGTACTTTCTGTTCAGGGTGTATTCTATAAATCATTGGAAAGAGATCAAAGCCGGGGTTCACAATGGGTACCGACTTGCTCGCTCTCAACATTTCGCCAATCGGAGCGGGCCAAAAGCGGCAGTCCACTTAGTGGACAGCTACGGACTACCATGCCAGCGCTCTCGAGTTCGCGCTGCCACAGCGTCCCTATAAAAGCAAAATAAATGAATGATACTCGCAGTTACTTCGCAGGAATGGCTGTTTGTGCTTGCGCAAGCTTCGGAATTTAGGAGATGTGCACTCTGATGTTACGAACACAGGGCATGCAAATGCGGACATAACATATAAGTTGAGACACTACAAACGCCGCGTATAAACACTCTGACGTACCTGCTAGCGCTCCTTGTTATGTAAGTCTACGTAGTTAAAGCGCATATACTTACATGAAAAAGGTTCAAGCAAGTCCTCAGCGTAGTGAGTCAAATATCTTGTCCGTAATCTGATGGTGCGCAGAGACTGACCATTTTCGCTTTATTTGCGCACAGCGGGCACACGCATATACACGTTGCACTTGCACATCCCTAATAGGGAACGCCAACGAAGAGAGAGCTATATACTGCGTAACCGGAGACGGCTGTCTTGAACGACGTGTGCGCAGACCGTGGATTGTTCGAGCCTAACCAACTTATAGTAGAGAGAACAAAGTCTGCCAATGTGCATTCTCGCAACGGGACGTTCTTCGTGTCGCATCGCGAGATTAGAACGGCGTTAGCGCTCGGGAAAAAACTCGCCAGCTCGCCGCGCACTCTGCAGTCCGACCTGCTCTTCTTCTCCTCCGGGCGCGCGGCTCAAGGATGCTCGGCACCACCCTGTCTGCGCACGGAGCCGTTTCGGAGACCATCTCGCATATTACGCGTCTCATACGTCGGGAAAGTGCGGCTCAGGAGCTGACGAGTGCGACACGTGCAGGACGCGATCCTTACCTTTTGTGTTGCGGTGACTCTTCTTTCCGGGATGCGTTGCCGGTGTTTCCGATCCAAGATGGTCGGCGGCCAGCCTGTAGTGGACGACAGAGTGGCTGTGTGTGTGCAGTGGGCAGAAGCAGCTGGGAGGAGGAGGCGCCTGCCGATCCCGGCGGCGTCGTGCGCCGGTCGATGGAACCGCGCATGGGCCTGGGGTGCTGGGGCCATCGATCCATCGCCGGCGCGCGCCCTGCTTCCATAGGTTGGGGGAATGACAGAGAGGGCTACGCGGCCGCTCGTAGGAAAAGCCTAGGGAAAACATCCCGAACACGCTCCCACTAAGCTCTTGAGTCATCCCACGCCCAGTCTCACATCGGAGGAGACACTTCTTGCGTCGCCATCTGCCGGCAAATCTACGTCAACCCCGGTCGTCTGTACGGCCACCGTAGATCTGCGATACCATAAGTTACTTCTCATCGAATGTTAAATCATAAATCGTGTATTTAATTCTACAGGTGTGTGGTTTCGCCCTTCACCTCGCGTTTGACATTGCGTGCAGCGTTTGTTCGCGGACATTTCCCTTTCTGTGCCAGAATTTCGCTCTCTCTCTCTCTCTGTCGTCGAGTGGTGGCGCCAGAACCAGCGAGTGAAAGCAACCGAGGACCCTCTCGCCTACCGCGCGAGCGTCAGCTGACTGGCCGCTATTGTCGTGATGCGTGTACCAGGCTGGACCAGCTGCTGCTCTTTGTAAAGCCAACATCACAAACCGTTAGACGGCGCGGGCTCTTCCTTGCGGCGTCGTGCAACAGCAAGTTCGAGAAGAGTATTGTTGCTGCAGCGCTGGCTCATTATTCCTGTTCGCCTCGGGGTCTTCTCCAGGACTCATCTTCCACGGCTTTTTTCGAACCTGGCGCCTCCGATGCAGAGCCGTGCTTGAGCGGCGCCCCGCGGCAGACTCGACCCGCCGGTCGCGTCGTCCCTAAACTGCGGCTTGCCTAAAATTAAACCCCGCCGCCGCCGGCAAACAGCAGACCTCCCGGCTCAACCCTGGCTCCACTAGCCAAGGACAACGCGCGGCTTTTCGCCGTCGCCACGGACAGCTACGTAAGTCTTTGCTCTCAGAACGCCCTTCCACCACACACTCCCACCCCTCGCGCGCCGTCAGGATGCAAACGCTGCGCTCGCTTATGCGCTGATGACCGCGGCTGCGGTAAGCGGCTGGCTGCCCGCCTGCCGATGGTATACTCCATTGGCCGCGTGAGCGCGCACACGTGCTAACCGTTTTTTTTTTGTCGTGTTCTTTGCGGCCATACGAACCGGGAGACCGTACCTGTGGCTTCTTTTTTCCGGGTCAGGCTGCCGTTTTGTTGCCGATGTGGTGCACCATCTGAGCACGGGTCGTATGCTGCGGGCGCTCTGCGTGCCCGCAATGCCGTAGATGTATGGCCGTTGATCAGAGTGCGGTCCAGAATGTGAAGGCTTTGTCTTTCTGCGAGTCCGCGTATACCCGCCTCCACTGTTTATGAAGTCTCGCGTATTTCGCCTCTGGTGCAAGGCGCCTTCGTGCCGATCTGATAGCTGCCGCAGAACGGTGGACACCCCTGCAATGTTCTCTACTAAGTAGGATTAGTGCACATCGTCTACGTGGAAGCAAAACTGGGCAAGTACAGCCACTTTTCTGTGCCCACAGAATTTCGCCGTTTTGGTCACGTATTTGGAGTTGCTACTGGTGTTAACTTGTTTGGAATATAACCGAATTCACGGGAATGTACACGTGTGACATTCTAGCTGGACCTCGATTGAATTGGTATTACCGTGTCTAGTCTTGCGTTTGTAGCTATTTTTGCCGCAAAAAAAAAAACAGTAGATCAACCTTCCTGATATGAGGGAGTGGAAAAAAGGAATCGCTGACTGTTGAGCACTGACGTGAGCTTGATGCTTAATGTCAATGGATTACAAAAGCTTTCGAGCTTCAGTACTCGCGACAGGTGAACTGCAACGACGTTTTTAATGAACGACAAAGGCTGTAGCTGTTGCGGTAAAATAGGGGCTTGACTCAGTCACTCGCATTCTTTCCCGTGTTTACTGAAAACAGCCGTCCCTCCTTCCAGCTATGAACAGACAGAAAATGGTCACTCTTTCTCTTTTCACACGAACAGTTTATCGTGCACATATCGAAAGGGATGCTTTAGCACGGTGTGCCTGAGCTGCATCTTCGTATTGGCAGGTGACCTGATGTGTGTCTGGAGCTTGACACGTTATTCTTCATTTGCCATCGTTTGCGGCCCGTTTTCGGAGGCAGTAGCCTTAATACGTATACGTTATCAAAAGATAACCAAAAAACTTGTTTTAAAATGTTATCGCGCTCTATGTCTTGTTGAACGGGCATAGAAACGCCTATTGAGTGGTCCTCTGATAAAGCACCTTTATCTAATAAATTTGGCGCGTGCAGGCTTGCCGCATACCAGGGGGCAGCGCGAGCGTTTTGACGGATAAAGAAAAAAAAGTAAATTCCAAAACACGAAACTTCCTCGATTGTCAAAAATAGCCTTATTTTAGTCACTCCTCCCACGTTCTCCATCGAGATCAAAAAAAAAAAAAGAAAAGATTGAAGTGCACTGTAACAGAACGTACAGCATGGCATAGGAGTGCGCACGGGGAGGGGGCAGGGGGGGCGCCCCCCCCCCCTAGTCACCCTAAGAGGGGGACGTATATAGTGAGCCCTGTACATTGACATAATAGGGAGGGACACTGCGACTGGGAGGGGGGGGGGGAGGCGCAGAGTCAGCCCCATACATTGGCATTTTCATCATAATAGGGAGGGGGCGGGGTGCTGTGACAACCCCCCCCCCCCTGAAGAAGAACCGTGCGCACGCGTATGCAGCGTGATACTTCATAACGTGAATCCGTGTTCCGATAAGCTTCTTTAAAAAGCACCGCTTATACGAATATCTCATACGTTCTCCTTGCATTCTCCGCACCACGAAACCTTTCGCAATCGTTGTCCAGGCAACAGGGCATCGCACATCAAAAAAAAAAAAAAAGTGCCTCAAAGCTGTCAGGCCAGGCTGGTGACAAAATCTAGCCCGCGAATCTGCGAATATTGATTAACGTTTCATTTATCTTCTGCTTGAATGTGATTGTCAACTTCGGAGAAATGAAAAGCCAAAATGAAAGTTTCGATTGACGTCAAGTGAAAAGCACTCGTAGGCGGAACATGAGTTTATCTTACAGGTACTACGTACCTTCGCAGGTACGGCTGCGCCGTCGAAACATCGCAAATAGACTTCCCGAAGTCCTTATACTGATGTTCCAGTCGCGAACTGTGTAATTACTTATTAAGTAAGCACACGTCCTGATCTGCCTTTTTTTTTTTTTTGCGGGGCATGTTCAGCGCCGTGTTCTAAAATTTACAGTCCTGTACTATAACGTTCGTTATCGTACCCTATACGTTCGAAATTTCCCAGAAACATACTCGTTTGAGCCATCTATACGTTCACATTTGGTTCTTCCATAAAATAAGGGTGATGTTCGCCCGGAATGCAGCCTAGTCGCCGCGAAGAGAAGCAATAGTATTAACACATAGGTGTAACTATCACAACTATACGCACTGACAGCCACCCTCGCAGAAAAACTATTTTCATTAGCGCTGTGTGTATGTAGCGAAAGTATATTGAGCTCGTCGGGCAGTATACATAGATTAGATTAGATTTGTAGGGTTTAACGTCCCAAAACCACCACTCGATTATGAGAGACGCCGTAGTGGAGGGCTCCGGAAATTTTGACCACCTGGGGTTCTTTAACGTGCACCCGGGCAGTATACATGCTGGAAGCTAACAACGCCGTAAATAATAACAGACACTGTACAACCTCGAACGAGAATTTTAGGTATGGTAAACGCTACAGAATCGAAAGTTGGGCTGGTTGGATATGCATGGTATAACTGTCAGTTCAAGCGCACGAATAAACAGAAAGGAAGACAGGACAAGCGCTTGTCCTCGCTTCCTTTCTGTTTATTCGTGCGCTTGAACTGACAGTTATACCATGGTAAAAGCAAGCAGTGGTTGAAGCTTCGTACCTCAAAGCTTTTCGTTCCGCCCGGCGACAAAATCGGCTCCGCAAATCTGCTCATTTTGGTTGACCTTTCAGTTGTATCTCCCTTTAGAAGCTATATAAAAATTCGCGCCTTGCGGTGCCTTCCGTGTTATTTTTCTTCTATTTATATTATTCGCTTTCTTGCTGCACATGCCTGCGCTAGCTGTCACGCCAACTTCTTCATTTTGTTCCCATCGATCTATCATGCCATCGCGTGAACCATCTGCTATAATTAAGCTGATCACGTAGAAGCACTGTGGTCTCTGCCGACAGATGGCGCCCTGAAACGTTCACTTGTATTGTTACTTTTGTGTAGTTCATTATGGCGATCGCGTGGTGATGTTCTCGCCTGCATATGCAGCCACTTATACGGCATGTGAAGTCGTTATGTATAGGGTGTTTCAAAAAATGTGTCCAATATTCTTTAAAAATCACAGAAAGGAGGTATGTGCGTGCTACATGCGGCGTTGTCTTTCTTGTGGCAGAAGATATCTTCAAATGCGTACAAACATCAATTACGGTCGTAAATATAGAAAGTAACATAACTTTTTTAACCAGTGGTGATAGCCAGTCAAGTCCAATGGACGAATTGAAGCCCTCACTACGAATAGTCCATAGCCACTTTGGAATTTTGGAAAAGCGGCCGCTGGTAATCGTCGTTATCGTCGCCGTTATCAACCGTCAATAAAGACTCTTCGCTTCGAGGCCGTTTATCGACGCTCGCTTATTCTTCTCCCTTAATTCGAGGGAAACAGTGTCGTCATTGAGGGTGTTGTCGAAGTGAATGGTAGATGCTCTATTTGGTGCGTCGGTTTCGGTTTATCCAGCCAAATCAGGCTCGTTGCATCGCTCCGCGGTGATTACCAGTGGCCGCTTTTCCAAAACTCCAAAGTGGCTTTAGACTATATTCGTAGGTAGGGCTTTAATTCAACCATTTGACTCGACCGCGGCTACTACCGCTGGTTAAAAAGTTAATTGTGTGAAGTTTTATAATTACTACCGCAATTAATGTTCGTACATATCTGAAGATGCTTTCTGCCACAGGAAAGCAACGCCGCAGGTAGCATGCCGATACCTCCTTTCTGTAATTCTTAAAGAATATTGGGCACATTTCTTGAAACACACACGCACACACATACACATACACACACATACACACGCTCACATACATACATACATACATACATACATACATACATACATACATACATACATACATACATACATACATACATACATACATACATACATACATACATACATACATACATACATACATACATACATGCATACATACATACATACATACATGCATGCATGCATGCATGCATGCATGCATACATGCATACATACATACATACATACATACATACATACATACATACATACATACATACATACATACATACATACATACATACATACATACATACATACATACATACATACATACATACATACATACATACACAAATGATATTTACTTTTCGATGGGACTACAATATTGCCTGAATGCGATGTTGTCTTAGTACGCGGTGACTGGCTGGCAGCCATGCAATAAAATATAATCGAGTGAGGAAATGTAACGCTAAATGACAAGTAAGTAACTGCAGGCGGTGCAGTACAAGCGGGTTGCTGAAGCGCGAATGATGACAGGCGGAATCCGAGAAAGGACGATCGCTTGTTGACAGTACGCATCTTTGTTTGTGCCGCAATACCGTGGAGATAGTGTCGACTAATGCCAAGAAAGTAACATGGCAGTATCTTCTATCGCCTGGTTGTTCTATGGTTTAAGTACGCACCCTATATATACAAATCGGTTGTGCTGAATCTTGTGTATTTGGGAAAAGTGACAGTTCGTTGGTGTTTAGCCCCAGTGAGCAAGGCACTCGTCTTTCGAACCTGGGAGACCTTGGAAAAACGACAGTACAGGACCCTGCAATATATTTGGATCTTTCCTTCGACAGGCAACCTTGTAAAAACCTTGGAAGGTAATGCATCCCGAGAAGTCTGCCATGGTGACTCCGCTGCCCCAGACGCCCACCCTGGTGCTCATCGACGGAAGTTGCTCGCTGCTGAGCCGACAAGTGAGCGCGAATTATGGCCGAATGCAGAACACATGGTCACACTCCCCGATCAACGAGTGCTAACAGACTTGCTGTGCTCGGCCATCTGCCTCTCCTACGTAACATACACTCATATGTAGAAAACCTCTGACTGACTGTTGAGCGAATCCTTAATAACCTGGTGGATTGGAAACCGCATTGGGCTGACGTTGTGGCCAGTTTTTTCGGCATGTGCTTCGCCTCCTTTCTCCGTCCACATAGTTATCCTCTTCCCTCCTTCCATCCTCCCAACTCACAGAATCAGAGGAATCAACCACATGTCCCATACCGTCCATACCTGTCAACCTTATCTCTTCTGTCACTACCTACGGATGTCTTTGCCATGCACAGGATGTTCACTTTCAGCATGCGCGCGCATACCCAAGAGGAGCTTGACATACCGCCCTAGACGTCAGCAGGAGGTGGACCACGTGCCGAGCATCCTCAAACGCACCCGCTAAAGCTCATTCGTAACAGCGACAGTTGCAGCCAGTGCTTGAGCAATGTGCTAGCCTCGTCTCCCACTCTTTTAACAGTCTGCCATGAAGCTTCGGTTCGTGCAACCAGCCACTCGTGAAGTCCGTCTAATTGCTTCGCTAACAACCCAGCCTTGCTGTTCTTCCCTGTCAGGGGAGCTTGAGTGTCATCATCTGGTCACGCTGCGTGCCATCATGATGCAAACGAACAGCGAATGTTCCATTACATTGTCGTTATATTTGTTTTATTTCATTATTATTCATTCACTTGTGTCAACGTAATCATTGATCCCATGTTTCTCACCGTGTGACTTATAGAGATGGAATAGGTGAGGCACTCTTCCTCTCACTCTCTCCATGGCAGCTCCATGTGTAACGAATTCGGAACTAACGGACGAATGACATGGGAAAGAGAGAATTAATTTATTGACAGAAAGCTAGAGAGGTCGGTCTGAGCTACAGTTTGCTCTGGCCTGCTTCTCTACACTGGGGAAGGGTGACCGAGGAGCGAAAGAGCGATGAACGACGATGATAAGGTAGGGAGATGAGAACATGGTCTTGTTAGGCTTGGGTAACTCTATACAGACGTGCATTCGGTCCAGTGTCTTCTAAGAATTCGACGATGGCTGCTATCACCACATTTATGGTAATGGCGCCAGGCCAAGGACCTCATCGGTTAATGGGCGACTAAAAGAATGACATAATTAATTATGCACGTCTATGACTAACAAATACTGTTTAAATCTAATATTAAATGATGTGTATATGCCTGTGTTCCTCGTAAGTCCGTGTGAGCCTACAGTCTGTCTGTAAAAGCGGTAGTGTGAAACAGAGGAGCTATGGTTGCACTGAAAGGTGTACGAGAGAGAGTATATAATTCAGATGTGTGTGTAAATCAATCCACTGCTTTGCTAGCAGTAATCAACGCTGGTGGAAAAGGGCGTGCAGCATGCCAGTGCCGTCGCTTCTAGTCGCAGACTTGTTTTCGCCAAGGCGAATGCAGAAGCCTTCGTCGAGTTCCTAGGAGGAATGTGTACCGGATAAGTTTGAGACACCCTCTGTACAAGAATTCTGCGTCGCTTATTCAAATCCATGTGTTTCTGAGAACCTATACGTCTTGTACTATAAGTAAGCTTTGTTTACTTTGATTATCGCTCTGACTGTCAGCTTATATATATATATATATATATATATATATATATATATATATGTATATATATATATATATATATATATATATATATATATATATATATATATATATATATATATATATATATATATATATATATATATATATATATATATATATATATATATATATATATATATATTGTTCACCATGAAATGTGGGACGGTCGATAAGTCTAGTCGGGAAAGCCTAGTGGCTGACGGCGCTTTGCGCTACACTGCGTTTACCACGTGTACGCACATGTTCTGCTGTTCGAAAAATGAGGTGCCATCCGATCAGATACCTTCCGTGAAGCATTTCGATTATTCTTTTGCTTTTCTAGTTATTTTATGACCTCCCCTTCGATGCTAGTCCCTATAGGGATGCCTTGTCCACACTTGTTTTGTCCGAATTCTTCCGGTAATCGCATGGGACCTCCAAGGTACGGGTGTTGTAAAAGGTCGGTTAACAGAAGTTGACGCACTTGCTGAGCTCTGCGGCTAATGCGAATGGTGCCCCGAGGCGAAGCCGGTCTTTTGCGTGGTGGTGGTCTCAGACGCTCGCTTCGTAAGAGTGGCGCAGCTTGTCTGGCGTCAGCAGAGAGCACTGTTCTCGGCCATTAGCGCTGGGCTTGATAGAGACCCGAGATGTGGAAAACTTTAAAAGCAGCTGGATCCCCGAAGCTCTTGATGGAACGCTCCTTCCTTGGCGAGGGTGAACGTTTCCTTTCATAGCTGCGACGGTCGTCGACTGTCGGAATGATGCCCTCCCGACAAACGTCTCATTGAACGATGCGCACTGTATATGTCAGCTGTTTCTTCGAAGGGTTGTGTGTATGCGTAACCTCTTAAGTTAAAGCATTGAAACATAAAGAACGAAGCTTATTTACGCCACGTTCAATATTACGTATGTGTACAGGAATAACTCTGCGCTACTATCACTGACCAAAGTTGAATTATTAGAATTTTTAAAAAATCCTAAATTAATTTACTGAATTGAATTTCTGTGAATTTTCTCTTCGGTGTAACACTGTGTGGTGTACGGGCGCTTGACTGAAAGTCGTGGGTTCGATTTCGACCCCGGCGATCGCATTTAAATATCAGTGATCGCTAAATAGATACAATAAATAAATAATAAATACAGCGCGAAAAGGACGCAGACGAAATGCAAAAAAAGGGAGACGGGTAAGCGCTGACTCGCAAATTGAAAGATTTATTTGGAGAACAGATGCACGTGAACGAAAAAAATAAAAATAAAAAAGCTGCCAGGCTTGCGGACATTTGCACGTAACGCCACCTCTTGTCGGCGACAGGGATGGCCTGCCGTAACTGAACGGGAAAAATGCGAAAAAAAAAAAAAAACATATCTGACGAAAAAAAAAACTGTAGTTATCAAGAATGACTCCCGGTTTTATACAGCAGATATTTATTTGAACAGTCTGACAAGGTTACATATTGCCGCAATACGAATTACACGACTTCTCACTGCGTTGAATATTAAGCAATGAGATCCCATGTGTCTTTATGGGCGGTCTCCGATTGTCCTGGGAAGCCACACGATATGTAGTGCGATGCTGCAATTTTACCACAATGTACCAGTGGATCTCTGCTACATATAACCCGGAGACGTTTTTGAAAACTAGCTTTTTTCAAGAGATATGATTTTTCTCACCTATTTGCCTTTCAGTTATGGCGGGCAGCCGTTCTTGCTGCCAAGAGATGGCGCCACGTCCAAATGTTCCCGATTCCTGGGAATATGTTTAAACACTCTTTGCCTACGAGCAAACTTGCAGGGTACCCACTACGCAATTAACTATAATCATTTTTTTTTTGTAGTCGGGAGGCATTCACCAAACCATCTTCCGTCATTCTTCGGAGAAGCGTGGCTCCGTAACCCATCCGCAAAATTGTCCATAAAACCTGAATGACCTGTGACGTGTAAACGTACGCACGACACCCTGAATTGTTGTACGCCTCGCAGACTCGACTAAAAGAATGAGCACATTTTTTTCTCACATTCAATGCACCATACAAGCTCGACTTGAAGAGAGGAGAGCGTCATCTCAACAAAAGTTCTGCGTAGCGGTTCAACGAACAGTAAAAAATTGGTATAGGCAAAATCGCACGTCGGTTGGAGGCTCTCCCGTGTATGCAACACTCGACGCTTCTTTCGTTGCTTCCTCGTTCAGAAGTTAACGTCCTGAAGCGGTCGCATTACATGTACAATAGCCCTGAAAATGACGCGCCGTACAAGGACCTTTTTCTTTTCTTTTGTCTTATACGAATTGTCTCTTCGTTGGAGGTGTTGAAAGCCGGTAAGAAACAACTTTGAGAATAGGGCTGGCGTTATTCGAAGTATGAAGGCTTGAATCGTTGCCTTCACTTCGTGATGGCTTGAGACAACGAAATGGTGAAGCTTTAACGAAATACCGCATAGTGTGTACGTGCCATTTATCTAGGGAAACAAACGAACAAACAAGCAAGCAAACAAACGAAATCGTGCAAGGCATGAAACAGCGAAGGCGGATTATCCTGAAGCCTTATCTGGTTGTGTCTATGTCGCTTCTCAGCGCGGAGAGGTTTGAGCCATAGCAACAGACAGTCGCAGACATGACACGGATGTCCAAACTCCAGGTACTGAAACTCGCGCTGAAACCCAGTGTTTCGTAGATTTGCGGGCATGTCGTCATTCGCGTATACGGCTTCCAATCGCTTCGGGCTCCTCTCGCAGTCGCCTTTGCCTTTACCGCTTCCCGTAGTGTTCTTTCGTTGTACGTGCAGCTGAAGCACTCCGTGCAGGTGCTTCAGCAAAGGTGGAACGTGCTGCCACGATGTTTATTACTGGGTTAACACCGATGACTTATTACGGGGAAAGTTGTTATGGGATCACAAAAAGAAATCGTTGAGACCGTATACATAGGTCAGCGATTGGCCACCCAGGAGGAGCGCATACTTGGTCATTTTCTTGCTCGTGAAAGCAATATCTGTGCTCTCTTTTGGAGAAAAATGCATACCTCGAGGGGAGTCAAAAACGTGGAGAGGTTCCGTAAAGCTTTTTGAAGGCGTTGTTTGGGGACAAAACGTGAACTTGAAGTGCTCCAGATACAACTACTCGCAGCAATATCCTTGTTATATGTATCGGAGTGATGTTGAAAAGGAGCGAACTGAGAACAGCACCCTGGAGTGCGCCCTGCTCTATACTGCGTACAACTGTGCAGTTTGGAGTGCTCATATATATCTTCCGTTCTATTAAATAGCTCGCAATCTATTTATATAGCTCGTGAATTTGTCTAGGCCTCCCGAAGAGCTCATCAGACTCGGAAACTGTACTGGAAGCAGGATGTATTCAACTCGATGTCATCCCCACTCAGGAAATATTGCGCACTTATGTTCAACGTCAACAAGGGAAGAAGTATTTTCTGGGCCGCGTACATCTTACCCACAGCAATTCTGCAGCATTCGGCCAAGCTGTGCAAATGCAGCAACTTGCTGCTATCAGAGCACCGGAGAAGTTAATGCCTCCAAGATTTCCTCCCTGGACGCTTCCGCCTCTTGATGATGAACCATTTGTACTAGGCATCAATGGAGCAAAGAGACGTATCGCACAGACCGCAGTGCTGCAGACTACGCCCTTCTACGTAGTCCAGCCCTATATTCAGCATTCTCATATTTGTATTTATTTATTTATTTATTTATTTATTTATTTATTTATTTATTACACATCAAAGGCCCCTAAAAATGGGTTTTACATGAGGGGGGGGGGGCGTATCTACAACAACAGTTCTTCTATGATATGTTTGAACATGGTTGTGTCTGATTGAAGTACTGCTTTGTTGGGAAGGTCATTCCAGGCCCTTGATGTCAGGTTGAAGAAGGAGGATGCATGGGAGACAGTGTGAGCTTTAGGGGGGTATACGGTCATTTTGTGGTTGTCCCGGCGATGAGCTGGAACAATGAGGTTGACTTTGGGTGATTTGTGAAAGAGAGAAAGGCGGGCGACTCGATGGCGTCATGCAAGGCTGGGAAGGTTTGCTTGTGATTTGAGTTTCGATGAACTAGACTTGTAGGAATAGTCCGAAAAAATGAAACGGCACGGCACGGCACTGATTCAATCATGGCGATGTGGTTATGCTGCCATGGTTTCCACAGGGCACATGCGTTTGACTAAGGGTGCTGCTAATCGGATATTACGCCGCAATTAAGAAACCGAGAACACGATTAGAAGAATTTTTTATGCTGGGTATATGGGTGTGCCATGATAGGTCAAAAGAGATTGATGATTGATATGCGGGGTTTAACGTCCCAAGGCCACCATATGATTATGAGAAGCGCCTTGTGGATGGCTTTGGAAATTTCGACCACCACGGGGTTCTTTAACGTGCACCCAAATCTGAGCACACGGGCCTACAACATTTCCGCCTCCATCGGAAATGCAGCCGCCGCAGCCGGGATTCGATCCCGCGCCCTGCGGGTCAGCAGCCGAGTACCTTAGCCACTAGACCACCGTGGCGGGGCAGGTCAGAAGAGAGATTAACACTTAAATACTTCTAGGTATTAACGTCTCAACTACTTAGGAGATTTCCTCATGTGGCCTCTTTGTCCTCTCTGCACGACATTCTATCTTATCGGCTACAATGCAGGACATCATAAACGACAGCAGAACTTCATGGCATCAAAGAAGCAGTCATCTATGTCCAGAGAAGCCGAAACCGATGGGTGCACCTTCACTGACTCCAATGGAGCACTACAAATACTGTTTAACGTCTTAAAAAAATATCACCCGATTTCGCTCGATATAGCGTACTTACGTCGCATGTCTATTACCGCAGGTCACGTCATCACATTTCAATGGATACCGGCTCATTGCTGTATTCTGGCCAATGAAAACGCAGATGAAGCGGCCCGCAAAGGACTTCAAAGCCAAAATCATTGTCGAACATATTTTACTAAATCTAATGCTTTCCAGCTGACTAAAAGACTTGCTTTTGAAGAAAAGAAGAGGTCCTGGAACCATCCGACGCATCATTATGCTTTCCTCCACTCTATCGACCCACATCCAACAATTAGCCTCCCATACAGAATTCCTCGACATCTGGAACACTGTTGGAACACTGTTGAGCCGGTACCATCGTCGCCGACTCAACAGTGCTTATGGAAACAACTTACCGTACCATTTTGGTCAAGCAGAAAGCTCATATCGCAATAACTGTGGCTCCACCGAAACTGTAGAACATAACGATAGTTATAGCGCAAGAACAAAACGACACAGAGACAAGAAGGACACGAAAGACACGAGCGCTCGTGTCCTTCTTGTCTCTGTGTCGTCGTTTTGTTCTCGCGCTATAACTATCGTCATGCCATACCAACTAGCCCAAGCTGCCACACTTCTAAGAACATAACTTGTTTGAGTGCCGAGCGTATGCTGATCAGCGCGCTCTCTGTGAACAATACATGTATTTGCTAACCCGAAGAACTTTTATCAATAGACTGTGTATTGCGCCCTTTAACCATGCCTCACGCGACAGAGGCATGTGATGAAGCTTTTATTCACGCATTTAGGCAATATCGGCCGGCTCGACGAACTGTAGTGGCACCTTGAAAACTCGTAATAATCCATTCTATCAGCACACGTACCCGCCCAAGAGACAAAAAAAAAAAAAACTGTTTGTATAATAATTATTTTCTTCACGTTTTATCTTTTAATGTTTTCTCTCTACCTCTCTTTCTGTCTTTCAGTCACCATTCCTCTTCCCCACGCGGAGTATTAAGACAGCTATCTGCACACGCCGGCTAAATTCTCCGCCTTTCAATAAATAGTTCTCTCTCCCTCTCTATATGAAATGTTAACTGGTGCTTGCCGCCCGTCTGATGCCTTTTTAATTTTTAGTATACTATAGTTGTCAGTAGTAGTATTTGCCCGTGGCACATACCCGTTCACGATGATAGTTTTTGTACTTACCAAAGTTCTTACGACCGGCATAAACAGCTTCACTATTTGAAGTCACAGTTTGGGAGTTACTCGTTTTGCAGTTTCCGGCTGCGTGGATGCTGTATAGACTCACAAATCGTTTCCTTGCTTGCCAAGTATCAAGCCCCCAGAGTCATTGCACTTGTCATGAACTTAGCAAAGCAGGGGGCATGGTAAGAACTCGCTAAACGACCAGTCTTGCTGGAGTCAACGTTTAAACAATATGCAATTGTCTTCGCACACGCGTTAGGACGAAGGCGCGCCTCTTTGTTGAAACATCGGCTCCGCAGCGACCGCTCGTTCGTCGAGTTACCATCACTGCCGCATTGCCATGGAGATGACAAGTCCGTGCATGATAGACGGCCTCTCGTCGCTTAGAGCTCTCGTCTTACCCTGAACTCGTGTCTTGAATGAACAACAATACAACGGAATGTTGCGGAGGAATGGAAGTGTTGGTGTTGATAAATGTCGGTGGCCACTTATGTGTCGCACCGCGTGTTTTGTCTATGAACAATGGTGTTGGGTAATTATTGCTTATCTTTTTGCATTAATAAAGGAACGTTCTCAGTAAATACCGAGAAATGAGAAAACTTGGCTGCAAAAAAAAAAATTCGTCATTCAAGAAAGTACCTAGATTCCGCATACATTTTAATTGAGTTTGAATACAGACATGTTGTTTGTCATTGTAAAGTTGGAGACAAACTACGCGAAACCATACCGCCTACGCAATTGTGTGGCTGCAGGTCTTTGTTTGTATTTGATTTGTGGTCTCTCCCTCTTTCCTCTGTGTACTTGTGTATCCGCGTGTAATATGTCTACCGATCTTTCACCCGACAAGGCACTATATAGGTAGAAAAGTACAAACATATCGGAATTACAAACTATTCATTTATGGCATGCAACTATAGCATACCTTCATGTTTGGACCGGCAACAGCGCTTAATTTTTCCCAGTTTACATGCTCTGTATGCGCTGTTCCAATCATTACACACTCGCAAAAATACATTTCTCGCTTACAAACCCCACGCTGCATGCAGGACACCGAGTCTTCATCGCCCCCGGGATCCCCGCCCGAAGTGTCCAAGAAGACTCCGGGATGCTCATGGCGCGACCAGTGGCGAATCGGGGCGCTAATGGGCGCCTCGGTGGTGTCCCTCTACTGCTGCGTCTTCTGGCTCATCTACGCCCTCTCCATGGAGGGTGGCCGGCGACCGGGCCTCTTCCTGTCGGCCACGTGCCTGCTGCTGCTCGTCGCGCTCGGCGTCACGCTTCTCTCCATCCGCAAGCTGTGCGACCTACTCACCCCCGCGCCAGTTCCCGTCTGACCCGTCAGTCCTGAGCCGCTGCCTAGCGGCGGCACGCTGTCCTATGACAGCGCCGTCTGATGCCCCTGGCGGCACAGACAGTAGTGACGAACTCTATGATGTCACGTGTAGGATCGCTTGCGCGCTTCCCAAAGCGCACAAAGTAGCCTTGTACCGACGCCAAGTGCTTTGTACCAATTTAGCGGACGAAGTGTTATTCGCATTGAGATGGAATTGTAGCGCGCTGAGCGTTGCAGAGACGTGGTGGTGATCCCAGCTTCCGTGAAGAAGGTGTGAGCCGTGGGAGGCAATAAGATCCGAAACGTTGCACTGAGTCAAAGGAGTACAGCCACGCGCTTCCCAAAAATAAGATGGTGAGGCGCCAGACATCTTCAACTAAAGGAAACAAAAAAAAACCATTATAATGCTTTCCACAGCTGTAAGCCAGGCAATTTTGTTTTCCTATAGTTTTCTCATAGTACGGAGTATTGCATTTTTGCACTCGTCTACTGAACTTACGCTGTCAATAGCTTACCTTCACCAGGAGCAGCTTTTCACAGTCCAGCCACCATTCATACCCGACTCTTCAAGGATTATTCTAGACCGTCTGTTGGCTGTGCACGAGCGGTGAAATGTGCAGCTCGCATACTGACGTTGCAGCAGCACCATCCCCGACGTATTCGCATGGACACACCCAGTGCCACGCCGTGTCGACCTAGTGTATGCTGACTGGTGGCAAGAGCCACCACCTCCACGGAACTGTGTCAGCCTGCACGGCGTAAACCTGGAATGGCAGTCTCGGCACCGTCAGCTTGTTTGGTGTTTATTTAAGCTTACACCTCTGTCGGCGGGACTGGCTCTTCTAACTTTTGCGTGAATTCGCATCCTTGCGGACACGTTTTACAAGTGCCACTGTTCCGAACGCATATTCGCCCAACTGTACTTCTATGTGTGTGAACTTTTGATTCACTGGTTTGTAGCCAGCCCTGCATGCCACGGCACCGTGACAGCTATAGTTATCTCTAGTAACGCGCTTCGTCAGCAAAGACGCACCGCGACGCAAAACGACAGCCATGTAATCAAGCTGCGGTTACTTCTTGCATACACCTACTTTTTTAAATAGTATAAACCGACTCGCTTGATATTTTAACACGCGCACCATGTGTGAAATACGCTTGACAGGCTTTTGCGAAGCTGCACACTGTGCTGTTTCTGTTGCAGTAGAGAAACTAACTCGGAATTTGTGAAGTGTACGCGATACTCGACTATTAATTTGGATGCATGTCATTTGGAGGTATGGTGAAATTTTAATCTTTGGCATACCTAAAAAAAATCTTTAGAATATCAACAGACGGAGGTCCTGGCTACCGGATTGATATGACTTTCATGTGAAGTGTACAACGATTTTCTATTATTTGCCGATATGCATGAATCGTTTGATCTACCGCTCAAGAAACAATACGAAAGGTTGACATAACTTCACGTGTCTTCGAGCATTTGCACGAAATCACTAAGGTAACAAGAAATTGAGAAAAGTGCCCAAATCATTTATTTTGGGTGACAGATTTCGAGGGTGTTGTAGTGCAAGTAAAAAAAAAATGTTGCGGCGCGGGTATTAAACATTAATAAGAACAGCCGGTGAAATTGAACGGACGGAACAAGCGTTACACACAGAGAACTCTGTACGATACGGCATATGACTGACTGGCATGCATTGCCACTCCTGCATGCACTGGCAGCACAGTGCGTGCCCTGTTGGGGCGACCGTTCTTTTGTCAGTCAAACGTATTTCTGTCTCGTTTCTTGACTTGGTCGATATATACGGCAGCGCTGCAGTCTTCACCTTCTAAGCACACATTGAGTGACTGACAGCTGCTAGCTGGACAAATGGTGCTTGTCGCGTATAGATGGCTCCATTGTACGTATGTCTACATCTGTTGTACATTATAGTCACAATATACGCATTGCCCTCCAATGATGCTCTACGAAGTCGTGTAATTTCATAGCGTATTCTGCGAAAATGAATGAGCCATTTTGTCAAGTCGTAAAGGCTGCCTTGAGCTTGTAACTCCTAGCCCTAGTTTTTCAACCTAAAGAATGGTTATCGTAACCGCCCTGATGGTTTAGACGTTATGATGTTCTACTGCTGACCCGATGGCTGCCGGATTGGATCCGGTCTTCGGAAGCCACATTCCGATGGAAGCTTTGTACTAGAGGGCTGTCCACTTAGATTTAGAGGCACGTCAAAGAACCCTAGGTGGTCGAGATTTCCGGAGCCCTCCACTGCGGTATCCCTCGTAATCATACCGTGGTTTGAACGTTAAGCCATAGCAATTACACTGCGAAAATAATAATGAAAAAGTTGTCCTTTGCGGGTCGCACGTACACTAAATAGTACTCGCCCTTCCCATCGGCGGCGCCGTCTGCAACCCCCTTGTCCTAGTTTTTGGTCAAGTGGGAGACTTACGACTATATCTTGACCTTGGTGATCGCTTCCTGACTTGAGCTGCTCCCACTTCAGTGATATTACAAGGGTGTGAAATCAGGTAATTTTATAATTAAATCGAACACTTACAGTTCGAATAGTATAAGGCAACCAGTTCCAAAGCACCCCTAAAATGGTAATTTAACATTTTCGAGTCATCCCGCGAAATCCACAACAATTAATTTAATACAAACATTCAGAAGCTTGAACAAAGGAGCATCAAGATTACTTTCAACAGATGGAAATATAAATTAGAGCATTTTTTTTATAGTGAAGCAAGCTCGTGCACAGCAGCAACTATAGCCACTGAAATATTTTGTAAGTGCCGGTTTGAAGGTAGCACTTTGTCAGCAGTTTATAAATACAACTGATATGTAAGTATCAAGCAATTTTATTAATGAGTAAACATCGTCACGATTGTCATATTGGACTTATGACTGTCGCTTCGGCGACACTGGAGTTTTAAGCAAGAACGCCTTCACCCTGTGATCAGTGTACTGTTGGTAGTCCCGTAAAACCTTGGGCTCCACGCATCTTGATAAAACAAGAAATGTCCCCCCCCCCCCTAATGTTTCAACTTCTTGTTACTTTGGAATAATTTAATTGGTGTTTAATAGAAGGAGAATATTTGAAAAAAATATTCGGCATTTCAAAATTTCTCTATTTCATTCGCATACCGAATCGAACAGAACGCTATTTGATTTGTTATTCGAAATTCTCGAATATTTGCACAACCTTAACATATTATATTCGGACCGTGACAGGTGACTTTCAATGAATTCAAATGCACCTTGACGCTGGTGCAACTTTCCGTTTTCGTACGCGTGATTTCGCTCGCGACAATATATGACCCTATTGACGGTCTCAGCTACTGAATTTCGCGAACACGATTATTGACGTGCTTTGCGTAGTAGCTGTCATCGTGACGGCCTTCGCCTTCTTAATTGCACCCTTCCCGAATCGTTGCACGTCGATTTCGAAAGCCTCTTTTCCACAAACAGCACCTGTACTCCACAGCGGCAATCTGCGAATGCTTTTCCTTAGACGTTGCATGAATGGTAGAACGCATGTAGAAACTAGGAAGTCATCGCCAGCGTAAGATTTGCTGCCAATGTGCACGAAAACGCAGGTTACAGGACAGACATAAACGTTTCATCTGCTTCGTTACCGAAAGTTTTCACTCGGATCCAGTACCCTCCCTTCGTTTCTTTCTTTAATGTTGTAGAAAGAAGAACGTGAGTTTGCCACCTGCTGATAGTTTACGCCTGAGTGAGTGTGTGAGAGTGAGCGAGTGCAAGCTTTATTTCTGAGATCAACCTGTTAATACCCGGAGCTTGGCAGCATGCCAAATGCCACCATGGCCTGGCAATCCCCCACGAAACGCCCATCCATGTACCTTCAGGCGACCAAATGGGTGGCCGAGCTGAATACTCCGGAGTGCCAGACCGGTGAGCAGGGTTAGACATCTTATTTGTAAATTAACATCCTGATTAGCTTCCAACAAATAATAAAGATTAAAAGGTGCCGAGCGAAGTTTGTGGAGAATATTCCCTTATTCATTAACGAGGGTTTCGTTCTGCCATACTTGGTGCCGTTAGGTTGTATACGAGGGACTATTGGTCAGCTGCCAGCTCGTAATAAGTTCACGTGCTACGTGACACCACACAGTTTGTGGAGGATAAGAGATGTTTCACCCTAAATAAAAATGTTGAGGGACATACATACATATGACACTTGTAACGGGAATGCTTGTATCCCAAAACTTTAGTCGATTGAAACACGTGAATGACAGGCGACCAAATTATAATTGAGCGCCGTTTAATACACCGCTGTTCGTATGATACCGCAATAACCTTTTTGTTATGTTTATGAATGAGGTTTGTTATGTTTGTGAATGACGTTATATATATAAATGCTCACCTAAAACATCCTTTTTTCCCCCTAATTTATTTTGCTGCCGCGGCATACGTTACCAATCATGCCGGTCAGGTCGAGTTTACGATTAACACCGAATAGTCGCACACCCATGCTAGACTGATGCTCAGTTACCCAGTGGGCTTTTATGCCGACGCTGTTGACTTTGTTTATATTGCACAGGTTCTCGTTTCGCCACAGATTAGCCAGTTTTTAGGATAGCGTGCGCAAAGCTCCGCGTTAGTGTTA